>NC_089251.1:199879023-200479023 GCF_963930625.1 Muntiacus reevesi | reverse complement strand
GGGGGTCAGAGTCTTAGGGTCTGGGATTCTGGGACTGTTTGAGATTTGGGAAACTAGTGTCTGGGGAGTTGCTGAATCCGGGGGTTCCAGAATTTAGGGATGGGGAGTTTTGGGAAACAGGGATCCTGAGATCTGGGATTTGGAGTCTATGGTCTCACATAATCTTGGGGGTCTGAGAAACCTGAGGTTCTAGGAGGGTTTGAAAGGGTGGGTTCTGAAAAGGAGGGAGTTGAAAGCAGAATGTAGCACAATACCGCCACCTAATGAGCATCCCTTCAAATTACGGTCACCGAGGACAGAGTGGGGCGCAGGATCAGAGCTGGTCCTCGCTCCTGGCATCTCCGGGCCTAGAACTCCCCTCCTCGCCCAGATGCTTAGCGGTCTGCATGGAGGGAGAGAACGAGCGAGTGTCCCTCTGGTTCACCGCTGCACCTCCAGCGCCTGGAACAGCACTTGGCATGCAGTGGGCATGCAATGCATGTTTATTGAACCAGAAAACTGGCATTTTCAAAGCAGTTCATCTAACAAGGGCTCACTGCTTCTGCATGTGCCCATGCAAACTCCTTGCTTTGAAGTCAGGCCGTGCAGCTGCTTGAATTGGACAGGATCTTGGAGACGTTATGCTAAGATTCCACCCTGAGTAAGGTCTGCCCACTCCCACACCCCCAGGGTTTCTGAGCTCACGTGACAGTCTTAGTTTCAGGGCTGCTTCCCAAGCTCCTGGTCTGTGCAGGCCCCGGGACTATGTTCTGTCTCGGTCACGAGAGGAGCGGGGACCAGCTAGCAGGAACTGACCTGCAGTGTGGAGCGGGGGATGACAGGGTCAGTTAAGGGGCGCAAGTGGGTCAGAAGGGAGGGGTGGGGCTTGGGCAAGTCTAGGGAGAGGAGAGAAGTTGGATAGATGGAACCGCAGGAGCAAAGACTTGCCTGGAGTCACTGCCAGGCACCATGGAGTGGGGGGCCGGGGGGACTGGTGGTTGGAAAGGCTGGCGTGAGCTGGGAAGAGGACAGAGGCTGCAGATAATGCTGAAGGGAAGGGGGGTGGGTAGGGGGAAGGCCAGGAAGAGGATGGCTGGGAGGCAGTGGGGTGGGTCATGGTGGAAGATTTCCTTTAATAATCATAGTAATAATATATTTTTAATTCATTTTATTGAAGTATAGTTGATTTACAAAGTTGTGTTGATTTCTGCTATAGACAGTGATTCAGATGTGCGTGTCTGCGCGCGCGCGCTGCGTGTTTAGTCGTGTCTGACTTTGCAGCCCCATGGACTGCAGCCCACCAGGCTGTTCTGTCTGTGGGATTTCTCCTCCAGGGGACTGAACCCATGTCTCCAGCATCTCCTATTCTGTTTCATATTTTTTTCATGATGGTTTATCTCAGGATATTGGATATGGTTTCCTGTGCTAAACAGAATGATAGTAATAATATTGATAATTATGCTAACAAGTATTGAGTGCCTACTGGGTTCATTAACTCATTTAATGCTTTCAACATCCCCCCATTGTTAAGCCAGCAGCACAGAGAGGTTAAGCCACTTACCCAAAGTCACCCAGCCGTGGGAGCATCCTGCTTCAGCGCTCCTAATCCTCTGGGATACTGAGGTGAAGAGGAGGGGACAGTTGGGGACAGTTGCGATGGCCTGATGCCCTCCAGCACAGTGTCCTGGCCATCTTTTCCCTTTGTCACGCTTGCCATATGTAAGCTTCCATCTACAGGGTAAGGTTCAACTCCTCAGTCTTGTATACAAGCTAGTATACAAGACCTGCTCTCTGCCCACCCTACAAGCCTGCCTTCCCGGTCCCCTGGATTTAGAAGGAAGGCCATATTTTACAGAGCAGTGGAGACAGTAGCCATCCCTCTGTCATGCAAGACAGACTGGGGATGACGAGGATTAAATTCCCATGGGTATGAAGTGTAAAACCTAAGTTCGTTTCCTGCAGGATGGAAATCCTTGACACTTCAGCCAGATGATGAGGAGGGCTTCGGATCCCAGGGAGGAGGGAGTGTGAGCTATGGGGGCAGCCACAGAGGTGTGGAGCTGGCAGCTTCAACACCTGGCCATGACCCAAAACAGACCTGTGAAGGGCGGCCCACGTGGCAGATCAGCGGAGGGGAGACGCTGCTCTGAAACCCCGGACCTCCTCCCTCTTTTGACAGCTGTCGTGGGAGTGGCCTCCGTGAGAGGCGGAGATTTATCCAAGCGGCTTTATTAGCTCTCAAGAGTGGACAGGAAGCTGCTGGAGTTTCCAGGATGTTGGGAGTATGAGAGTGCAACAGTACTGATTTTACATGAAAACATTTTGGGAAGAAAAAAATCAATTTTAAGAATTTTATATGTATGTATTACAGCTATTTTAAAACGGTTTTCAGAGGAAAACCACATTATTTTCTTCACATAGATATAATATACAGTATTTTTCGGTCCAGGAAAAAATTATGGCTTTTTGATACACACACAATTGATCAGAAGTTCCCCAAGGATGTGGAACGCTGACCTTGGCTGGGATGGTCTGTGTGGCTCAGCTCTGCCACTAGAGGGCAGCAATACCCCTGGTTTTAACTCTAAGGTCTGGGCCTTCTGTCCTGGTTTGGGAGATGGGATACTTGGAGGACTTCTGAAGGGAGGGCCAGAGGGTAATGCATCTTGATCACCAATCAAGACTGTAGAAGTTATATTTCTGGCCACCATAAACTTTGATATCTCATATCAGTTCAGTTCAGTCGCTCAGTCGTGTCCGACTCTGCGACCCCATGAACCACAGCACGCCAGGCCTCCTTGTCCATCACCAACTCCTGGAGTTTACTCAAACTCATGTCCATTGAGTCGGTGATGTCATCCAGCCATCTCATCCTCTGTCGTCGCCTTCTCCTCCTGCCCCCAATCCCTCCCAGCATCAGGATCTTTTCCAATGATTCAACTCTTTGCATGAGGTGGCCAGTGTTGGAGTTTCATCTTCAGCATCAGTCCTTCCAATGAACACCCAGGACTGATCTCCTTTAGGATGGACTGGATGGATCTCCTTGCAGCCCAAGGGACTCTCAAGAGTCTTCTCCAACACCACAGTTTAAAAGCATCAATTCTTCAGCACTCCGCTTTCTTCACAGTCCAGCTCTCACATCCATACATGACCACTGGAAAAACCATAGCCTTGACTAGACAGACCTTTGTTGGCAAAGTAGTGTCTGCTTTTTAATATGCTATCTAGGTTGGTCACAGCTTTTCTTCTAAGGAGTAAGTGTCTTTTGATTTCATGGCTGCAATCACCATCTGCAGTGACTTTGGAGCCCCCCAAAATAAAGTCTGACACTGTTTCCACTGTTTCCCCATCCATTTCCCATGAAGTGATGGGACCAGATGCCATGATCTTTGTTTTCTGAATGTTGAGCTTTAAGTCAACTTTTTCACTCTCCTCTTTCACTTTCATCAAGAGGCTTTTTAGTTCCTCTTCACCTTCTGCCATAAGGGTGGTGTCATCTGTGTATCTGAGGTTATTGATATTTCTCCCGGCAATCTTGATTCCAGCTTGTGCTTCTTCCAGCCCAGTGTTTCTCATGATGTACTCTGCATATAAGTTTAATAAGCAGGGTGACAATATACAGCCTTGATGAACTCCTTTTCCTATTTGGAACCAGTCTGTTGTTCCATGTCTAGTTCTAATTGTTGCTTCCTGACCTGCATATAGGTTTCTCAAGAGGCAGGTCAGGTGGTTTGGTATTCCCATCTCTTTCAGAATTTTCCACAGTTTATTGTGATCCACACAGTCAAAGGCTTTGGCTTAGTCAATAAAGCAGAAATAGATGTTTTTCTGG
This sequence comes from Muntiacus reevesi, assembly GCF_963930625.1. Taxonomy (NCBI): domain Eukaryota; kingdom Metazoa; phylum Chordata; class Mammalia; order Artiodactyla; family Cervidae; genus Muntiacus; species Muntiacus reevesi. Next base: position 200,475,212 of record NC_089251.1, on the reverse strand, counting down.
AACTCTTGCTTTTTCGATGATCCAGCGGATATTGGCAATTTGATCTCTGGTTCCTCTGCCTTTTCTTGTTTTTTTTTTTTTTTTTCCTTCTGTCTTTTTTTAAAACCAGCTTGAACATCTGGAAGTTCACAGTTCAAGTATTGCTGGAGCCTGGCTTGGGGAATTTTGAGCATTACTTTGCTAGTGTGTGAGATGAGTGTAATTGTGCGGTAGTTTGAGCATTCTTTGGCATTGCCTTTCTTTGGGATTGGAATGAAAACTGATCTTTTCCAGTCCTGTGGCCACTGCTGAGTTTCCCAAATTTGCTGGCATATTGAGTGTAGCATTTTCACAGCATCATCTTTCAGGATTTGAAATAGCTCAACTGGAATTCCATCACCTCCACTAGCTTTGTTCATAGTGATGCTTTCTAAGGCCCAATTGACTTCACATTCCAGGATGTCTGGCTCTAGATGAGTGATCACACCATCTTGATTATCTGGGTCATGAAGATCTCATATAAGCATCATCAGAAGTCCATGAGGAAGGTATTTTGAGGGTCAGAGAAGTTAAGGGGTTTGTCTGAGGTCACTCGGCTAGTAAATGACAGAGCTGGGATTTGAACCCAGGTTTGCCCAACCCCGAGGTGGGAGCTCTTCATCATCAAGGGCCCGCTACTTCCAGGGTCAAGGTCAACACAAAGGTTCCTGGACCCCCGGTCTTTCTGCAGTGCTGTTTTCTTCCATAATCTGATGCAAATGTGAGTCTCAGCCTTCTGCTCACTCCTACCCCCAACCCCAGGCCCAGCGGGGCGGCATCAGCAGGATCCCGAAGTAAAGCAAAAGCCAAAGCAAAGTGCAGGAGCGGACAGAGCCCTGCCTCCTCTGCTCTGGCAGACCCTGCCGCACCCCTGGTCTGAGAGCAGAGCTTCCAGGCTGTGCTGTCAGCGGCCACTCGAGCAGACCCCGCCCCGCCTGTGACCACGTCGGGGTCAAGCTGCGCCTCATGGTGTAGGGGCTGGGGCAGGAGCAGGCATGATTTCCCCATGAAATAAAGACGTGATGTGGGCGGAGAGGGGGAGGAAATTCCTTCTCCAGCCTCTGCCGGGAATTCCTTGGTGGTCCCCAGTTTCTGTTAAAAGCAGCCTCAACACAAGAAAAGATGCTCAGAATTACTAATTATTCAAGAAATGTAAGTCAAAATGACAGTGACTTGCCCCTCACACCAGTCAGAATGGCCATCATTAAAAAGTCTACAAATAACAAATGCTGGAGAGGGTGTGGAGAAAAGGGAATCTTCTTGTACTGCTAGTGGGAATGTAAATTGGGGCAGCCACTATGGAGAACAGTATGGAGATTGCTTAAATAGCTAAAAATAGAACTACCATATGATCCAACAATTCCTCTCCTGGGTGTTTGTCTGGAAAAAATGAAAACACCAGTTTGAAGAGATATACGCACCCTACTGTTTATTGCAGCACTATTTATAATAGCCAAGACATTGAAACAAACTAAATGTCCATCAGCAGATGAGAGGATGAAGAAGTGGTGCATATGTACAATGGAATAGTACTCAGCCATAGAAAAGAATGAAATAATGCCATTTATAGCAACATGGATTGACCTAGAGATTATCGTACGAAGTGAAGTAAGCCAGTTAAAGACATATACCATATGATATCATTTATATGTGGAATCTAAAACGTGATACTTATCTGCAAAACAGAAACAGACTCACCGAGAGAACAGGCTTGTGATCGCCTAGGGCGGTGGGAGGGATGGATTGGGAGTTTGGGTTTAGCAGATTATACATAGGATGGATAAACAGTAAGGTCCTTCTGTAGCACACAGGGAACTATAGTCAATGTCTTACGATAAACCATCATGGAGAAGAGTATGAAAAAAAAGCGTCCTCAACCCTCAACCAGGCTGCCGAGGGTGAGAAGCCGGGAAGCGGGGGAGGGAGCAGGCAGGGCTGGCGCCAGCGGGTGGGATGCCATGGTCCCAGCCAGAGCCATTCTGCTCCACATGTTCAGAACAAGGGATGGATGGACGGGAGGAGAGGAGCCAGAGGAAGGAGCGGGCCACAAAGGAGCGAGCATTTTCTACCCGCAGTGTGATACCAGCCCCGCTTAGGGATGCCCCTCTGCTGGCACCTTGCTGGGCTCTAGACCTGATGGATCGCCTCTCCCCCAAGCTTGGGACGTCCTATCCCCATTTTACAGATAAGAAGCTTGAGACACAGGCAGACGTGCTGACCGGCTCAGGGTCAAACCCTACCCAGGCCTCCCGGGTCACCGTGCAGGCCCACGTACCAGTTCCTCTCCTACCCGTTGTCCTCAAACTCGTGGGGGTGCACAACTCCCTCCCCGCAAGGGTCAAGTCTCCCCCCAGAAACTCCTCAGTCCTTCATGCAGATCGATCCTTGGTGGGGACGACCCATCATTATTCTCAACACCCCAGAGCATGCTTGAATCCTGATACACACTCACCACCCTCCCCTCCCTCCCGGCAGCTAGCCAGGCCTCCTCGGAACTGCTTCCTGCCAGGGCGTGAGCAGCTGACCTTGAAGCCCAGGCAACCTGTCTAACTAGCCCTGACCTGAGGCGAGGGCAGGGGTTTGAGAGAGGGGTGGTCCACGGGGGTAAGGGGCGCCACCAATCTCAGGCATCAAGACCAGGGCCCCTTATGTCATGGGCCCCAGGCATTTGAAATAGCAAACGTCACCTTTTAAGACTGCACTGGTAAAGAAACAAATATAATTCAGATTGGACTCATTCGTATAGAGTCATTTTGATTATATTCTTTTCTCCTCTGATATAAAAATACATTAAAATGAAAACATTTTCAGGGGCCCTAGAAGGGCCTGGTCCTAGGCCTGTGAGTCAGTTGAGGCCTGGCAGCAGGAGCAGGGTGGGAGGGTAGGATTACAGGCCACGTGAAGAGGATGCGATGGTGCCCCGGGGACCAGGCTGGGCGGCAGCCCCCGGTGCTCCTCTTGGGATGTGCGGCAGGCACAGCCTGGGTGCATTTCTTGCCCTCTCTGAGCCTCTGATTCTATGAAATAATGCATTTTGCTGGCCAGGCGGATTAGGGCAGAGGTGAGAGGAGAAGCTGGGGACAGTGGTGAGCCCCACACAGCCCTCCCCTCTCCCCCCAGCAGAGGAGGAAAGCTGGCTGATGGTGGGCATGCTCTTTGCCCAGTGGGGCCTGGCAGGCTCTGATGAAGAAGGTGGATGGGCACATGCCGGAGACCTGTTAGAACTCTGTCCCCAGGAACGGCCTCTCTGAGCTGAAATTGGCAGTGGCCATGCTCCCCCACAGATGTCTGGGCAGGGCGGGTGGCATGCACACAACCTCCAAAGGACAGTCTTTGGACCACGTAGACCAGGCTCAGGGGCCCAGGACACCCGGTCCTTCCCGCACAAGCCGGGAGCTCTCTACCCCTCAGCAGAAGCCTGGAACCTGGGCGGAGCCATGCTAACAGTCTGCGGAGAAGGCAGGTGGGGTCAGAGGCCAGGAAAGACCTGCCAGATGGCAGCGTGAGGCTTCTGCGAGGAGGAGGCAGCTGCCGGGAGCTGCAGGAGCTGTCCCCGCAGGCTCCACTCTGGCCAGGGCGGGGGTGGGGGGGGACTGTGCCAGCCACTCAGCCAACACCCCGAGAGGGCCTCTGCAGCCAGGCATGGAGATGGGCAACTGTGGGGAGGGAGCAGGCTCATCGCCCTGGGCAGGCTCACATCCAGGCAACAGCTGAGAACAGAATAAACTGGTTGGTTAAAAGTCAGGGTTCAAAGGAGGGTCCAGTCAACGAGCTGATAATAAGAGTAGCCATCACTTGTCCATCACGTGCTGGTGCCAGGCAGTGGGTCAACTTGTAAACGGCTGAGCCAGGGTCCCAGCCCGGGCTGCTTCCACACTGTCCGTCCCACCTCTGCCCCTCACTCTGAATCAACGTATCTTCCAGTGCCGTATCTTTTTGCCTTTTCATACTGTTCAGATCAGATGGTTGGAAGGCATCATGGACTCAGTGGGCATGAGTTTAAACAAACTCCGGGAGATAGTGAAGGACAGGGAAGCATGCTGTGCTGCCGTCCATGGGGTTGCAGAGTCAGACACAACTGAGGGCTGAACCACTGAATCAACAGACAGAGCCAGGTAGAGAAGGGAAGGGCCAGGAGGGGCCTGCAGTGGCCCAGGAGGAGGCTGGGAGGACGGGGAGGGAGCCCGTTGCCAGAGGAGAGACTCCAAGTGCCAGCTGTCTGTGAGGGTGCTTGCATCCCCCTGACAGGCCTCCAACTTGAGCTGATGAATCCCGGTGGAAGGGGGTGGGGGTCATGTTCACGCCAACATCCCGCTCAGCACAGGTGAGGACGCAGGTGAGAGGCGGGGCAGAACACACTTCGGCCGTGAATCCTCCCAGCCGACTCTCTGCCCCTCCCACAAGATCACAGGTACGGGCGTGGACAGGCCCGGTGATATCACTGACCCTTGCTAACACCCCAGGACAGCGATGAGCTCGACACGGATCAAGGACCTGCCCGGAAGACCTGAAACCCAGAAGACTCTGGAAAGATGTCGGGCAAAGCCTCCAGACATTGGACCTGATGATGACTTCTTGGATATGACACTGGAAGCGCAGGCAATGAGAGAAAATATAGACGCAGTGAACGACGTGAACATCTTTAATGCTGTGTGTCAGAAGACTGTATCGACAAAGTAAAAAGGCAACCCACAGAGTGGGCGAAAGTCTGCAAACCATAGGCCTGACAAGAGATGAGCATCCTGAATATAAAGAGAAGTCCTCAAACTCCACACAACAAAACAAACCACCCAGCTAAAGCGGCCAAGGACTTGAACAGATATTTCTCCAGAGATGGTATACGAACAGCCAATGACCACATGAGGCTTCCTCAGTGGCTCAGCGGGTAAAGAATCCTCCTTTCACGCAGGAGATGCAGGTTCAATCCCTGGGTCGGGAAGATCCCCCGGGGAGGGAAATGGCAACCCACCCCAGTGATCTTACCTGAAAAATCCCAAGGACAGAGGAGCCTGGTGGGCTACAGTCCAAAGGGTCACAAAGAGTCAGACACGACTGAGCGACTAAGCTTACAGCAGTGAGCCCGTGAATAGACGCCCAGCATCACCAATTATCAGGGAAATGCAAGCCAAAACTACAAGAGTTGGCACCTCACACCAGTAGAGTGACTACTATGGAAATGTTATAGGGAATGTCAGTGAGGTCGAGGAGGAAAGCGGGACCTCGGTGCACTGCGGATGGGAAGGAAAAATAGTACAGTCACTTTAGAAAAGAGTATCAAGTTGCCTCACAGAACTAAAAACAGAATTAACATATGATCCAGCAAACCTCACTTCTGGGCATAAACCCAAAAGAATGGAAGGCAAGGACTGGAATAGGTATTTGTACACCCATGTTCATAGCAGCATTATTCACAGAGGCAAAATGTGGAAGCAACCCAGGTGTATTTAGCCCAACTGAACTATACATTTGAAAATGCTTAAGATGGTCACTGTGATGTTGGGTGCATTTTACCACAATAGAAAAAATGGAGGAAAAAATAGTCAAAGTATCTAACAGTTCTGACAGGTCAAAGGGGACAGACCACTTCCCACTCAAAAACGAACAGCACCCAGAAGCAGAAAAAGGCAGGTAATTGTGGATCAGGAGAGGGATTCCATCCAGAGGCCTGAGGGGGTGGGGGTAAGGGAAATCAGAAAAGTAATCCTTCATACTTAAAAAAAAGTTAAAAATAACATGGCTTCTTCAGGGAAAAGAAACTTAGAGTAGACATGAAGAAGACTGGAGCATAGATATAAAAATTACATCAGAAGGAGGGGGAAAGGGAACTAGGGGAGCCCAAGAAAGAAACAGAAAAGGAAAAGAAAATTTTTCAAGAGAGAAAGGCCACACTGGAAGCCAAATACAGGAGACAGGATAATGCAAGATAAAGTGGAAAGGGACAGTGAAATGAGGTGATTACGGGGCAGATAGGAGCTATAAAGGGATGAGTCTTCTGAAAAAGAAAACAGCATAAATGAATTTAAAAAGCCAATGAAGTTTTAACAGAAGAAAACCTCCCTGAAATGTGGAAAGGTTGAAATGGACATACCAAAAAAGATTACATTATGACCCAGCGAAAATGAGGACAGTCAACACGCAGACGTGCACTAATAAGCTTGCCGAGCATCCGGAAGTGGTCCTGAGCGTTGCCTCTAGTTAGGAGGTGAAGGCAGGATGGTGGTGTAGGCAGAGCCTGGGCTCACCTCCTCCCTTGGGCACACAAAAATCACCGCCGCTCACAAAGCAACTGAGGACGAGAACCACCTGCAGACGAGCAGAAAGGAGTTTCCACAGTTAGAGACACAACGAGGGAACCATGACGAGAAGGGTGGAGGGGGCAGGGACGTGCTGTAGTCAAGACCCAAACCCAGGGAATTCTCCGATGGTTCAGTGCTGAGGACTCTGCTTTCACTGCCAGGGCCCAGGTTCGATCCTGGGTCGGGAAACTAAGATCCCGCTAGCCACAAGATGTGGTTAAAAAAAAAAAAAAGAGCAACACCCTTGGGTGGGCAATCCATAAATGGGAGGGTTATCACCGTGGCAGAGGCTCCGCCCCAGGAGCGAGGGGTCTGAGGCACGTCAGGTTCCCCAGCCCCGGGGCCTGCACCAGGAAGTCAAGTCCCCAGAACATCTGGGTGGAAGGTCAGCAGGGCCTGCGTGCAGGAGAGCCGCAGGGCTGCAGGAAATAGGATCCCTACTCTGGAAGGACTTACAAAATATCTCACATGTTCCAAGGCCCAGTGCGGGGGCAGAAATGTGAAAACAGCCTGAGTCAGAGCTACCTGCTGATGCTGGAGCGTCTCCAGTCCCTCGGGGCTCCCTTGGGGCATGGATGTTGGTGGCCGCCTATGGGGAGCTCTGTCTGCAAGGACACTGGGGCTGACAAGTGCCTCCCCCAGCCTATCAGTGCTGGAGCTGCCTACCAGTCAGCTGGTACCAAGCAGCCAGCCACCCTGGTACCCAGCCCTGCCCTACCGTGGCTGTTGGCCCCCACACGAGGCCATCTGATGTGAAGCGCCGACTCACTGGAAAAGACCCTGATGCTGGGAAAGATTGAGGGCGGGAGCAGAAGGGGACGACAGAGGACGGGATGGTTGGATGGCATCACCAACTCGATGCATGTGAGTTTGAGCAAACTCTGGGAGATGGTGAAGCACAGGGAAGCCTGGCGTGCTGCGGTCCACTAGGTCACGAAGGGTCGGACACGACTGAGCGGCTGAACATCAACAACGCCAGGCAAGGAGAGCCTCAGGGAGCTGCCCGGGGCCACAGGCTTGCGCATCATCACATGTCGGTCATGCCAGAGCAGCAAGACATCCTCCATCCTGACTCCGTGGGAGAGGACCGGAGCCCCAGATGGGCTGCTGCCCCCTCTTCCCCGAGCACTGCAGGAGAAGGGGGAGGAAAGGGGAGGAGAAGTGGGGAGAAGGGGAAGGGGGAGAGGATGGGGGAGGGGAAGGGGTGGGAAGCGGGGAGGAGACAGAGTTCACCCCCTCCCATCTCACAACCAAATCCATCTCAAAAATACAACTATTCCTTCTTTTAAAAAAAGGCAGAAGTGGCTCAATTATCAAACTAAGCCCCCCAGAACATTTAAAGGCAGAAACTGGTCCTTACGTACACCTCGGGTCTGCGTTCACACTCCCTGGAGCACATACAGGCTGAGAATGATCTCAGCGCCTCCCTCCAGGGCTCCTGGTAGAATCCAGCCCAGAACTCCCCCAAGATGCACCCTCAACCCAGGCCTCTGGGGACCCCACAGACAGCAACCAGCTCACTGTGAACTCACCAGGAAATCAGAGCCAAAGTAGCAGAAACACTGCATCCCGAGCAAGTGTCCACAGCATCAGCAAACCTTAGCATGAGACCGTCAGCTACACAAGGGACGTGATCAGCAACAGAGTAAAATCGAATGTTTTCCATGTTTACAGAAATGAGAGGGGGAACCGAAAACGTGATCAGGGAACACAAAGCAATCAAACAGATGTCACAACCAAATCCATCTCAAAAATATAACTCTTCGCTTTTTTTAAAAAGGCAAAAGTGGCTCAATTATCAAATTAAGCACATATGTAAAAGACTAAATGAATTGGAGGGGGGAGATAAGTTTGAAGGAATGACCCATAAAGAGATAGAAAATAATTTGGAATTCCCCTCAGGCCCACTTGGAGAAGAACCCTTGATAACCAACCTGTGTCCTAGGGCCCTGTCACCAATGAAATTTTCAAAGACTGGTTAGGCTAGATGAGTTCCAATCCTTCAGAGTGGACAAGTCCAGACAGGCAATAGGCTGGAGGAGGCAGGCAGAGCCACCTCTGCCTCACTAAGCCTCCCCGGGGCTATCCTTCCAATCATCTTTGAGAGGAGACAGGGGATAATTTTAGGGGTGAGATTGGGCTCAGTGATTTGAACCTCACACTCCTCCTTAAAATTCTCAGCATATCTGCCATCCAGGAATGTACCTAAACCTAAACCTTTTGGGAAGACATTCTGTTTCTGGTCTATTCTGTACGGACGAACCATTGAACAGATAAATGTGTACAATGAGCAGGCCTCTAAGGGCCCGGCACAGTCTAATGTACTGTTACTTTATGACAATCTGTGATGATGGATTACAGATGCGCCCCATTCGCTCGACTGGTATCCTCAGAGTGAATCAGTGACCAAGAGGATGCTTCGCAAGGGCTCTGCTGAAGTCCGCCTATTCACAGAGTCTGAAATTCCACCATTAGAGAGTCATTTTTTTGGAAGTAAACACTGCCCCACTTAGAGTGCAATAAAAAAAATTTTTTTTCCCCAATCACCCAGGAAAGGGATAGATAATAATTAAAGTCATCATTAATCATAATGATATATTTTAACAGATTCTTTTCAACACAACCATACCCTCTGAGATGGATTAGATGTTGGGAGGGTGAAAGAGAAACGCAGTGGAGAGGATGAGAGGCCTGGCGGGGGCCTTGGGTGTGGGAGAGGCAAAGATGAAGGTGCGTGTCCAGAGCGCTCTGTCTGCCCCTCGGGCTCTATTACCCCTCCCATCCCGCTCTGGACCCCCTACCCCACTTGGCCAGCAGGTGGCAGCGCAGGGTTGAGAATGAGCCTCTCCGGAGGCGTTGGGCCTGTTCACCCAGCTTCTTTCCCAGGCGGCCTCAGTGTTCGTTCAGGAGGAAGGGGCCAGAGGCCCAGGGCAGCCGGATGATGTGGGATGCACTGCGGAAGCCTCGGTGACTCTGGACCCTCAGCCCTTGGCAGGTGGGCGTGGTGTCTGCAGGAGGGGCACAGGGGCGTGTCCTGTCGGATTCGGGGCGGGCCGTTTGGAGGATGGAAGGCATCTTAAGGGTGGAGATGGTTTACAGGGTTCCTGGGGCTGCCTTGGTGAGGGTGGGGGTGGAGGGCATTAGAGGCGGCTGGCAGCTTCACACTTGGGAGGCCTGGGCTGGGCTGGTGGGGGGACTATGAGGAGCGGGGTGCACCTCCCGTGAGGTCAACGCCACAGTCGACCTCATTCTAACAGGCGGCGGGAAGGAGCAGGGCAGCCTGGACTGGACCTGGCCTGAGGCTGCTCACTGTCTGGCCGCCCTTCTGAGATGTGTCGGTGGCTGTGAACTCTGTGAGGACGGTCCTTCCTGCCCCATCCTTTTCAGGAGGCTCGATAACGCCTGGGGCAGCCTCTGCATCCCACACTCCTGGCTCTGTGAGGACGGTCCTTCCTGCCCCATCCTTTTCAGGAGGCTTGATAACGCCTGGGGGCCAGCCTCTGCATCCCACACCCTAGCTCTGTGAGGACGGTCCTTCCTGCCCCATCCTTTTCAGGAGGCTCGATAACGCCTGGGGCAGCCTCTGCATCCCACACCCTGGCTCTGGAGCTACACTCAGCCACCTGCATCGCCTTCACCTGCCCAGGCTGCCTTCTGGGTGGAGGGAGGAAATGAGCGGCTCTAAATTGAGGCTTCGTCCAGACCCCTAACTTCTTCCCTGGGAGACCCCAAGGGCAAGCGAGAGCTCAGCGCACAGGCCGGCCACCTGCGTGGGCCTCTCAGAGCAGGGAGGAGGAGCCGTGTCCTCTGTCGTCCTCTTAAGGACGCCCTGCCCACCACCCTGTGATCTCACGCAGTAGCAGCACACGCTTCCTCGGGAGGGGGCTCTGGGCACTTGCTAGACGTTCACATATATTCTGGGGCCATCCTTGGACTGGCTGAAGCCCGCATCCCAGCTGAGGGTGGCTATCCGCATGTCCAGCAGGCCTGGGTGATTCTTGCACTTTGGCACCTGGGAATGCTCTGCCTCCAGACCAGAGATGGAGGGAGAGACAGAGGCTGGAGCCTGGGGAAGGCTCTCTGGGCCACCTAACTTGAAAGGAGGCAGAACAGAGTCTGGGAGAGAACCCAAGAAGGAGGGACGGGGCGTCGGCAACCAGCCAGCCGGTCTCGGTGCCATGGCACATCCACCTCCCAACAACCCCTCTCTTCACCTGGGATGCCCCTCCACACCTTCCCTCCGGCCTCAAGGGAGACCAGAACTCATCTGTCTCCACAGACTCTGCTAACCCTTGAGGCCAGGTAGCTCCCCAGGACCTTTCACTGACCCACACTGTGGTGGGCAGAATCATGGCCCCCAAAGATGTCCATGTCCCAACCCCCAGAATCTGGAATTTGTTACCTTGCATATATTCTGAGAGCCCCTGAGTGGGGGGTGGCACGCAGCCCTGCAAACACCTTGGTTTAGCCAACGAGCCTTCTGATCGACTGTAAGATAATACACTGTGCTTGTTTTGAGCCAGTAGCTTCGTGGTCATTTGCTGCAGCCTCCATAGGAAACTGCTGTGATGGTCTGATTGAGAAGGTTGCTCCCATCGTGGGCCCTGCCCAGCGTGGGAGGCTGGGGGTGCGGGGGTGGGAGGGCAGCCGCTCAGAAGCCGCAGGCCCTCCTGCTGTGGGGGTCTGAGGCCTTATCCTCTCTGAGTCTCCATCTCCCCATCTGTCCGTAAGGCTGGTGATCACACCGGCTCCTGTAGGCAGGAGTCGGCTGGTCGGCTTCAAACCTCCTGCTGCCTCCAATCACTTCTGTCCAGCTGGCACCCAACTCCCCTGGGCTCCTGGGAGACGCTGGAGGAAAGCAGGCTCCTCGGGGTCCTGAACCATCCTTGGTGCAGACACACACACTGTACTTTGGGGAGTGGTCCCCCTTTGGTTTCCTGTCCTGGCAGCTCATCTGAGGGGCTCTCACATCAGTCTGTCACTCCTGGGGCCCCAGGCTCCCTCCTGAGGACTTGTCAGCGATAGCATCCCAATTGTGGTTTCCAAGGTAACTCTGACGGTGCATCCATTGCACCCAATGTTCAGAGAGCTGTGTGGATTCTTCTCTTGTCCAGGGCCAGTGTCACTTCCCAGAAGCCCTGGATGGAGAGAAGGGTGTGTGTGTTCAAAGAGGCTCTCCTGGATTGGGAGCAGGTTGTCAGCCAGCTTTGACCCTTCTGTTATGGGATGGCCTCTGGAGGGAAGGCCGTGTGTGGAAGGTGGGGCTGGAAAGGTCTGTACCCTGGGTGGCTGGGGAGCCTGGGGGCACGACCAGGGTGAAGATGTCCCATGCCACCCCTCAGACCCCTTCTCTCATGTCTAAGACACACTATTCATAATCACTTAGAACTGCATCTTTGGCAGGAGGCCAGCTTTGCAGTCAGGCTGATGAGGGTTCAAACTCAGCCCATGTCATTTACCAGCCGAGGGACTTACACCCGAGAGCCTGTTTTCTCATTGAAAGTTAACGTATTAATCGCTCAGTCATTTCCAACTCTTTCCGAGCCCATGGACCGTAGCCTTCCAGGTTCCTCTGTCCATGGGATTCTCCCGGCAAGAATACTGGAGTGGGTCTCTGTAGTTTCCTGTAAAAGCATGCAAGCCCCTCCATTTCCCTTTCTCAGAGGATATGGAGGTTAGCCCTGCCCACTCTGAAAGGGCATCTGATCCCAGCAGGAAGTGTGTGCAGGTTAGCCGGGCCCTTGCTCTGAGATCACCGCCTCCCCAGGCATAACCCTGGCCAAGCATCCTCCAGCCTTGTCTGCAGGTGAGACAGATGGGGCTCAGGGTGGATGACGGTGAGCTGCGCCCCCTGCTGGCCAGGAGGCGCTGGTGGGCACTTCGGAAGGAGGGAGGGTCCCAGGCTTACTTGGGCCTCGCCCAGCGCTCCTCATCCGGGATAGAAGCCTGGGATGCCGGCTGAGGTGAGAAATAGGGACCTAGGTTCCGCTGGTGCCCACAGCATCCATCCCCTCCCCCAGAGCTGGGATCCTGCCCTCTCCTCTCATGGCCCCTCGGTCTTCCTAGACCTCTCCACGTCTTCTGCAGGGAAGATGTCTTAACCTTTTCCAGGAAACATGCAAGTCCTGGGAAACGGGTATGTGGCATGGGGTGGGCGGGCGGGGGTGGAGTGGGGGTGGGTGTGTGCCCTTCCCTCCTTCTAATCTCAGTGTCCGCCTGGCCCTCGGGCGCCCAATGTAACCTGTGCTGGCTGGGGCTCTGTTCAGGCAGAAGCGATTTGAAAATCAAATCGGTGGCGCCAGAACATTCCATTCTTTAGCGGAGCAGTTTCCAAGCAGGGCATGCAGATGTGCCGCCGGGACGTAGTGGCCCCTGGAGGGATGGTCGGGGGGCACTCCCGGGCAAGCTGGAAGGGCCCGGGGCAGGAATGCTGACCTGACGGTGCCCAGATGTCGTGAGATGGAAGGGTGGCCAGGCCCTGCTCCCCTCTGCCTCTCCATCCTCCTGCCATTTCTAACCTCTAACTTCTGACACTCCCAGATCTTTCTCTCTCTCTCAGTCCTAATCTTACTGGCTCTCACACCTGCTCCAGGCCCCCAGGCCTCAAACGGCAACAACTCCCTGATAGGTAGGTATGGTTGCCATCCTTCCTAATTTCTCCTCGCATGCAAATTCCACCACACTCTTCTTGCTCACTGCTCTTCCCCTCAAGCCCCCTGCTCCTGTCTGTGAGAGGCTGCGTTGACACTGCGTTGACACTGACCTTGAGAAGGTCCCTGGGATGGATGGGCAGGAAGCACCTGGTTCCAGATTTCACATGCCGGGTGCTCGGCAAACATTGTGTCCTTGCTTGAGGAGGTCATGGCCGTGGCTGGGTGAGGGGAAGCAGGCAGCTGGCTGCAATGGGAAACCCTTGTCACCATATCCAAGCTGGCACGTTCATGCCGCAGTGATGCGTCCAGAGTCAGGTACCAAGTCAGGGCTGCTCCAGGGCCCTGACAAGGAGAAGCCCTGGGGTCGGGTTGGTACTTGGGGTTCATGGGAGGGAGACCCTATCAGATCGGTGCCTGGAGACACAGGACAAAGTGGGAAGAAGCTGGGGTTCTTCTAACACAGCACAGCCCTGGCTTCCTCTTTCTCTTGAGCGGCACCTCACCCAGCACAGACCCAGGCACCCCCACCCCGCCCAGGGGCCTTGCCAGCCAGGGTTATGACCTGTTCACCACTGCTTCATCTTCCAAGAAGGCAGGTGGGGGAAGGGGGACCACCTGACCCAAGGTCAGCAGTTGCACGAGGGCGCAGCTCTCCGGGCCTCCCGGGGTGACGGGGTGGAGCGCTTGGACCAAGGTGCAGCCGGATGCAGTGCGGGGCTGCTGTCCGGGAGCCTCAGCTTGGGTTTGCCACTTGCTGCGTCTCCCAGAGCGGAACAGGAGCAACTCAGGGTGCGCTAAGCACCTGCGGCATGGACGCCTGCTCACTTGGGCTCTGGGTCTGCACGTCTAGCTGAGTCCCTCCAGTGTTCCCGGCCAGGCAGCCCAGGTGCCGGGACGGCTTGCAGCCCCGGGTCCCTGGATGCAGCGGTGGACTGTGGTGATGAGACGCAGTTCCGCGGGAGGCAGCGGAGAAGGTCTGGACGAGGAGGGGAGGCTGGCCTCGCCCTTGATCACCGCTGTGGCTGCCCGTGGCCGGTCTTTTGCTTCCTCTACCCTGCTTTCCCTGGGAGCCAAGTTTGACAGCATGGGTTTGAAGGGTTGTGCCAGCTGTGATTTGGGGAGAAGTGGAGAGATTTGAGAAGTGGAGAGATTTGAGAAGCGGAGAGAATGAAAGAGTCATAAACATCAGCCAGGAGCTACGACCCCCAGAACAGGGACCCAGAGTCTGCTGTTTGCTGGGTGCGCTACAAAGAGCAAAGCCGTAACGCCCTCTGCTAGCGGATTCTTTTCTTGTGCCTCATCTTGGAAGCAGGGAATGTACTGTACCCAGAAGCAAATGAAAGGTTTGTGGGCAGACAGGCCTTGCTGGAAAGTTCTGCTGGGGTAGGAACAGGGCTGGTCGGGAGAGGGGCGTGGCGCAAGGTCTCTGGGCTCAGCGTTGCCAGGGGCTTGCAGACCAAGACCTCTGATCATCCCAGAGACCTCTGTTTTCAAAACAACAAAAACCACGCGGGGCAACTAGATTTAGCTAAGATACAATTTGAAGGCCTGGATCATCTTCCAAGACCTTGGTTTGTTCAAGGTTGTTTCACAGTGTCAGGAATGCTTCACGAGGCTGTGTTGACAACCTTCCTCGGACTGTTTCTTCTATCAACTCTGACCTCAAGTAGCCTGCCCGCAGCAAAATACACACAGCCATACCCACACCCACACCCACACACACCCACACACCCACACACCCACACCCACACACATACACACACCCCACCCTCCCACCCACACACACACACACCCCAAACAGATGAAGGCCTGGGTTATCCCTGTTGAATGTTTTAAGTAACTATCATCTTTTTTCTACCTAAATTCCCTAAATGATTGAATTATCTACATTTATTAATTCATTTGCCAAGTGAAAGACAGCAAATTATCCTTGGGGGATAAACCCACTTGCCAAAGGGTGTCCCAAAACTATGCTTTGACAGTAATTTGACAGGTATAAGCAGCAATGGAAAATTTTGGTTTCCGTCCCCTTTCATTATGATTTTCTTTTTCCAAAAAATAATTGTAAGCCTAGCTCAGAGCACAGTTTTGGAGGTATCTTCACCATCGTCCGATGTGTGCACGTGTGTGTGTGCGCCTGTGTGTGTGCACATAGGGGTGTGAGCGGGTGGGGGCAGGTGTTTAAACTTCATCCTGATTCTAAGTCATGGGCCATTAATAATGTCTGACTGCAAAACTCAGGAGCCACTAAATATTACACTATTTATAAGTAATCTCTTGCCCAAGGCATTGAACTACTTAATGAAGCCTTGAATTAATGTGTAACTCACAAAATAGATCATTCTACAAATATAGGCTACCAGAAGCATAATTGAAGCTGTTCTCTTTATTTCACTACTTGGATGGATGCTAGAGAAGGAACAATAAGTACAAATAATAATATTTAAAATGTGTTGAGCCGGGCATTGTGCATGTTACTTTGTATGCATTATTCCATTTGTTTATCATAATAAACTTTATAAGAGATACACACACTGTTTCCACTTTACCAATATGAAAACCGAGACTTGAAAAAGGTTCTGTAACTAGTCTAAAGGCATGCAGTGGAATTCAAATCCAAGTGCCTCTGACCCTTACCCTGGTTGCTGCAACTCTGGGGCAGGAAGAGTAAGCAAAGAGTGGGTTTAAGTGCTAAGGTGTCTACTAATTTGCCTAAATGCAAATATGGAGTTTGTTTGCTTCAGGGGCTGACCTTGATTGCTCAGAGAATGCAGTGGTACCAGGGAGACTTAGGGGACCTGTGCAGGTTTTATGGCAAAGAGCTCAGGAGAGACGGATGGATCCCTGAGTGCCTGCAAGCCGCAGCTGATGACCAAGCTTTCTAAACCCTGAAATCTGGCAGCTGGGATGCCAGGGGTGTTCACGACCATCACTGTTCACTACCCAGGGGTGACGAGAGGAGAGCCCGGTCCAGGGCATTCTAGGGAAGCGTGTGCTTCTAGAGGATGTCCAAAGACCTTCATTCTGGGAAGTCCTCCCCGACTCAGTTGGACTGACCCTCCCAGGGTCCCGAGATGAGGCTGAAACCCTGTGTTGACCTCCACTCAGGGAGGGCTGAGTGTCACCCATGGTTGCTCCATCGCCTGAGAGGACACAGAGGCTCTGTTCTGCGGCTCTGAGATGCCCCCGGTCATCCACGGTCCCCTGGGAGTGGGTTATGCCAGCATCTCCCTGGCGCCCACTTAGGACCTTGATAGTGGTCTTGAACAGAGAGGATGCCCTGGAAGGCAGCCCAGGGAGGCGGATGGTGATGGGGTGTCAGGGCCACACTGGGTGGGGGTGAGTGAGAGGCTGGTCCATCATCCTGTCCATTCTGGTCCCTGTGGCTCCTTCTGCAGATCACGGGCTCATCTGGGAGGGCTGTCACGGCCTTCAAGATGCCAGTCCCTCAAGGAACTGGGCCCCTGGTCATTGCCCTGGTTCCTGCCCCACCTCTGACAGAGCAGATACAGCCCAGCTCTCCCCACTCCTGCCGCATGACTCTTCTCCACTTGGCATGCGGTTGTTATCATCCTTTTACTTCCCGAGACTGGCAGCTGACGTCCAGCATCCCCAAGACAAAGGGCTCCCTCCCTCCATCCAAGGAGAGCTCAGAGGAGACCCTGTTCGTTTAGGACCAGGGCCCCAGACTATAGTTTTGGATCGTGGGACACCTGGAGCCTCAGGTGACTGGGGGGTTCTGTATCTCAAGTCTGGAAGGAGGGAGGACACTCAGGTGGAAGGGACTGCCCCCCAAATAGAGGCGCTCTACCGTGTCCCTTTCTTGGGGAAGAGGCGCCCTGCCCACCCTTAGCTGCCCGCAGCCTTCCCAGGCCCTGCGTGCCAGCGCCCCGGGAACTGTCCAGCTCACAGTCTGCTGAACTGCAGGGGCAGCCGCCCCACCTGACAGCGTGTGGCCAGTGAGCTGGAGATGCAGGAGAGGGAGAGTGAGGCAGCGGGTGGAGGCCAGGCTGGGGAACTCAGGGGGAGCCGCTGCCATCGCCATGTTTGACCTGTAAGCATTCCTGGTAGTTGGTTAATTAAAAATAAGCCCAAGGGCCAGAGGAGGCCCACAGAGGGGTGGGAACCTCTTGCTACAGAGAGATGCCGGGTTTCAGACTAAAGGACCATACAAGGGACAGGTCATTCAAGCATCTTTTGCTATAGACTTAAACTTGGAGGCCCTGAAGGCAGCAGTGACTAAGTCATGGTCACAAAGCTGGCTGAGAGTGTGGCCAGGAGCCAAATCCTGCCCTGCCCATAGCCCACTCTCTACAGACAATAGTGAGGATGTCTTCTCTCAGATACAGTTACCACTAGCTGCTGGTGTGTTGTCTTTTGGTATCATCTCATTTTTGTAATGTTATTAAGTATTTCACCTGTGCCAGCGCCTGTTCTTATGGCTTCACATTTATCATTGAGCCCCTCGAGTCCTCTCAAAAATCCTGCAAAGCAGAAATGATCAGCCCCACTTCCCAGACGGGAACAGGAGGTACAGAGAGGTTAGGTAAGAACTGGGATGCAGCGCAGGCAGACCTGATTCCAGAGGCACCATCCTGACCATTTGTTACGTGATTTCTTAAAAAATCTTCACTTGAAGGGCCAGGGTGTGTCCCTGGGCTTTTATATTTGCAAAGAGTAGAAAAGACAGGAAAGAATTGGGGGAAGGGAAGCTGGCGGAAGTTCTTAAGTGTTCACCTGGAAAGTTTAGGTTTTATCCTAATAGTAAGAGGGTCTTTGATGTGGGGTGAGGGAGGTGGATTGGGAGTTTGGGGTTAGCAAAAGCAAACTATTATGTGTAGACGGATAAACAAGGTCCTACTCTATAGCACAGGAAACTATATTCAATATCCTGTGATAAGTCACAATGGAAAAGAGTATTAAAAAAGAATGTATATACGTTCATAACTAAGTCACTTTGTTGTGCAGCAGAAATTAACCCAACATTGTAAATCAACTGTATTTCCACTTAAAAAAAATGATTTAAGAAGAGAGAGACTGCTTGAAAGATACAAAACCGATCCCAAATGGTGAACGCAGCAGCTCAGCAGACTCCGGGCTCTTTGGGGCCAGTCTCTCTCAGCCGCCAGGTCTGTCTCCCCTCCCCATCACCCCCTCGCGACCGCAATGGTGGCCTCTCAGCGTGGCTCCACCAGCTGCCCTCCCAGGACGGTGCTCCCTTGTTAGCAGAGGTTTCAGGAAAACAAGAGAGGAAACTGGCCACGGATTAGCAAGTACTGCAGGGAGCAACACTCCTTCAGATTCATGACTCTTCCCTCCCCTTTTGTGTATGCTTGAAAATTTCCATAACAAAAAAGGTTTCTTAAGGTGTAATAAAAGATGTCTTGTCCTCAGGAGAGTGCTGAGGACTGAACTCTAGTTTGGGTGAAGGAAGGCCTGTGTGGTGGGCCACTGGGGGCCAGATCCAGGAAGGGTCCCCGAGGATACTTCCTGGTGCAAGGCCATTCAGTGCGGCCAGAAAGTAAGTAAACAAACTGAAAAGATAGTCACAGATCTACACTTTAAAAGATAGATAGTTGGCAGTCCAACAAGATAGGCAGTCCTGCAGAAAAGATCTGCCGAATTTTCTTTTTCTTTTTTTGACTTGTAGGATTTTTTTTTTTTTAATAATTCAATGGATTGCTCTTTCAGCCATCTCTTTTTATTTACAGTTTGTGTTTAATGCAAATCAATTTCATAACATGAAAAGTTACTATGAATCAAAGCATAAATACACAAACCCAATATACAATCCAAAACAAATATACATCATTCCGGTGTGAAACAAAAGGGAATGTTCATTCACACACACAGTAGCTTGAGATCTGTTGGATATGGTTATTCCAGTGTTGGTTTCTAAAGATGGGGAAAAAAACGACTTTGGTTTTCAAAATTACTGTGGCCATATTAGATTTTGGAATATCTAAGCATCAGTGTGTGACCATGTGAACAAAAGACTTTAGGGAGTGTCTATTTTTGAAAAAGTTGCTGTGCATCAAGGCAGTTGTGAAAAGATTTACTTTCCAAAATCAAGCCCATTTTAGGCTTAGGACCAGGTTCTAACTATCTAAAAATATCAAATGATAACAGAAAGTGTTCCAAATGTGACTACTCTGATTCAGTTTAAAAAGAAGTATTTACAGAAAGGAGTATAAAAGTTTTTCTAAATTCAATGTAAGCAAGCTTCCAGTATTGACTTCACAAATATTTCACTTACAGTTTGGCTCCTTCATATATTAGCCTTTTTCATTTCAAAATTTGTCAATTTACCTTCAAAACAGATCATTTTTTAAACTGTAAAAGTTATTCAATGTATGCAGAAATAAAAAATATTTTGAAATTCATTGACAGCCATGTACTTCTATTCTTTGTTATCTGTTGAATGAGTCTAGTGTTCTTTTTGAATAGGAATAGTACGTAAGCAAAATGTATTCATTATGCTTGAATTTGGGGTAGATTAATCCATCATTGCCCTGGCACTATATAAAAAGTCAAATGCAATATCAGCCTAAAGTCCCAGCAGAAAAGTTCAGCTCCCAAGAGAACAGTTGATAGCTTAACATAAAATTTTATCTATCAGTATGTCAGCATTAAATTAGTATTGCTGAAACAACACTTTGAGAATTTACAGTAACTCATGAAAGTTCCTGCTAATGTACATACAAATAGAATCACTGAAGCTTTCTGTTTTACCTAATTGTTTTATGGCCTTCTGAATTTAATGAACCAAATGCAAACTGAATCTCTGTTCCACAGCCCATTCTTTATCTCTAAGTAAGATAAAAATCTATTCTCATTTTCAAGGTAGAGCTTTACGTGTCCATACTTCTTAAGCCACATTTAAGGAAATCATCTCAACTAATTTTGGACTTCATCTCTTCATCTTGTGCAGGTAACTCCAGCAGATTTTAATATTGCCATTCATCATCTAGTCAAACCCTTCACAAGCTCTTCAAACAAATTTGGGATCCTCAATAATTTCTGTCAATTAAATAAGGTGTGGAATTAGCAGATTTATTCAATGAAGACTTCTTTTTCTTTTTTTTTTGTCACACAGGATGTATAGATGCCATTTGAACTGGGTTTAGAAGATGGTGAAGTACAGATGCTTCTTCGCCTGAGTCTCTTAACAGTAGAGATGTAGAAGGGAGACCGATATCACAAAGAGACTGGCTGTTGGCTGCAGAGTACCATCGCTTGCCTTGGTGGTGGCATTGGCTGGATGGCGGGCAGGTGAGGCAGTCTGGGAGGAGGTATTTGAAGGTGTTGCAACAGTTGTTTGATTTGAATAAGTATGCATAGGTAAGAGCTGCGCCAGCAGCAGCAGCCCCACTCCGAGCCTGGCTACGATCGCTCTCCCCAGGTCCACTCCATGGATGCGCAGCGACTCCCTGGATTGCAGGGTGCCGAAGGACCGCTGGGGGGGTGCAGGCAAGGTGGGGACTTGTCGGATCTTAGTTACCCAAGCAAGGGTCGAAATCATGCCCCTGCATTGGAAGCAGAGTCTTAACCACTGGACTGGCAGGGGAGTTCCCCAACCCCCATTTTTTTAGCCAAACTCTTAAGGAAAATGCAACCTCTTTATGAGATGAAGTATTTCACCACTTAACAAAAATAAAGATCTGCCTTTCTTTTTTATAATCTTGACATGCATGTATCTTTTAAAAATTTATCTTATTGAAGTATAGTCAATTTGCAATGTGTTAATTTCTGCTGTACAAAAAAGTGATTAAATCCATTATGGTTTGTTATGGTATATTGAATACAGCTGCCTGTGCTATACAGATGGACATTATACATATAATGGCAGTTTGCCCCTGCCGATCCCAAACTCCCAATCCATCCATTCCCACACCCTGCTTCTCCTTGGCGGTGACAAGTCTGTTCTCTGTGTCTGGGAGTCTGTTTCTGCTTTGTAGATAAATGCATTTGTGTCATACTTTAGATCCCACATATAAGTGATATCATACGATGTTTGTCTTTCTCTCTCTGACTTTCTTCACTTAGTGTGATAATCTCTAGGTCCATCATGTTGCTGCAAAGGGCATTATTTCATCCTTTTTATGGCTGAGTAGTGTTCCATCGTGTATATGTACCACATCTTTATCCATTCACTTTTCAGTGGGTCCTTAGGCCGTTTCCACTGACATGCACATATCTTAAATATTAGCACAGTGAATTTACTACTGAATTAAAAGAAAAAAATGCATTTTGATCTCTAGAACTTGTCTCAGAAATGCAAGAAATGTGCAAGATTGATATAAAGAAAACTCTGAAACTTAAAAGACTCGAATAAATGGAGACATTTTAATGTTCTGGGGGCAGGGAGATGTCCTTCAGCAAAGATATTGTTTCTTCCTGAGTCAATTTCTAAGTTTATACATGGAATTCCAATCAAAGCACCAACAGCATTTTCAGGGACGTTTGACTAGGTGACTCTATTAAAGTTCATCTGAATTAGAAATGTATGAAGACATTTGAGAAAGGGTAATAATCCGTAGGGTAATTTAACCAAGTAAATTTGAGAAAGGGTAATAATCCATAAGGATAGGAATTACTGTTTATCAAGACATACTTTAAGGGTTTCTCTGGTGCCTCAGCAGTAAAGAATCAGCCTGCAATGCAGGAGATGCAGGAGAAGTGGGTTTGTTCCCCATGCCAGAAAGATCCCCTGGAAGACAGCATGGCAACCCACTCCAGGGTTTTTCCCTGGAGAATCCCGTAGACAGAGGAGCCTGGCGGGCTACGGTCCACGGGGTCTCAGAGTCAGACACGACTGAACAGCTAAGCCCAGCACGAAGACACAGTGCAAAATTCAATAACTAGAAGGCCCAAGTGTTGGTACAGGAACAGTCCACTCATGTAATGAAACAGAATAAAGTGCAGAAATAAGCCTGATTATTTAAAACATTCATCCATCTAATAAATATTTCCTGAATACATCTTACGTATCAGCAGTGTTCTGTATGCAGGTGATATAAGAAAAATAATAAATCGGTAATACCCCTGCTTGCTCGGAAGCTATATTCTAGTGAAGGAGACAATGAACGAAAGAGTCCTTTTGTATCAATAACACGGCAGTGGCTACAGATGCCTCTCAGACCAGGATGGCAGCGGTGAGGTGGTGAGCGGTCAGATTCTGGATAGATTTTAACGTACACATTAGGACTTGCTCTCTGATGTTGACGTAGGACATGCAGAGAGGAATCGAGAATGAGGCCAAGGTCGTGGCCTGAGACGGGGCAGGTATGGGGGGAGCAGAAGGAAGGGACGACGTGAGTTGCCTCTGGTCCCTCAGGTGGAAATGCTGACCAGACCTCCAAGAGGGGGCAACGCGCAGCTGGGTGTGTGGGGGTAGAATCTGGGGGGAGTACTGGGGAGAGGTGTTTAATTTGGGTGTCAGTCGGCAAATAAATGGTTGAAGCCTGGAACCTGGATGAGATCACCTGGAGGGTGCAAACAGATTTGAGGACAGAGCCGGGGCCTCCAGCAGAATCAGTCGAGAGGATGAGGGCTAACGGGGGAGGACCCTGGGAAGGAGCAGCGGGTGAAGTGGGAGCATGGGGAGGTGTCCTGGGAGAGGGGAAGGATCCCAGGAGGAGGCCGTGGCCCGCTCTGCCGGACGCAGTGCTCGTGGTCTGAACTCAAGCACGCTCAGGGCAGCCGCAGCAACAGCAGGAGAGTGGGGAGGGGGTGAAAACCACAGCAGGGGATTAGCTCACGCATTATGCTTCCTTTCTTTTATTGACTAAAAAAGAGCTGGGAGCAAATATGGTTAAAATTGCACTTACTTATTCCCATTAAGTCCTGTACAGACGAAACTTCAAGTTGTGAACTTTCAAAGATGCAAATGCGCTTTCCAGCAGCGTCAGGCGTGAGTGACATCGTAGCTTGCCCCCGCCCCGTCTCCTCTTGCTGACCACCCCTCAGCTCTACCGTCTCCTGCTTCCTCTCCCGCCTCCTCCCTCCTCTTGCCTGTTAACGCCATGCCAGCCCCTGAACGTCAGCTGTTGGACTGTGCTACTATACGGTTGGAAAATGTTTTCTTCATTTTGCGTTTGTTTTGTATGTTTGTGTGAAAAGTATCATAACCCTTTTGCAATACAGCATTATATAGCCGATTGTGTTCGTTGGGTACCTAGGCTCACTTTGTTGGACTTAGGAACAAATTGGACTTTTGAACAAGCTCTCAGCAAGGAACTCATTCGTATGTCGGGGACTTACTGCGTTTAATCTTGGGTATTAGCCATGAGTGTTTACTATTTCCCCTATTTTCCTATATGTAAAACGTGGTGTAAAAAAGAAGAAAAGCCATTCGTAAATAAATACTTAAAACATACCTGTATGTAAATCCATGGCTGATTCGTGTCAATGTATGACAAAAACCACTACAATATTGTAAAGTAATTGGCCTCCAACTAATAAAAATAAGTGGAAAAAAAATAAAAATAAAAAAACAAAAACAAACAAAAAACATACCTGTTTGCAGCGCAGCTGAAAGTAACACAGCATTGTGAATCAACTATAGTCCAAAATAAAATTAAAATTTTTTTACGTTTTATTAAAGGGGTAGAAAAGAATCATGAATTTTTCTCTCCATACTATTTAGGAATATAATAGGGATATAATAGAATATTTTCCAAAAACTTCTACGCAAAGTATTTTTAGAATGATGCTCAGGAAACTAGTAAGTGGCTGTCACTGGTGGGCAGGCCTACCTTATGAATTCCGCTTCCTTTAAAAATTATTTCAAATTATGCTTTATAATTAATTGCCTTGGTAAAATGAAAAAAAAAATGACCCAGACTGGACTCATTATTATATGTTTACTTTTTTCTTCTGATTATAAAAGAAATTATAATTAAAATATTTCTGGATCTTAAGTCCCCAAAAGCCTGGTCCTGCCCAGCTGAGCCCATGGGGACCTCAGCCATGAATGTCAGGCAGGGGCCTGAGCATCAAGGTGGGAAAGAGACTTCCTTTTCCTGTGATATCTTTTGTTTTATTGAATTTTTAAAATCAGGTACATTTATCTTTTTTTGAAAAGGAGGCAAAACCTACACAGGAATAAGTAAAAGATAAGCAACCTACTAGGAGATTGCACGAGGGTGGAAAGAGAGAATTCGCTGCTGGGTCACTGCGAATGGCCAGTAACCAGGAAAGGAGGCTCAGCTACATGGTCATCAGGAAAATGCAACTCGCACAAGAAAAAGGTAAAAGTAAAAAGTCCTGGTGCTATAGAGTGTTGCCAAGCTGCTGCTGCTAAGTCGCTTCAGCCGTGTCCGACCCTGTGCGACCCCATAGACAGCAGCCCACCAGGCTCCTCGGTCCACGGGATTTTCCAGGCAAGAGCACTGGAGTGGGGTGCCATTGCCTTCTCCAGCAGAGTGCTGCCAAGGGCGTGAGGCAGTGGTCTCTCTCACAATGGGAGGGGGGGGTAACTGGCTTAGTTTTTCAGGAGAAGAGTTTATTGGTGTCTATCCACACATCATATGTAAATACCTTTGACTGGCGTGTTTATTCCAAGACATCAAACATATAGAAATACTCTCAGGTATCAAAAAAGAAGGCATGGCATGCATGTTCTTTCTCTCAAACAATGAAAAATTAGAAATAACCTCAATAGGATCCTTTAAGAGAGGAATTGATAAATTACAAACTGTGAGAAAGCTTTAATAATCATTAAAATAATAAGACAAATTGACATGCAGCAACATAGAATGTCTATTCTATCATTGCATGAAAAAAGCTCTTACACAATGAGTCTATCTGCAGGGGTGCATGTGTGTGTGTGCACATGTGCATGCGTGTGGGTGTGCGTGTGCATGTGTGTGCATGTACACGTGCGTGCATGTGTGTGTGCATATGCGCGCATATGTGTGCGTGCGTGTGTGTGCATGTGTGTGTGCGCACGTGTGTGTGCGTGTGTGTGTAAACAGAAGCCATCTGGAGGATCCACGCTAAACTTTGGACATACTTGTCTCTCGAGCTGATGAAGGATGGGGTGAGGAAAGGGGGTTTTTAGTCTACACTTTGTGCGCTTTCATAGTGATCAACTTGATTATAGAAAGAGCATGTTTACATAATACTTACATAATTTTAAACACTTACAAAAAGTCAAGTAGCTCATTCAAATTTAGAGTTAAATTAGTTAGAATATGAAGTCAATGCCAAGTGAGGCTGGAGATCACTCTTGCCAACCTGGCCAAAGGGGCTGGGGGACTGGGAGAGGCCGGAGTTAGCGTGGCCCGGGGACATTGTTTGGGACGATGGACCTTCAAGGTTTCAGAGCTAGGAAGGCCCCAGGGTGCTGGCCCTGCACACGCAGGCCACCCCCCGCCCCTGGCTGGGAGGAGGGAAGGCTACCTCCCACCCCTCCCAGGAGGGCGGCCTGCAGGGCGGGAGGGGAGCAGCCGAGTGCAGGGCCGGGCCGACCTGGGGCGCTGGTGTCTGGTGACCAAGGGAAGGCCTGGCTTTCCCAGGACCACGTGTGTTCTTGAGGCCTGATGGTGACTTGAGCAGTGTCAGTGTCAGGACACCTGTGTGGGATGAGTGAGCGAGGGCAGGGTGCCCAGCAGTGCACCCCCAAATGGGCCGGAGGACAGAGGGGGGAGGTGGAAGGGGGCCCCGGGGTAGGTGGTCCTCTAAGTCCCAGCCCTTCCCCAGTCCTGGAAGCAGCGATGTCCTGTCCTGATGCCCCAAGGGCGCAGTCTGTGTCTAGAGCCCCCCCCTTCACAGGACTCTGCCCCACGGAGGCAGCTGACACTTGCCTTCACGCCACCAACCCCGGGAGCCCTTAGCCCAGCTGGCGTCTGACCCTGGGTCCCCTCTTCAGCTGCTGCTCCCACCAGGTCAGGAGCCGAGGCCAGGCAGCCAGGACACTCAGGACACTCCCCTCCACTTACCAGCTGACTCTCAGTTTCCTCGTCTGTAACTGGAGTTCATGGAAGCTACCAGCAAGGCTGGAGGGACTGGGCAGGTCCCTATAAGCAGAAAGAGAGCTGAGAACGTGACTGCGGAGGACTGGCTCCTAACACAGATGCAGGGGGTCTGCACAGGTGACCCTCTGGCAGCACCCTTGTCCTTGCATGGGGTGGCCGGTGGAGAGGAGCCCGTGCAGGTCTGGGTATGAACAGAGAACAGAGACCTCCGAGCCTGACTCTGGTGTGTCCTCCTCGGCGGAGCTGGCTTAGACTGGGGAGCAAGGACCTGGGGACCCTCCTCTGAGGCTCCTGGTGTTGCCCATGCGGGAATGGGGCCAAGGTTACCCAGGAAGGTGAAATCGCAAACCCGCAGGTCTTTCCGGCCCAGACTCCAGCTTCTGGCCACCTCAGCGGGTCAGTTTTCTGGCTTCTGTTAAACTCTAACCTTGTACTGACTTAATAGTCGAATTGAGGCCCTGGGGCAGAGTCTAGGGTCCCACCGCCCCGCTCAAAGAGAAATTGAAGTTACTGGAAAATGACTGTAGGACAAACGAGAAGGACAAATACTTCTAACTAACTGGAAAGTCTCTCACCGTAAACAGATAGCGCCAAACCGGCAAGCTGTGGGTGGGGTTCTGGATGTTTCCATGTCGGGATGAATGGCTGTGTGCCTTCCAGACACCTCCCCTAGGGCTCCCCTGCATCTGGGGGGGCGGCGACCACAGGGTGATTGCCCCCACTTGCATAGCGACCCTGGGGTGGCAGGTGCATGCGCCCCCACCGCCGTCGTAAATCTGACTCGGACGTTCCTGCTCTTGGCTCCCCACTCCCTTCCTGCCTTCCTCACCTGCGGATGACGGCCTCACCCCAGGAAGCTGGTCCTCACTGTGCCAGCCTGGGGGCCTGGAAATCCAAGTCAACCGCTTAGGGCCCATCTCCCTCTCCCCGGTCACCAGCATGCCGGAGGGCCCCATGCTGGGCTGCACACGCCGCTTTCAGACCATCTCTGCATCTACCCCCTTTCCTAGGGGACAAAAGGGGCTCAAGGGGTAGAGTCCGTTGAATAATCCTCCCCAAATATGTCCAAGTCCTATTGCTCAGTACCTGGGAGTGTAACCTTCTTTGGAAACCAGCCTTTGCCGTTTGAATAATGTAAAGACATGCATATGCATGAGGAGGGCATGGCAACCCACTCCAGCATTCTTGCCTGGAGAAGCCCCATGGAGAGAGAAGCCTGGAGGGCTGCAGTCCATGGGGTCGAAAGAGTCAGACATAACTGAGCCACTCTGCACACAGCACATGCATATGTATGACTGAGTCCCTTTGCTCTTCACCTGAAATTATCACAACACTGTTAATCGGCTATATCCCGATCCACAATGCTTTGATATTTTCTAAAAAATCAAAATTAAAAACAAAAAGATCTCAAGGTGAAATGATCCTGAATTTAGGGCAGGTCCTATGTTTAGGAGAGAGGAGGGGTGATTTGAGACCCAGACGCAGAGGAGACACTGGCAGATGGAGGCCATGTGATGACAGAGCTATACAGACCAGAGTTGAGGGTCGGGGGTCGCCAGCAGCCCCTGTAACCTGGGAGAAAGGGACAGATGCTCCCTCCGAGCCTCTGGAAATGAGCACCCCTGCCAGAACCTTAACTTTGGACTCCGGCTCCTAGAACTGTGAGGATCAGAGTCTGTCATTTGAGGCCAGTTGGTTCTTGGTCCTTTGTAGAGGGGCCTTAGGAAGCTCATGCAGAAAATTAGCGACCTGGTGGCCCAGGGTCAATCAGCTCAGAGGGTCAGGACGTGGATAGAGGTCTGTTTGAGAGAGACCTGCTCTGGCCGCCTAGGCTTCATTTGAGGGCATTTATTCCAGAAGGCCTCCCTAGTGGCTCAGACTGTAAAGGATCTGCCTGCAATGCAGGAAACCCGGGTTCAATCCCTGGGTTGGGAAGATCCCCTGGAGGAGCAAAAGGCAACCCACTCCAGTATTCTTGCCTGGAAAATCCCCTGGACAGAGGAGCTTGGCGGGCTACAGTCCATGGGGTCGCAAAGAATCGAACCCAGCTGAGTGACTAACATGTCACACACATTCCAGAAGGATGTTTCGAGTGTGTGTGTGTGTGTATAGGAAGAAGCCCGGCCTTTTCCACCCAGGGCTACAACAGCCAAGAAGGGATAGGGTCCTGCTAGGTGGGCTGGACCATCGTGTGGTCCTCCTCCCTCTGGGGGTCTTCTGGGTCTTGTCAGCAGTCCAGAAGCCTCCCCTCCTCAGCCTTGACCACAGCGCTGATTTCTGCAGAGGAGGCCCCTGGCAGGGGGCAGGGGTAGTAACCCTCTCTAAGCTAGCGGGCGCCTCTGGAGGGCCTTGGCAGGGTGCCCACAGGGGCCACGTCTCTCCCCACAAGCCGCTTTCATCAGTCTCATCAGAGCTGTCCCAGTCTGGATGGGGTGGTCAAGTCAGAGGCTGGGTGCAAACCCCGGTTTGGGGGCCATGAGGTCAGGTTGGCCAGGTAGGCACCCTGCCCAGAGGTGTGAGGACCCAGAAGCTGTTTAAGTCTCTGGGGAATGCCTCCCTCCTGCTGTGACCTCTGGAGTCTTCTAGTAGCTTCCAGAGAGCGGGGCTGGGAGCGCTCTCCATTCGCATCCCTGGTGCCCTGGCAGAGATCCCTCAAGGATAGAGGAGAACCAGGATGGAAGCTGGCCTGAGGCCCAGGCAGAACGCGCAACAGAGACACCGGACCAGCCTGGGAATTGGGGCTAAGGTGGAGAGGATGCCGTGCTGACCTCCAACCACCCCTAGAACGTGAAACTAACGACTGCCCTTTTTTTCCACTAAGACACAGAGAGACACACCCTTCAACCTCTGCACTGCCTGCCCCCAGCCTGTGTCAGTGACCCCGGGGCCGTGTCCTGAAGCCCTGTGGCCTTTGCACAGCCTGGAATGAGATCCCACCCCCACCCCCGCCACTCTGCGTGGCCAGGCTAAAGCCACGCATCAGTCCGGAGCTCAGGTCAGCACCATGGCCCCCAGCCTCCAACCACACATCCCCGTCACCTGTGTGTGTCTCCTCGTGCTCACCCCCTCCAGGCTGGGGACTTGCAGAGAGTGGGGGCTGAGGGTTACATCTCTCCCTCTCCCTAGGGGCAGACGTGGTATCCAGGACACAGTGGATGCTTCACGCACACTGTCCAGGGACCCCGGGGCATTGGCAGCGGAGGACCCAGCTCTGGACCACCTCCTGTGAGATGGAACGAGTCATTTCTCAGCTCTGCACGATGGAGGCTGTGGTGGTGAGGATGGCCCAAGGGCATGCAGGAATACAAAATTACAGCTGCTTATGGAGCAATGGATGAGAAAGATCTGCAGACTAGCAGGAAAGGTCTCCTACAACTCAAGATTTAAAGAAGCAACCCAGCGACATGGGAAGGAGCGCAGAGGGGCAGGGCAGTCACCCCAGGTGGGTGGCCCACAAATGGGAGCTTAATTACAAAGGCAGAGCGAGGGATCTGAGTCCCACAACCGGCTCCCCATCCCAGGGGCCCTGTGTCGGGGAGAAAAGCCCCAAACATTTGGCTCTGAAAGACAGTGGGGCTTCCTCTCAGAGGCCAGGGGAGAGCAGAGAGTCCACTCTTTTTTTTTTTTAATTGAAGTATAGTAGATCTGGGGGCTTTCCTGGTGGCTCAGACAGTAAAAAATCTGCCTGCAATGCAGGAGACCCAGGTTCGATCCCCGGTTGGGAAGATCCCCATTAGAAAGGAATGACTACCCACTCCAGCATTCTCGCCTAGACAATTCCATGGACAGAGGAGCCTGGCGGACACGACTAAGCGACCGACACTTTCACTTCTCATAGTTGATTTACACTGCTGTGCCAATCTCCGCTACACAGCAAAGTGACTCAGTTATGTACATCCATGCATTCTTTCTGTGTGCAGTAGGACCTTGCTGTTTATCCGTTCTAAATGGGATAGTTTGCATCTACTAACCCCAAGCTCCCAGTGCATCCCTCTGCCTCCCCACTCCCCCTAGGCAACCACAAGTGTGTTCTCTATGTCTGTGGAGACTCCACTCTTAGAGGTCACAGACCGAATCTCACACACTCCGGGACCCAGGGCAGAAGCAGTCATTTGAGAGAAGCCTGAGTCCCACCCACCTGCTGATGCTGGAGAGCCTCCCAGAGAGGCAGGAGGTGACTGTCTCGCCCTGGCACATAGATGGTGGTGGAGCCATTCTGGGGAGCTCGTTCTCCCATGAGGATACTGGTGCTGGCAAGCGCGTTGTGGAATCCTCCCTCCAGCCAGTTAATGCCAGAACTCAGACCCACCCAGCAGCAAGCTGGAAGCAGCACTAGGGTGTCTCGGGCCAAGAAACTAGCCAGTCAAAGACCCTGTGACACCCACTCACAGGCCTGCTGCCTTGAGACCCCTGAGCTCACTGCCCTGGGACCCGGCCCTCCACACCACCATGCTGGCACTACCCTGGAACCCCCAGAGCCCTGCAGCCAGCCTTCAGGACCCCGCCCCACCCACCAGTAGGCCTGCATCACTCTGAGACACCCAGGACCCACAGTTAGAGAACCCGGGACCTAGCTTCCTCCACCAGTAAACCAACAGCAGCTCTGAGACCCTGGATCTTGTAGTTAGAAACCCCGGGACCTGTCTCTGCCAGCCGGCTCGCAGCTTCCTGGACTGGTTTTCTCTTTTGCCCCCAGGCAGGCCCCCTCCCCACCTGAGGCGGGAGATAGATGGGCCCCAGGGTGAGCAGCTGGAGTCTGAACCCTGAGGACAGATCCTCCTAGATGAAGATAAGAGCGGGAGCAAGAGGGGCTGAGCCCTGCCCAGATAAAAGATGAAAGACCATGTATTCACCATTCTCTAGGTCCTTCCAGACTACACATGCTCAGAAAGTTTTCTTAGAAGTCCAAAAGGGAGGGGCTTGCCACCCATTAATAAGTGATGTTAACCTACCCATAGGCCTCTTCTCTAGAATCCATCTTGGCTAAGAGATGCTCACACAGGGGAGAACCCTGAGATAAACCAAATTTGGACTGCAGTTCAGTTCAGTCACTCAGTCGTGTCCGACTCTTTGCGACCCCATAAATCACAGCACGCCAGGCCTCCCTGTCCATCACCAGCTCCCGGAGTTTACTCAAACTCATGTCCATTGAGTCGGTGATGCCATCCAGCCGTCTCATCCTCTGTCGTCCCCTTCTCCTCCTGCCCCCAATCCCTCCCAGCATCAGGGTCTTTTCCAATAAGTCAACTCTTCGCATGAGGTGGCCAAAGTATTGGAGTTTCAGCTTCAGCATCAGTCCTTCCAGTGAACACCCAGGACTGATCTCCTTTAGGATGGACTAGTTGGATTTCCTTGCAGTCCAAGGGACTCTCAAGAGTCTTCTCCAACACCACAGTTCAAAAGTATCAATTTTTCGGCGCTCAGCTTTCTTCACAGTCCAACTCTCACATCCATACATGACGACTGGAAAAATATGGGCTTAGAACCAGGCAAAGCAAAATGACTGGCCAGAGGAAACCTGGAAAAAGTGCCCCACGTGAGTGATGCAAACCACCACAAGGGTATGATTTTCTGAGTCCGCCACATGTACCATTTTCCTCCTAATAAACACTTGACTTGTGTCACTGCTTTCTGTCTCTATGTGGAAGTTCATTTCTACAGAGGTGATGAGCCAGGGCCTTGTCACTGGCCACTGTCCTTGGTGGTCTAAGGGCTAGGATTCAGGGCTCTCACTGCCGTGACCTGACTTCAATCTCTGGACAGGAAGCAAAACCGACTTCAAGCCGTTGCAGGCCGAGGCCGCCTGAGATCACACTTTCTCCCTGGCCCTTTGCTCTGGGCAGCAGAGCAGGCTGACCGTCAGGGGCTGGCAGTCACTCTTCCCATGCCCTTGGCCTCCAGGCAGGTTTGCCTATGGAGGTGCCTGTGGGACTGTGTGGGGCAACGACAGAGAGACAGCCGTAGACTCCCCCGGCTCCTCTCTGCCAGCCCAAGTCCGGGCAGAAGCTGGGGTCCTACGTGGCCGTGGCTCCTGTTGGTGGTCCTGGCACCTCTGGCCCTCGCTGGCATCTTAGCCCTGCCCTCCGTCCCGTCAGAGCTTCTCTGCAGTTAATCCACGGAGTGTCCTCTGTTTTAGCCAGCCCCTAGCTGACCCACCTCCATACTTCTGAATAATATCTGACTAGTCTTGGTCTGATTTCATGCCCCTTCTTGACCCCAGCCTGGCTGAATCTCCTAGGACCAAACTTGTTACCATTTCTGCTGGAGACAGATGGGCCAGAAAGGTAGCTGTCTAAGGGGTTAATCCTATCTGGACCTATTACCAGAAGGTGCAGCAAAGAAAATCAGCAGATCTGAATTTGAATACTCTGTGACTTTGGGCAAGTCACTTAACCTCTCTGAATCTATTTCTTCTTTGTAAAATGAGGATACTAGTACAACCTTCTTGGATTGTTGTGAAGATTAAGTGGATGAGCAGCATGCCTGGCACATGGCAGATTATGGTGGCAGAACTCTGGGGAGTTTGGAATCCCGCTGACCCTCATGACCCCACGCCACCCCCACGCCCCCATGGGGAAAAGCAGACACTATGGTCCTCATCTCACAGAGAAAATGAGTCCAGGGTATGTTCACACAACAGTGAAGACCTGAATCAAGGGTTAGTACTCAGATCTCTCAACACTCAGGCGAGGGACCCTTTAGATACAGCACAAGGCTACTTCCAGAGCCTTTACGATGCTTTTGGGTATTTATGGGTGAAAAGACAGGCTATCTGGGGTTGACTTTAAAATAGTCCAACAAAAACCAAAAGAGTTGGGGGGAAGCAGAATAGATAAAACAGATTGTCAGTGAATGTCGTAGCTGATGGCAGATATTGGGCTCCTTATGCGATTTTTTCCAACTTTAGGTATATTTGAAGTTTTCTGTAATAAAACATGGACATGATTTTGAGCCTTCTTTTTTTTTTTTTTTTTGGCCATGCCACACAGCATGTGGGACCTTGGTTCCCTAATCAGGGATCACATCTGAGTCCCTTGCATTGGAAGCATGGAGTCTTACCACTAAACCACCAGGGAAGTTTCAATGAACTATCTTTAATGACTGATGAAACAGTCAGTGAGAAAGCAAGACGTAGACCTGTGTAAGCATTGCAGTCCCAGCTGTGTGCGTGTGTGTCTGTGTGTGTCTACCCACACATGTGTGAAAGTGTCAAGAATGAACAACACCGTTAATTTAACATGTTTGTCTCTGCATGATAGACTCATTACTTTTCTTATCAATATTTTCCAAGGTTTCTAAAATGAGCATGTACTACTGTATAATCAGAAAAGCAGTCGATACAAAAATGCTTAAAATATAATTTTGCTAAACCATGTGGCTGGGACAGGAGATACTGGGGGCATTGAGCCAGCTGAGGCCAGAGAGCCTGGGGGTCCCTGCGGCTGCTTGGCCCCAGCCCTGGGAGAGGAGGGGCAGCTGGACAGACACCTCCAGCTCTTTCTTTCCTCTCCAGCGAGTGGGTGCCAGTCCCAGAAGGCCCAGCCCTGCTTCAAGCTGCTTGCCCTGGTCCTGACCGGCTGTGTTGGCCCTGCCTCAGGGCCAGGTGCTGGGGAGGTGAGCCAGATGTCAGAGCCCCAGTCACATCTGGGGAGGGTGGCTGAGAGGCACGCCGCCCAGCTCTCTGGGCCGGGATCTGGTTTCATCACCTGACCCCAGCACGGAGGACCCCAGGGCCGGAGGGTGTGGCGTCACACCCTTGTCCTCGCTGCACAAGATCCTTTCTGAGGACCTCCCAGGTGCCAGGTCCGGCATACAATCTGCAGACGCAGCAACTGCAGGCCCGCTGTACCGGTGAGGGAGCCGCGGCTCAGAGCTGCACCCCCTGCTACCGTCCCCCAGGGCTCCCCCCTTGCCCTCAGGGTGGAACAGGGCCCCTGCCTCTGGGTCCTGCCACGACCACCCCCACACTGTCACTGCAGTAGTCACAGTCTCCACCCACTGGGCGCACACACGACCCCAGGCCTATGCTTGGGATTTCCCCTCATTATGTTCGCTCTCCTCTTATTCCCACATTATCTTGCCTCTGTGGCAATACCACCTCCTCCAGGAAGTGGCCCCCCACCCGATAGGCTCAGACTTCTGGGGCAACTCCCAGCAATTCAACATTCCTCTTTGCACAGGCCTGGTTGTGCTATATTGATACTTTCACATCACTCGCCCCTGCTGCCCCTGACCATGGACTCCCCGAGGTCAGGGAAGGGGTCAGGGCCATCACACAAAATCCTTCCTCCAGGAGGAAGCAGCCCCATGCCACCACGGGGCGAAGCTTGGGGTCCTGGGTCAGAATGCAACCTGCACAACTGTGCCCCGCATCCCTGGCCTGGGTCTTACTCGGCTGTAAGCGGGCCTGGCGCAGAGGCTTGTGTGAGTGAACGAGCGAATGAGCGAGTGAACGTGTGGCTGTGAGCAGAGAGTTGTCTAGGGTCTTCCAGTGGTAACGGCACAGCCAGGGCTCCACCCAGGGCTCAGGGGACCCCAGATCCCGTGTTCGCCACACCCTCTGCAGATACTGAGCCGAGGCTGGTCTAGAGGCCTGAGTCCTGCCGGGGCCTGACCAGGGTGGTCTCCGGGCCTCCCAGAGGATGAGGTGCTGCTGGACGCGGGGTCACACCAGCTGGCCAAGGCTGACGACCTCGAGGCAGTGAGGGTTGGGCCGGTCAGGCTTGAGAAGCCCAGGCCTGGTCCCCGAGGGCACATGCAAGTTGAGAACCTGAGACTACCCTCTTCTTTGGAGGAGCCTTGGACCTCAGCGAGGGGATCCCCTCTCCCAGAAAGGTTGCCCCATGGAGGACACAAAACAAAGGAAAAGTCCAACATAAATCTACTGGTGACCATTCCATGTGCGAATCCATTAGGTGCCGGGGTGTAACGCAGTGAGCACCCCCTGCCCTGGGGCTGTGCACAGACTTCAAGGATGTACGGGGGTGTCCCCCCTTCCCAGAGGTGGGGGTGACTCTAGACTCAGGCAGCAAGGTGTCTGTTCTCCCCACAGAAGGTGCGGAGAATCTGAAGGGGCAGAGCAGGAAGTGGGGGTGCAGGGGATGGACCCAGGTGGTGGGCAGCACTGACCCTGCAAAATCAGGCTCACTCGAGGGCAGTGCTTAGAGGCGGGGAAGTAATAGAAAGAAAGAGACGTCAGACAGAGCCAGGATCAAATCCTGCTAGACCACTTCAGGGCTGGGTGACATTTACAGCTCACCCAGCTTGTGTGGGTTTGTGAAAAGAGAGTGATGGTCAGATCCACTGGGAGAAATAACAGCAGGCGTGCATCTCAGATACACCCCACGAAGAAGACAGGCCACAAACAGCACAGTATAACTGATGATTCCATTCATTCTCAATTCTAGAAAGCACAGACCAAGCTACAGGGAGAGAAAGCTGATCTCTAGGGGATGGGGCCCGGGAGGGAAGAGATTACAAACAGCAGGTCACAAGCAAACAATGGCAGATGATGGACTTGTTCCTAACCCTGAACATGATAATAGCCCCATGAATGTGTTCGTAAGTTACAATTTTAATTGTACAATTTATATCTGTGCAGACTGCTGTATGTCAATCACACCTCAATAAAACTGTTTAAAAAAAAAATTCTCCAACCTCAAAATTTTTTAAAAATCTCAGTGTCTTCCTCCTGGGAGCAAGTCACAGGGTTGAAGTGTTTTTTGAAGATCACTCATTTCTGTCTGGGTTAGTTCCCTGCCATTTTTACATTGTCAGGACAATTCTTCCCTGACTTGCTTGAATGCACATCTATAGAATTCTAACACAGCTCCTGGTCATTAGGCCGGTTGGATCTCTGAAGGTGATCATGCAAGTGGGGTCCTGCTTTTCTGGAAGGAGCCCAGGGCAGCCCTTAACTTGGCCTGTGCTGTGCTATGCTTAGTCACTCAGTCGTGTCGGACCCTTTGCCACCCCGTGGACTGTAGCCCACCAGGCTCCTCTGTCCATGGGGATTCTCCAGGCAAGAATACTGGAATGGGTCCCCATTCCCTCCTCCAGGGGATCTTCCCAACCCAGGGATCGAACCCAGGTCTCCGACATTGCAGGCAGATTCTTTATCATCTGAGCCAGCAGGGAAGCCCCTGGTGGGCTTGGCCTAGGGCCTGGAAACCAAAGTGAGGTTGCCCACTTGGTTGTGTTCGGAGTCCTCATCTGGTGGTCCTTGCTAGTCAGCAGGAGGAAGGGCATGTTTCAGAGCTCCCTCCCCAAGCTCCCTGCTGATGAGATTGGTACACCGTGGGCCTTTGAACCTCTCATGCACCTGTGAGCAAACACACTTGTCAAATTTAATTTTTTAATGTAACCCATTTTATTGAAGTGTGGTGTTAGTTTCAGGTGACCAGCAAAGTGATTCAGTTATTCTTTTTCAGATACTTTTCCCTTTTAGGTTAATACGATATAGCGAACACAGTCCCCTGTGCCTTACAGTAGGTCTTTGTTGGTTGTCTATCCCTTATCAGATTAAGATGACTGTTTTTCTTTTTAGCTCTCATTCATTTTTGTCAGTTACTCCTATTCTGAACTGTCATTGCAAGAAGTTCGAAATCAAAAAGTCCAGTAATCTGGATTTTGCTGAAAGAATTAGACTGAGTTTGTATCAGCATGTAGGATATTGTGCATGTGTGTATGTGTGTGTGCAGGTATGCATGCACGCATGTTGGTGTGCACATTCACAGGCCACAAGCTGTGAACAATCGTTCCTCAGCTGCGGCTGTCCCTCATGACCTTCTTGCTAGTTGGTATTCTCCATTCTTAGAAATGACTCTGAACCACTACAGTATTAAGAGAAAAATCAAGAAAGAAGCCGGTACTGAAGGAAGCATGTAGAGCCACATCTGTCCAGCCATCCTCTCTTACCTGGCCGGAGACCGCCCTTTGCACCCACATGGTCTCCAGACTGGCTCCCTCCCCTCTTTTCTGACCCTGAGTGACCTTTGCAAATTGCAAATCTGCGTATGGCTTTCTTCTGCTTGCATAGTCTCCACTGGCTCCTCTGATGGCAGAACAAAGTCTATCTGCCTCCTCATCATATATTTAATAAGGTTTCTGTGTCCAACATATATCAAGAATGCTTATAATTCAATAGTAAAAAGACAACCCAAACAAAAATAAGCAAAACATTTGAGTGGATATTTCTCCAAAGCATATATAAAAAACATATATAAAAATGACCAGTAAAAACATGAAAAATGGCTCCATGGTATTCACCATTAGGGAAATGTAAATCAAAATGACAGCGAGATAACACTTCACATCCACTAAATTGACTCTTAAAGGTGAATCATGACAAGTGAGGATGTTAGTGAAGATGGGAAGAAATTGGAACCATGTGAGTTATGTAAAATGTTGGTGGGAATGTAAAATGATATGGCTGCTGTGGGAAAAAAAGTTCGGTGGCTCCTCCAAAGTTAAACCTGCAAGTACAATGTGACCCAGAAATTCCACCTGTCTGTACATGCCCAAGAGAAATGATAGCATGCTCTCAAAGCAGATACATGAGTATTCACAGCAGCATTATTTATAATAGCTAAAAAATGGAAGCAACACAAATGTCCATCAACTGATGGACAGAATGTGGTCTATCCATGTGCTGGAATACCTTTTATAGGATTGGAGTGCTGATACATACTGCGGCATGATGAACCTCGAAAATATGATGCTAATGAAAGAATCGAGACAAAAAGGTCAACTACCGTGTAATCACATTTATAGGAAATATCTAGAATATGCAAATCCATGGAGACAGAAAGTGGATGCTTGTTTGCCAGGGGTTGGAGTGGGAGAGGAAATGGGAATGACTGCTTAATAGATAGGAGGTGTCTTTTGAGAGTGATGAAAATGTTCTGGAGTCAGAGAGTGATGAAGGCCACACAACATTGCAGATGGACTAAAAGCTGCTGAATGATACACTTTAAAAAGCTTGAAATGGTGAGTTGTATGTGGGACATTTCCTCGGCAAAGTATTGCTTTGTCGTGTCCGACTCTTTGCGACCCCATGGGACCATACAATCCATGGAATTCTCCAGGCCAGAACACTGGAGTGGGTAGCCTTTCCCTTCTCCAGGGGATCTTCCCAACCCAGGGATCGAACCCAGGTGTCCCGCATTGCAGGTGGATTCTTTACCAGCTGAGCCACAAAGAAAGCCCCAGAATACTGGAGTAGGTTGCCTATCCCTTCTCCAGCAGATCTTCCTAACCCAGGAATCGAACTGGGATCCCCTGCATTGCAGGTGAATTCTTTACCAACTGAACTATCAGGGAAACCCAATGATTAACAAATCCTGAGAATGCATATATTAGCCTGAATCCTGCCCACATCAAGTTCCTCCACCTTTAACAGAGGTTTTCCCAACTTGGTCAACTCCTGGTGATCTCACCCTCTTCTGAACTTACATGAAATCTACTGAAAAAATTGGCGATTTGACTCATCCTACACTACCTACCATTCTTTATTTCTTTGTTTATTCTTCATTATTTACATTTATTTCACTACATCTCAATATTTATACTAGATTTATATTTATTGTACAACCTTTCCAATGAAAATATGTTGGAAAAATTAATGAATTAAAAAAAAAACAAAGAATACCATCAAGTATAGAAAATCAGGGCCTGAGGATTAGTAGAGAGGGCACAGAAGTCAATGGAACTCAACACAGAGCGGGAACAAGCCCACGTCAGGGAACAAGTCCGTACCCCTCCATGAGCATGGTCATACCCACATGGGCCCTCGCTCCCAGGGGCCGGTGAGTGATGGTGCTGGGCAGTCAGCTACTCATATTAAAAATAGCTACATCCAACCTCCCACCATCCACAAAATTAAATCAGATACACAAAACAGGTAAATAAGGAAAATGAAGCTTCTAAACCCGTAGAAGAAAACACTGGAGCCTGTGTTTGTGTTCTTGTAGGAGGGAAGGCTTTGGCCAAGAAAGTATAGCAAGCAAAACTCACAAAGAAAAGATGGACACGCTGCCCTGAATCAGAATGGAAATCTCTGCATGAATGGAATCAGGAGGCACAAATTTCCTAAAATAAGACTAATGCGTGGATACACTCTTATCAACCACATGGAGACTACAGTTAAAACACTGTCCAATGCTTGAAATATCTGAAAGTACCCAGGAGGACGGACCTTAAAAACTCTCATCTCAAGAAAAGAATTGTAACTACGTGTGGTGATGCATGTTAACTGGACTTAGTTTTCTTAGTTGAATTACAGCTGATTCACAGTGTTGTGTTAATTTCAGGTATTCAGCAAAGTGAATCTGATGTATATACTTTTCCAAATTCTTTTCCCCTATGGGTTGTCACAAAACATTGAGTTAACTGGACTTATTGTGGCTATTATTTTGCAGTATTTACAAATATTGATCCATCATGTTATAAACCTGAAGTTAATATAATGTTGTCTCAATTATACCTCAAGAAAATATGAAATTTCTATGTGCCAAAAAAATCACCATAACCAAAGTTTAATAACTGTGTGAAAAAATAAAAAAGACTAGGAGGAAATAGTTTGTATGTATAAATATATACATATGTATTTACAATAATATATTTATATAAATAAATATTTATTTATGTACAAATAAATGTATGTTATATAATATATACTTAAATATATATAAATATATATATATATATAAATATCCAGAACATGTGAAGAACTCCTGCAAATCAACAACAGTAATAGACAACCAAGAACCCAATAGAAATGGAAAAAGAATGTGAATATCAATTAGCAAAATATAAAATCCACATGGTCAGTAAACATTGGACAAAAAAGTTGGCCTCACTAACAGTCAGGGAAATGTAAGTGAATACCCCAAGGCAATACTGTTTCTCTTGCGTGAGCTGGGCAGAAATTAGAAAGTTCGAGCACCTCAGAATGGAGAGGAGATGAAAGTGGATATTGAATGCCTGATGTGGGTTGTATAAACAGGTTTAACCATGTTGAAAGGCAATTTGACAACACGAATTTCAAATTTTAAATCTTGTATACCGTGACGTGATTATTCCATTTCTTGGTGTGTACCCATAAGAAAACTTGTACACACATACAAAGAGGCATATACAAACTTGGTTACTATAGCCTTCTTTAAAAGAGCAAAAACAGAGACACAACCTAAATGCCACAGCTGGGGACAGGCCTAGTAAACTGTGATATCACCATACAATGAAATTACATGCCGCATTACCAATAATGAGGTTGTTCCTCTAACTTGACCAGAACAGGGCTCCAAAACAAACTACTGTTAGATAAAAAAGCAAGTCACAGAGTCACACCTTCAGCATCCCACCATGTGTGAAAATACACCATTACCCACAACTGTACCGCAACATGCTTTTGCAGACACTTGTATGTGTCAGGGCAGGGGTTGCCCCCAGCTAGGAGAGTGGGATTAGGCCTGGCCATCAGCGAGGACCAGAGGTGATTTTTTTCATACTGATTCTATTTTTTCAAGTAGAATATGTTTGTGTAATCTCAACATATGACAACATTGCAAGTCAATTACACTTCAATTAAAAAATAGATTAAACAAAAATGAAAGATATGTAAAGATTTGGCCCGGAAAAGTTAAGATCAAATTATATTCTGGAAAAAGTTCAAGAATCTTAAGTTATTATAGATTTTTTTTTAAATGTTACTCATTTGTTAAAAATGTCAAAAGTTTAAAAAGACTAAGCATATTGTCAAGGAGATGGAAGAACTGGAAGTCTCAAACTCCTCTGGTAGAAGCAAAAGGAAACAGCCATCCTAGATCACAGTGTGTGCTGACACGCTCAGCTGCTCGGTTGTGTCTGGCTCTTTGTGACCCCGTGGACTGCAGCCCGACAGGCTCCTCTGTCCGTGGAATTTTCCAGGCAAGAACGCTGGAGTGGATTACCATTTCTTTCTCCATAGATTTTTTTTTTTAATAGACATCTGGGTGAGTACAGTGACTTGAAACTAGGAAAAAATTTAAAAAATTTTAAAAAACATGAATTAGACACATGGGACTACATTCTGTCAAGGCAGCCTGAGCGCAGGTTGGAAAAGAATTTCCAGACCCAGAGCATTTTAGAGGAGAGAATTTATTGAGAGCAAAGGGCTGAGGTAGTGAGGGGCAGTGCCGAGACCCGGGGCTGACTTCCTCACAGACCAGGGAGGGCAGACGCCTCTCGAGAGTCAGTAGCCGATTTTTATTTTATTTTTTTTTTAGTTCTTCTCACCATTTATTTTTTTTTTTTTAGTAGCCAATTTTTATAGTTTCAAGACAAAAAAGAAATTCCTGCTGCAAGGACAGCACTAGGTGATTAGCTAGGATGACAGAGGGTGAGTACCAGGGTGGGTATTCTCACCTAACGTGGGGTCAGGAAACTGGCCAGTAAGGATCAGGGGGGCTTCTGGCAACAGTTACGATGGGGCTCAGTCAGTTCCCGAGGCAACCTTGGTTCTGGGCTTCACTGTCTGTGGCCTTGGTGCAAGGCCTCACACCTGTGGCCTTGGTATGAGACGCCACATATTCAGCACCCTGTGATAAACCAGAATGGAAAAGAATATTAGGAGGAATATATATATATATATATGTAAAACTGAACGACTTTGCTGGATAGCAGAGATTAACACATTGCACATTGACTAGACTTCAATAAAATTAATTTAAAAAATTTTAAGTTAGAAAAAGTAAATCAAAACCAGGAAAATATAAATAATGATATGAAGTCAGGGCTGTGGGAGAAAGAAATGGAAATATCAAACCCAGATGCCAGCGATATATGACTCTGAGAGTGTGAAGAAGAGGGAAGCCTGGCGTGCCGCAGTCCACGGGGCCACAAGGAGTCGGACGTGACTGCCCGGCTGAACAAGCGACCTATGAAACTGCCATAGTTGAAGTTCGTATTTAGTTCTGAGCTTCCTGGCAACCCAGGGGAAAGTGGGTTACGTAATCAACCTCTGATTGTCAGAAAGCAGAAACCTGGTTAGAAATTTCCTCGTGTGGTAGATTTTAGCTTTCTAACCGCAACGGAGAGCCACAAGTTCAGCCTCTTGGTAACTTCAGGGCCATGCAGGGGGTTGGCTGAGCACCCACTGGCCTGCCCTGCAAGTCTGTTTAGGGTTGTGACCACTCGGGTAAGTGTGGGGTGCTTACCAGGGCGGAGCAAAGCATCCTGGTCCTTCAGGATGAAGCAGAACTCCAAAGTTCCATGACCCACTGTTGGTTAAAGTTTGGTTACATCACTAGCATCCTGACCCCAGAGGCATAACGGTGACCTGTGGTCCAACCAGAATCCAAGGTCAAGCCATGGATTGACCATGGGTAAGCCATCCTTTAGTTTGTATCTCCTTCCAGCCATCCCTTACCATCAGTGGTAATTTATAGAAATCCCACAGAACTTGTTTATACAGGGTTTGGGATCATGTTTGCATCCTCAACTCAGTGGTACAAAGCTCAGAGAAGTGAAGCAATTTCCCCCCCACGTCACAGGTGACTGGCCCCAGAATGAAGAGTATAAGTCCAGTATCCTGGCTCTTTCCACTGCCCAATCCACCCTGCATGCCAGATTCAACTGTAAACTGAGAATGCGATATGTCAGAAAAATCAGAAGAAATCCTATGACCAAGAGTGTATTTTCTTTTTTTTTCTCCCTTGGCCATGCTGCACGGCCATGCTGC
The DNA here is from genome assembly GCF_963930625.1 of Muntiacus reevesi. Lineage (NCBI taxonomy): Eukaryota > Metazoa > Chordata > Mammalia > Artiodactyla > Cervidae > Muntiacus > Muntiacus reevesi. Next base: position 200,432,545 of record NC_089251.1, on the reverse strand, counting down.
ACGGCATGCAGGATCTTAGTTCCCCAACGAGGGATCAAACCTGTGCCCCTGCTGTAGAAGCCCTCAATCTTAACCCCTGGACCTCCAGGAAAGTCCCGAGAGTGTGTTTTCCTTCACACTCAACACTTGGCAGGCAAAACACTTGTTCCAGGTTGAGATTTTCAGGTTGAGTGGAATTGAATTTTGGAAATGACCAATAGTATCCAAAGCCTGGTCAGGGAGATGACATGGATAATCAATTATAGCTTGCTATTTATTTTACCCTGCTCTCTTTGAAATGGATTTCTGCTGATATTTTAAAAGTGTGAAACAAGAAAATAAAAATAAATGACGAAAGGAGAAAATGAAAATTTAAACTGAAACAAAGCCCATTTGCTTGCACCATAGTGTTAGAAGAGGGCCATAAGGGTGATCCTGGGCTTCTCTGTGGCCAAAGCAAAGAGTGAAAATGGTCAGCTTCAAGGTGCTCGTGTTATATAAGTTACAAACAAGTGGACTGTCAGATGCACAGGCTTTCCTGAGTATAGAGATCTGAAGCCAATGTCTTTTGTGGTTCCCAATAAACCTGATCTCCTGGGATGAGAGAATAGTGTCCTGACCACATCCCTGTGGGGACAGTGTCCTGACCACATCCCTACAACAGTGAGTTTCTGGGCGTGTGTGCTAAGATGCTTCGGCCATATCTGACTCTTTGCGACCCTGTGGACTATAGCCAGCCAGCCTCCTCTGTCCATGGGATTCTCCAGGCAAGAATACTGGAGTGGTTTGCCATGCCCTCCTCCAGGGGATCCTCCCAACCCAGGGACTGAACCAGAGTCTCTTACATCTCCTGCATTGGCAGGAGGGTTCTTTACCATTAGCACCAACCGTAGTTCCTTTTTGAAACAGCATCTTCAGGACTTCCCTGGTGGTCCAGCAGCGATGACTCTGCACCTCCAGTGCAGGGGGCTTGGGTTCGCTCACTAGTCGGGTAACTAAGATCCCACATGCTACAATTAAGCGTTCTATGGCCACAACTGAAAGATCCTGCTTGCCTCAACTAAGACCCGGGGCAGTCAAATAAATAAATAACAAAAATTAAAATAAAGCAACATCTTCAAAGCACTCAGTTGGCATGGCACCAAAAAGTATTTCGGTAAACTCACCAGTCCAGGGTGGGGTCAGTCTGGACAATACTGGTTTGTCACAAATAAGTTGTGATGACATAGATGGATGCAGAAATTAATTCCCAGAGAAGACCCGGGCAGCAGCTGACTGCAAATGTGACAGAGGCCACAGGAGGCGGCAGTGTTGTCCTGCTCCCGGAGGAGAGGCCCGAAGGCGGGGCAGTGTGTATTTGGATAAGAAGGTGCTATTGTGTCTCGAAAAAGAAAACAGAAGTTTCTTAGTTGATGAGACTGTGTCCTGTCTAGACAAGTGTCGTCATGGCGCTATCCTTGAGGAAGTCCAGGCTGTGTTGACCAGACAGCTGACATGCTAAAAACCTCTTGTGAGTCATGACCCCAGCATGGCAACTCTGGGCCTGGGCAAGTTACATCGTCACTCTGTTCCTGAGTCTCCTCCTCTGCCATGCAGGTCGTCTGAGAAACCTGGAAGATGCTGGTCCCTTGTGGGCTCTGGAAAGATGCTAAGTCTTTCTGTCATGAAAGAAGGAGAGATAGCAATGTGGCTCTGCTGGAGGACTTTGACCCAAGTCCCTGGCGTGGATGCAGGATACTCTCCTGGAACCAAGATCTTCAACTCCAGCCCCAAGGCCTACTGGGTTCTCCTGGGCTCCAGCTCTTTCAGACCTGCAAGCTTCAAGCAGGTCAGGGGCCTGCCTGCCCAGAATGACCAGCCATGGAAGGAGTTTTAATGGAAGTTCATTAACATTTTTCTTTCACTTCTGGAGGATTTGCTTTGAGAGTTGGGTGGAATGTTATCTCCAATGAGATGAAAGTAGAGTCCTCGGGTGAACGGAGCCCCCTTGCTCCAAGCAGTGCTTGTCTGATGTTAAGTTTGTGCACACGTACCTAGCTAGCCCCCGCAGCCTGCTTCCAGGCCCAAGACACTGGGACCAGTGGTTTAAGGTTTCCCAAGAGCTGTCCTCTTGGTGCCTTGGTGAACTGGAGAGGTTGGAAACCCCGTACCTGGGTTTGTCTGCAGGCAGGCAGCCACACGTTGGTTCAACCTTGATAGACCTGCTCTCAGCTGCTGGCCAGGGTGCTTACAATGGCTACTTTGGGGGATCCTCGTGGGTGCACTTAAGTGGCCAGGAGTGGGCCACAGCCACTGAGGAAGGAGCTGTCCTGTCCCAGAGCTCAGGGCCCTGCTCCTCCCAGCTGGACCATCTGGTGTGGAAGCTGAGACCTTCTGTGGTTATTTATATTTAAACTTAATTTAATCCAATAAAAATTCAGTTTCTTAGTGGCATCAGCTCCATTTCTGGGTGCTTGGAAGCCACACCTGGCTACCTATAGGATAGAGCAGGTGGAGAAGGTTTCTGTCATTGTAGGAAGTTCTGTTGGACAGCCTGGCCCGGGTGTCAGGACTTTCCACTTGCTAAGGAAGGCTGATTGGGTTCCGTGACCAAGATATTAGTGGTGGTGGGTGACATTCACCTCCAGATGAATCCATGGCTCAGAGCCCTGGGTGCATCCAGGCCACCCCATGGAGTTTCCGGCTCCCTGCCCTGAGCCAGACTCACCCCCTAAGCTGTGTACTTGCCCCCCTGCTCCCAGAGAGGTCAGAGCAGAGAATCTGGTCCCAGCAACCCAAGGCCAGCAGTTTCCTGCCAAGCAGGTCTGGGCTGTGCCTGGTGTTTGCTGAGCTCAGCAGCCCCCTGAGGCCCCATGGCCAGCTGGGTCTCCACTCTCTAGAGGCAGCTGGACACCCCAGTTCACCTCTTTGATTCCATCTGCCCATCCAGGACCTTCCTCCTGCTTCCCAGCTAAAGATGAGCTGAAAACAAGGACAACAGCCTTCCCCAGTCCACCCCAGTAGCATCAGCATCTGCCTGTGAGAGCCTGGCAGAGCCCCTGTGAAAGGCTTTGCCTCTCCACGTGTACGTGCACATGAGTATCTATGTGCGTGTCTGTGTGTGTGTGTGTGCATGCTCGTGCACCTCTGTTATCCTGGGCTGAGGCTTTGGGGACCAAGGACAACGTCCCTTTCCTCCCCATCATATACTGATGGGAGGGGGAAGTATTTGCATTCCAGTCCTGCCCAGCAAGCTGTTGCTGTGATTAGTCACCCAGTCATGTCTGACTCTTTGCAACCCCGTGGACTGTAGCCCACCAGGCCCCTCTATCCATGGGGATTCTCCAGGCAAGAAAACTGCAGTGGGTTGCCATGCCCTCCTCCAGGGGATCCTCCCAGCCCAGGGATTGAACACAGATCTCCCACGCTACAAGCAGATTCTTTACCATCTGAGCCACCAGGGAAGCCCCGCCTAGCAAGCTAGGGCTGGTGTTAAAGAGTTCATGGAATAATCTCCAGCTTGTGAAAGAAGCTAATCCTAGACTTGAGTCCAGCTTAGCTCAGTTTTCTCTTCTGTAAAATGCAGACAGTAAAGGCAGCTCCCACAGAGCGATGGGCAGCAATGAGTGTGAAAGTTCTTAGCCACAGTTCCTGGCACGTGGTGCAGGCTCAAGAACCATTAGCTGCTGCTGCCTTTTAATAAATGCAGAGGAACACCTTCCTTCATTAAATCCCTACTACAGATTGGAGCTCTTCTGAGCACTTCATTTATTTTTTATTGAAGTATAATTGTTTACAGGATCATGTTAGTTTCAGGGGCACAGCTCAGCGATTCATTTACACACACACACACACGCACACACACACATGGCTTTCCTCATAGTTCAGTTGGTAAAAAATCCACCTCCAATGCAGGAGACTCTGGTTCAGCTCCTGGGTCAGGATGATCCCCTGGAGAAGGGAAAGGCTACCCACTCCAGTATTCTGGCCTAAAGAATTCCACGGACTGTATAGTTCATGGGGTTGCAGAGAGTCAGACATGATTGAGTGACTTTCACACACACACACACACACACACATATATACATGTCTCCAGATTCCTTTCCCTTACAGGTTATTGCAAAGTATTGAGTATAGTTTCCTGTGCTATACAGTATGTGCCGTTGGTTATCTGTTTTATGAATAGTAGTGTGTATCTGTTAATCCCAACCTCCTAATTTCACCTTTCCCCACCCCCTGTCCTCTTCGGTAACTATAAATTTGTTTTCTATGCCTGTGGGTCTCTTTCTATAAACAATGGAATATTACTCATCCACAAAAAGAATGAAATAATGCCATTTAGAGCAACATGGAGGGACCCAGAAATTATCATACTAAATGAAGCAAACCAGACTGAGAACAGTATCACATCGCTTACATGTGGAGCCTTCAAAAACAAAAGACGTCACTTTCTTGAATGCTCCCTGCAACCGTAAGCAGCGCTGATGGGGAGTAGACCCTCAAGGAAGTTCCCTGAGTGTCCAAGGGCCAGAGGGCTGCGGGATGTCCCACACTCAGCTCAGACTCTCCCAGTGGCCCAGGAGCATCAGAGCCCACGTGGGAAGGAAGAGGCCTGAGAACAAAGAAACAGGCTACTGATGGCCACGGATGAAGACTGCAGGAGATGGTGCTCGGGTCTCCCCTTCTTGGTTCTCAGTTCTGTGATCCCTCCCGGAGCACCTGCTAGGTACTGGGTTCCCTGGGCTCTCTGCAGTGGTGGGCGGAAAAGTAAGAGTCCTGGAGATTCCAGAAGGTCACTGCTGCGCAGAGACGGCAGTAGGAGCTGACCAGGCTCGCCCTGCAAACGAGGGGCTCTCTCCACAGCCAGGGAGGGTGAATCAGGATGCCTGCCTGGCCTGGTCCTCCTTCTCCTCCCCCAGAGCACTTACATGAAACCCTTAAGAGGTAAACGGGTGGGGTCCACGCAGCCCGTGGACTGTGTGAGGCTGGCAGTGGCCCCTGACATGCTGGGCCTGGGTCTCCCCAGAGTCCGGTTGCTTGGGAATGCAGCCCAAAGTGGGTGGGAAACTCCATCTAAGGCTAAATACAATATGAGGCTGATATAATATGAGGTTTCCTCTATTTAAAAAAAAGCCCTTACCCATCAGTTACCCAAATTCTACTGCTTAAGAAGCATCCACACCTTAAGACTGGGAAATTCTGCCTCTCTCAAAGGCAAACTGTTTCACAGGTTGGGAGCCACCCACTGGCAGCAATGCCTTCGGGGGGTTGGCCCATTCTCTCAGCAGAGAAGCCGACCCTGAGTGAGACCCCGGGAGACAAGCTTTGCTGAGACACAGGAGAGAGGATCATGGAAGTGTGGGAGTGGGGTGGGGGCGCTGATCCAGGGAGCTGGGGCGGGAGGCCCCACCAGACGCACTCAGGACTCCAGCAGGCGATGCTGGCAGGCTGACAGCTGAGCACAATGACTTCATTTTCAGCTTATTATTATTTAAACATGGAAAAAAATGAGGAGAGACAAAAGAAGTTTGTTTTGGCAACTTGACTTTCAGCTTCAGGAAAGTCACGGCCTAGGGTTTTCCCCAGCATTTGTTCCCCTGGGTCTTGGGTGCAGGGGGTGGGGACGGGCCAGGTGGGTGCAGAGAGGAGGGGGACATCCCAGGGCCACTTGTTTTGCCTACAAGACCGTAGGACTGGGGTGGCTGATTCTGTATTTTTTTAACTGCAGTACTGGGTGGACTAAAACACTGCTTTGGGTTTTTTCTTTGTTTTGGTTTTGCTTTGTTTGTTGTGATTCCTGAGGACAGAGCACTGCTTCTAGCCCAGGCCCTGCAGTGTGGCCTCAAGCAACGAGCTGCCCCGCCCTGGGCCTCATCTCCTAGAACACACACCTCAGGTCTGTCACTGCAGGATCTGGGATGGTGTGTGGTGCCTGCTGGGGCACCGACCACCTCCACTCCTTCCATTCAGAGGAAACCATTTGCAAGGCTTCTTCCCCGTCCTTCCTCTGCAGAGAGCCGGTCTGGACCCTCTGGCCATCTGCCATGCCTGTAACGCTGGTGCTTGATTCCACATTTTGCAAACAGCAGAGGAGAGGGTTAGGACCCTGGCTCTTACCTGCCGTAGGCTCCCAGGCAAGTCACTTGCCCTCTCTGGGCACCTGTCTCTTAATCTCAGGAATGGGGAGTTGTCATCACCATGAAATGGTGAGGGGAACCCTACACCGGTCTGGTCCAGCCCTGGCACACACTCAACTTGCCAGTTTCAGGGCCGTGAGCATCGCCGGCCCCCCGCCCCCCGCCGGCCCCATCTGCCTCTCCTGGCCTGGGTGGGCCTGCTGTTTGACACCCAAGTGGAAATTTTTAAGGTGCAACCACGTCTCCTCACGGCCCTGGATCAGTGAGAATCGTTGATGAGGTCCAGCGCCGTCTCCCAAGACTGCAGGAGCATCTGGGCCCTGGGGTGGCAAGACGGGGACCCGGGCACAACATCTAGGGAGGCGCCAACTCCGAGGTGGCAAGTGCAAGATGGGCCTCCCTTGTCTCACTGGAGTCCCGGCCCTGCACTGGGGACCAGAACAAGAAGATGTAGTCATCAGGGGGAGACAGGCTTCCCCGGGGACGTGGGGGTGCTGGAGTCCCCTCCTCCCTCCGCCTGTTCACCCGTCGCCTGGCCTGGCGGGTCTTCATGAGCAGATGCTGACAGCCTTGCTGTGCCCGCACAGGTGGCCCCTGGAGCAGAGCGTGCCCTCGGTATGTGTCAGCAGACAGAGGCTGAACTAGTGACTTGCAGAACATACGCTCAACTGTCCTTTTACCCATCCGTCCACCCACCCACCCAGAGCACACAGCCTAAACACCAAACTGTGTGCTGAGCACCACGCTGGGAGTGAGAACCCACAGCCTGGCTCACAGTGGATATGAATGGATGTGTGTCTGTGTGTCCGTGTGCATCTTGCCTCCCCTTCCCGACTGCCCTGCAGAAAGGTGACCTGACAGCCAGAGGCGCTGCTACCGGTGCAGCCAGCAGACGCCTTCCGGGAACGAGGCAAGGTCACGCCTCAGTCAGCGGAATTTCTCCATAAATCAAGAGTACCCCTAGCAGTGGGGTCTGGACGGAGCTAGTTCTTTATCTGTCCCTAGCGTCTGTGAGGAAGGCCTTTATGTGATTGGACAGTCTTCAGCCTCCCAGAACTAAAGGTCTGTCTGGGGAGTCATAGCTGGTTCCCAAGGGGCAGAGAGAGCTGTGGTGGACTTGATCTTGACCTGGCCCCCAGCCAGCCTTCACCATCTTGAAGTCATCTCAGCAAAGCCACGCAGAGGCTGACCACGGAGGGGAGGCCTGCCTCAGCCTGAATTAGGTGCTGCCTACCCTTGGAATCCCCTGCAGTGATGAAGCAGGTGATCGCCGTGGCCCGCATGGAGCTCTGTAATAATTATAACAAATTGCAGCACAGGCTCCATGGATTGAGTGCTGACTGTGTGTCGGACACTGAGCTGAGTTCTGCCCATATCTTATCTCATTTAATCCAATAATAACCACGTAAAGCAGCCAGTATTCCCACCTCCATGTTAGAGATGAAGAGACCGAGGTTCAGAGTGGTCCTCACCTTTCTACACCTGGGTAGAGGACATGATACCTCCCTAAAGAAGCTAATGCAGCAGCTAGGAGCTTTGCAGGGCACTTTAAAATGCACTTGGGGGACTTCCTTGGTGATCCAGTGGTTAAAGATACATCTTGCAATGCAGGGGACCAGGTTTGACCCCTAGTTGGGGAACTAAGATCCCACAGACCGCAGGGCACCTAAACCCGTGTGCCGCAACTAGAAAGCCTTCATGCCATGATGGAGATCCCGTGTGCTGCAACTGAGACCCATAGCAGACAAACAAATAAATAAGTTTAAAAATAAAATGCACTTAGCCCAGCAGCACTGCCGCAGAGCCAGAGGAAGCCAGGGTCACCGTGTAGTGAGTGCCCCTCTTACCATGACCCTGAGAGGTAGGTCTTGCTATGACCACCAGTTCCAGAGGAGGGAAATGAGGCTCAGACGCACGGAATAATTCTGCACGACCAGCACGTAAATCGCCAGGATTCAGACCCACACTCAGTTCTGTGAGCCTGAATACTAGTCACGGTTAGCGTGACAGTGTCGGGTGGAGTGTGCAGCATTTGGAATCAGACTCCAACTCTGAGGCTACCTGAAGGATTCCAGGGGGGGGGGGGGAGGAACCTCTCCAAGCCTCCGTGTCCTCATATGTCAAATGGGCCTCAGATGCAACCCTTGCGCCCGGGCTGTGGGGACAGAGGACAGTAACGAGGCAGGCGCCCAACCCAGGACCTGCAACACCTGGTGGCACATGGAGGCTGTTGGAGCTCAGTCCCTCTCGGGGAGTAGACGCCCACCTGGGGGCTTAACTGGGGGGGGTGGACTGTTTCTTATGGATCCAGAAGTGCAGTTCACTTCAGTTCAGTTGCTCAGTTGTGTCCCACTCCTTGCGACCCCACTGACTGCAGCACACCACGCTTCCCTGTCCTTCACCGTCTCCCCGAGTCTGCTCAAAATCATGTCCATCGAGTCAGTGATGCCATGCAGCCATCTCATCCTCTGTCGTCCCCTTCTCCTCCTGGCTTCGATCTTTCCCAGCATCAGGGTCTTTCTCAATGAGTCAGTTCTTCCCATCAGGTGGCCAAAGGATTGTAGTTTCAGCTTCAGCATCAGTCCTTCCAAAGAATATTCAGGACTGATTTCCTTTAGGATTGACTGGTTTGATCTCCTTTTAGTCCAAGGGACTCTCGAGAGTCTTCTCCAACACCACAATTCAAAATCATAAATTCGTCGGGGCTCAGCTTTCTTTGTGGCCCAACTCTCACATCCATATATGACTACTGAAAAAACCAAAGCTTTGACTAGATGGATATTTGTCAGCAAAGTAGTGTTTCTGCTTTTTAATACGCTGTCTATGTTGGTCATAGCTTTTCTTCCAAGGAACAAGCATCTTTTAGTTTCATGGCTGCAGTCACCATCTGCAGTGATTTTGGAGTCCAGGGAAATAAAGTCTGTCGCTATTTCCATTGTTTCCCCATCTATTTGCCATGAAGTGATGGGACTGGATGCCATAATCTTAGTTTTTTGAATGTTGAGTTTTAAGCCAGCTTTTTCACTCCCTTTTTCACTTTCATCAAGAGGCTCTTTAGTTCCTCTTCACTTTCTGCCATAATGGTGATGTCATCTGAGTATCTGAAGTTATTGATGTTACTTCCAGCAATCTTGATTCCAGCTTGTGTTTCATCCAGCCTGGCATTTCCCACAATGTACTCTGCATACAGGTTAAATAAGCAGGTTTACAGTATACAGTCTTGATGTACTCTTTTCCCAGTTGGAATCAGTCCATTGTTCCATGGCCAGTTCTAACTGTTGCTGCTTGACCTGCATACAGATTTCTCAGGAGGCAGGTGAGGTGGTCTGGTATTCCCATCTCTTGAAGAATTTTCCACAGTTTGTTGTGATCCACACAATCAAAGGTTTTGGAGTAATTGATAAAGCAGAAAGTGAAGTCACTCAGTCATGTCTGACTGTTGCAACCCCATGGACTATAGCTTACCAGGCTCCTCTGTCCATGGAATTTTCCAGGCAAGAGTACTGGAGTGGGTTGCCATTCCCTTCTCCAGGGGATCTTCCTGACCCAGGAATTGAATCCAGGTCTCCTGCATTGCAGGCAGACGCTTTAACATCTGAGCCACCAGGGAAGCCCTCAATAAAGGAGAAGTAGATGTTTTTCTGGAACTCTCTTACTTTTTCTATGATCCTGTGGATGTTGGCAATTTGGTCTCTGGTTCCTCTGCCTTTTCTAAATCCAGCTTGAACTTTAAGAAATCCAGAGGTGGACTATTAGGGCCAGAACAGTGACCCCACACACCACAGGGATGCACACTTATGCATTTTCTCTATAGGATCTCTAGCAAGTGGCTTCCTCCCTCTTGCTCCCAATGGCTGTTTCACCCCCAGGCATAGCCTTGGTTCCACCCAGGGTAAGCACGTGTCACTGGCCAGGTCTAGGTCACACGGCCACTCCTCAATGCAAGGGAGTCTGGGAAGGGGAGACTGCCCCCAACTAAACCTGGTTCTGATGGACATGGGGGCCGCCAGCAGTTCTGGCCACCTGATATCCGGGTGGTGTGGTCTTCTCCCTTCCCCATTCCCATCGGCTCCTTTGCCTCTTGCTTTTACCTCCTCCCCACACCTGCTGACCAGTGTCTCCTCCCGTGGGACCCTGGTTAGTGCCAACAGCCAGACATGGCCATCTCGGTTGGTCTTAATTTTCATATAGGAAATGCCTCTCTTCCCAGAACCCAAACACATGAGATGCCCAAACGGCCAGGGCACGTTTCCTCTCTCAAAGATATTCCAACAATCATATAATTGTGCTTGACTTTCCAGAACCACCTAGGATGTGCCCCCCGGAGCAGGAAGCCCGAATGGTCCTCTTCTCCCGAAGTTAGGTCCGCAGTGAAGCCTTTTGGACCTAAGGACTTGCAAAACTTGAGAAGCCTTCTGAAGAACCCAGAAAGCCTTGATCATCATAATGCCAGAAGGATCCTCTGCCAGGGTTCCTTGGCTCTGCATGAAGCCCTTTCCTGACTCCTGTCTGGAGTCCTGGGAATCTGAGCGGTGTAGGGACAGAGAGTGGGTTACATCAGGCTGGATTTGAGCATTTCACCCCTTCCAAAGAGGGTTGTTTTGAAGAAACTGAGAGAGTCAGAGGGGCCAACACACTTTTTCCCAACTATTTTGTTAGAGAACAGTGGAGCTAAGGTTCATACCCAGTTCAGGCAACACAATGCCCCTCTCCCCTCGGCCCAGAAAAGCCCCTGAGTGTCTGAATCAACCCTCCCATTGGATGGATGGGGAAACAGAGACCCAAGGCGGGGGAGCCGAGAGCTGGGGATGGGGGGAACTTGGTCAGACACAATGCCTACTCCACAGACGTCTTCCGGCACAAGAGTGTGACAGAACTCTTTCAACTCTAATAATCTCAGTTGATTATTTAAAATGAAGGAGAGGAAGAAGGAAGGAGTGAGAAGGTAAGTTCTGGATCCTGCATAATATCACCACGTAGAAAGACACTGCGTCTCTTCTGCCTGGATTGTCCTTCTCTCAAACTTCCACACACTCGTTTCTTCACATCTTCTGTTGATATGCAAATGCAACTTTCTAGTATTTGCCTCCTGAAATGGTTTCTTTTTCTCAGAAAAGAAGTCTAAGGATGGGCAGTGCAGGGTTAATAGGATGGTTTCATGACCCCACCAGGGACCCAGGCACCTCTCTTCCTGTCTTCAGCACTTGGCTTTATAGTTTTAAGATCACTTGGTGGTCCCAAAAGGCTGCTGGAGATATAGCCAACAAGCCTGACTTCCAGACAGAAGGAGAAATAGAAAAAAGATGTGCCTTATTCTTGTTAAGGAAGACTTTACAGAAGTCTCATGTGACACTTGGGCTTACCTGTCATTGGCTGAAACGTACTCCAAGTCTATATCTATCTGCTAGAGAGATGGGGAAATGCGATCTTTTAACTGGGCCTCTGTGTCTGCATCTATAAAATGGGTATAAGAATACCCACCCTGATGCCTGTTGGGGCACTAGAGATCAGGGACACAGTAACCTAGTAATGAGAGTGGCTTAGCAATGGGGAAGCTCAGCCTTTGTCTTACACTGCAACACTTAATTCCTTTGACAACCTCATTTTAATTCCCTTTTTTTCTATAAGAAATCTGAAAAATGAAAAAGTTACTAAAGAATCAAGGTAAGATTTGAAGCCAGCCGGTTTGATTCCACACACATTTCAATACTGCCTGCAAAAAACTGTGGATTTGTAATTGACAGGTTAAAAAAAAAACTTCATGGTACACACCTATTAGAATGGCTAAAGTTAAAGTTGGATGACGTATCTATTCCTATGACATTCTGGAGAAAGCAAAATTAGGGTCAGAAATCAGATGGGTTGTTAGGGGCTGGGCTGGGGGAAGGGTTTGACTACAGAGGGTCAAAAGAGAACTTTTGGGTGATGAAAATATTCCATATCTTTACTGAGGTGAGAGATGGTTACATGAAAGTTTTAAAACCGCACAGAAGAGCAAACCTTACTGCTTGTAAATTATGTCTCAGTTTCAAAAGTTACAGCATGTTGTCTCATTCCAGCATCCCAGGGGAGTTTCCTGGTGGTACAATGGTTAAGGTCTCAAGTTTCCACTGCAGGGGGCGTGGATTCGATCCCTGGTCGGGGATCTAAGCTCTCCTGAGCCCTGCGGTGTGGCCAATAAATAAATAAATAAATACCCCAGGGACCATGTGATTCAGATACCACATTGTTTCAATTCAGTAGCAAGGAAACAGACGTTCAGAGGCATGAGGATCCTTGCTGGCCACAGGGCCTGTGTCTGTCCCTCATGGGTCTGGGTAAGTGGCAGCCAGCACTGCCAAGGCCAGCAGACGACGCCCAGGTCTTCAGAGGAGGCCCCAGGCTCGGGGAGAGCTCCTGCCAGACTCTGTCACTACCCAGGTTGTGGCTGACCTGCCCATTCAGACCTGGTCCGGGAGATGGGCCCACAACTCCACTGGAGCCCCAGTGCGGGGACCTGGGACCCCCTGGTCACACCGCTGTCCTTTGTGGTTGGAGAGAAGGGACTGTCTGTCCGTGTGTCTGTCCTTGGCTGTCTGGACACTAGGACAGGCTTGTATTGTGCCCTAAAAGCGGCATTCCTAAGTCTGGGGAGGAGCAGTTCCATTAAATACTTTATTTAGCGGCAACAGGGGACCAGCAGAGGCAAAGCAAATTCCGCAGTCCTCTGGCCCCAGTGGAGGGCCCCTGATGTCAGGCCCAGGAGGCAGAAGGAAAGAGTGAACCTAGAGGGCCCTACAAACACAGAAGCCGTCTGAAATGTCGCCAGCAAAACCTGGAGTTGCTACTCGTTAGCAAACGCTTTAAGCAGAGAGGGGCAGCCGAGCAAGCCCGGGGTGTGTCGGGGGGCAGTGGCGGCAGAGGCTTGGGGACCACAGGCCTGAGGGCTTCCCAGAACATCCCTCCCAGCCGGCGCACGTGCACGGCTCAGAGTGCGCGACAGGCGCGCTCGGAGAGTTTGGCCAAGATTCATCTATTAACGTGTATTGAGAGCCTACTCTGTACCAGGTACTTGTCTAGGAGTGTGGATACATCAGTGAGCAAAACACACAGGGGTTACACTGCAATGGGGAGAGTGAATCCCTGGGGGAAAAAAAAGCAACCAAATAAATGTCAGATGGAGACAGATGCTCCAAGGGCAGGGGGAGGGGTGACCAGGCAGGTGGTATCTTAGGTGATCAAGGAAAGCTTACCTGAGAGGATGACGGTGGGGCTGTGGGTGCAGCGGGAAGGCCCTTCACTTGACGCTCTGGGCAAGCACAGAGTTTGGGGTGTGCTTTGCATGTTATGAGGTTCCGTAGATGGGATGGTAAAGCTAGAGCAGGTAGATGGGAGAAGTAAAATCAGAGGTGGTAATGAACCATAGAGGTCACTGCAAGATCGTGGATTTGATGCCAAGAGAGTGAGGATGATACTGAAGGGTTTTTAGCAGAGGAGCGATCCTCTGGCAGCTGCCTGGCCCCTAGACGGTAACCAGGGTGTCTCAGTCTCTGCAGTGTGACATCTCGGGCTTGAAGGGTTTTGCATGGGGATTTTAAATTATGAGGAGTACTGAGAAGTGCGTTGTGCAATATTTTGAAGCATCCCAGGCATCACCCACGAGATGCCAGTATCACCCCTCCCACCCGGTTGTGATGACCAAACAGTGTCTGCAGGCCCAGCTGGGCAGTACTGCCTCGGGATCAGCGGGGGAGCAGGGTGGTCCCCGAGGGTGTTGGCAGGAGATGGCCGGGCTTGCAGTAGGATGGGAGCGGGGGAGGTGCTGAGACGTGGTGGATGCCGAAGGATTTGATGCCAGAGAGGAGGACGCAGTTCACTGTTTAGCCTGCTCTCAGTCGTATCTAGACACAACTGAAGGGCCAGAATTGGAGGCATTCTGCGATTTTGTCAAAAAGGAGTTGTGGGCTCATATACTTCCTGTGGAAGGAAGACCAGAGACCTGGGAAGGGAGGCACAGAGAGTATGACCTTCAATTCTTTCTTAATTTTTTTACTCTATATATAGAGAGAGTAAAAAACTTTTAATTAATATATATATGTATGTATGTATATATATATATATACATATATATATATATATACACGCTAGTTTAAAAAATCAAAAGGTATATACTGTGTAAATCTATGTAAGATTTTCTTTCTTTTTTTTTTTTTTAATGTAAGATTTTCAAAATGGCAGGACTTCCCTGGTGGTCCAGGGGCTAAGATTCTATGCTCCCAGTGCAGGGGGCCCAGGTTCAATCCCTGGTCAGGGAACTAGACCCTACACTTCACACCTATGCCACAGCTATAGGATCCTGCCTGCTGCAGCTAAAACCCGGCACAGCCAGATGAATAAACATTTATAAAAGAAAGATTTTCAAAATGGCAAGATTACAGTGATGGAGAGCAGATTAATGGCTGCCAGGGACACAGGGCAAGGAGGGGATGTAGCTGGTATGTGACTATGGAGCAATGGACTGGCTCTAGGTCTTGAAGGCTGTGGTTATGTGAGCCTATCCTTGTGATAAAAGTGTATGCAAACACACAGTCACATTGTGCTTGCTCACGTGATGTGTAAAAATGATGCAACCTGAATAGCTGGATGAAGTTATACCAATGTTGATCTCCTGGTTTTGATAACATGCTATATAAGACGACGCCATTAGGTGAAACTGGGTGACGTGTACACAGATGTCTCCATGCTATTTTTGTAACTTCCTTTGAGTCTTTGCTTATTTCAAAATAAAAAGTAGTTTTAAAGGGCAAAGGGAAGGGTCTATTAAGACAGAGGTCTTGTCTCATTGACCTGAGCATGAGCTCCGGAGGACAGAGCTTCATGGTAAAGCTCAACTCCCCATGCCTCGCCCAGCGCCAGCCACCCCATGGAAGCCCCTTAGTGCTTGAGAAAAGGATAGCTGAGGCAGGGGTGGGTAACATGCAGATGCCCTCAGCAAACAGCGGAATGGGGGACAATGGCAGGGAACGAGAGTTAGGTGCGGTGAAAAATATGGGTCCAAATACTTCTGAGACAGGCAGAGAACCCTGCCTGCATTTCTACTGCAACACCTGAGGGCAGTTTTGGTGACAGGGACTCAGTTTCGGCTAGAAAAGCCCTGGGGAATGAGTGAGATTAGGGCAGGAAGGATGCTAAAGGAAGACGAGGACCAGCGCCGTCCCTCAAGGGCCAAAACTCGTGCAGCTTAAAGGTCAAGGGAGCAGCCGGAACGCCCAGGCTGAGCCAGAGGGGCTGGTGGAGGGTGGGGCCCCATGGGTGTGGTCATTCATCGCGGAGTTCAGGACTCACCCTCCACTTCTCCCCAGACTCAGGAAGGAAGGTGCGATAAGCCCGTGGTGAGTCACAGGAGGGAGGGGGCCGGAAGCTGGGATGACCTTGGCTGACCCCTCAGGGCTGGGCTAAGTGAACCCTCTCCTGAGAACCCCACCATACTTCAGGACGCAGAGAGCGCCCCCGCCCCCCAGATCCACCGAAAGGGAAAGAGCAGAAGTCATGGTCAGTCACGCAGCGGGGAAGAGACCGAAAGGACAGTCGGCCACCTCAGACCATGGCCAAGACCTGAGATGCCTCCTGACCCCACAAGGAGGCTGGATTTTCAGTAAGGTCAAGGCAAGGGAGGAAGTGTGCGAGGCCATGGGGAGAGGGCTGTGGAAACCCCTGCCCCAGACAGCCTCACCCAAGACACCCTCACTCCTGAGCCCATTGCCCCAGAGACCAGCCCCATCTGAGCTGGGCCACCCTCCCTGAGTGCACCCCAGGGTCTGCATGCAAGGTGAGCACCCGGGAGCCAGGGGTGATTCAGAAACCACAAGGGCACAGCACTGCCGTGATCCCGCATCTCCTCCCTGGCCTGTGGAAATGTCGCCAGGACCCACGGCGTGCAGTGCATACAGACCCTGTGCCAAGCTACGTCCGAGTCAGGGTGCCAGGCTGTGTCCGAGTCAGGGTGCCAGGCTGTTCCAGATTCTCATGCCAGTTTTGTGAAGCAGGCACCTGTGGTACCCACAAGGATGCCATATCATCTTCCTGCAGCCCTAAGACATGGCCAGGATTCCAGAACAGGCCTGTCTGATTCCAGTAACCAGGCTTTAGCCAGCTCTGTACTCCTGCCCCTCAGATTGCTCTGAAGATGACTGTGATAACACCAGAATGCTAAAGAATCAGAAGCTCACGCCTGCACCTCCAGAGCATGCTCACGTGGTGCCTGCGCTGAGGATGGGTCCTGGGCTTTCATCCTCTTCCAGCAGGAAGTCCTTCACATTCTTACAGGTCAGGCTCAATCCATGTCTGCCAGGAAGCCGGCCCTGACTCATGTAGCTCAGGTGACCTTGCCCATCTCTCAATGCCTTCAGAATGTCTGCTCATCTGACCCCTTCACCTAATGCTTTATCCCCTCAACTGCATCAACACCCTCTGTCACCAAGGCAGAACAGGATAACAGCTGAGATGGCCAAGCACAGTACCTGGCAGAGGAAGGGTTCAATAAACACCAGGTAGTCAGGTCCATGGATAGAGAGAGAGGTAGAGAGTTACAATTTACTGTATATTAACAAGAAAGCAGGCCTTGCCTTAAAAAATAACCTTAAGTGAGATTGGATGTAATGTCTTCACACTTCTCCATATTTTCTAAATTATGAGACCAAAAATAGTACTTTTATATTCTGGGGGTGGGGGTGGGGAATGAAGAAGCATTTTTTTTTTTTTTTTACATTCTTACAGGGTTTATGCAGAGGCATTCGGTGTTGGTCAAAGTAAAAGGATCATATTTGTCTGCGATGACAAGCAGGTCAGGCACAGGGTACACCCTTAGAGCATAGTCATACACCCAGTACACTGGGCAGACACAAAGAGGGAGAGGAGTCAGGTGTCCTTGGGATAAGACAGTCTTTACAAAATGATTAGGAATATCCAAATTGCTACTGGGAAAATGGACGCAGTTTCTGCACATTTTACTCACTAAGTCGTCACGAAAGACAATAATTTCTTGTGTACAATACTGAATTCTGCAAGGATTAGTAGTAAAAACTGAAAATGGTACTCTTCGCCTGAATTCATTAGTGATGCGTTCATCAAATGGTGGCCTTGGTAAGATGGAACCAAATCCAGGATCCTCTGGGCCAGGTACAAACACAAAACGACTACTTTGATGAATATTTGGCTGCATTTGAAGCATTTTTTAAAAAATGAAGGCAATGTGATTTTTGAAGCAAACAAGTGCTCCCATAAGAAGTGCAGGTGATTTCACTGAGCACCTACTTGTGACCCTGGGAGGTGTTGGGGAGGCAGCAAGGGCGAGGACTCGGCCTTTCCCCGGGGAGCCTGGATGTGGGGCAGCGCCTTGCCTGACCAGTCCCGGAGTAACTATTCCCAGAGGCACCTGCGAGGTGTTCTCCCAACCGCAGGGGTGCAAAGGTTTACACAACACAGCCCTTGCCCTGAACAAACTTGCAATTGAATCACATCTTAAACGGTTTATGTCAGCCCTCTGAATAGCCCATAACCCTCACTGGGTAACAGACACCTGCCTTCAGCTGCCTGGCCTCACAGCAGCCTTGGGCTCTCAGGACTTAATCCTTTACTAGTCACCTAGTGTTAGGCAAATACTGTACCAAGTCATTTATGCATTCCCGGCCCACCATTTCTGAAACGGCACTTTCTCCGTTTACAGCAGGAGACACAGGCTCACAGAGGTAGTGGGAAGGGCCGGGACGGCTCTGCACGGGGCTGCACCTGGGCAAGCCAGCAGCCCCTTCAGCCAAAAAGATGGAAGCTGGGCCCTCTGACCAGCTGACCCCACCCAGGCCCTCCGGCTCCCCTAGTAAAAGTCAAGCAGAATGGACAGGCAGCCCCATCTTTTGCCCTCTCTTCTCATAAAGATGTTTTCTTTTCCTCTAGGAATGGAGTCCAGCTACCCCCTTGCTCTGCTGGTTCATAATCTTTTTTTTTTTTTACAAGGATTCTCAAGTTAATTAACAGCCTTGACTTGGCTATGCCAGAAAAGCAACAGAAGGATTTTTTTTTTTTAAGACCAAAGAAACAAGGAACAAAGTGTAAGTGGTTTTAGAAGCCAAAGCAAGGTTCTAGAACACTCCTATGGATCAAGGAAACCTGAACCACTTTTGTTCTTTAGGTCCACGAAAATAGGAGGGGGAAGGAGAGACCCAGGAGAAAACGCTGACCTTGCCACATTGTCCCCTATGGTGCCCTGTTACCTGGTTATGAAGGATAAGTCAGCATGGCCTTTGCTTTTTCCACCCACTACCCTCGGTTCTTCTGTCCGTCTCCCCGGGAGTGGCCCTTGGCTGGTACAGAGGCGCTGCAGACAGCCTGTCTGTGGTCCTCATGTGCCAGAAACCCATCAGGGCCCGTGGTAAAGTGTCCCCTGCTTGGACAGACCAGGCCTGGTTGGGGAACTCTGATCCTGCATGCCGCATGATGTGGTCAGAAAAAAGAAAAGAAATGAGTGGATTGTAGGAAACTCTATAGTACAAACTCTTTAGTTTCTTCCACAAAATATTATAAGAAAGTAAAAGATGAAGGAAAGCACTTGTAAATCAAGAGACAATCCCTCCATCACGGGGTTGGGCAGGCTATCTTGTGGGAAGACACACCCTATGAATCTTCATTACAGCCACATCCATAGAGCTTTTTTTTTCCCCTTTAAGCATCATTTTGATTAATTCCTCTAGAATTCACAGAATGGGCTCTCAGGCAGGAAGATCTCAGGCAGAAGTCAGTTGTTTGATGAAATTGAAGTTTAAAAAAGAAAGCCGTTCTTCCCAGTGTCCCACCCCAGGGCAGACCACTCTACAGAGTCCCAAAAGCAGATTCTAGGGTCCCTGCTCTCAGAGGGGGAAGGTGGGGTTCAGAGAGGGGCAGGGCTTGTGGGGGCGACACTGCAGGGAAAGAGGTTTCCTGGAGCCACAAGCTTGGCCTCGAGTCCACTTCTCCCAGATGTCAGATGCTTGAGATCCATCACTCTTGACTGGTTGAGTGACCACAGGCAGGGCCCCCTTCCCTCAAAGTCGCCCTCTCATAGCAAACGGCAAGGTGGCACTGGCTTTTTCCCCAAGCCCCTTAAGTCCTAAAGCAAAGTCAGTCAGCCCATGACAGACTCGCGGGCGCAGAGGACACATCTGTGCCGGGATCAGACATGTGCTGTGCAATCACGTAGGGTAGAGAGACCTCTCTGAACCTCTGTTTCCACTGCTAAAAGTGGCAATGAGCTGAATTTTGAAGACTGTGGTGGTGATTGAACACAATATTATATGTGAAACGGCTAGCGTGGTGCTGATAGACAGTAAATCGAGACATTAAGACTAACCATTATTCTTATTAATATATTTGTTGTTATTATTGCAGGAGGTGGGTGGGCAAGATCAAAGGCAGAAACCTAGAACTCTTATGAACATCTCCCAATTCCAGCCTTGACTGGCCCCCAGAGACCTTCCCCAGCTGACCGGGACCCCCAGTCATTGTCTTCCAGAGAGAGGGTTTGAGGGCTGACTCTGAGAATCTCGCTTGTGAATAAAGTAGCCTGTTTTCTCAAAGACATATTGCCCTTTGTTGTTCAAATAAAGCTATTTGTGGTGAGACAGAATGGAGGGGTACAAGGCAGAGAAAAAAATGTGTGAAACAGAAGAGGTGATGGAGGAAAGACTGCAGAGAGACAGAAAAAGCCAAGGAGGGGAAAGAAGAGAGAGAAAACCTCAGGGTGGACAGCAGAGAGGCAGTCAGGATGGCAAAGAACAGAAGCAAGAGAAAAAAGACAGGAAGGCAGAGAGGTGGCTGGACAGACCTGGAGTAACCCAGAAGCAAAGGCGGGTCCGTGACTCACTGGGGCCAGTTTAGTCCAGCCAGGCCCTGTGGCTCCATTCCCCTATCGCTGCTGTCAATCTGTGGCCCGGTGAGCTGAGGGCAAATGAGCCTTGAACATGCTATTCTGGGCAGGAACAAACGCTCTTCCCAGGCAGCCTGTTCTCCGAGGGTGCCTTGGGGAGGGGTGGGGCCCGCTGGGGGCTCTCCTGGCTCTGAATGGTCGCTGTGAGGAGAGCTGGGTCCCCAGCCAAGTCTAGGACCCAGGGGAGACACTGTGATCAAAGCCGCGGAGGGTCAGGCCCAGGGTGGGGCCAGAAAGGTGGCCTGATCAGTGCTCCAGGACCAGGCGGACAGGGGGTCACAGTGCCACACCCCAGTGCCTGACAGGGGGCCCAGGGCCTCTAGCCCATCGCCCCGACCCCAGAACAATACACCTCAATGGCTGTACCTGTCCAGAATCACACACACACACCAAAGAAACCACATTTCATCCAAAAAGAAATGTGGACCTTTCTCTCTTGAACAGCAACTGATGACACTTGGACCAACAACCTTGAAACCTCCATTCACTGATCTCTGACTTTTAAGGCCTTCCCAAAGTTTTCTGCGAATTTCTTGAAGGCTTCCTCTCTCAAATCACTGCTGTCTTTGAAGACAGGCTCCCACAGTTGTATGTTGTGATCAGTTCCCATCTCATCGCCTGTGAGATGCATGGAGGCCCTGAGTTCAGGCGCAGCCCACCCTAACCCAGATGGGAGACAGCCCAGTCTCTCTCTCGGATGCTCACACTCTCTCCTCCTGCTACTAAAGACTCTGTAGGTGGTGGAGGCGTGGGGATGAGGAGGATAGCACAAAGCATCAGGCTTTGCAGTCCTGTTCTTAAGCGCCTCCGGGCCCCTCTCCACCTGCGTCTTC
This sequence comes from Muntiacus reevesi, assembly GCF_963930625.1. NCBI lineage: Eukaryota > Metazoa > Chordata > Mammalia > Artiodactyla > Cervidae > Muntiacus > Muntiacus reevesi. The sequence continues at coordinate 200,411,681 of NC_089251.1, read as the reverse complement.
ACCCCAGGCTAACCAGCTCCCTTCCTCCCAGGCTAGTCCATCTCCCATAAACCCTAGTTTTCTTCATCTCTTAGGAGGTGCTCTCAGCTCCCCAGAGTTTCTCTCTCAACCTCCTCCCAGCTCCTGGTCTTGTCTCAGCCCAACAAGAATGTTGCTTTTTGTTTAACCTCACCCACTCCTCTTGGAAAAACTGGACTAAAACTCAACATTCAAAAAACAGAGATCATGACATCCAGTCGCAACAACTCACTACAAATAGAAGGGGGGAAGTGGAAGCAGTGACAGCCTCCCTGCCCAGGGTCCCTCGCCTGCTCTCCCGCCTGGTCCCCCCAGAATCTCCACTATTCATCCTGAATGGCTCAGATGACAAAGTGCAGTGACCCAAGCCAGGACCCGAAAGTTCTGAAGGAGTTCATGGAAACTTACAGGGTCATCATTTCACTTCTAAAAATCAAGAAGTTGGAACTCTCCTCCTATTCTGTAGTAACCTATATGGGAAAAGAATCTGAGAAAGTGGGTATACGTATGACTGAACACCTGTATCGCTATACGCCTGAAGCTAAGACAGCATTGTAAATCAACTATAGTATAAAATAAAATTTTATTTTTATGTTTTATACATAATTTATGCATGCTTTATACATAAACCTTTTCTCTAGAATCTTTATTTTCTCTGTATTTTCCTTCATACTTTGGGAGTCTACCTGGCATCAGAAGTGCAGAGCTGCTGGTAACAATTTCTTATAGATTTTGTATGTCTGAACAAATCCTTTATTTCACCTTAATTTTGAAATACTATTTGCTGGGTTATAATTCTAAATTGTTGTTGCTGTTTCTTTACACAATTTTAAATATTTTGACATTTAAATAAAATGCAATTTTTTTCCATTTTTTTCTGAAGAGAAATTTATTGCAATTCTGATTCTTTTTTCATATGTGGCATTGCTTCTTTCCCTGGCTACTCTTTAAATTTTCTCTATATTATTGGCTTTGATCAATGCAATTATAATCTGCCTTGACGTAGTTTTATTCAAGTTTCTTGTGCTTGGGGTTCATTGATATTCTTGGTTTGGTGACTTTATAGTCAATAGTTCAGTGTGAAAAATCTCTAGCCATTGTCTCTTCTTATGTTTCTTTCATTCTTTCTCTCCTTTGAAAATTTCAATTACACTAAGATAAGAGTCCAGACGGTCCCCAGTGTACCACAGTCCACTGATGATTTTTTGACTTGAGGATGGTGCAGAAGTGATATGCATTCAGTAGAAACCATACTTGGAATTCTGCGTTTTCCCAGGTAGGCAGCACGCAGGGTTGTACTCTCTCTCACGCGTGTGTATGAACATGCGTAATCGCCTCAGTAGGGTCCGACTCTGTGTGACCCTACGGACTGTAGCCCTCCAGGCTCCTCTGTCTGTGGGATTCTCCAGGCAAACGTACTAGAGTGGGTTGCCATGCCCTCCTCCAGGGAATCTTCCCGACCCAGGGATCAAAGTCCCATGTCTTACATCTCCCGCATTAGCAGACAAATTCTTTCCCACTGGCACCACCCGGGAAGCCCATGGTACTCTCTCATAATGCTGGGCAAAGGCAACTAACTGTCCAATGGGAGCCCCTTTAAGACCAGCTTTAAGACCAGCGGGTGGGTCTGACCCAGTCTCCCTTCAAATGACTGCTCCTGCCCTGGGTCCTAGAGCATGTGATTTCTCATAGACCTCTAGTTCTGGCCACCCAGGGAGTGAGGGTCCTGACAAGGCTGAGTTTCTGCCCCTCTTACTCATCTCATTGTCCTTCATATGTTTTAGCTTTGTAAAAAGGTGGTTTCTACTAGTCTTCAGGCCTTTCTCATCAATAGCTGCTCTGTAAATAGTTGCAGTTTGGACGTGCCCATGTTGGGAGATGGACCCGGTACCTTCCTACTCTGCATCCTGGCCATACTCCTCCTGTTGATGTTCTTCATGGGAGTTCCCCCCACGTAGCAAGATTGGAATCTCTGAGGCTCCAGACCTGAGCAGGATTGTGCCCTGGGGTTTGCAGTCCAGGGTTCCTTAGTCACATCTGCAATAGGGGTTCTGGGCTAGAGGTGGGAATCAGCTCTCCCAGCCTCGTCCTCCACAATGGGGGCAGAAGTGAGAGGTGGGTGAGAGGGAGGGAGAGCCGCCATCCCTCCCCTGAGGGGCAGGAAGACTCTGTCCCCTGTTGCCTGGCCCCCCTCCACCCCCAGATTGTTCAGCTGCTCCCCTGGCCTGGCCCGTTCACATATCGGGAAAACACACACCCGAGTCCTTTCCATTATCTGGTTGTTTGAGTGTCTTGGCTAAGGGCCTATGCTCCCAGCTTTCTTGGTTCCACTAGACTGTCACAGAACACCCAGGGAATGCCAGAATGCATCATGTTGGGTGCTTGCACACATCCTATAGAAATTCCCGACCCCTGGTCCAGGAGGTAAAGGACCAAGCATGGATTGAACCCAGGCCCTGAAAGCCATTAATAGATTGAAAATTCATAGATTGAAAGCCATTCGTTTGGCCCTTCCCAGACCGGGAGCCTCTGGGGTAACAGGACACACAGCAAGGAGGCAGAGTGTGCTGGTGGGAGCAGGGGTTTGGAGACTGACACCATCCTCACTGTGCTGGGAGGGATGAACCCCTTAACCTCTGTGAAGCCCAGATTCCTTATCTGTAAACTGAGGACAACAAGTTACTGACTTTAGAACAGTATGGAGGATCCTTAAAAAACTAAAAATAGAAATACCGTCTGACTCTGCAATCCCATTCCTGGGCATGTAACCAGAGAAGACTATAGTTCAAAAAGGGATATGCACCCCAATATTCACAGCATTATTTACAATAGCCAAAACATGAAAACAACCTAAACGTCCATCAACAGAGGAATAGATAAATAAAATACAGCACATATACACAATAAAACATTACTCAGCCACGAAAAAGAATGAAATAATGCCATTTGCCGCACCGTGGATGAACCTACAGATGATCATACTAAGTGAAATAAATCAGACAGAAAGATAAATATCATATGATACAGCTTATATGTCTACATTGACTATCTGGCGATGTCCATGTGTAGAGTCTTTTCTGTTGTTGGAAGAAGGTGTTTGCTATGACCAGTAGCAAAACTTGGCACTAGATAGTGCAAAAACTTGCAAAACTCTTGGCAAAACTCTGTTAGCCATTTAGTTCAGTTCAGTTCAGTTACTCAGTCGTGTCCGACTCTTTGTGACCCCATGGACTGCAGCACGCCAGGCCTCCCTGTCCATCACCAGCTCCCGGAGCTTACTCAGACTCATGTCCATTGAGTCAGTGATGCTATCCAAGCATCTCATCCTCTGTCGCCCCCTTTTCCTCCTCCCTTCAATCTTTCCCAGCATCAGGGTCTTTTTCTAGTGAATCAGCACTTCACATCAGGTGGCCCAAGTATTGGAGTTTCAGCTTAAGCATCAGTCCTTCCAGTGAATATTCAGGACTGATCTCCTTTAAGGTGGACTGTTTGGATCTCCTTGCAGTCCAACGGACTCTCAAGAGTTTTCTCCAATACCACAGTTCAAAAGCATCAATTCCTCGGCACTCAGATTTCTTTATAGTCCAGCTCTCACATTCATACATGACTACCTGGAAAAAAAAAAACTTTGACTAGATGGACCTTAGCTGGCAAAGTATCTCTCTGCTTTTTAAATGCTATCGAGGTTGAGCATAGCTTTTCTTCCAAGGAGCAAGTGTCTTTTAATTTCATGGCTGCAGTCACCATCTGCAGTGATTTTGGAGTGCCAAAAAATAAAGTCTGTCACTGTTTCCATTGTTTCCCCATCTATTTGCCATGAAGTCATGGGACCTGATGCCATGATGTTAGTTTTCTGAATGCTGAGTTTTCACCAACTTTTTCCCTCTCTTCATCCACTTTCATCAAGAGGCTCTTTAGTTCCTCTTCACTTTCTGCCATAGGGTGGTGTCATCTGCATATATGAAGTTATTGATGTTTCTCCCAGCAATCTTGATTCCAGCTTGTGCTTCATCCAGCCTGGCATTTCGCATGATGTACTCTGCATATAAGTTAAATAAGCAGGGTGACAATATAAATAAGCTCCCTATAAATAAATAGGGAGTACAGTCTTGATGTACTCCTTTCCCGATTTGGAACCAGTCCATTGTTCAATATCTGGTTCTAACTGTTGCTTCCTGACCTGCATGCAGACTTCTCAGGAAGCAGGTCAGGTGGTCTGGTATTCCCATCTCTTTAGCAATTTTCCACAGTTTGTTGTGATCCACACAGTCAAAGGCTTTGGGGTAATCAATAAGCCAGAAGTAGATGTCTTTCTGGAACTCTCTTGCTTTTTCGATGATCCAGCGGATGTTGGCAATTTGATCTCTGGTTCCTCTGCCTTTTCTAAATCCAACTTGAACATCTGGAAGTTCATGGTTCACATACTGCGGAAGCCTGTCTTGGAGAATTTTGAACATTACTTTGCTAGCGTGTGAGATGAGTGCAATTGTGAGCTAGTTTGAACATTCTTTGCCATTGCCCTTCTTTGGGACTGGACTGAAAACTGACCTTTTCCAGTCCTGTGGCCACGGCTGAGTTTTCCAAATTTGCTGGTACATTGACTGCAAAACTTTAACAATATCGTCTTTTAGGATTTGAAATAGTTCAACTGGAATTCCATCTCCTCTAGCTATGTTTGTAGTGACGCTTCCTAAGGCCCACTTGACTTCACATTCCAGCATGTCTGGCTCTATGTGAGTGATCACACCATCACTGATTACCTGGGTCGTGAAGGTATTTTTTTGTATAGTTCTTCTGTGTATTCTTGCCACCTTTTCTTAATATCTTCTGCTCTTGTTAGGTCCATACCATTTCTGTCCTTTATTGTGCCCATCGTTGCATGAAATGTTCCCTTGGTATATCTCTAATTTTCTTGAAGAGATCTCTAGTTTTTCCCATTATGTTTCCCTCTATTTCTTTGCATTGATCACTGAGGAAGGCTTTCTTATCTCTCCTTGCTATTCTTTGGAACTCTGCATTCAAATGGGTATCTCTTTCCTTTTCTCCTTTGCCTTTCACTTCTCTTCTTTTCTCAGCTATTTGTAAGGCCTCCTCACACAACCATTTTGCTTTTTGCATTCCTTTTTCTTGGGGGTGGTCTTGATCCCTGTCTCCTGTACAATGTCATGAACCTCCATCCATAGTTCTTCAGGCACTCTGTCTATCAGATCTAATCCCTTGAATCTATTTGTCACTTCTACGGTATAATTGTAAGGGATTTGATTTAGGTCATGCCTGAATGATCTAGTCGTTTTCCTTACTTTCTTCAGTTTAAGTCTGTTAGCCTTTGCCCTGCTTCATCTTGTACTCCAAGAAAAAATTTGCCTGTTACTTCAGGTCTCATGAGTTCCTACTTTTGCATTCCAGTCCCCTGTGATGAAAAGGACATCTTTTTTGGGTGTTAGTTCTAGAAGGCCTTGTAGGTCTTCATAGAACCATTTGACTTCAGTTTCTTCAGCATTACTGGTTGGGGCATAGGCTTGAATTACTGTGATATTGAATGTTTTGCCTTGGAAATGAAGATATAACATTCTGTCATTTAGAGATTGCACCCAAGAACTGCATTTCAAAGTCTTTTGTTGACTATGAGGCTACTCCATTTCTCCTAAGGGATTCTTGTCCACAGCAGTACACAGTAGTATACAGGTCGTCTGAATTAAATTCACCCATTCCAGTCCATTTTTGTTCACTGATTCCTAAAATGTCAATGTTCACTCTTATCATCTCCTGCTTGACCACTTCTAATGTACCTTGATTCACTCCAGGTTCCTATGCAATATTGCTCTTTACAATATCGGACTTTACTTCCATCACCAGTCACATCCACAACTGGGCGTTGTTTTTGCTTTGGCTCCATCTCTTCATTCTTTCTGGAGTTATTTTTCCATTCTTCTCCAGTAGCATATTGGGCACCTACTGACCTGGGGAGTTCATATTTCAGTATCATATCTTTTTGCTTTTTCATACTGTTCATGAGGTTCTCAACACAAGAATACTGAAGTGGTTTGCCATTCCCTTCTCCAGTGGACCATGTTTTGTTAGAACTCTCCACCATGACCCGTCCATCTTGGGTGGTCCTACACAGCATGGCTCATAGTTTCATTGAGGTAGACAGGCTGTGGTCCATGTGATCAGTTTGATTAGCTTTCTGTGATTGTGGTTTTCATTCTGTTTGCCCTCTGATAGATAAGGATAAGAGGCTTATGAGAGCTTTCTGATGGGAGAGATGACTGTGGGGGAAACTGGGTCTTGTTCTGTTGGGTGGGGCCACGCTCAGTAAATATTCAATCCAATTTTCTATTGATGGGCGGGGCTGTGTTCCCTCCCTGTTATTTGACCTGTGACCAAACTATGGTGGAGATAATGAAGATAATGGCAACCTCCTTTAAAAGGCAGGGAAAAGGATAACAGAGTTTTGTCAAGAGAATGCACTAGTCATAGCAAACACCCTCTTCCAACCACACAAGAGAAGACTCTATAAATGGACATCACCAGATCAGTTCAGTTCAGTTCAGTTGCTCAGTCATGTCTGACTCTTTGCAACCCCATGAACTGCAGCATGCCAGGTCTTCCTGTCCATCACCAACTCCCGGAGTTCACCCAAACTCATGTCCATTGAGTCAGTGATGCCATCCAACCATCTCATCCTCTGTTGTCCCCTCCTCCTCCTGCCCTCAATCTTTCCCAGCATCAGGGTCTTTTCAAATTAGTCAGTTCTTCACATCAGGTGGCCAAAGTACTGGAGTTTCAGCTTCAACATCAGTACTTCCAATGAACACCAGATGGTCAATACCAAAATCAGATTGATTATATTCTTTGCAGCCAAAGATGGAGAAGCTCTATACAGTCAGCAAAAACAAGACTGGGAGCTGACTGTGACTCAGATCTTGAACTCCTTACTGCTAAATTGAAGAAAGTAGGGAAAACGACTAGATCATTCAGGCATGACCTAAATCAAATCCCTTACAATTATATGGTAGAAGTGACAAATAGGTTCAAGGGATTACATCTGATGGAGTGCCTGAAGAACTATGGATGGAGGTTCATGACATTGTACAGGAGACAGGGATCAAGACCATCCCCAAGATAAAGGAATGCAAAAAGCAAAATGGTTGTGTGAGGAGGCCTTACAAATAGCTGAGAAAAGAAGAGAAGTGAAAGGCAAAGGAGAAAAGGAAAGAGATACCCATTTGAATGCAGAGTTCCAAAGAATAGCAAGGAGAGATAAGAAAGCCTTCCTCAGTGATCAATGCAAAGAAATAGAGGGAAACATAATGGGAAAAACTAGAGATCTCTTCAAGAAAATTAGAGGTACCAAGGGAACATTTCATGCAACGATGGGCACAATAAATGACAGAAATGGTATGGACCTAACAAGAGCAGAAGATATTAAGAAAAGGTGGCAAGAATACACAGAAGAACTATATGAAAAAAGATCTTCATGACCCAGATAATCAGTGATGTTATGATCACTCACATAGAGCCAGACATGCTGGAATGTGAAGTCAAGTGGGCCTTAGGAAGCATCACTACAAACAAAGTTAGTGGAGATGATGGAATTCCAGTTGAACTATTTCAAATCCTAAAAGATGATATTGTTAAAGTTTTGCAGCCAATATGCCAGCAAATTTGGAAAACTCAGCCGTGGCCACAGGACTGGAAAAGGTCAGTTTTCAGTCCAGTCCCAAAGAAGGGCAATGGCAAAGAATGTTCAAACTAGCTCACAATTGCACTCATCTCACACGCTAGCAAAGTAATGTTCAAAATTCTCCAAGACAGGCTTCCGCAGTATGTGAACCATGAACTTCCAGATGTTCAAGTTGGATTTAGAAAAGGCAGAGGAACCAGAGATCAAATTGCCAACATCCGCTGGATCATCGAAAAAGCAAGAGAGTTCCAGAAAGACATCTACTTCTGGCTTATTGATTACCCCAAAGCCTTTGACTGTGTGGATCACAACAAACTGTGGAAAATTGCTAAAGAGATGGGAATACCAGACCACCTGACCTGCTTCCTGAGAAGTCTGCATGCAGGTCAGGAAGCAACAGTTAGAACCAGATATTGAACAATGGACTGGTTCCAAATCGGGAAAGGAGTACATCAAGACTGTACTCCCTATTTATTTATAGGGAGCTTATTTATATTGTCACCCTGCTTATTTAACTTATATGCAGAGTACATCATGCAAAATGCCAGGCTGAATGAGGCACAAGCTGGACTCAAAATTGCTGGGAGAACCATCAATAACCTCAGATATGCAGAAGATACCACCCTTATGGCAGAAAGTGAAGAGGAACTAAAGAGCCTCTTGATGAAAGTGGATGAAGAGAGGGAAAAAGTTGGTGAAAATTCAACATTCAAAAAACTAACATCATGGCATCAGGTCCCATGACTTCATGGCAAATAGATGGGGAAACAATGGAAACAGTGACAGACTTTATTTTTTGGCACTCCAAAATCACTGCAGATGGTGACTGAAGCCATGAAAGATGCTTGCTCTTTGGAAGGAAAGCTATGACCAACATAGACACCATATTAAGAAGCAGAGATATTACTTTGTCAACAAAGATCCATCTAGTCAAAGCTATGATTTTTTCAGTAGTCATGTATGAATATGAGAGTTGGACTGTAAAGAGAGCTGAGTCCTGAAGAATTGATGCATTTGAATTGTGGTGTTGGAGAAGACTCTTGAGAGTCCCTTGGACTACAAGGAGATCCCACCAGTCCATCCTAAAGGAGATCATTCCTGGGTGTTCACTGGAAGGAATATTCATTGAAGCTGAAACTCCAATACTTGGGCCACTTGATGTGAAGAATTGACTCATTGGAAAACACTCTGATGTTGGGAAAGACTGAAGGTGGGAGGAGAAGGGGGCGACAGAGGATAAGCTGGTTGGATGGCATCACTGACTAGAGGGACATGAGTTTGTGCAAGCTCCAGGAGTTGGTGATGGACAGGGAGGTGTGGTGTGCTGCCTGTGACATGGGGTTGCAGAGAGTCAGACACGACTAAGCAACTGAAATGAACTGAACTGAACTGAAATGTCTACATACAAAATGATACGTAAATCTTTAAAAATGATACAAACCCACACCTCCTGCTTGGTAGGCAGATTCTTTACCACTGAACCACCAGGGAAGCCCATAAAGCAACTATATGCCAGTAAAAATTAATTTTTTGTAGAAGTCTGAGAGTGGAGTGCTCCGGGTTCACCAGCGCTGAGACCTGAGGCACGTGTCTGAGCCTCCATGTCCTCATCGCCAAAATGCCGTCCTTCTCTCCTCTGCTTGTGATGTTGTGGCTGGGACCCTGAAACCACATTTCTGCATCGCTGGCATCAGCCCATGAGGACACTGAGGGAGGGTGCAGGGCTGACGGGGAGGATTGGACTCATCTCTCCATGTCTGCTTTATGTTCCAGCAGAACTGTTCCACCCCAGCGGCCAGAGATCCTTCCCATAGCAACAGTGGGATCCACTTTGCAGGTCTCCAGCCCTCGTAGAACTAGCCTCTTGGTGCTGTGTCTCAGAGACTCCAGCTGCAGACTGGCAGCATCTCCTACACTTCAGGGACGCAAGCGTCAGCCCCACAGGGCCTCTCTTCCAACTAAATTATCTAATTGAAATTTTTAAGTTTTAATAATCTAATCTCGTCCATCAATTCCCCCGCCCTAGGGTACTGGAAGCTTCCAGCAGTTTTTATCTCGTCAATACCTTAGTTTCCTTCTTACTTTTTCAGTTACCTAATTAGCAACTTTAAAGCTGGTTTAGCACTTTTAAATGAATTTCTGATATAAATAAGGATTATGGTTTCTATCTCCTAACAGGTCCTGACTGATCCTTCAGGGTACTGAAACATACTTCTTATGGGTATGAGGATTAATTAAACAGCTTTTACATGGTGCCAGGCATGTACATCTTCAATTCACATTAGTCTTGTCCTTCCTTCTGGAACACTGTTGAATCATATGGTGTCAACTTGTTTTTAAAAATCTTAATTTTTTCCCTATTGTCGTTCTGACAGAACAGCACTCAATCGTGTCTGACTCTTTGTGACCCCAAGGACTGCAGCGCACCAGGCTTCCCTGTCCTTCACCGTCTCCCGGAGCTTGCTCAAACTCTTGTCCATTGAGTTGATGATGCCATCCAACCGTCTCACCCTCTGTTGCCGCCTGCCCTCCTGCCTTCAGTCTTCCCCAGCATTTTCCTTACTGAAATATCTAAAAGTACAGGTTTGGAGGCAAATAGACTTGTGCTTGAATCCCAGCTTTGCTGCTCACTGTGTAACGTTGGGCAGTTTCCTTCACGCTTTGAAGCCTCATCTATCAAGTGTAAATGAGAAGAACAGCACTTCCAGAGTTGCCGTGAGGATCACATGACTAATGTTTGTCGACTGTGTCTGCACAGAGCAGCAGTTAGAAAACTATACCTGCTATGGTCGCTCCCCTAGCCGTTACTTGTGTTGCATGCTTTGGAACTGCCTCTCCTTCCTGAACACACGTCCCAGATGGGTGTCTGTTAAAGCCTTGACACACAGTCAGGATGCGCTGCTGCACCCAAGGCCTGACCAGAGCAGAGACGGCAGGTCATGACTTCTTATGGTCGAAGTGCTCTGCTCTCTATGATGGGGACTGAAATCTCCGTCTGTGACCGCTTTATTTGTTTGCAGCTCCGGTGTAGCAATACTATTGTATCTGTCTGGGTTACTTCGGAGCAACGGAAAATATTTAGAGCTGAATTATGCAAATCAAAAAAATAGTCAACACACATTGGAATTCTTAGAAGATGGTGATGACACTTTAAAGTCTTCCCAAGTTGTCCCACAGAGCAACAAAGACCCACAGGCAATAGCCATAACAAAAAATACATGATAAGGTCTCCCCAATGATCTCCTGATATGAGGGCTTGGGAACAACCCAATGGTAGCTACAAGAACTTGATGAGGTCTACTTCTGTGTAGAAGAAGTGTAAGGAGGCAGCTGGACTTCCAATGGCCCACAGTCACTAGGCTGACTAACTGGAAAGCCCTGTAGGCCAGTCTGAGGACTAGGAAGGCTTTGAAGCATCCAACATAGGGGCGAGTGCACTGGTCCATGTGGGACCGCTGATAGCACTGGAGCAGCATAGGCCTTAAACTCATGAAATAAAACAAATCAAAGCTCTTTTCCAAAACAAAGATCCAGACTAAGAAGAAACAGACAGCAGTAGAATCCAAATTGAGCTGAATAAGGACAGTAAAAGGAAAGGAAAAAAAATGTCCAGATAAAAGTAGAGGAGGGGAACAGAGCACTCAGATCTCCAAGAGTGTGGGGCCATGCTTTTATCACTTTGTGAAAACAACATTAGAGGGACCTGCAGGGAGAGGAGGGGCTTCCCCAGAGGTTCAGCGGTAAGGAATTCACCTGCAGTACGGGAGACCCAGATTCGATCCCTAAGTCAGGAAGATCCCCTGGAGGAGGTCATGGCAATCCACTCCAGTGTTCTTGCCTGGAGAATCTCATGGACAGAGGAGCCTGACGGGCTACAGCCCACGGGGTCACAAAGAGTCGGACACAACAGAAATGGCCGAGCATGCGCACACACATGCAGGGCGAGGAGACCAGAGACCCAGCTTGGGATCTGACAAGACGGCTAGGATGCCCTAGGGGTTGTCGAGGAAACCCATGGCTTGCTGGCTGGACCAGTTCCTGGCATCAAAGCGGAACCAGATGAGAGCAATCAATGCCTGTTATTTTAATGTGGCCATTGCTGGCCCCACGGTTCCCCTTTGAAGGAGGGACATTTAAATGTGAACTATTCCTTCCAGAAGAATAGTCAATGGCAGCCCCCAAAGTATGTCTCATGACCAAAATTTAGCATTCTAATGTAGACAAGTTGGGAAGAGTATGTTTAGATATTCTGAGTAGTCAGTCCCCGGGCCTGCTGATCAGTACTGTTCTGTCATCCATCCTGGCTTCGTTAAGTGCTTCCAGTCCAGATGGTTCATTAGTAAATGATGTGTCTCAGCAGTGACAGACTTGACAAAGCTCAAGCCATAGAAGCAGCTAGAGCATGGACTTGGCTTGGACTCGGCTGTATGCCAACATGAATAATATTTAAATTAACTGGATCATCAACTCTGCATCACTTCTCCTGTTCTGCCAAGAGGTCTTTCTTTTTCGTTTGATTTTAATGGACATGTCTGCCTTCTTAGCACAGTAGGCAGCACATCTGTCTCAAAATCTGAAGGTCCTGAGTTCAAGCCTCAGAGAGGGCAGTTTGTTTGGGCTTCCCTGATAGCTCAGTGGGTAAAGAATTAACCTGAAATGCAGGAGACCTAGGTTCGATCCCCGGGTTGGGAAGATCCCCTGGAGAAGGGAAAGTCTACCCATTCCAGTATTCCGGCCTAGAGAATTCCATGGACTGTATAGTCCATGGGGTCGCAAACAGTCACACACGACTGAGTGAATTTCATTTCACTTTAATGGGCACGGTCTTAGAAACGTTGCAGATTAAAAGCCCAGATGCCGTTCATCCCTTGGGGCTTAAATGCACGGTAGCATATCTGTGTTCTCCTGATTCACTGCTGCAAAGCTTGAGCAGAGGCTAGAAAGACCCCGGGATTGTTGTGAAGCTTTTCAAGGCCGTGCGCCTCTCTGCTTTAATCCATCTATCCATCGCTGCTTAAGTATAAATCGCTGCCAATGAAGGGAAAGGCCAGGGTTTGCTGCCGGGGTAATGGGTGTTTTTCTCTATTACTTTTTGAGCTTGTGAGATGTAGTTTTATTTTAATTTTATCGACTCCTTCCCTTTAATAGTGATCCAATTGCACTGGTTAAACAGCTAACCATTCTTTAGCATATGCCCTCTATTTATTTAGTTGCCACAGATGGATAGGCTTGATTGTTTGAACCAAAATGGGAGCATCAAACAAACTTCACAGCCCTCACCAATAACTCGATGGCTTTGCTATCAAGCGTAGACTCCACCTTTCATGTAAAAGCTTGTGACCATATAGTATGATTTGTCTGGGAACATATGTAAGTCTTATGTTTTAGTAAAATATTTTTGTTATTCTAAAATAAAAAAAAAGAGGAAACTACAGGGATGAAGTCAAAAAAGATATTCTGATACACACAGCCTAAAAAGAAGAAAAATACATTGATATAGAAACTGAGCAATAGAAAAAAGTCAGTTCAAATCCCATAGGAATGTAATTCTGAAGAAACAAGAGAATGAGCAAAATTACATGTACATATAATAATATATAAGAATTGGAGAAAAAATATCCCTCAGAGACAATAAAACATACTAGAAAGATATGTATGCGAGAGATAGAAATTATAACCTAACATTAAAAAACAAGCTAAAATGTATTATGAAAATGATAAAAAGTTTTTTAAGAGAAGTATAAATTCACATCAGAAAATCTTATAAATGAGGTGACTGGAAACTAGGAAGCTTTGAAAAGAGGAGTGGCAGAATTCAGAACATAACTAGAGAAAATAAAGTATCATTTTAAAATGAAGTCTAAAATGAAGAAATACAAGAAAGAGCAACACAGTAATGCCTTAAGATAAATACAAAATGGAAGGAAGACATTTAAAAAATATTTTTAAAGAGATAGAAAGGATTGGAGAAAAACGGTAGAGACCACCACGGTGGTTCAGTGGTTAAGAATCCGCCTGTCAATGCAGGGGTCACAGGTTCAATCCCCGGTCAGGGAACTGAGATCCCACCTGCCTCAGAGCACTCAGCCCAGGTGCTGCAACCAGAGAAGCCGCAGTGATGAGAAGTTCAGACACCACAGCTAGAGAGTAGTTTCTGCTCATCGTAACTAGAGAAAGCCCATAGGCAGCTACAAAAAACCGGTGCAGCTAAAAATAAATTTAAAAAATAAAAATGATAGATAATAAAGATAAGCAAAGATACAACATATGTATAATAAGGGGCTTTTCAAGACATGCATGAAAGCAAAGGGAAAAAAAACACAAAGACTAAAACATGTAATTTAAGAAAACATTCCTGAAGTAAAAGAATTTGTGACTACATTGTACAAGAACACACCACAGTCCTAAAGAAAATAACCTACATGGCCAGTATTAACATATATTCTGATAAAATTATGAGGCTTTATGAAAAAGTTATTTCAGGCATTCTGGCAAAAAGACCAAGCTACTCAAAAGGGAATTATAGCCACACTGTCATCAGAATTTTTGACAGCAATGCTTCATGCCAGAAGACAACAGCGTACCTTATTTAACATATGCAAAAAATGTTAAGTCACAGGTTTTACACAAAGCTAACAAATCTCTATGTAACAAGACCATAGAAAATTGTTATGAACATAATGACGCAGGGAATACTGTTCTACAGCCCTCCCTGGGGTACCATCTGAGGAATAAGCTTTCCTAAAACACTGGGAGGGCGTGATGGAGTAATAGGGACCAAATTTACCCTTCTACCTCAAACACCCAAAATACAAAACAAAGTGTGTGAAACTGAACGCTTAAACCGTCGACCAGCCCTGTGACTAACCTCTGTGAGTTTCCTCTTCCATGAAAGGGAAGAATTGGCTGTCCTAACTTCTTACCGTTGCTGTGAGACAAATATCAGGTTACGCATGTCACGCGCTCACCACAGGCCCTGGCAGAGTGCTGCGTACCTAATGGAGATTAGCTTTATCCTTAACCTGTAGGTTGAGGAGATGGGAGGGTCGCAGACAGTAAGTACCTTGCCAAGGACACACAGCTAGAGAGTATCGCTGAGTCCTGTCTGGTCCACAAGGAGGCTGCACACAATTTTATCACATGGCTTAGTGAGGTTCAGCTATGCTTTGCCTTTTGCATTTTCTTTGTCTTTTGCTCACCAATATTTAAAGCCTGGCTTGAAAAAGACCAGCCGGCACAGGAAATTAAGAAGAAATGTCAGAGAACTTTCCATCTTGACCATTCATCTCTTAATCTAGGCTGCCCTGGATGTCAGAACAGGGGAATGACCAGAATCAAGTAAGGTCATAAGTAAGGAGCAAATTAGTAGAACAACTAAACTGACAATGGAATGAATGGACAATTAGCCTGGATACTGTAACATTGTCCAGGGTCCAGATCCACAGTGATCCTGGCTAAAGCCGGTCATAGTCACAACTTCTGTTGCCCTGGAAATCCCAGGGAATTTTCTCCCGTGCTCTTCAGGAAATTCAATGGCTCTATGATACATGGGGTCATTTCCAATGTCAGAAATTATAACCAACCATATAACATTTACTAAATCCAGGCAACAACCATCTCTGTTTATAAACATGTCAAGAAGGAAAGTGACTGCTCAGGGAAGCTTGCTGTAAAATCCAAGGCCAAACCCAGCTCGACCCTGTCCCTTCACTGGTCCCAGCTCCTGGGAGGTTCCTCTGGCTTTTTTATGCACTGAGACTTTATGGGAATGGCACAGACTCCTGTCCCTTCTCTAGAGCCATCAGTACGAAAGATTCAAGTCTTCACCTTTGAACCCAATTGTGCCAAACTGAAAATAATCATTACCTACTTGCTGCTGGGAAAATAAAAAGAAACATGCAGACATTTCCTTTTTTGCCCCAAATCAGGGACTGGAGACCCAAAAAGAGGGAAGATCATCTCCTGTCCTAAGTAACTCAGCTCCAGAGGGATGTCCACCACCCCAGCTCTACCCCTCCCTACTTGGGCTTTCTAATCATTCATGTGTTCACTGGAGTAGCTTTCAATTTCCGTCAAGAACTTTTCCTTTGTATTCAAAACTTGGCTGACTGTTTGGTACTAGAGGCCTACCTTCCAGCCTGTCTTGGCTTTCAACATGTCTCCCTCATTAAATTTTATTATTTCTAGTGTTTTATTTGATTCTTCCTTTTACTTCAAAGCCATTGTAAGGTTATTCAGTTCAGTTCAGTTCAGTCACTCAATTGTGTCTGACTCTTTGTGACCCCATGAATCGCAGCACGCCAGGCCTCCCTGTCCATCACCAACTCCTTGAGTTTACTCAAACTCATGTCCATTGAGTTGGTAATGCCATCCAACCGTCTCATTCTCTGTCGTCCCCTTCTCCTGCCTTCAATCTTTCCCAGTATCAGAGTCATTTCAAATGAGTCAGCTCTTCAAATCAGATGGCCAAAGTATTGGAATTTCAGCTTCACCATCAGTCCTTCCAATGAATATTCAGGACTGATTTCCTTTAGGATGGACTGGTTGGATCTCCTTGATGCCCAAGAGACTCTCAAGAGTCTTCTCCAATACCACGGTTCAAAAGCATTGACACTCAGCTTTCTTTATTTCTTTATAGTCCAACTCTCAAATCCATACATGTCTATTGGAAAAACCAAAGCTTTGACTAGACAGACCTTTGTGGCAAAGTAATGTCTCTGCTTTTTAATAAACTGTTTGGGTTGGTCGTAACTTTTCTTCCAAAGAGGAAGTGTCTTTTAATTTCATGGCTGCAGTCACCATCTGCAGTGATTTTGGAGCCCAAGAAAATAAAATATCTTACTGTTTCCTTTGTTTCCACACATATTTGCCATGAATTAATGGGACCAGATGCCATTCTCTTAGTTTTCTGAATGTTGAGTTTTCAGCCAACTTTTTCACTCTCTTCTTTCACTTTCATCAAGAGGCTCTTTAGTTCTTCTTTGTTTTCTGCAATAAGGTGGTGTCATCTGCATATCTGAGGCTATTAATATTTCTCCTAGCAATCTTGATTCCAGCTTGTGCTTCATCCAGTCCAGCATTTCTCATGATGTACTCTCCAAATAAGTTAAATAAGCAGGGTGACAATATATAGCCTTGACGTACTCCTTTCCTGATTTGGAACCAGTCTGTTGTTCCATGTCCAGTTCTAACTGTTGCTTCTTGACCTGCATACAGGTTTCTCAAGAGGCAGGTCAGGTGGCCTGGTATTCCCATCTCTTGAAGAATTTTCCACAGTCTGCTGTGATCCACACAGCCAAAGGCTTTGGCATATTCAATAAAGCAGAAATAGATGTCATTCCTGGAAATCTTTTGCTTTTTCGAAGATCCAACGGATGTTGGCAATTTGATCTCTGGTTCCTCTGCCTTTTCTAAATCCAGTGTGAACATCTGGAAGTTCATGGTTCATGTACTGTAGAAGCCTGTCTTGGAGAATTTTGAGCATTACTTTACTAGCGTGTGAGATGAGTGCAATTGTGCGGTAATTTGAACATTGCCTTTCTTTAGGATTGGAATGAAGACTGAGTTTTCCAGTTCTGTGGCCACTGCTGAGTTTTTCAAATTTGATGGCGTGTTGAGTGAAGCACCTTCACAGCATCATCTTTTAGGATTTGAAATAGCTCAACTGGAATTCTATCACCTCTACTAGCTTTGTTCTTAGTGATGCTTCCTAAGGCCCACTTGACTTTGAATTCCAGCGTGTCTGGTTCTAGGTGAGTGATCACACCATCTTGATTATCTGGGTCATGAAGATCTTTTTGTACAGTTTTCCTGTGTATTCTTGCCACCTCTTCTTGATATCTTCTGCTTCTGTTAGGTCCATACCATTTCTGTCCTTTATTGAGCCCATCTTTGCATGTAAATTTCCCTTGGTATCTCTAATTTTCTTGAAGAGATCTCTAGTCTTTCCCATTCTATTGTTTTCCTCTATTTCTTTGCATTCATCACTGAGGAAGGCTTTCTTATCTCTCCTGGCTATTCTTTGAAACCCTGCATTCAAATGGGAATATCTTTCCTTTTCTCCTTTGCCTTTCACTTCTCTTTTTTTCATAGCTGTTTGAAAGGCTTCCTCAGACAACCATTTTGCCTTTCTGCATTTCTGTTTCTTGGGGATGGTCTTGATCACTGCCTCCTATACAATGTCATGAACCTCCACCCATAGTTCTTCAGACACGCTGTCTATCAGATCTAATCCTTTGAATCTATTTGTCACTTCCACTCTATAATACTAAGGGATTTGATTTATGTCATTACCTGATTGATCTGGTGGTTTTCCCTACTTTTTTCAATTTAAGTCTGAATTTGGCAGTAAGGAGTCCATGATCTGAGCCACAGTCAGCTCCCAGTCCTGTTTTTGCTGTTTAGAGCTTCTCCATCTTTGGCTGTAAAAAATATAATCCATCTGTTTTTTATATTGACCATCAGGTAATGTCCATGTGTAGAGTGTTCTCTTGTGTTGTTGGAAGAGGGTGTTTGCTATGACCAGTGCATTCTCTTGGCAAAGCTCTATTAGCCTTTGCTCTGCTTCATTCTGTACTCCAAGGCCAAAGTTGCCTGTTACTCCAGGTATTTCTTTACTTCCTACTTTTGCTTTCCAGTCCCTTATAATGAAAAGGACATCTTTTTTGGGTGTTAGTTCTAGAAGATCTTGTAGGTCTTCATAGAACCATTCAACTTCAGCTTCTTCAGCATTACTGGTTGGGGCATAGACTTGGATTACTCTGATATTGAATGGTTTGCCTTTCAATATCAGAGATCATTCTGGTTTTTCAAGAACAGAGATCATTCTGGGTTTTTTTTTTTTTTTTGAGATTGCACCCGAGTACTACATTTTGGAGTCTTTTGTTGACTATGAGGGCTACTCCATTTTTTCTAAGTGATTCTTGCCCACAGTAGTAGATCTAATGGTCATCTGAGTTAAATTTGCCCATTCCATTCCATTTTAGTTTGCTGATTCTAGAATGTTGATGTTCACTCTTGCCATCTCCTGTTTGCCCACTTCCAATTTGGCTTGATTCATAGACCTAATATTCCAGGTTCCTATGCAATATTGCTCTTTACAGCATCAGACTTTACTTCTATCACCAATCACACACACAACTGGGTATTGTTTTTGCTTTGGCTCCATCTCTTCATTCTTTCTGGAGTTATTTCTCCACTGATCTCCAGTAGCATATTGGGCACCTACCAACCTGGAGCGTCATCTTTCAGTGTCCTATGATTTTGCCTTTTCATTCTGTTCATGGGGTTCTCAAGGCAAGAATACTGAAGTGGTTTGCCATTCCCTTCTCCAGTGGACCACATTTTGTCAGAACTCCCCACTGTGACCTGTCTGTCTTGGGTGTCCCTACACGGCATGGCTCATAGCTTCATTGAGTTAGACAAGACTGTGGTCCATTTGATCAGATTGGTTAGTTTTCTGTGATTGAGGTTTTCAGTCTGTCTGCCCTCTGATGGATAAGAGGCTTATGGAAACTTCTGATGAGAGACTGACTGAGGGGGAAACTGGGTCTTGTTTTGATGGGCAGGGGCATGCTCAGTAAATCTTTAATCCAATTTTCTGTTGAAGGGCAGAGCTGTGTTCCCTCCCTGTTGTTTGACCTGAGGCCAAACTATGGTGGAGGTGATGCAGATAATGGCGACCTCCTTCAAAAGGTCCCATGCACACACTACCACACTCAGTGCCCCCGACCCTGCAGCAGGCCACCGTCGACCCACGCCTCCTCTGGAGACCCCTGGACACTCACGGCAAGTCTGGGCCTGGCTCTGTGGGGTCACTGCTTCTTCCCCTGGGTCCTGGTGCTCACCAGGTTCTGTCTGTGCCCTCCCAGAGTCTGTTTCCCAGCCCTGTGTACGTTCTGGAGGCTCTATGGTGGGTTAATGGTGACCTCTTCCAAGAGGGCTTCTGCCATGCCCAGGTCTACTGCACCCAGGGCCCCTGCCCCTGCAGCCTACATCCTCAGGAGACACCCAAACACAGTTCTGTCTCAGGTTCTATAACATTATTAATTGGCCAAATTTCGATATTGTTTTGTCCTGGGGAATAGGTAAGACCAAGGGAAGAAGACTGGGAAACAGCCAGTCGATGGAGGAGTCAGAACACACACATTTATTGATTATATTTGCCATCTCATATGCACATGGTTCACGGTACCCCCAAACAAGTATACCATAGTAACATCAAAGATCGTTGATCACAGATCACCATAGCAAATATAATAATGTTGATAAACTTTGAAATGTTTCAAAGATTACCAAAACTTGCCAGAAACGCATGAAGTGCACAAACAGGGTTGGAAAAGCAGCACTGGCAGTCTTGCCTGACAGGGTTGCCACAAACGTTCAATTTGCTAAAAAAAAGAAAAGGAAAGAAAAGCACAGTAGGACAAACCGCAGTGAAACAAGGTGCGCCTGTGCCACGCACTGGATGCTAGGAAGGATAAAAAGGTGAAAAACACAAACCTTCTTCCTCAAGGAACTCAGGCTTTGTTTGGGAGTAAACCTATAAATCTTTGGAAACTCCAACCAAGAAATAAGATTAAAAACTTTTTTGCTTTCAGTTTATTGAGATATAGCTGACCTACAGCACTGTGTAATTTTAAGGTGTATGGCATAATGACTTGCATATGCCGTGAAATGATTATCAAGGTCAGTTTAGTGAATGTCCATTATTTCATATAAACATAAAATTAATGGAAAAAAATTCTTTTCCTGTGATAAGAACTCTTAGGATTTATTCACTTAACAGCTTTCATGCATAACCAGCAGTGCTAATTAAATTAATCATGGTGTACACTACATCCCTTACTTACTTATCTTACAACTGAAAATTTGTACCTTTTGACTACCTTCATCCAGTTCCCCCACCCCCACCTCTGGTAACCACAAATCTGATTTCTTTTTCTATGAGTATGTTTGTCTGTTTTTGGAGTATAGTTGACCTGCAACACTATGTTAGTTCCTGTTACACAACATAGTGATTTGATATTTCTATACATTTCAAAATGATCACCAAGATAAGTCTAATTATCATCTGTCATTATAAGCAGATATTACATAATTATTGACTATATTCCCCACACTGTACATTTTATACCTGTGACTCATTTATTTTGTAACTGAGAGTTTGTACCTCTTAATCTCCCTCACTTATTCCCCCCTCAGCCCTCCCGCTGGCAACCACCTATTTGTTCTTTGTATCTATGACTCTGTCCCTGTTTTGTTTGCTCATTTATTTCATTTGTTTTAGATTCCACATATAAGTGAAATCATATAGTATTTGTCTTTCTCTGTCTGATTATTTCATTTAGCATAATATCCTCTAGGTCCATCCACGTTGCTGCAAATTTCAAGATTGCATTCTTTTTTCAAGGCTGAGTAATATTCCATTATATATATATATATATGTGCCACATCTTCTTTGTCCATTCATCTGTTGATGGGCACTTAGCCATGTCTTGTGAATAACACTGCTGTGAACATTGGGCTGCATGTATCTTTTCTAATAGTATTTTTGTTTCTTTAGCTAAATACACAGCAGTGAGATTTCTGGGTCAAGGGTAGCTCTATTTCTAATTTTTGAAGGAATCTCCATACTGTTTTCCGTAGCGACTGCAGCAATTTGTATTACCATCAGTGGTATGTAAGTGTTCCATTTTCTCCACTTACTCACCAACACTTGTTACTTGTCTTATTGATAATAGTCCTTCTAACAGGTAGGAGGTGATGTCTCCTTGTGGTTTTAACTTGCATTTCCCTGATCATTAGTGATGTTGAGCATCTTTTTATGTCCCTGTCGGCCATCTGTATGTCCTCTTTGGAAACAAGGTCTATTCTCA
This sequence comes from Muntiacus reevesi, assembly GCF_963930625.1. NCBI lineage: Eukaryota > Metazoa > Chordata > Mammalia > Artiodactyla > Cervidae > Muntiacus > Muntiacus reevesi. Next base: position 200,390,099 of record NC_089251.1, on the reverse strand, counting down.
TTTTCTGCCCATTTTTTAATTGGGTTGTTTGAGTTTTGCTTTTGTGTTCGTGTTTTTGGCTACACTGTGCAGCATACAGACTCTTAGTTCCCCATCCAGGCACTGAACCCATGTCCCCTGAAGTGGAAGCATGGACTGTTAGCCGCTGGACCACCAAGGAAGTTCGCAGTTGTTTGTTCTACTGATGCTGAGTTGCATGAGTTCTTTGTATATTTTGCATGTTAATTCTATATTGGCCAGCAACTTTACAGAATTCACTGATGAATTCTAGTAGGTTTTTGGTGTCATCTTTAGGGTTTTCTGTATTTAGTATTATGTCACCTGCAAAGAGAGACAATTCTACTTCTTCTCTTTCACTTGGATTCCTTTTATTTCTTTTCCATACCTGATTGCTGTGGCTAGGAGTTCCAATACTATGTTGAATAAAAGTGGTGAGATTGGGCATCCTTGTCTTGCTCCTGACCTTAGAGGAAATGCTTTGAGTTTTTCACCTTTGAGTATGCTAGCTGTGGGCTTGTCATATACAGCTTTTATTATTTTGAGGCATGTTCCCTCTTTACCCACTTTGTTGAGAGTTGTTTTTTTTTTTAATCGTAAGTGGATATTGAAGGGAATAAAATATAAATAACAAAGATGGCAAAGTGAAATCTAACAATGATATAGACAGAATTAATTACCAGGTACTTTGCCTCTGCTCATTATAGCTCCTCACACTTGGAGTCCCAACCGCTTCCCTAGAGCCTCACCCTTGCCTCTATCTGCATCCTCAGACCAGTCCAACATGAGAAGCTGGTTTGTGAGCAGCATGAATCCCTGCCTCTCCCTTTATCATGTACCCATCCTATCTCCAGACCCTAGGAAGTAGGTACCTTTCTGCCCATTTTACAGATGACAAAACTAAGGCCCATGGTGATTAAATAACTTCTCAAAATCCCAAATTCTGTAAGTAACAGAACCCAGATCCCATCCCAGCTCTGTTAGACAGTCTGAGCTTCACCCACACACTTGGGCTACCCACACTGGGGGGCATTTGGTGGGAATTACACTAGGGTGTAAGGCAGCATTTCTGCCTTTGGGGATTGAAATCCATTTGAAGGGAAGAGTATTTGCTCACCTGGAACAGTTGGTATCATGCAAGTGCAAATATGTGTGTTGAGTGCAAACAACAGAAACCCAATCCTGGCTGCCAGGGAGCTCAAAATCGGCAGATAGGTGGGAGAAAACACTCAGGAAATGGCCAGGAGCCAAAGGAGGCTGGAAGCCAAAAGCATAGCCAGTCATACCCCAGGTCCTGGGCAAGGTCCACCGCACGGTGACTGGACTCTAGGGCTGCTGCTGTCTCCGCTAGATGTGGCCATGGGGACGGTGTCAAACTCTCCCTTGAACGACGTCGCCACTTAAGATTCTGAGCCCTGGATAGCAGTGTCTTTTTGGCCAAGCCTGGTCAACATGCCAAGGAATTTGGTGAGGGTACATCTGCCCTCTTCAGCTTTCAGAGTGGGGTGGCTTATATCCTGCCAGCATCACATAAAGGGGCCTTCCTCTTAAATAGGATGGGCAGGGGCAAATGTGCTGGGCTGTATTCTCCCCACTCCAATAACAGTATCCCCTGCAGCAAGATAAAGCTAAAAAGAGTAGTCTGGACACTGTGGGGTCTAGTTGTCCAAAGGAAGAGTCCAGATGAGCACTGAAAGAACTCAAGAGGTCTTCACAGAAGAGGCGTGTCTTGACATCGGCCTCACAGAGAGGATGTGGCCCTTGCTCTGGCCCCAATGCTCGGCCTACCCTGGAGAGTCGTCTTTTAGGTGACAGTGCTGCCGTGCCGTTGCACAAGTCCGCCAGCCCCTGGCACTGAGCTGAGAGCCAGGCCTGCCCAACTTCCAGCTCTCCCAACCATCTTGCTGGCCATCTTCACTGGCTCCATTTCACAGATGAGGAAACTGAAGTTTAGAAATATCACATGTGTGGGTGGAGGAGACTGACGTGGGAACTCAGGCCTGTTCGACCAGGACCCCCCACATCCTTTGCCAGAAGCCTGACGCCTCCCAGCATGGCTGAGAAGTAGCAGGAATACTACACTTCACTCCTTCCTGCTCAATGCTTTGCTCAGGAAGTTTTGTATCCTTCACGCCAACGCTATGAGAGTGAGGGCCATGTGATCACCCCTTTATGTGGCCGAGGAATTTCTAAGGTCAAGGTCAACCAGCTTTCGAGGCCTGGTGCCGGCTTTCCGGTCTCATCCAGCCTGAAAGCTCCCTTCCCCCCCATGACACTGCTGCTGGAGGCTGTGGGGTGGAGTGTCTTGGGGAACAGATCCCATTAAGATGTGTCCATCCTCAGAGAGTAAGCCCACACCGAGCCCGTCCCCGGAACCCAGCGGTCAAAAGTGCCGAGGGAACATGTCTAGGGGAACAATGCGTATTGATGACTCTGGCAGCGGCAGCTGGCAGGTTCTGGAGGCGGTTTCGTCTGGGGTTTGGGGTGGGTTTTACTTGGATGCCAAAGCCCAGTTACTCATCATTCTTGCTCTACCTGGGCCTCTGGGCTGCCCGAGATCCAGTGGGAACAGCTCCACAGCCCAGATCGGCTGTCCCCCTGGCCCCTCTCCTCCTGGGCGTGATTGATGTCAAGGCACTGACTGGGCCTGGACTGACCTGACACCCCTCCAAAGAATGGAACAGAGGCCTGGACACTGGGCTCAGACCTCCCAGCCCTGGAGGCAGCGAGCATCCTTCTTTATACAGGGCACACACACCTGAGAGCTTTCTAGAGAAGACTGCATTCTTGCTTCATTACTGGCCACCTACCTGTCACTCCAAAAACTCTCTCTGTATATTACACAGACTTTACACCCACACCCGGAGCCAGGTCACCTTCTGCCTGGGTGTCAAGAGATCTCATGCCAGTCCTGGTTCAGCCACCAGCGCATGGCCTTTCACATTCCCTCTCATGTCTCCAACTGTATGATGAGACTGGACACATCGGCCTCTTGGTCTGCACGGCTTCAGACCTTCTGGATCTCACCTGCCTCCTGCTCCAGCCACCTAGGTACCTGCGGGGGCCAGCCCTGAGTTCTCACCCACAATAGGAAATGGTGGGATGCAGGGACCTAAGGATAAGTCCCCCACCTCCCTCCCCGAGGAGGAGTATGTGCCACTTCTTGAAGCCAGGACCCAGGGGTCTGTCATCAATCCCACACAATCGTCTGTTCTCCAGCCCAGCCCATGTTCTCCCCTCTCCATCGCTGCATCTCCCAAGGGTCATACTGTTACCAAAAGGTATGTGGGAGGGAGGGGCAGGTCCAGCCGCTTGCCACTCAAAAGCCAGTAAACAGGCCAGACTGGTGGAAACTTCGCTTTATTTCAGATGCTGGCAACTGGAGCGGGGAGGGTGGCAGACATCTGTCCAAAGGCCGATCCCCGCCCCCCAACAAGCAGGGGGTGACAGCTCTTACAGACGGGGCGGGGGTGGGGTGCTACATGCAAAAGTAGCACAGTCATCCCTGACAGTCATCTGCAAACTGATCATCGGTGTCTGACCAGCATCATCTTGATTGTTTCCGGTACAGTTAATCTTCAGTTCCAGGGTCCATTTGTTCCCATTTCTTTGTGGTCCGTTCTCAGAACTTTGGCAGCTCAAGTCCTGGTTACTGTCTGGTCCTTATGTAGCTAACTTCTTCACCTGGGGTTTCAGTATCTACAAGACAGCTCACAGGATATGGCTCAGAATATTATCTATAGCCCTTGAGAAAGAACTAAACGTCCTTGACTACGCTTAATGACTACATTATTATTATTTAGTCTCCTTTGACTGTTTTCCTTTGTTTCAGCATTTCTCACTTCTCTGATTAAACTTATTCTTTGATTAAAGTTTTTCATAGGCAAACGGCAGGCAGAGGCCATAGTGGGGTGGCAAGAACCATATGGTCCTGCTCCATTTCAGTACTTACCCCAGAAGGCTTCACACAGAGGCCGGAAGCCTCGGGCTCTGCTTGGGCAAACTCAGGTAGAGACAGGGTTTGAGAATCTCTCTGGTCTCTGTTTGGTCACATGGGAAGGATGTTCTCTTAAGAAAAAATGCTGAGGCCTGGGTCTCACTCCTGTCAAATCTGCTTTGCATCCCTGTGTGATGAGGCTAACTCTTGCAGACTCGCACCCAAGATGAAATGAAACAACACATCTAATGTACTCTGAACAATGCCCATGTCCAGTAGATGCTCAGTAGGGGGCCTTTCCAGCTGTCCCTTGGGAGGTGCTGCCTCGCTGGTGGGCCCTGATGACAGAGGCACTCAGGTCCACTCAGGGCCCCCACATCTCCCCATTCCACCGGCCCCCAGATTCAGCGTTCGCAGGCTGGATGATACGCACCCGGAACTGGGGCCAAGACTCCGGCAGGCGCTCAAGATCAACAAGCGTCGGGTTTCCTGGTTGAGGACATGCACGTACACCATGTTCCCTCTCTCCAGAAGGGGGTGGCCGCTCCAGAGGCAGCCTCATGCGGCTCTGTCACCCTGACTCCCTCCCACCTCCCCCCAGCCCTCGGCTTCCCCCCAGCTGCCTGGATCCGTTCACCCGAGCAAACCCGCCATGGCTCCATCTCAGAGTGACGAGGGCCAGACATGACTGTCTGCACCCCCTAGGCCAGCTTCTAATCCTGGGTTCACAAGACCCTGGGGACTTGGCTCTGAAGTACCTCTGATCACATCCCCATTCTCCTCTGGAAGTCAAGGCCGGGCAGGGAGGGTGGGAGCCTGGCAGTGAAGGAGCACCAAGACCTCGGACCTGATCCTCAGGAGGCAAGTGAGCCCGGCGGACAGGCAGACACCGTCGCCGCCCCTCCAGCCATCTGGCTAAAGCTGCAGGTTCCCAGTCGGTGGACGGCCAGGGCCCTGCCTGCGGGAAGGTGGCATCATCACCTGACAGCCAGACACACCGGGGAGAAGCTCAGCACAAGCCCATCAGCCTTTCCCCTCGGCGCAGGGGCTGCTGAGGGGAGGGCGGGGCAGCCCAAGGGGTCCCAGAAGCTCAGTCCTGTAAAAGCCCAACTCCAACTTCCACATCCTACGAGATGGACAAAAATGTGACCAAAAACCCACCTTCCGGCCTGGCTTTAATATTAACCTTCACCTTATCCAGGAGGCCACGTCTGGTCCTGACCCAGACCTGAATTTGAATCCTAATGAAATCCACTCTGCAGCCAGACCTCAGTCTTTCTCCACATAGAGGGCTCAAGAAATCTTTGTATAACAGTTATCAAATAGAACTCAGAAACGCTCTGAGAGAAGACTCTGGAAAAGGCAAAGCAGATTTAAAAAGCAGCTCCTCAGTAGGAAACCCATCTGCAGCTCTGGACCACAGCCCAAGACAGGGCCAGGGACTCGGGTGGCTGGGAGTCAGGCTCCTTCAGCACCTATGGAAATGGGCTGAGGGTCCCCCAGGCACCTGGAGTTAATTAAGGTGTCTAGGAGCAGCTGACACAGAGGACCAGAGGCTTCCTGTCCTCTGGTCACCTGCTCCTGCTTGGAGGTCTCGCTGCTCATACTGACCAGCTATTGACCCTTGGCATGCACTTGGGGATCCCTGCAAGGGCTGGGTCCCCTGTTCAGCACTTGGAGGTGACATATGTGCAGGTCTTGCTCTCAGGAACCCAGCTGTGGTGGGGGAGGCAAGATTTATTCTACATAAATCTTATGCCTGTTCATCCTACAGGCATTGCACATCTGCAATTCCCAAGCTCATGGGTAAGAGTCCCACAGTGCAAGGCTTTGGAAATCTGCTTTAGGGGACACCCCACGTGCAGCTCCATCTCTTCAGATGGACTCACGTGTGTAAACCTTCAGGCCTGTGCATTTATTTATAATGAGTATCCCTGGGACAGGATGGAAACTGCTCTTGGCCTGTGAGTCTGCCTTCTTCCCACAGCAGACGTTCATCAGAAAACACACGACCACATATAGGCTGCTCAGAGTGCATGAATGTGGCACAGAGAGAGCTAGAGAAACCAGTGGGCCCAGAATTCTGGAAGGGCATTGACAAAAAGGCTCTTGTGGGCATTGCTGGAGTGGGCACGGCCAGTGTGTGCTTCTGTGTGGCTGTGACAGAAATTTTCTTTCTTTCCACGTTGTAGAAGATAAGAATACGTCTGGCTTCAAATTCTCTGAGACTCCTTTCCTTTTTGTGTATCGCCTCATGGTGGCAAAATGGTTGCTGCCTCACCAAGCCTCATAGCAACATTCCAGTATCCCCTACAAACCTGACAGAGGGAAGCAGGATGGTCAGAGAAAAAGGGACCCCCGCGTTGGTGGGTGGAGAAGGCCTGGGTGGGTTCAGAAAAGTACATCAGCTCTTGGGGCTGCCATGAATGGAAGGAAGAGGTCAAAAGTAAGGGTAGATCACAGGGGCTAGATCACAGAGGGCTGGAGGTTCAGCTGAGGGAAAGCTGTCCTCATCCTGCCCCAAAGAAGGATCTATTCTGTTCCTGCATTCTCATAGCGATGGCTCATGTTTGCACAGAGCCCACGAGTCCAGGCTGCTCTAAATAGTTTACTGGCATTAGCTCACTTACCTGGCACAGAGCTCCTCGGAGGTGAAGACTGTTCCCGCCTCCACCTTACCAGTGAGAAAGATGAGTAGAGGTCAGACAGTCCAAGGTCACACCGGGAGGAAGTGGCTCCCAGGCTGTCTGGCTTCAGAGCACAGGCTCCGAGCCTCTACCCCACTCGACCACAGAAGCATCTTTGGGTGGCTGGGGCCTAGGACAGAAGTAGCCCAAGGCTGCATCCTCTGACCTCCTCCTCAATTCTCCTTGACCCTCAGGGAGGCGCCTCTCCACTCCCAGCCAGGTGAGGATGCTGCTGACCTGGCCCTTCAAACCAAAGCCTTCAGAACTCCAGGCCCTCAAAGGCAGCTTGTCTTCCAGAGACAAAGCAGCAGACGCCAAGCCCCAGGGGGTGGGCTGTGGGCCAGGGACATGGTTTGGCTCCAGAACATCAGAGAGCAATTTGCAACACCTTCAAACCTCCCAGAGCAGCCAAGAGAGGTAGGTGAGGCACAGGTCTGCCGGAGGAGGGCCAGGTGTTGGCTTACCTGGTCGGGGGTGGGGGTGGGGGGAGGAGAGGAAGGCCCTGGCAGCCCACCCCTCCCACCAGCACGCCAGCATTCTCCTCCACGCAGCGCACTGCCTGGGGCTCCCACAGCCATGTCCCGGCCTTGGCGGTCCCACCTGTGAGGTCCATCAGCACCCCAGATTACTCTCCGGGCTGCAGGGGTCTCCAAGGCATGAGAGCTCGCATGTAGGTGGGGAGGCTGGCTGCGACCGGCCCCCCAGGACCATCCATCACCTTCCGCACTGTGGGCTCAGCCTGGGCTACCTGCCTCTGAGCAGATGCAGTGGACCATGACTGGATGGTGTAAAGCCCTCATTTAAGACAGCTGACGTTTCCCCTAGATCTGCTGTAGGCCAGGCATGATCTTATGAGTTTACTTCCGTTTACCTCCCTCTCAGTTCCATAAACACCTACGGGATAGTACTACGTACCAGGCACCCGGCGGGTGAGCCAGGCCCAGGTTATCCCCACCATAACCTCCACGGGATGGACCGCCACTCAGGCTTTAGAGAAGTGACGCTGAGGCTCAGAGAGGTCGAGCAGCTTGCTCAGACTCACACGGCAGCCACGGTAGGATTTGAACCCCATTGTGAACAACCCCAGGCTCCTGGGCCCAGTCCTGCGGAACAAAGCAGGGGGCACAGGGCCGGGCGGCTGAAGCAGGATGGTTGTGGGGGTGGGTGGTTGCGGAAGGAGTGGGCCCTTGAAGAAGAACAGTGACTCACCCACTGGGAGACGTCATCACAGGTTACAAAACAGGCCTGCCCGTGCCAGACTCTGCTTCTCCCTGACTCGTTTCTGTTCCTTGCCTGTCCTTCCACTCCCTGCTCCTCCGGCTCCTGGAGTACATTCTGTTCTTGCTGAACGGAGCAGGGCCACTGGGTTGCCCCATGAACCGAGGGCCCTCAACCACCGGGATCATCACTCCAGGCCGGGAGGCCCTGGGAGATGCAGTTGAAGGTGCGTCCAGAGCCCAGGCTGCCCAGCCTGCAAGTCTGCAGGGCTCCCCGTGCTAACACTCCTTAGTGCCAGGGCTGTTCCAGCGCCCAGGCTGCCCTTCAGTCTGGCCTCCTCCACACCTCCCAGGTGCTCGGCAGAGAAACGCTGCTCAGATCAGCTGAGCCCTGGGCTGTTCCATTGCCGGGGCTGCCTGCTCTGCAGTCTGGCCTCCTCCACCCCTCCCAGGCACTCAGCACAGAAACCCTGCTCAGACGACGACACACACCACCAATCTCCACACCCACAGGCTGCCCGCAACACTCCCTACAATTCCCTAATGTTGATCATGGGCCTGGGGTTGCTCTTGCATTTAGGAAACTCTAACACTCCCTACAATTCCCTAATGTTGGTCATGGTACTGGGGTTGCTCTTGCGTTTAGGAAACTCTCACTAAACTATTTAGATGTAAAAGGTCATCATATCTGCAACTTATTCTGAAACACTTTAGAAAAAAATAAATTTTGAGAGTTATAGATAAATGATGAGGAAGATAGATAATGGATAGATAGATGATAGATATGGGAAAGAGAGGGAGAGAAGGTAAATGTGGCAAAATATTAACATTTCAAGGAATTTGAGTGAAGGATATTGCAAATTCTTGGCACGATTTTTGCAACTTTTCTCCAAATTTGAAATTACTTCTTTAAACATGCAGAAAAATTAGAATAAGGAAATAAGTTTTAAAACCCATCCACCTAGAGCTTCATCTCCAGAAAGGCCCTCCCAGTCATTGAGACTGGGTGTGGGGCCCCGTCCAGGCCCTCCCCAACATCTTCATGTCCTGAGTCACACTGCATTTTAATGAACTGTTTGCCACTTTAGCCAGTGAGTGCCTGGAGGACAGGGACTGTGTCCAATTCAGATCTGTGGCCCGAATGATATGTGTGTCTCTGCCTCTGGGCTCAGTGCTCTGAAAATACAGCAGCAAGATGAGATGGTACCCCGTGTCCAAAAGCTCGCAGTGGCCTCGTGAAAGGAGAGGAGAGAATAATAAATCATGACACTTGTCTTGGACAGTGCAGACATGCCACGTGGCTGCCAGCAGGCACTCTGGCCAGAGCTACTTTCCTGAGCCACCCAGTTACCTCCCCTCTCCCCCACCCCACCAGCTGACTCCGGTGGGCCTGGGCCCAGGATCTCCGAGAGCCAATGTCCCTCCAGGGAACTGGAAATCTGCAGAGAGGAGAGGCCAGGCTGCTGAGAGCCAGGGAGACGGGGAGGAAAGACAGGGTGGAGGGGACCCTGGGAGAGGCCCAACCTTGCCATCTTTCCTCTCGGAACTTGTTCTTCATGGGGCATCTACCTGTCCAGGCTCTGCTCCAGGTACAGGTGATACAGCAATAAAGGAAGCAAAACCCACATCCCAAGGAGCGGCTGTCCTGCTGCAGGAGACAGTCAACTCTGCACATCGCGAGCTCTACAGCCTGGGCTCTCTCAGCGTGGAGAAAATGACTCCGATTAGCGGGCTCTGTGCAGCGGTGGAAGGTGCCGGTCCAGCCCCGAGGGGGTGGGCATGTGGCAGAATCGAGGCCTCCAGCGGGGACACTGAGCCAGACCCTATTCTCAAGCTGTCACCAGGGAGGTGCTGAGAGACCCTCCCCGCCTCCTTTGAAAGGCATACCTGCCCTTGTCCAGAAGCAGAAGGAAACCGCTGACCAAGACCTTGGCCAGGCATGATGATAACCACTCGCATGAGTTGTCTCATAGCAGAAGGTTCCGATAAGGAAACTGCTGCCGAAAACTAAGAATTAGGGCAGGGCCAAAAAGAGGGAGGAGACTCCAGTCTGCATGTCCTGCCGGTCTCCCAGAAGACTTCTTGCTGGAATCCACCTTGGCTAAGAGATGCGCACACAATGAGGAAAGACCTTGATTCGGACCAAATATGAGCCAAGCAAGATGGTCGTCCAGGGACAACCCGGAAGCTGAGCCCATCACCTTAAAGCCTGGGCCTGCAAGCCACGCAGAGAGCGGTCCTCCCGGGTCCCCGTGCTCGGCGGCCCTCTGCCTGGGCACCCCTTCCCAACAGTCTCTGCTCTGTCATCATGTGTGTCTCCTCCGACAATTCATTTCTGAGTGTTAGACAAGAGCCCGCTCTCGGGCCCCGGAAGTCCCACGGGCCTTCCACCCTCTGTCTGATCGGCCTTGGGCAAAGGCAGTGGTGATCTCAGCTGTGGGACCCCACCCCCAGCCCCTGCCCTGCCAGGACTGTCTACTTCCCCCTGGCCGTGCAAGCTCTTCAGTCTGTCCCAAGGTCATCGCCAAGGTCAGCCATAGGCAAGGTGCTTTCCTCAATGGACGTGAGGACTCCCACCCTGCCAGCCTTGGCATAAGTCACTTCAGAGCATCTTGATGGGGGGGATTAGGGTCCAAACCTGAAAGAAAGAGGGTCAGGGAGACCTGTACTCCTCTCCTGACCCCCCATGACCGGTGGCCTCGAGCAAGCCTCAAATCTCAGTCATCTCCTCTGCGGGGACCAGGGTCTGTTGAGTGGGTATCCTCAGGCCAGTGCGTTCACTGCTTCATGTCTGCAAGGCGGCGCTTGCACAGGCCATTCTGCAGGAGAGCTGGCCTCTGCACCTCTGACTCCGACTCTGTCTGGGAACCAGGACTTCCTTGGCTGGGGACCCGTCCTTGGCCTGCCCTGGGCCCTGTGCCGGGCCCTGGATCCTGGGGGTCGGCCTCACCGAGTCTCATCCAGGTTGGCCTCTAGTTCACCGGGAGTGTGCCAGAGGCCCGGCTGCTGGCCGGGTGCGTGGTTCTAGGACAAGCTGCAGGTCTACACAGCGCATGACGGGAACTGGGAGGGAAAGGGTATGGGTGCTCGCAGGGGGCCTGGCAGCCCGGAGCAAAGCTCTGACACTCTCCTGATAACTGGCCTTCCTTCTCCTCTGTTTCCTCATCTGGGAAGCGGGTGCAATAACCCCCATCTGACAAAGCCACTGTGAGGATTTTCTGAGAGAAAGAGGCGCAGAGTCTCACTCATAGCAGACCCTCAGGAAACGGCAGTTCCCTGATTTTCGCTTATGAAAGTTTCACATGATGGGGGTGGGGGGAGTGTGTGTAGTGGATACTCACGAGTATCCCCTGCAGGGATGGAGCACCTTCTCTCCAGGTTGCTGGGTGGGGTGCAGCCCCCCACAGTCCCTGCAAGAAGAGCCGCCCTCAAGTCACATCCCTCTGCCTTCAAACCACATGTCTTCCACCTTAGGGTCACAACCCTCCTGGGTGACCAGCATCCAGGGACTGACTGGCAGGTGATGTAAGGGTCGGGCTCTCTTACCCCTTGTGGGGGAAACTCCGAAATGTGTTCCAGCCTTGAGCTGCCCGTGGGGCCCTTGGAGGCCCCACTGGGACTGCCTGGCAGACCAACATGTCCATCTCTTCTTCCCTGCTTCCTCCCCCACATCCCACTCCCAGTGCCAACCTCAAGACCATTCCCTATTGGAGACTCCCTGGCAGTCCAGTGGTTAGAACTTGGCGCTTTCACTGCAGGGAGGCACCAGTTCAATCCCTGGTCATGAAACTAAGATCCTGCAAACCACATGCACGGCCAAAAAAAAAAACGCCCAAAACAAAAAAACAAAATGGCATTTCCTGTTAAATGTCCTGCACAATGATCTCTATCCTGGAGTCTGCTTCCCAGATCCCCCAGTGTTCAGAATCTGGATTTATGTAAGGAAAAAAATCAGATGGGCTTTGTGGCTTTACAAAAGAATCCTTCACTCTCCCCAAAAACTAACTCTTCATAGGCTTTCCTTAAAAGGCGAAACCCGCTGACATATTTAAACTAGCGCCTGAATAACCCGCAGTGAATGAGCTGTATCCAGAGTAACCCGTGGAAACAAGGGCCTCGAAGGGAGGACCGGGGGTTACTCTGGAAGCTGGTCAGCATCCTCCGATTCAGAGCTCCCAGGATGTAAGACAGCTGCCTGTGCTCCAGAGGCTCTCGGCCCAGGGGAGGACAGGGCAAGGTGAAACCCCTTCGCTGGGGCAAGTCAGGGGCCGTGGGAGCTGGAAGGGGGCGTGTCTGGCCCACTGTGTTAGAGGCGACCAGGAGGGCTCTGCGCCTGCAGGCAGGGAAGGCTGTCCTGGGCAAGGAAGCCATGTGGTCGGGCCCTTTCCACTTAAGCGCCCCGTGCCTTTCCTGGGTCATCCGTTGAAACCAGGCACCTGCCCTTGGGAAGGAGGTACGATTATCTTTAGTCTAGGAGCTCAGAGAAGTGGTCAGGGATGAGCCTGCCTGAACCCTCCTATTGTTAGAACACACTGGCCAGGTGTGGGCTGTAATGCCTCGTGGTGGGCAGTTGTGGGCAGCCTTTGGCTCCTGGGGACTGGGCACTCCAGTGCGGGATCTGGGCCAGCATGGGGCCAGGGCAAGCAGAGGACCACTCCTCTGCCTGCCACTCTGAGGCCTCCTCTTTCTTCAGAGCTGTCAGCAGAGCGAATTCGATGGGCAAGAACAATGGATGACTGCAGGGATATTGGCCCAGCTTGACTGCAGGGTTGGGTGGAGATGGGCTGGCCCCCTGGAGAGGGTCCCTGTAGGGGGAGCGCTGACTCTCCTCATCAAGCAAGCATGAGGAACATGGACCAGAAATCAAGTGCTGCCAACACCAGTTGTGGAGGAGACTGAAAGAAAAGCAAGTGCATCCAGAAGAGAAGATAATAGAAGATTCTTTAGGTCCAGGGGGGAACTGCCTGCTCCAGCTGGGAGCACTGGGCAAGGGGCGGGTTTTGTTTTTTGGTTTGCTTTTTTTTTTAGAATGACATGTTTTACAAACTGAGCATTTCTTTCTCTTTCTGTCTTCTTCAAACCTATTTTATTGTGAAACTTAATGTGAATACAGAAAAGGGCACAGAACAGACACACAGCTCAATGACTTATAACAAAGCCAACATTCAATAAGATCACTCCCGGGGCAGGAAATGGACCACTGCAGTTCCCCAGAACCACCTCCAAGCTGGAATCCTCTCCCGCTGCCCCCCGCCCCCACCAAGTTAACCACTAGCCTGACATTCACAGCTATCACTTCCTTGCCTTTCTGTTGAACTTGACCACCTAAGCATCCCTAAACATTCCTTGATTTGCCTTCTTTACCAAGCTAGAAAGTTGGGTAACACACCTTCTTCCTTGCTTCTTTCACTCCCTGTCACATCTGAGATGGTCATGAGCTGTTTACCGAGCATCTCTGGAGCCGGGCTGGCTGGTACCCCCTGTAGGGCATTACCTGGGCTCTGGGTCTTCCCTCACCCAGGCATCCTGTCCAAACTTGAAGCTGTCTGTCCCAAAACTACCGCCCATCTGAAGAGCTCCAGAACTAAGTCTGAACCCAGGCTTCACCACTTTCTGACTGTGTCAGCTGGTGGGGGGTTTATTTTTGGCTGCTCTTCATGGATTGTGGGGTCTCCCACATCAGGGATCCAACCCATGTCCTCTGCAGTGGAAGTGCAGTCTTAACCACTGGACTGCCAGGGAAGTCCCCGACTGTGTCATTTTGATCAGGTACTCTGAGATCTCAGCTTTTTCTGAGACCACGTTACTCCTCTGTAAAATAGTAATAATAGTATCTCCTTGCAGGATGTTTTAAGAACTATGGAGTTTGGGTAAAGGCATGGTACATGTCTTATCCTCTTAGCCATAATGTCCCCGACCTGATGTGATGTTTAATAAGTTACTTATAAACAACCACTTGTGAGAGGGATCCTTTTCTCCCTTTTTATTTGAAAACATGATGGTATCTATGAAATGCAATGCCGTCTGAGTCCCTGGCTGAAAAGACAGCTCTATCAAAGTGCTGTCTGCCCCCAAGCTGTTTCCGGGCTTGACAGGAACAGGAGGACAGGCCTGCTGCCCTGGGGGAGCCCTGGACACCAATAGCTTGTCCCAAGTCCCTCCCAGAAGGAGCCTCCTAGGGCCTCCTATTCCTCTGACTTCCACCAGCTTAAAGCAAGGAGTGTCCATGAAAATGTTCCAAAATCCATGATGAACTGCAAGTTTGGGCATTTCAGACCCACCCCAGCAGGATCTCTGTAAGCCAAGGCCCCAGGGTTAGAAAGAAAGGCAGACGGAGGTGGCGTCTCTGGGAAAGGACCCACACACCAGGATTTATGAGCGGCCAGTGGCCAGTAGCATGTGGGGCAGGAGCCTAGAGTCAGACTTCCCCCAAGCAGCCTCTGTCCCCCACTGGGTGCCCTGTCAAGCCCAAGGCACCTCCTGAAGTGATGCCAGGCCTCCCTAGGGATGGCTGTGTCCCTGCTCCCTGACCTAACTAGCCCGAACCCCTGAGCCTGCCCCAGCCACAATGCCTTTTGTAGTTAAAGTGTTGAGAACCCTAGTCAGATGGAGATCAATTTTAAAATACAGAGGACAGCGGCCAAAATAAAAAAATAAGTGAATGGTTGAAATCTAACATCTTCTGTTCCATAATAGGATAGCTGAGTCTGTTTGCAGTTTTCACCCATGAATGAAGACGTCTCACTCAGCAAGCTGGGCCCCTTGCCACGGCAACTCTTATACCTGGATCTCTTCCGGGTCCCCACGCAGGTGTCAGGCCACTGGAATGGAGAACAGGAGGTGCCCTCCATGGGAAAGATGATGTGAAAAGCTGTGAGGGAGACTTGTGTAGATAGAACTCCCTTTCAGGGTGTCAGGCCACACTTTCTGGCCAAGTATGTACCACATTCAAGTCAGCGTTTTTAAGCCTGAGGTTTTTTCTTGGAGAACAAACGCAGCAGCCTTAACTTGCAGGGTGTTGCAATGGTTAAATGTGGCCATTTAAGCACAGAGGACTCTAACCAATCTTCTGGGATAAACCATCATGGAAACAATGTTTAACAGATTGTATATATGTGTACGTGTCTGCTTAGTCGCTCAGCCATGTCTGACTCTTTGTGACCCCAGGGAGTGTAGCCCTCCAGGCTCCTCTGTCCATGGGATTCTCCAAGCAAGAATACTGGAGTGGGTTGCTGTTACCTTCTCCAGTGGATATTCCCAACCCAGGGATTGAACCTGGGTCTCCTGCCTTGCAGGTGGATTCTTTACTCTGAGCCACCGGGGAAGCCCCATATATATGTGTGTATAACTGAGTCATTTTGCTATGCAGCAGAAATTAACACAGCACCATAAATCAACTATATTTCAATTAAAAAAACAATGTGGCCTTTTAACTGAGTCTGCCGTGTGCTTGGCCTGAACGGTGGGGCATACATTCTGTAAGTGGCGGTGATGGGTATCTGGAAAAAGATCCTCCCAGCCCTGATACTCCTGTCAACCTTCACTGGGAGGTAGGGACTCGGCTGCCCCCTGGCTGAGGGTGGTTGGGAGCCTGGCCCCTCCAAGCCAGATAACCAAGCTCCATTTGCCTCAGGCACCATCCTCTGGGGAAGGGCCCTCGGCCACCTAGGGCTTCCCCTTGACGTGCCCCTGCCCACGCCCACCATCCTTACCACACCAGCTTCCCCCTGCGTCCTTGTCTCCTGAAGGCAGCCGTCTCCCTGCTTTCCGGGTCCAACACAGCCCAGCGCCCTGGGTGGCCACTCTGTCCCAGGAAACACCTCCCTCCCAGGCAAGTTCCTGGCATCTCTGATGTGGAGAGGGCCTGAGTTGGAGGACAAAGCCCTGTCTGAGGACGTGGGCATCTGGGTTCCTTCTCAGCCTGGATGGGCCCCAGTAACCAGGGGGCCTGGCCTGGTGTGTTGCCTCCTTTCTGTGGGCCTCAGATTCTCCAGGAGCAGCAACAGAAGAGTTTAGACAATCTTGGAGCTGCTTGCACCCTCCCCTCTCCACCCTGGGTATCCTCAGAGACTCCCTCATAAACCCATGCCCCCTTTGCAGCCCAGTCTGGTCCTCAGAGCAGAGTTTGGGGTGCACAGCCACACACAGTTGAAAGAAGGTTTGGGGGGACAGGTTTGGAGACCACTGGCCTGGGTGGTGTCGAGGGTTCCTGCCAGGTTGACTCTCCAGAGTCGGGTGACCTGGGTCTGGCTACAATCGGGCTACACGTGGCCACAGCTGGGGCACGCGGGAGCAGGTCCTCCCTCCTGTGCCTCCTCCGTCACCCCTATGCCAGAGACAAACAGGACCGAAACCAGCCCGGAAGCCTCAGCCCACCTCCCAGTGGATCCTGTGTACCCCCACCCAGCCCTGCACCCCCAGGCCCAGCTTCTGTTTTGTACACAAACACTGAGGATAGGGTGTTGGAAACCCGTGGACTGGTTTTGTCTTTCCAAAAACAGTGCTTTTTTTTTTTCTTAAAGGTGCCGCTGCACTCTAGGGTTGGAGAGGCAAGTCGAAGCCATGAGGAGTCAGGAAGGGGACTACTTAGTTGGTAAAGAATCCACCTTCAATGCAGGAGACCCCGGCTAGATTCCTGGGTCAGGAAGATCTGCTAGAGAAGGGATAGGCTATCCACTCCAGTTTTCTTAGGCCCCCCTTGTGGCCCAGCTGGTAAAGAATCCTCTTGCAATGCAGGAAACCTGAGTTTGATCCCTGGGTTGGGAAGATTCCCTGGAGAAGGGAAAGGCTACCCACTCCGGTATTCTGGCCTGGAGAATTCCATGGACCGTATAGTCCATGGGGTCACAAAGAGTGGGACATGGCTGAGGGAATCCCACATTCACTTTCACTGTCCAGTGGTCAAGATTTTGCCTTCCAGTGCAGAGGCTGCAGGTTTGATCCCTGGCCAGGGGATCTAAGATCCAACATGGCTTGCAGCCCAAAAAGTTAACACATAAAACAGAAACAATATTGTAACAAATTCAATAAAGACTTTAAAAAAAAAGAGGCTGGAGGAGGTGGGAGACCACAGTTCTGCAAGTCCCCTGCTATGAGCGTGGGATGGAGGGTGTCCCCCACATCGCCCCATCCAGCAGAGTGCCTGCCACACAGCACGGTGGGCTCAGAATGACCGTTGGCGAAGAAAATAAAAAAGAATGAATAAATTCAGATGCAGAGCCCCTGAAAAGCAGCCCACTTTGGGGCTGATAATGCCTCTACGGAGGCAGAGTCAAGGAGTGGTTTAGGGCATAGGCTTGAGTCAAAACACTGGCCTCAGATTCTGTCCTGGACAAGTTAACGAGTCTCTCCACTCCAGCTTTCTCCCTCCTGAAACTGGGCTGCTGACGGTGCCTGAGCAGGGCTGTTGGGAGCATTGGTATCTAGACCCTAAACAGAGCTGGGTGCAGCGGTGACGCTGGACATATCAGCGAGTCCTTGCTTCGTTCATTCTGGTGGGTTTCATTGTTTTGCTCAGTCACTAAGTCGTGTCCGACTCTTTGTAACCCCATGGACTGCAGCGTGCCAGGCCTCCCAGTCTGTCACTATCTCCAGGAGGTTGCTCAAATTCATGTCCATTGAGTCAACGGGTTTCTTTATTTATTATTAAACTCCATGCAGGAAGCGAATGCTGGACCTACAGCTGGTCTGCGTTTCCCAACCACCCAAGAATAGGACCAGTGAGCTGTGCAACTGCCTTCCGTCCATAGTCATGTGAGGCGAGTCGCTGGGGCCACTCTCAGGCTGGCCTCTAAAGCTGCTCCTCTTCTCCCCTGGGTGCTCAGCCTCTGCCTGCAGCAAAGGGTCACGTAGAGGGCTCTGAGGGCCCAGCAAACAGTGGGATCCCCAGATGGAGGGAAGCTTGGTGCCTGAATGACCCCACGGAACACAGCCTGGCAGCCCAGATCAGCCTGAGACACAAAGAGAAATAAACCTTTATTGTGTAAAGCACTAAGTCCAGGGGAAGGGGTGGAGCGATGGAGTCTCGCGTCACTTACCTAATATGGCCATAACACGAGGCTATAGTAGTCAGCTCTTCTCGGGGCATCTTCAACTTAACCCTTTTCTCCTAATAAATATTATCTGGTAAGACTGTGTTCTATTCTTGATAGTTTTCTTTTAAATGTTATCATTTGGCTACTTTACAGACAGTTCAGTTGGTCTACCATCCATTCTTCTAACTCATAAGCTGCTAACAACCTAAGAAGAAATGGTATCCAAAGTGCTACTTAGAACTTGTGGTTCCATCTGTCGGGAGACTGTGTAATTTCCTCGGGTCTGTCTCACCGCAGCAAAGATTTGAAACAGCGGACAGGTGTTACAGCTCAGTTAAAGCTCAGAGTTTTATTTGGCAAACAAAGGATAATACGCCCTCCATGTATGAGGGTGGGCCGACCCCAAAGAAGAGGCCTCAATCCATCTCGGCTTCCTCTTTTTATACGTTTTTGTCTCCTGCCTCCCAAGCCTGCCCTATGCAAATTTGCCTAGCCAGGAAGGCTGTTTGTTTCACCCGAGGTTCTTACTCCAGTCCGTAGATTTTCTTTTGTTCCATTTTTGCGGGTTTTTCCCTTTCTTTGTCTTTCAG
Source organism: Muntiacus reevesi (assembly GCF_963930625.1). Taxonomy (NCBI): domain Eukaryota; kingdom Metazoa; phylum Chordata; class Mammalia; order Artiodactyla; family Cervidae; genus Muntiacus; species Muntiacus reevesi. The sequence goes on along the minus strand of NC_089251.1, from coordinate 200,371,637 downwards.
CCACTGTCATTTTGGACTCCATTTTCCTATTCTAACTACGTAACACATCCACCCTTCCACATGGTCCAAGGGAAGAGTTAGGACATGGCTGAGATGGGGATGGGATGACCACGATACCTGAGTTCACCAAGGGGATGAAGAATTGGGAGGTATCCAAAGAAAACTCTAATTCAAAAGGATACATGGGCCCAATGTTTATTGCAACACTATTCACAATAGCCAAGGCCTGGAAGCAACCTCAACGTCCGTTAACAGATGAATGGATAAAGCTCTAGTGTGTGTGTGTGTGTGTGTGTGTGTGTGTGTGTGTGTGTGTAATGGAATATTATTCAGCCAGAAAAAGGAAAGAAATGCCATTTGCAGTAACATGGAAGGACTTGGAGATTATCATACTAAATGAAGTCAGACAAAGAAAAATATAATATGGTATCACTTATATGTGGACTCTAAAAAAAATGATACCAATAAACTTGTTTACAAAACAGAAACAGACTCACAGGTATAGAAAACAAACTACGGTCACTGAAAGTGATGGTGGCAGGGAGATAAATGAGGAGTTTGGGATGACCAGATACACACTATGATACATAAAACAGAGAAAAAATAAGGTCTTACTGCATAGTATGGGGGAATATATTTAATATCTGATGATATGCCATAATGGGAAAAAATATGAAAAACAATGTGTATATATATGTATAATTGAGCCTCTTTGCTGTACAGCAGAAAATAACACTGTAAATCAGCTCTATTTAAATTTTTAAAAAAAGAAAAATAACTGGGAGGAAGCATACCCCCACAACCTACCTAGACATACTGGATATTCCTTCCAAGCTCAGAGCAGCATCTCTTCCAGGACATGCTTCCTCCCTACCTCTGGCGCCATCACCCGCTCCCCAGAGCTGCCTGCACAGTACCGGAGTCCATGACAGTCCTTGGAGCAGACACACGTGGGTCAGAAGTCCAGTTCTGCTTCTCACCTGCTGTGTGTCCTTGAGTAGGCTATTCAGGGTCTCTGAGCCTCAGCCACCACATGGACAATACAGGGACTTTAAACAACTGCCTCAAAAAGTACACTGAGCATGGGCAACTTACAAAATGTCAGAGAGGAAAAGCTCTTCCCCTGCCTTCTGATGTTCAGTGTTAGGGAGCCAGAGAACTAACTGAACAGAAAGATTAGCAGGAGAAAAGACAGCTTTTTATTCTCTCTTGCACACGGGAGTTCACAGAAAAATGTGACTCAAGGAGACAGAATTTGGGATTTATATAGGTGGCTCAGATGGTAAAGAATCTGCCTGCAATGCAGGAGACCTGGGTTCAACCCCTGGGAGGGGAAGATCCCCTGGAGAAGGGAATGGCAACCCACTCCAGTATTCTTGCCTGGAGAATCCCATGGACAGAGGAGCCTGGTGGGCTACAGTCTGCGGGGTCGTGAAGAGTCGGACACGACTGAAAGCCTACACTTACACCATCTTCCTGGGGGAAGGGGCAGGAAAGGAGGGCCCTTGTTTCCCTGAATGACAAGTGGGCCCTCAGGGGAACTGGGAGAGGAGGGGAGGGGACTTTTGTAGCAATGTCTGTTAGGCAATTTCTTATCTAGGTGAAGATGGGATTTTTTCTCTCTGGTGACAGAAATCAGTCTTCCCTGGCTGTAAAACGCCCAGGGAGAGGATTTATGACAGCCGAATTCTTTCAGAAGACTCTGCTTTTATGCAGATAAGAAGAGTTTAAAAAAACAAAACAAAACAAAGAAGCTTTCTGTGGTGGTGTATCCTGGCTCCTTCTAAAGCCCTGTAAGACCCCTGGCCCGTGGTGGGCACCTGGCTTGGGGCTGCCTTCCCGGGCCCCTCCATGCAGACCCACCCAGTGCTTTTTGCTCCATGCTTGGTTCTTGTCCCAATTCCTCACCCTCCCACCCACATTTCCCAACCCCTGTCCTCTATGACGGTAAGCCCCGTTCCCTCGCTGTGAGCTAGTTAAGTAGCATGTTCCCTGCGCTGTGAGCTAGTTAACGAGCGTGTCCCCTGTGCTGTGAGCTAGTTAACTAGCATGTTCCCCGCGCTGTGAGCTAGTTAACGAGCGTGTTCCCTCGCTGTGAGCTAGTTAACTAGCATGTTCCCCGCACTGTGAGCTAGTTAACTAGCGTGTTCCCTGCGCTGTGAGCTAGTTAACGAGCGTGTTCCCCGCACTGTGAGCTAGTTAACGAGCGTGTTCCCTGCGCTGTGAGCTAGTTAACGAGCGTGTTCCCCGCGCTGTGAGCTAGTTAACGAGCGTGTTCCCCGCACTGTGAGCTAGGTAACTAGCGTGTTCCCTCACTGTGAGCTAGTTAACGAGCGTGTTCCCCGCGCTGTGAGCTAGTTAACTAGCGTGTTCCCTCGCTGTGAGCTAGTTAACTAGCATGTTCCCCGCGCTGTGAGCTAGTTAACGAGCATGTTCCCCGCGCTGTGAGCTAGGTAACGAGCGTGTTCCCCGCGCTGTGAGCTAGTTAACTAGCATGTTCCCCGCGCTGTGAGCTAGTTAACGAGCGTGTCCCCTGCGCTGTGAGCTAGTTAACTAGCGTGTTCCCCGCGCTGTGAGCTAGGTAACTAGCATGTTCCCCGCGCTGTGAGCTAGGTAACTAGCGTGAAGTCCTGCCAAGGCGCAGCAGCTGACGCCCTGCCCTCTACAGGCGTTCCCTCCCGAAGGCCTCCGGCTCCCACTCCTGCACTCGCCCACCACCATATTGCTGCGCTTTAGTCATTCAACCAGCACCCTGGAGAGGCTTCTCTCTGCTAGGACTCCAGAGTGGCAGGGATCAGGCAGACCACCCTCTGTCGTCTAAGAGCTCTGCCTGCTGAGAGGGGGAGATAGACACACAGACAGTTCAGTCCATGCCCGGAACCCAGGGGAGCTCAGAGGACAAGCAGGGCTAGCAAGCCCAGTGCCTTCTTGGTGCCAGGAGACCTGGGCCCACAAAGGGACGGTTGGGGGAGGGGAAAGGGAGGATGGAGGAGGGAGAGGGAAGGAGAAAGGAAGGGAGAGAGAGAGGGAGGGAAAGAGCAAGGGGGGGGAGGAAGCAGGAGAACTGGCTGATTACCCCCCACCCACCTTTCTCTTCAATATGGGCTCTCCTGATGACTCAGATGGTAAAGAATCTGCCTGCAATGCAGGAGACCCAGGTTCAATCCCTGGGTCAGGAATATCTCCTGGAGAATGGCAACCCACTCCAGTATTCTTGCCCGGGAAATTCCACGGACAGAGGAGCTTTGTGGCCTACAGTACTCAACTAAGCAACTAACATACACCTTTCTCTTCCTTGGATGAGTTCAGGGTCCAGCTCCCCTCCCCCACTCATGTCAGCCTCTCAGATTATCAGATTTTCAAATAGCCACTCCTGCCTGATAAACTCACTCCAGATAACCCCTTTCCCTTGTAATTGAGTTTAAATATCAGTTCAGTTCAGTCGCTCAGTCATGTCTGACTCTTTGCGACCCCATGAATTAGGCCAGGCCTCCCTGTCCATCACCAACTCCCGGAGTTTACTCAAATCCACCCAAAGGCAGCTGAACCTCCCTTTCAACAAAGTTGAACCTTTATTTTCTTGGGCTCCAAAATCACTGCAGATGGTGACTGCAGCCATAAAATTAAAAGATGCTTGCTCCTTGGAAGAAAAGCTATGACCAACCTAGACAGAATATTAAAAAACAGAGATATTACTTTGTGTACTAAGGTCCATCTAGTCGAAGCTATGGTTTTTCCAGTAGTCATGTATGGATGTGAGAGTTGGACTATAAAGAAAGCTGAGCACTGAAAAATTGATGCTTTTGAACTATGGTGTTGGAGAGGACTTTTGAGGGTTCCTTGGAGAAGGAAATGGCAACCCACTCCAGTATTCTTGCCTGGAGAATCCCAGGGACGGAGGAGCCTGGTAGGCTACAGTCCATGGGGTCGCGAAGAGTCGGACACAACTGAGCGACTTCATTTGGGCTACAAGGAGATCCAACCAGTCGATCCTAAAGGAAATCAGTCCTGAATATTCATTGGAAGGACTGATGCTGAAGTTGAAGCTCCAATACTTTGGCCACCTGATGGGAAGAACTGACTGATTTGAAAAGACCCTGATGCTGGGAAAGATTGAAGGCAGGAGGAGAAGGGAACTACAGAGGATGAGATGATTGGATGGCTTCACTGACTTGATGAACATGAGTTTGAGCAAGCTCCAGGAGTTGGTGATAGACAGGGAGGCCTGGTTTGCTGCAGTCCATGGGGTCACAAAGAATCACACACGACTGGATGGCTGAACTGAACTGAACCTCCCAGCTACCAGGCTCCCTTCCCTGGAGTAGCCTGGGCAGCCACGGGGCGTGACCTTCGGGGCCCAAGAACCCTTTCCAAGCTGAGCCCCGGTGCCTGCACCTGCAGCGTGGAAGCCCCAGCACCTGCCTTTCCCAGTGTCCGGACCAGGTGAGGGCAGAAGACATGGGCAATTTGGGTCCTGTCCACTGCTCCAAAACCCAGGCAGGACACAGGGGGAGAAGCACTTCTGCTGGCCCCTTTGCCCGGCTGGGAGAATACCTCTCCTTCAGGAGCTCTGCTAGCCTGGAGTGAACTCCCTCAGGCTCCCAGGAGTTTGGTCCCTGTTAGTCAGCCCCTGAGGGCCCATCTCTGACACACTCCTGGTGGAATTTCCAGCCCACAGGATGGAGGCCCAGGAGTGGCCCACTCCCCAACTGATGACTTTCTCTGGTTTCCCACAGGGACAACCATGACCCGTGACGTGGAGCCGCTGCAGCCACGGACTCAGGAGAAGGGCTCAGGGTGGTTGCCACACATGTTTCGGAGTAAACAGGGGAGTGGAGAGCTGGCAGCCTCTCCGCCTGCAGCCAGAAGGCCCCCCGCCTCCCCCAGCAGTCAGTCTTACAACCCAAATCAGCTTCCCCTAAAGTGAGGATGGGGCTTCCCCAGTGGTTCAGTGATAAAGAATCTGCCTGCCGTGTGGGAGACATGGGTTCGATCCCTGGGTCGGGAAGATTCCCCTGGAGGTGGGCATGGCAACCCACTCCAGTATTCTTGCTTGGAGAAGACCATGGACAGAGGAGCCTGGCAGGCTGCAGTCCTTGGATCGAAAAGAGTCAGACACAACTGAAGCTACTGACCTGTGTCGACTGACCTAACATTTTCCAGTCCCCCTGTGCCACCACCCCACCCTTAGCTCACACTCAGGTCTACATCTTTCTTTTCTTAAAAAAAAAAAAAAATTTATTTGGCTGCATCAGGTCTTAGTTGTGGCATTCAGAATCTTCGATCTTGATTGTAGCGTGCAGGGTCTTTAGTTGTGGCATGTGGGGTCTAGCTCCCTAACTAGGGATCAAACCCAGGCCCCCTGCACTGGGAGAGCAGAGCCTTAGCCACTGGACCATCAGGGAAGTCCCCAGATCCACATCTTGAGTGACTTGGAGAGTGACTTCAGGGGGGCGCACGCCCCAAGGGCAGGGGTTCTCAGTGTGGCCACCCCCACCCCCAGCAAACAGCACCCACTGGGAGAAGTACAAGGGCTCACCCCGCCTTTCTGAACGAGAAACTCTGCAGATGGGGCCCAGCACCGTGTCTGGGGATCTCCTCCCTCTCCAGGGATTCTGAAGCTTAGGACACTGGTTCTCAGCAGGGGCGACGAAGTTGTTGTTCAGTCACTCAATCAAGTCTGACCTCTTGCGACCCCGTGCCATCCATGCAGGCCAGGGGCTGCAGTGGGGCTTTGCTGGTGGCTCAGCTGGTAAAGAGTCTGCCTGCAATGCAGGAGACCCCGGCTCAGTTCCTGGGCTGGGAAGATCCCCTGGAGAAGGAAATGGCAGCCCCTTTCCAGGACTCTCACCTGGACAATACCATGGACAGAGCGGAGCCTGGTGGGCTACAGTCCACGGGTCACAGAGTCAGACATGAGGAGCGAGTGAGCACGAGCACGGGCTGCAGGACGCCAGGCTTCCCTGCTCTCTACTGTCTCCTGGAGTTTGCTCAGACTTGTCCACTGAGTCGGTGATGCCATCCAGCCATCTCATCCTCTGTCACCCCCTCCTCCTCCTGCCTTCAGTCTTTCCCAGCATCAGGGTCTTTTCCAATGAGTCAAAGTTTTCCCTTCCCAGCGAATTACAAACCAGGACAAAAAGGCTCTCACTCAGCTTACTGTGGGCTAGGGTCATTCAAAACTCTTTACAGCAACTAAATCCTGGGAATCGGGCATCATCAGTCCTCTTTTACGGATGAGGAAGGCAAGGCACGGAAAAGTTAAGTCCCCTCGTCCAGATGACCAAGCTAAGAGCTGACTCTGAACCAAGACAGTGTCCCACTGTTTGAGAAGGTTCTCCAAGTGTGGTCCCCGGCCCAGCGGCATCGGCACTGCCTGGGGACTTTTTAAATTTTTGGCCGCAGTGTGAGGCATGCAGGATCTTGTTTCCCCGACCAGAAATAGAACCCACTCCCCCTGCAGTGGAAGCACAGAGTCTTAACCACTGGACCACCAGGGAAGTCCTATCTGGGAATGTTTTAGAAATACAAAATCTTAGGCTCTAGTTCAGATCTGCAGAATCAGAAACCCTGGGCATGGGGAGTCTGTTGAACAAGACCTCCAGGTGATTCTGATGCAATTTGAGGATCACAGCATCCCATCCTGCTGCCATAAATGGGGCGTCACAGGCGATTCATCCCCAAAGCCTCATGCCCACATCGTGGCCAAGAGAACGTTTGCTGGAAAGAGAGCATCTTGTACACTGCAAGGGCTCGCTCTACTCTGGCCCACCTGGAAGGATCTGGGCAGGGGAATGTGCCGGTGGAGCTTGCCTACCTGGGCCTGGCCGGCTTTCCTGCGGACTGCAGGAAGGCAGCTGCTGTTGGGCCCCGGGGTCGGGGTCAGGGGGTCGGTGTCGGCTCTAGGCCCCAGCCACCGGGAGAGCCTGCCCACGGTAAGCTAAGAGCACCCCTAGGGACACACCACTGGGCTTGTTGTGTCCTTCTGCTCACATTTGAGTTCCCTGCTGGGGCAGAGGCCACACGGGCAGCTGGACAGCCAGCAGCCAAGCCAGGATCCAGCTCCCAATGGCTCTGAAGCCTCAAGGAGCTCCTGAATTCAACTCTGAATTTTGAACCCAGTCCTGTCTGACCCTTCCTAGTTTAAGGACCTCCATGGCTATGTCCCATCACCCCTTGAGAAACCAAATCAGAACTCCCTTCCTCTGCCCAATGAGACTCTATGCCAGGATCGTCAAAATGCAGGGTGCATCCCACGGATGGGCCAGGAAGTCTACTTGGCGGGTGAGAATCTGCATTTTTTTTTAAAAAGCAATTTATTTACTTATTTATTTTTGGCTGCATTGTTGTCTTAGTTGTGGCACTTTGGATCTTTGAACAGCGCGTGGGCTGCTTTCTATTTGAGGAGTGCTGGCTCAGTAGTTGCGGTTCGTAGGCTCAGTCGCCCCATGGCAGGTGGGATCTTAATTCCCTGTCCAGGGACTGAACCTACATTGCAAGGCAGGTTCTTAACTACTGGACCCCCAGATAAGTCCCTGGACCTGCATGTCTAAAGAAAACATAAAATGGAATCCTTCAAGTATTGTTTGGTGAGACTCTTAATAGGTGTGTGTTTACTGGGTAACATTATCAACCCAAAGAATCACAGTGTTATCCGACCTGATCCCCACTCTCCATCTGTTTACTCTGACCCCCCACAGTGTTGGGCTGCCCAGGTGGCACTAGGGGGAAAGAACCCACGAGTCAATGCCGGAAACAGAAGAGACACGGGTTCCATCCCTGGGTCAGGAAGATCCTCTGGAGGAGGGCATGGCAACCCACCCCAGTATTCTTGCTTGGAGAGTCCCATGGACAGAGAAGCCTGGAGGGCGACAGCCCATAGCATTGCAAAGATTCGAACATGACTGAGGCAACCCCATGGTGTCAGACTTCTGGATCCTGGAACACACCAAGCTGTCCTCACTTTGGAGCACTCCCACCGCAGCGGCTCCTGTGTGTCCCTGGGAGCCTGGTGCTGAATTCCTGGAAATCTCCACCCCTTCCCCAAATAGTAGCCAATGAAATCACCCAGCCCATAAAAGCTAGCCACACCATCTTTCAGGCCCGCCACACTCGCCCTCTGCGATGGCCCACACTGTGGAGTGAGTCTCTCCAGATAAATCCACTTCTTACCTATCACCTTGTCTCTCACGGAATTCTTTCTGTGATGAGACATCACGAACCTGAGCTTCATTAGGTCCTGAACCCAGGTACCAGGTTTTGGCTAGGCTTGAGTCCCAGCGCATGGGTTAAAGCCCTAATCGGAGGTAAACAGTTTTACCACAAGTATGGTACTAGCCTCCCAAAAAAGAAAGAGAGAAAACAAGTGTCAGCAAGGATGTGGAGATATTCAAACCCTTATGTACCATTGATGGGAATGGACCTATATGATCCAGCAATTGCACTTCTGGGTGGGTATGTATCGAGGCAGAGATGCTGACAGATAATTTCACACCCATGATCACAGCTGCATCATGCATAAGAGGTGGAAACAACCCAAGTGTCTACAGATAGATGGATGGATACACAGCATGTAGTGTTTAAAGGCAGTGGAATGTTATTCAGCCTTCAAAAAGGAAATTCTTGGGAATTCCCCGGCTGTCCAGTGGTGAGGACTCAGTGCTTTCACTGTTGGGGTCTGGGTTCGATCCTGGTGGGGAACTAAGATTCCACAAGCCACATGGTAAAGCGAAGAAAGAAAAAAACTCTGCGACCCCCATGGACTGCAGCCTGCCAGGCTCCTCTGCCCATGGAATTTCCGGGCAAGAACACTGGAGTGGGTTGCCGTTTCCTCCTCCAGGGGAATCTCAACCCAGGGATGGAACCCAAGTCTCTTGCATTATTTGTATTGGCAGATTATCACTGGGCCACCTGGAAAGCCCCTGAGGACGTTATGCTCTGTAAGGTCAGCCACTTACAAGAGGACAAAGACCGTACGAGGCCCCCAGAGGAATCACATTCATAGAGATGTAAAATAGAAGGGTGGGTGCCAGGGGCTGGGGGAGGGGGTGCTGTTGTTTAATGCTGAAGATGGTAAATTTCCTGTTACATACATTTTACAACTGAAAAATATCAAAAGGCCAAAGGTCTGAGCCACGCAGGTTTCTTACAAATGAATTTTATTTGCATTCTGACCCAAGCAGGGAACCTACACATAGATCTCTCGTCTGCACAATGGTCCAGTAACAAGTGCAAATATGCTTTATTTCAGGTACAAAAAAGTGGCAGTGAGACAACTTTTGCTTTGATGCCCACTTCCCTCTACAGCCCCTCCCAATGTCATGCCCACCTGACCCATCAGAGGGCCACACCACCCCATCTGAGATGCCCACCACCTTAAGCGAAGAGTCACCCCATCTGGAGAAAAGTAACGAAGTGACATTTTTAAAAAAGAAATCACTTTCTATACAGGAGCATTGGTAAGCACAGTAACCCAGGTGTTGCCCAGCAAGGGGAGGGATGGTGGAAGGCACCAAACAATGACCTCTTCTGTCCCCCTCTTGACACCCCTCCCTGCCCCCCACCCCCCCACCACAGGGCACAGAGCCCAGGGATGATGTCAGCAGGAAAGTGAGCCCTAGGGATGAAAGGACTCGCCCGTGCATCTGGGGCAAGAGTGCGAGGTCTAGGTGCAGGATCGGGTCCCTGGCTCAGCCCATCGATAGTCAGAGGACCCGGGCCCCTATCTGATTTCTCAGTCTTGATTTCCTCAGCTAGAAATCAGCCTTCGGGGCCTCAGAGCTGTGAGGAGGCTCAAATGCGACAACGGCAAAGCACGGAGCCCAAAGTCAGACTCAGGCAAGGCCAGGCAGCATCATCAGCGGTTGGTGCTAACAGAGGGCTGGCTGCAGTGTCTGGCCATCTTCACTGGAAGCAAGGGAACCAGGAGCCCAGAATGGCCAGCCAAGCCACAGGGAGGCGGGGCCGCCCCAGCATGAGGCTGCCTGTGGGCCGGCTTCTCCCCTGGGCCCAGGGAACCCTTGCAGAGGGCAGGGAAACCCTCCCCATCACCAAGCTGAAGCTGTCACAAGCCGGTTCCCTTGTCAGAGGAGGAGCTGCAGACATGTGGAAGGGGCTTTGGGGGACCCCAGAGCAGCTGAGAGGTCCTCAAGGTGCCAGGAGAGGTGGAGGTCAGAGCGCACCTTCTGGGGCGGTAAAGTCCCAATGACCTAAGTCAAGAGACCACCACCCACCAAGGCCCGGAGCCGGTACTGTGTTCTCCCCACATCCAGCTCTCGGACACAACCTCCCGCACCCTGCCCCGTGACCAAAGGCCCAGCAAGTGTCCAAGAACTGGACAGCAGGAGGGAAGGGGCCAAGGACTGCGGTTCCTGAGCAGGTGGGGCAAAGACTGTCTGGGGCGGGGGGATGGTGTCAAAGACTGCCCAGCTGAATGATGCTCCTGCTTCAAAGCTCCAAACAAAGTACTTTTTATTGTTTTTAAAAGCCCTTATTTTCAAGGATATTATTCAACATCATTTAGGGGGCATACAGAGTAACAGAGATCTAGCTCAGCAGTGGGCAACACTTTTCTGTGAAGGCCGGATGAGACCTATTTTTGGCTTTAAGGGCTTCAAGGAGGCAAATAAGAGAAAGTGAGTTTCCATAATGTTTCAGATGATGAAATTCAAACTATAATAACTGAGTACAGGTTTTGGTAATACAAACAGGAGTGGAATGGCGGAGGGGAGGACAGGATGACATTTTACTTCATTGAGTTCAGTGTTCCCTGTCATCAAACAGACTACAAAACGCAGCCAGAAGCTGCATTTGGCCCGCAGTTGGCCTGTCCCTGATGAGCAGGTGTAGGGCGATCGTTGAGGAGGTGGAGTGATGGGCTAATTATATTGGTCCGTCTTTCAAGAAGGATTGAAAACTTTTCATGATAAAAGGCTTCCTGGTCCCTGCTAGCCCCCTGCAGGCCCCCATCCCCACCCCATCCCCGTCTGGGACTCCACAGGATGAAGGCAGGGACAGGCTGGCCCGGCTGCCCAAACAGCCAGGTGTCTCAGCCCACGACTAAGCAGAGCTGGCCCCCCCCCGCCTCACCTGCCAGTTACCCGGGGCAGAAGAGCAGAGCCACCTCTTAGAGATACTTCTTGGGGCTGCTGCCACTAGAAAGCCCCTACAGGGCCAGGTGGGGACCACAACCTCAGAGCTGAGTCAGTCCCCGCAGGAGCAGGAGGGAGGAGAGCCCAGCTTTTGCAAGGTGCTCTGGGGAACTGGGCAGAGGCTGCATGGAGTTCTCAGGCCGGCCCCAGGGAAGGAGGTGGGGGTGGCTTGTCTTGTACTGCACTGCTCTGCCCCACGGAGTGGAGGGAAGGGGGCCGGGAGGTGATCAGAGAGGATGTACAAATACTTCCGACTGCCTGGCCTGACTGACGACGTCACACACAGAATACGCAACCCAAGGGGACACAGGGAACGTGAGGTGGCTGCAAGTAAGACCAAGTCCGAGGGCCTTGCTTTTGGGGTCCTGGTTAGATGTCAGCTCCCAGCATGGCTCTGCCCCCTAGGGCAGGACTGAAGATGGGCCTTTCCCCACAATTAGGGCAACAGTGCCCTAATCAGTTTTATCAACAGAGTCCGAACCAGGAGCATCACGTAAGGCCTAAAGGAAGCAGCAGTCACCACTCTGTCTAGGTGAGCTGAGGACACTCAGGGCAGATACAGGGGCAGAGAAGGGGATTCATGTGCATCCATGAACATGCACACACAGGCATGCACACATGCCATGTCTGTAATGTAGACATACAGCCAGCCAACAAGGAATCCAGCCTCAGCCTGCAGGGAACAATTGGTGGCCACTCTTAAGAGCATGGATGGAATCAAGTCACCCTGGTTGCAAGCTAGGCTGGATTCCTAAAGACATGGCTAAGATGCAGTGTCTCACATTGAAATGCATGCAACCTCGCAAAGCGTGTACCAATCCAAGCAGAAGCATTGAGGCGCTGCGTACCACTAGGAAGCAAGCATGTACACGCCACCCACCCACAGTGCAACTCTGATGGAGGGAAAAAAAGGAATGCCCCCCTCAGACACACTCACGCCGGAGTCAGTCACAGCCCCGGAAGCCTCCCAGAGAGGAGGTGAGACCCAGAGAGGTAGAAAAAGCACGCCAAGTGAGGGCCTGGATTCCTGGCTCTTGGTCACTTGCTTTTCCATCTTCTCTGAGCTCCTGGGGGCTGCCTCCCTCTGCTCCACTGACAACAGCAAAAGAAGCTCCTCCATTTTTCTCATTAACTCGTTAATGATTTTCAGACCTTAACTCACGCAGGCCAGCCCCTGAGGCCGGTCTGGACTTGGAGACTTGTGACGCACTGCTCAGGCACCCGCGCTCTGCTCCCGGGAAAGTCCCTCTCGGTCCACGGCTCTTCCCAAGAAGCCCAAGGTGGCCGGGAAGGAGGTCACCAGAGCAGCATCTGACCTTTGCTTAGTACCTTACACTGAGACCGCCAACTCCCTGCCCTCCCGCTCTTTCCAGAGGCCTACCATCCCTCCCCCATTCCAAAGCCCAAGTCTTTATTACAAAGCGGCGACTTGGTAACCAGGAGAAGGTTTACCACAACTTTTCAGACAACTGCCCAGCAAAGAAACGTGATGGACTGAGAAAAAAAGCCCTCCACTTCGGGTTTCTGGTTCAAGACAGTGGCTCTGGTGCACGGTACATCTTCTGTCCCTTGGGGGATCCCTTTTAATATTTGTTGCTGCCAAGGAGCAGCCACAGCTCAGAATACATGGGGGTGAAGGGGACACCCTTCACAAAACAGACACAAGATCCAAAAACCTGCAGGGAGCTCCTCTGACCCCTGTGGAAGGAACAAACTGCTGAATTGGGCAGCTAAAACATTTTGGTACCAAATGACTGCGTATTCTTCTTTGGTGTTTATTATTCTCTACTTCTGTGTAAGCTGCAAGACTGAACTATAACCATGAGGAGAAGGTAAGCAGAGCTGATGCAGCGTGCATTCCAGATGAAAGACTCCACCTACAGCAAACTTAAGATCTTGCTGGACTCTTATTTTGAATGAAGAAATAAAAATAAAATATTAGCCTACCACATTTTTAGAATTAAGATTTTAGCCTGTCATCACTTGGCCTGGATAGTGGCATCTCTTGACATCTCAAAATGCCAAAAGTCACAAGACCAATAACCCAGTTCTGGTTCTGGGGGACCTTGGGCAAGTTTTTCTACTTCTGTGTGACTCGGTCTCCTCAAAACAGAAAATGATTGATCCTGGCCTTCCCCTAGGACTGATGTGTGGAGCCAAGCACCCAGAAAGGCTGTAGATCATCAGAGAGTGATGTCACCCAGTATTGTTGAAACAGGGAAAGGGGGAGACAGAAAGAAAAGGAGAGAAAGCCAGTTGTAAAACTGGTGGAGCCAAACATGGGCTGAGCATCCTAATGACAGTCCCATGTCGCAGAGAAAAAGACCCAGCAAGAATTAGGGGCCACGATCAAGGGTATGAAGCCAATTCTATGGGGGACCCCCATAGTGTTTTCAACAACTGGTGCTGGGACAGCTGAATATCTACATGCAAGAGAATGAAGTTGGACCCATCCTTCACATCATAAATATAAATTAACTCAAAATTAATCAAAGACTACGGGAGAGCTAAAACTATAAAAATTATTGGAAGAAAACATAAATCTTCTTGACCCTGGATTAGGCAATAGTTTCTTAGATATGACATCAGAAGTACAAGCAACAAGAGAAAAATGCTATCTTAGAGATCATCAACATTAAAAACATTTGTCCCTCAAAGGACATCATAAAAGTGAAGACAACCCCCAGAAGTAGAGAACAGTTTGACACCTCATGTATCTGATAAAGGGCCTGCATCTAAACTATACAAAGAGCTCCTACAACTCAATAATAAAAAGACAAGTAAGCCAATTGCAAACAGGCAAAGGATATGAATATACATTTCTCCAAAGAAGACATACAAATGGTTAGTAAGCACATGGAAAAAGACTCAGCATCATTAGCCATCAGGGAGACGCAAACTCAAACTCCAGTGAGACACCACTTCACACACACTGGGATGCTACCATCAAAATGACAGACATCAGCAAGTGTTGGTGAGGATGGAGGAAAACCGGAACCCTCAGACACTGCTGATGGGAATGTAAAATGACACAGCTGCTTTGGAAAACAGTCTGGCAGTTCCTCAAAAAGTTAAACATGGAGTTACTAAATGACCCAGCAATTCCAGTCATATGTATATTCCTGAAAGAAAACACACCAAACCGTGTACAAATATTTCATAGCAGCATTGTTCACAACAGCCCCAAGACAGAAACAACTCAAGTATCTATCAAGTGATGGATGGATAAACAAATGCGGTTCACCCATGGAATGAAATATTATTAAGTTATAAAAAGACCAAAGTACTGATACATGTTCAATATGGATGACCCTAGAAAACACTATGCTAGGTGAAAAAAAAAGACCACGAAAGACCCCATATTGTATGATTCCATATACATGAGATGTCTTGGGTGATGAAAATGTTCTAAAATTGATTGTGGTGATCCTGTGAATTGACTAAAAAAAAATCACAGAACTGTACACTATAAATAGGTAAACTGTATAGTGTGAATTATATCTCAAGAAGGCTGCTACACGCAGCCCCAAAATGGAAAGGGAATGAGAAGCCTGTCCTTACATCACACCTGTGGTCCAAGCAGTATTACTACCAGAGCGCCTTTCGCTCTCAGAGATGCCCTGGTTTAGATGACAAATCTACGTTATCGCCCGATCACCATGGGATATAAGGCTTTGCCCCTCTAGGCTTCAGGTTCTCTGTCTGTAGAACAAGGTTACCCAGTTACGATCATCTCTATATGCCCCCAAAGCATTCTAGTCCCCAAAAGCTCCACTTTGAAGGCTGTCAGATCCTGCTCCATGGGTCACAGTGCTCACCATGTCTGTTAGATGAACCTGCGTTAGCAACACAGATCACAGGGTCCCGAGTAACAGAGACAGATGCTAGTTCCTGAGTCTACCGATTATCTAAGAAAGGTGATCCAGCCACTCTAACGCAGAAGTGCCCAAACACAGCCTCACAAATGGAAAAAGAGAGGCCTTCAAAGGGGAGCCCTCCCAGAAAATACAACGTCCCTAGGGAGCTTGGGAAGGTTAGTGGTCCTCTCTAAATGGGATTTGGTGAGTCCATCCAAGAGGACCTGGCGTCAGGGTAGTCGAGGTCACGTGATCCTGCAACAGGATGTTCACTTTCTAGTCCTCCTCCACCCACAACTGCTTAGGAAACAAACTTACGCCCAAAAAAAGCCCAAGAGGAAGCATTTGGTTCTCTTCGCTTTTATATTCATGAGAATGTGCCTAAAAATAGTCTTCTCGGCCCAGTCTTCTCCTCCCCAAGGGCCTTAGAACCAGCTGTGGGTGGCTCCGGAGTGTCTACCCCAGCAGTGGAGAAACGCAAGGCCCCCTCTGGGCTGTGAGCAGCAGCAGACACTTAGAATCAAGGTCAATGTGAAAAGAAGCAGAAGGCAGAGTCAACCCAACACCCATCAAGCCATCCAGGAACAGGAAGGACAGACGCTCACCAGGATCACCAAGACGGGAAACCCACATGGAGACAGGACCGTCTCGAACCACCCCAGGCAGTCAGCCGCCCGGGGACCCAGCCAGTCAGCAGAGAAGAGGGTGAAGGCCTGCGAGAGAGGCAGAGCCTTCTCTGGAGGCAGGAGAACGGGCGGAAGGAACCCGCACAGCGGCACCCGGGTACCTGGTGAACCAGCCTCCAGCCAGGGGAGCAAGAGGTTTCAGAGCAGGTGGCCCCCGTTGGCCTTTTCAGATGGAAGGACCGGGAAAAGGAACAGGGGACTGTCCCAAAGCTGGGGGCTAAGGTGGGGGAGAGAGGAGCTGCTGGCTTTCTGCCCTCCAGACCCGCAGCGTCCGTGGGTCTGGGCTTTCACGGGCCGGGCCAGGTCCCTCCTCGCCACAGCTTCCAGGGGTGTGAAGTCTACATCCAAGGGGGTCCGTGAGGCTGGGGGCGGGAGGCAGCTGCCCACTCTGCATCTGCTCAGAGGCCGCATTTCAGGATGACATGGTAGCCGTCGTTGCTCTCGGCTGCAAGAGACAAACACTGTGGTTTTGAGGGAAGAAAGGCAGGCGTGGCGGTCTCTGGGAGCCTTGGGATTGGGGTACCAGCAGACGCTCTGCCGTGGATGCTGGCAGAGGCCACCAAAGAAAGACTGCACAGACAAAGATAACAGCAGCGATCCCAACGCACACCTGCTCAGCTGCCTTGCTGAGCTTCTTTCTGAGAGCGGGCTTGCCACCACAGCCCGACGCCCAGGGACTAAAGGGCCTGCGGGTAAGGAGGCCCTGGGTTTGACGGCCGCCTGGGTCTCTGAAGGCCCTTGGTGGCTGGATCCAGAGAGCAAGGGGAGGAGACTGTCCCTGTCACGGTCCAGGGTCTGTGGCCCAGTGAGGGGCTTTCATTCCCGTATAACTCCGCACACCACCTGCCCCAGCCCTATGGGGGTTGCGGGGAGGGGGTCACAGCTGGTCTCCCCTTTCTCCTGGTAGAGGAGTTCCTTCTCAGACCCCTTCCTCGGTGGGCCCTTCACGTCCCCTCTGCCTTCATACACAGCCCCAGGTTCCCAATCTGTGGCACCTGGAGGCTCAAGTGCAGCTGTGTTCCATGCCTGCCCCTCCTGGAGACCCACGCTGGTTTGTTTTTTTTGGCCATGCAGCATGTGGGCTCTTCGTCCCCTGACCCTGACCAGGGATTGAACCCATGCCCCCTGCGTCGGAAGGGCAGAGTCTTAGCCCCTGGATCCTCAGGCAAGTCCCAGACTCACACTTCAGAGCAACTCAAACGTGTCTCACTTCTCTGTACTGGGTTCGTGGAGCACACAGTGAATGTCCAAGATTTCCCTTTCAAAGCGACCCTGGGGCCCACCTCTCCAGGTCACACCTTTCCAAGGCTGAGTTTCCCGGGAACTGTGTGTTTCTTTTCCCCGGAGGACGTTTCCAGGTGACACTCACTCAAGGGCTCCCCATGTCGGCCCCACTCACCGGCCTGCTCTCCCCTCACCCAGTTAACCCAGGGGGTGAAGCCAGCATCCCTTAATTAAATTAAGAGAGGGCGGGGAGGAGCGGGTTTTACCTTTTAAGGTACTGAGAATGAAACAGGATTCATCTTGGAAATTCTGCACCATCTGAAAGGCAAAAGAGAGACCATGTCACTTCAACAACGAGTTCTGAGAATGAAAAGCCTCAGTGACGCGGAGCCCAGCCACTCACAACCATCAGAGATGACGGGTGCCGCATGGACACACACAGGGAGACGGTTATGAGTTACTTTCATGGAGGAAATATGATGCAGAGTCAATGGACAGAGCAAACGCAGTTGTTTGCTTTTCTTAATTTATTTGGCTGCGTGGGGTCTTAGTGGTGGCACGCAGGATCTGTTTTAGTTGCAGCAAGCAAACTCTCGGCTGTGGCATGTGGGATCCAGTTCTCTGATCAGGGATTGAACCCAGGCCCTCTGCACTGGGAGGGCAGAGTCTTAGCCACTGGACCACCGGGGAAGTCCCGCAACTATAGTTTCGAGTAACAGAAAACTGAATGCAAAGGACAGAAGAAGCCTGAAGGGAATTAAAACGTCAACATTTCATACGAGACTCAATTGTTACTAATTTTCTTTCGCTTTTGAATTTTCTGAGTGATGGGGTCTTCCCATCCCTCTGCAGGACACATTACAGGAGCTGCGGCTGCTGCCAAGTCGCTTCAGTTGCGTCCGACTCTGTGTGACCCCATAGACGGCAGCCCACCAGGCTCCCCCATCCCTGGGATTCTCCAGGCAAGAACACTGGAGTGGGTTGCCATTTCCTTCTCCAATGCATGAAAGTGAAAAGTGACAGTGAAGTCGCTCAGTCGTGTCCGACTCTGTGCGACCCCATGGACTGCAGCCCACCAGGCTCCTCCGTCCCTGGGACTCTCCAGGCAGGAACAGTGGAGTGGGTTGCCATTTCCTTCTCCATGCAGGAAAGTGAAAAGTGAAAGTGAAGTTGCTCAGTCGTGTCCGACTCTGTGCGACCCCATGGACTGCAGCCCACCAGGCTCCTCCGTCCCTTGGATTCTCCAGGCAAGAGTGCTGGAGTGGGGTGCCGCTGCCTTCTCCATTACAGGAGCAGATGTGTATAAAACAGCACCAGATAAAAAACTGAAGTGCTTTACACCGGGAACTACATTCAATGTCTCATCATAACCTACAATGGAAAGAATCTGAAAAAGAGCATCTATTAATGTATGGGGGCTCAGCTGGTACAGAACTTGCCCACCAATGCAGGACACACAAGAGATGCGGCTTTGATCCCTGAGTTGGGGAGATCCTCTGGAGATGGAAATGCAACCCACTCTAGTACTCTTGCCTGGAAAATTCCGTGGACAAAGGAGACTGGTGGGCTACAGTCCATGGGGTTGCAAAGAGTCGGACACGACTGAGCGTGCACGTGTACACACACACACACACACACAGATGTATAACTGAAATCACTGTGCCATATACCTGAAACTAACACAACATCCTGTGTTCAGTTCCCTGTAGCAGGAACCAAATGATTCACCAGCCCCCTCTCTCTGGAACTTTAATTAACAGCCCAGTGACCTTGGACTAGAAAACTCGTCCAAGGCCCAGTCTGTAAAATGAAGCTGTTCTGATAAAAATATATATATAACCAGGATGCAGAGCAATAGGAGCTGGCATCCTCTCTGGTGGGGCCTCCATCCAGACAGCTGCTTTCTAGGACTGTCCACAGGAGCCGGCACAGAGGACCACACATATCTCTCCCACAGGTGGGTGCCCCAGCCAACCTTCTGCACACACACGCGCAAAGCCCATCTAAGGATGCTGAGAACAGCACCGTGTGTGTGAGCGAAAGCTAGAAGCAGCCTCCTGTCCCTCAGCAGGAGAAGCAGCAGCAACAAGCTGTGACCTCATCACACCCGGGCACTCGGCAGGGCCGGTGACCCCAGCAAAACCCCTCAAAGTGCACGAACCACAAACCGTAAGTCCTGAAGAATACACTCCTATTCCACTTGTGTGAAAATTCAGACCAGCATGTGGAGGGGAATGTGGAGTTAGTTCACAAAGGGGCTTCTAACAACACTGCACTAACCTGAGTGCAGGTATTGAGTATTTTATTCTTTAAACTCTACAAATGAGCTTCCTATACTCTAAATATGTACGCTACATTTCACAATACACATTTAAGGAATGTGGAAAATACACACACCTACCTAAACACACCACAACGCACACACTGGCCCACGGGACAGCAAAGCCCCTTTACCAATTAAAAAGTGCAACCTACATTTTATTGCCTGCTCTGGCTGACGGCCCCAAGTCCTGCACATCCATCCACCTGTCGACCCCTGCCCCTCCCCCAGGCCTAATGACGCGTGAAGTACATTGACGCTGCGCTGCCGGCCGTTCCTTCGGGGACTCTTGGCAGCCCCACCACTGGAGCCTGCCAGACCTGACGCAGGGCCCACACGGGCTTAATCAGTAACCGCCTTGTTTAATGAAGTGCCCTTGCACCCCGGGGCCGGCTGTGCGACTGGTCGGGCTGCCTCCAGTGCTCCGGGCAATTAAGAACCAAAGGTTTCCAATTGATTCGAGGTTAAGAGGCAAGGGGACTTCGGAGGAATTAGAGTCACCTACTTAGTGGAGGTGGTGTTGAGTTCTATTCTCTGCTTCACTGGCTTAACTGCCTGCTCTGGGGAGGCATGGGGCAGGCTGGGGAAGGAACCCCCTTGAGGGACTGGTGAAATTGCAAGGGTTCCATGAATTCTTGGCTTTCGTCTTCACGACAGAAATGTGCTGTGAGACCAGACCACTGCCTGATGTCAGGGCGCTCTAACCTTCCTGGCTCTTCTGCAGTACGTGCTCGGGCCAGTAGCTCTGGGCTTCATGTGCTTTATCTATGAGATGGGGGCTGAGGAACAGCCACCCTAGGTTTGAATGTGATGATGTGAAAGCAATTCTGAGCTGATGGCAAAAATAACAAGTTATAGATCAAGTCCCTTGTTCGAATGGATCCTGGGTGCGTGTTTTAAAAACCCACACCTACACACACTCTGGCAAGCGACAGAGACACGAAATTATCCTCCAGGATCACATCACATCTAATCTAAACTCTTCAAGGAAAAGACAGAGGGGAAGAAAAGGGCCTTTCATGCTTGCCTTCTTCTGGTTTATGCTGCCTGATTTCTTACACAAATTGTGAATTACTTTCTAATGAAAAAGGAAGAAAAATATCACCGTGTCCACTCCCAGGATGAAACTCCCATGCAACAGGGGACTCAGGACTCCTGGGTAGGGGGCTCGGGCAGTCATGATGACAACATTAGTGATGCTACTGATGATGACAGCTCATGAAACACGCAGATCATTAAAAGCCTTACATGTTATATGTTCTCAGATTTAAAGCTCTCTCTGCAACACTTTCTTCCCCCAAAAAACAAATGCCTACCTAATTAGCTAATTTAGCATCTTCTGGTACCTGCCACTGTTTCTTCATTTTATCCTTACTACAACCTGCTCTTTGGGTAGAATTATCCCCATTTTGGAGACATGGAAACTGAGGCTCAAAGACACTACATAGATTTGCCCAAGGTCACCTGGCTATGAGGAGTCAGTCTAGGCGGAGACTTCAGCTCGACTCCAAAGCACGCCTTCTCCAGGCTTTCCTGACCACCGTTCCTGGACTGTTTCCCCCATCACCCTCAGCAGGTTTCCCGTGAGTGGGTGGAGGGTCTGCTGCAGGCTGGGCTAGGGTTCTGCCCCTGCTCCCATCAGCACAGCTCTGTGCAGAGGCCTCGTTTCAGGAGTGGTCAGAGAGCCTGCCGTCTCAAAGCTCGAACTCTGCTGCTCCGGGCCACCTGTGTTTCTACCACAGCCTGAGCTCTTATGAGCTGCCCACCCCGGGGCCAATTACGCAACCTCTCTGTGCCTGCTTCCTATCTGTGAAATGGGCTCAGGACAGCAGCCGCCTCACAGGGAGGCTGGCAGGACTAAACGAGTCCCTGAGAAGGCTGCACACACATCGTGAGCACTGCTGACATGCTAACACTCCTCATCAACATTATCATTAAGAGAGAGGGTCCAGCATGGGACAAACTCAGACGCTTCTGTTCCACAACACGCAGGAATGCTGAGCGGCATCAGCAAACCCATTCGATGACCCCGCCGCTGGAGTCGGCAGTGAAATCTGATCACTCTGGGGCATTGTCGCAGCTGAGCTGTGCTCTGGACCTGCATCCTCTCTCAGGGGCTGCTGGGCCCTGCAGAGGCCTGTGTGGCCAGGGACAGACCCCGGAAGGCTGTGGCACCTTCAGCACTCCGCACAGGACGCTTCTGTTACCTAAGAGCCACGTCATCTCATCAACCCAGCCCGTCTCACCTCCCCCAGCGCCTGCCGCCCGCCCCGATGAGCACCCTGACTGCCAGCGTCCTGAGGCAGGGGTGCAGTCTCTGCGGTGGAGGGGAGACAGCTATGCCAAGCCTGGTCCTGGCCTCAGACCCCTCTCTCCAGGCTCTCTCAACAGACCCTGCCGCTGAGAGCAGGCGGCAGGCGGGTGACCCCCATCTTCAGGCTGAAGTCACCCCCAGGCCCTGCTGGGCATGGTCTTGCCCCCGCCCAGAGCCCCAGGCCGGCTCACCTCGTTGCTGACCAGCACGTGGATGCCCGTGGGGCCCTGGCGGTACACCCGGTGGATGTGCTGCGGCGCGATGCTGTAGAGGTTGGCGATCTTCTCGATCAGCTCCAAGGTGGTCAGCTCCTCCAGGAAGATGGCGTGGTACACTGGTGGGCGGAGGACAGGTCCTTCTATAGAACAAGCGTCTGCTTTCAAAGGAGCCCAGCTGCCAACTCCCCCCCTCACCTCCTCAAACCAAGAACTAGCCCGGATGGAGTCTCAGACCTGGCTGTCCTGGGGGCATCTCTGGAAGCCACAAGGCCCCTGTGCGGCCCTGCGCCAGGTGAAAAGATGCCAAACTGTGTTCTTTATCCCTGTTTCAGCCTCTCCTGGGGAATTCGTGTAAAATGGAGAATACCTGGATCCACCCTGGACCCCAGGATTCCTGTCTCGTTTGGGGGTAGAAGCTGGAAGAGGAACAGCTGGCTGAAACCTGCATTTTTTGGAGACTTCCAGAGATTCTGAGGTGTGGCCTGCTGGGTACCCTACCATGGGCAGGTGGAGGAAATCCCGTGTCTGCGTTCCTTCCCTTCCATTGGATAACTGCTACCTGAACAGCAGAAAAGGGAGGCGCTGGCCCCCGCCCGCCACAGCACTAACAATACCCGGATGGAGCACCGTGACCCAAAAGGGCGAGGGGGTGGCGCCAGGAACGTCACCAGACAGCTGGGATAACAGTGACCATGGGGCTGGTAGCAACACGCAAACCAGCTAGGGAGGAGCAAACCTCATGGGTGATGGGGGAGAGGGGCAGACCTCAACGCTCAGGGACCTCAAGTCCCTCAAAAACTAAAAAACAACTGGATCAAATAACAGGCGACCAAACGCCTCCCTCAACTAAAGGAAGAAACCCTCGGCTCCACAAATGCGATTGGCAGCTCCGTGTCCTAAACGGTCACGGACACGCACATGCACACACACAGTGGCTCCCTTCAAAGGAAGCTGCAGAAGCCGCAGGGCTCCGGCCACACCAGGCTCGCCTTCCCAGGAGTTCCCATGCTGACCCCTGCTCAGTCACCGCTCACAGAATGTGTTCATTGGGTACTGTTTCTTCCAGAGCTAACCAGGTAAGACTCCCAGAATCTCTGTTCCAAGATTCCTTTTTATAACAGAATTCTCATTGTACTTTCCCCCCACACCCCAACTTTTCAGAGCTAGTTCCACTTTCTCTTATTTTACTCCTCAAATAAATCGGACTGCGGGCATCAAAGAACCAGAGGCATTCCAGGTTAGCCCTGTGGCTGTGACCTTTCATCTCTGGCCTTTCCCGCCCCTGGGGGAATGTGGAGGTGACCAGCACTGCTCTAAACGGCGCACAGTCGGCCGTCCACCTCTCAGAACTCCTCTCATCTTGTTTCTCGAGTGAGGCAGCAAGAGGCCCTCCAGTGGGTCAGCCTAAGCTCAAATCCCGAAGCTGCCGCCCCCGGGAAGCCAGACCTTGGCCCCCTCCAGACCCCTGAGCCTTGGGGCGTGGGCTGGGTCGCCTGCCTGCTTTTGCCACGTGCACAGGAAACCGTGAGACTCAGGCACTGTCCTTCCCAGACTGGCTACAGCGGAGGGCCGGACACTGGCACACGTCCCTAGGCCTGGACGCCAGCTGCCAGGGGCCGGATAGTTGGATCCTGCCTCTGCCACTGGACATTGGCCTCTCAGGGCAGCCTCTGTGCCTCGGTTTCCCCCACAGCAAACCCTGAGTGGTCCCTTGCTGATCTGGAGGGGCATGTGGCAGAGAGGGGTGGGGGGCAGGGGGCTCTCACTGCAGACCACGCAGAGTCCAGACCACGCGGGGGGAGCCAGACAGCTTGTCAGACTCAGCGCTTAAAGATGCTCAGAAACAAGGTGCTGAAAACTGCTAGCCCCAAAGAACCGTGTGCCCCGGAGGTGCTCTAAGACGCTCTCGGGCAGCAGCCAAACCAAATGGGAAAGCCTCACCCAGCTGCGGGAACACAAGGGGACACACTCCTGGGAATACACTTGTCAGGCGGCACCTGTCACCAGCCGGGGAGCCAGAAAGCCCGACTCCCAGTTCCCCCCGAGTAGCTCGGGGACATCGGGGGCCACGTCTCCTCTCCAGGCCTGTTTCCCCAGATGGGAGACCAGTAAATGCGACAAGACCTTTTCAGGGATGACCGCCACCTTACACATTCCAATCCCAGGAGGAGGCACAGCAGAACCCCTCCGGCCTGCGAGGCGGATCAGGGAGACGCTCTCAGCCAGAGGACTCTCCCTGTGGCTCTGCTGCCCTCTCACCAGCCCGGGGGAGGGGCTCCCCACCACTCACCACACAGGTTGGGGTCCCCACTGCCATCCCGCTTCTGCTGCAGGGGCACGCGGCTCTGCTCCAGCTCCTGGCAGACGTAAATGGTCATCTTCGGCCTCACGTTCCTGGTGGGAAGAAAGGAAGTCATGGGGCAGGCACGGGGGACCGAGCTCTGTTGTTCCAGAATGCTCCAGAACGCAGGGTGGAAAGAACAGTAGAAGGGACTTAGGGGGAAGAAAGAAGGTTTTGGGGCTACAGCGTGCCTTACTCCTCTGAGGAAGGAGCTGTCAGGGAGAGAACCCCACCCAGGTGAACCGTGACAGCTTCTGCAGACTTGCTGGATGGAGACCAGGGGATGGGCGAACCCCTCAACCCCCACCCAGGACCTGCAACTTGCCCAGAGTGGGCTCTGCCCACAGAACCAATCTGAAGATACGAGGTTCTTCAGGGTGATAATCAGAGCAAATGCATTCTTCGGCTTACTCTGAGCTCACTGCATCCTCACACATCTATGGGGGAGCCAGACCACTGTCCCTCATTGTACAGATGAGGAAACTGAGGTTCACGGGGGTTAAGGGCTTGGCCCAGTTGCCAAGTTCCTAAGAGGCAGATGTAGGATTCAAACCCAGACACACCCTCTCACTCTCAGAGCGGTGCTGTCCGCATGTGGCTATTTAGACCACTCCATCCACACCTGCCCCCTGCCCCCTGCACTGGGAGGACGGGGCAGGCGTCTCAGAACCCACAGCCAAGAGGTGGAGACTCAGAGACCACCTCTCTCTGGAGGGAGTGGGCCTCCAGGCAGGGTGGGTTGCAAGCCAGGGCATCTCACCCTCTCCAACACGGGCTCTGGCCCCACCCCACTCCTGGCACCTCCGCCTGCACTCGCCCCCAGAGGAGCCCAGATCCCACTAGCTAAGCGCACCAGGTGTCCACGGGGCTGAGAGATGCAGGCCACCAGCCATACCCTGCCTCCAGCGGGAACCAACACCCACCTGCCTTTGATGGCATTGAAGAGCCGGATCCCGTCCGCAGGGCCACAGATCTGGACCAAGTCGTCTCGGGACATCTTGAGCAGGTCAGCGCCTGGGCAGGTGAATGGGGCCGGCCTGTTACACGGTGACCAAGGCCTAAGGCTGTTACACGGCCACCTCCCCTGCCGACCCCAGGGCAGGGAAGAGCCAGCCTCCATCTCAGGAGGCATGGGTGTCCCACAGAGAGAAACGGCAAGAGCTAAACAACATCAGATCATAGCCCAAGAGGTGTCAGAACTCGACAACGGGGCTCACAAACTCAGCAGAACTGACAGGCATTTGCTGGTTAGTCATCCTCTCTACCTGGGCCTGACCCTCCCTCTGGGCCTTTTATTAGCATCACTGTCCCTGATGCATCTTATCAGCACGTGGCACTGATCACGTGTGTACCTGCCTGTAGGCAGAAACTCGTGGCTCTCTGGAGGCTGCCGGGGAGCCTGGGCACCCAGACACCCATGCACCTGGCACCCTGATCGAGAGGCAGGACATTCCCACCAGCTCACACGCCCCTCGTGCCAGCTTCTACCCCTCTCCCCACCTCTGGGAAACTGCTGTCCTGATTTCTCACACACAGAGGGGCTTCACTCAGTTTTCCATTCACATGGCACTTATGTGAACAGAACTGGAAACTGCACTTTTCTCAGTCTGACTCTCCCTCCAAGTTCCATTTAAGGTTCATCTGTATTGCAGGCAATATGAATCATTCATGCCCACGTTTAGATAGTACTCATGACATGAATACAATGCCTGTACCCTCTCTCTGCTGATGGGCATCACGGGTGCTCCCAGTTTGAGGTGATCACCATCAGTGGACATGGTCCTTTCCTCAAAGACCAAATAGCCCCCAAGAGCCTTGAGCTCACGTGGACTCTCCAAGGTACAAGGATGACATCAGCCTTCTGCTAAAACCTGGCCAACAGCCACGTGGTCCAGAGTTACAGCATCTACCCCGTTTCCCTGCCACAGTTAAGGTACAGTTTGGGGCACACTTCTGCAGTTACACTGGCTCCCCTTTCATAGGAAATAAAAGCCACGCCCTCACACTGTTGCACCAAGGTCCTTGGGCACCTCTCTGACCTCACCTCCTGTCTGACCAACTCAACCCCATCACCTGGGCCCTCGGCTCTGTGGCCACACCGGAAACTTACACTTGCCCTCTGTTTGGAAAGCTCATCACTGCCCCCCTACACACCCACTTGACTCTCACGCTTTCCAGGATTTCCTCAAAGACACCTCCTCCACGAGGTCTACTTAAGGTGGAGGCGCCCTCGGCCCGCCTCCATCCCAGTCTTCCAAGCCCCTCCTCCAAGCCTGCCCATCACAGAAGGGTCACAGTGCATTGAGACGGGCAGTTTACACCTCTGCACCAACTCAGAGCTGCCCGAGGCTGGAGTCCCTGCCTGACAGCCCTCATCCTGTCCACCCCCAGCACAAAGGATGTGCTAAGAAGAACTGGGCTCAAAGATGACTGTTGGGGTGCTGTTTCCCTTCTGCTACCACAGATGTCCTTGGCAGCCGCTCCTCTGGTTCCAGCCAACACTGACTCCCTGTCACTCTAGACTGCTCGGGGGCAAGGTTCATGGCTCAGTTTCCCTGTCCTCCACCACCGCCAGCTCAGGGCTGCTGTCTGACGGGCTCATCAGCAAGAGCTTGAAAAGCCTTTAAAGAAGGAAGAGCCAGCTTTCCCTTCTCACCTTGGCTGCGCCACCACCTCCCACACTGCTTACCTGGAGACAATGTGATGAGCAGCATTTGGGAGGAAGAGGCCAGGAGGCTTGCTGAGTACACCCTGGCCTTCTTGGCTAAGGGGCCCCTCCAGGAGACACATAGCCTACCCCACCGGCAAGGAGCAGCTTGAAAAGGCTCCCAGATGGTCCTCCCTTCAAGCCCCGAGCAGGCAGACACCCCAAGGGCAGGCCCGCCCATCGAGCCCTGGGCCCAGGGCCAGCACACGTGAGTGACCACACGCCTCTGTGTCCCCAGGACAGACCACAGTGCCTAGGCGCCCAGGGCCTGTGCTGAGTGTTCCGAGACCCCGGTAGGTTCTGTGCACCGTTCAGAGATGCTCACCCGAGAAGCTGGCGAAGAGCCGGCAGAACTGGGAGAACCTGTTGCGGTGGAGCCATTGCTGGGCGTCCTGCATGGAGGCCGAGGGGAGCAGGTGCTGCGGGCAGAGAGGACAGGCTTTGAGGGGGCGCTCACTCACCCCCGCGGGAGCAGGCAGCCAGCGCCCCACCGCACTCACTTACATCACTGCCCACGGGCAGGGCCTCCACCGGGTGGGTCGGGGAGCTGTTGCTGCAAAGGAAGAGGAGAAGTGATGAGCAGCGAGGATGCTCCTTGCTGGCCTGCCCTTCCCGCCCCTCGGCTCTGGGGCTCGCTGGAAACGAAGTGGGGCCTCGAGAAAAACACAAGAAGGAGCCCTGCTCCATCCCTGGAAATTCTTAACAGAGCTTCCGGTGTGGACAGGGTTCTGATGAGCTACACACCCCCATCCCTGCTCTAAAGCTCCGGGCTTGTTCTGGCTAGACTTCACGGTCCCCACCCCGAGCCCCAGTCAGTGGGAAGGGCAGACTAACCTAGGGCCTCAAGCCTCACCGGGACTTGGTGCTAAGGCGGCAAAGGGCCAGCCGCACCCAGGAGAGGGCAGAGGAAGCCCTGGGGAACCATTTTGCAGCAACAGCACCCACAGGGAGAAAAGCTTTCTCACGGCTTTCCCCCAAAGGGAGGCAGAGACCCGAAAACCTGGGCCTTTAAGCCAAGAGAAAGACAGTCAGAGGTGACCCTTCTAGATGGACAGCGGCGGTCCTACAACGTGAGTGGGCCTGGTGTCACTGACCTGGCCACTTAAAACTGTTCAAACGATAACATTTATATTGTGTGTGTGTGCGTGTGTATGTGTGTGCGCGTGCGTGTGTATGTGTGTGTCTCTCTGTGTGTGCGCGTGTATGTGTGTGTGTATGTGTATATGTATGTGCACGTGCATGTGCGCATGCGTGTGTGTATGTGTGCGTGTGTGTATGTGTGTGCCTGTGTGTGTATGTGTGTGTGTCCGTGCGTATGTGTATGTGTATGTGTATGTGTGTGTGTGTGCGTGTGTATGTGTGTGTATATGTGTCTGTGTGTGTGCGTGCGTGCGTATGTGCATGTATGTGTGTGCGTGCATGCGTGTGTGTGTCTGTGTGTGTGTGCGTGCATATGTGCATGTATGTGTGTGCGTACATGCGTGTGTGTGCGTGTGTGTGAATGTGTATATGTGTGTGCATGCGCGCGCACGTGTGTATGTATGTGTGTGCGTGCGTATGTGTGTGTGCGTGTATGTGTGTGTATGTGTCTCTGTGTGTGCCTGTGTATGTGTCTCTGTGTGTGCATGCATGTGTATGTGCGTGTGTGTGTCCATGCGTATGTGTGTGTATATGTGTGCGTGTATGTGTGTGTGCATGTGTATGTGTGCGCATGTGTGTCTGTGTGTGTGCATGCATGTGTGCGTGTGCATGTGCATGTGTGTGTGTGAATGTGTATATGTGTGTCTCTGTGTGTCTTTGTGTGTGCGCGCATGTATGTGGGTGCATACGTGCATGTGTGTGCGTGTGTGCGTATGTGTGCGTATGTGTGTATGCATGTGCACGTGTATGTGTGCACGTGTGCGTGTGTGTGCGCATGTGTACATGTGTGTGTGTGCGTGTGCGTGTGTGCACGTGTGTATGCTAAGTTGCTCCAGTCATGTCTGACTCTGTGACCCCATGATGTAGCCCACCAGGCTCCTCTGTCCATGGGACTCTCCAGGCAAGAATACTGCAGTGGGTTGCCATGCCCTCTTCCAGGGGAATCTTCCTGACCCAGGGATTGAGCCCACACCTCTTATGTCTCCTGCACTGGCAGGCAGGTTCTTTACCACTAGCGCCACCTGGAAAGCCCCACAAAAGTACCACAATAAGGAAAAAAGGAAAGACCTTTGCAGCAAGGATTCCTAGGCCAGTCATCAGTGACTGCAGATACAGGTGATCCGGGTCTGGGGGTACCAGGACTCTACACATATTCCCGTGACTGAGTGTGGAATTCATACTCCCCTGGAAGTAGGGAAACTGAGGCTACAGGAAGTGAAGGAATCTGCCCCCCAGAGAGGCGCAGAGTTAAGAATCTGCCTGCAGTGCAGGAGACCTGGGTTCAATTCCTGGGCTGGGAAGATCCCCCGAAGAAGGGCATGGAAACCCACTCCAGTATTCTTGCCTGGAGAATCCCATGGACAGAGGAGCCTGGTGGGCTACACAGGGTCACAAAAAGTCAGGCATGACTGAGCGACTAACACTTTCATTTTTTTTTTACTGCCTGAATAAAATGCAACAGCCCTTCCTTGTGCCCGCTTCTCAGTGAGGACTGTCCTTACCTAGGAAATCAAGTTCTTGCCTGGCTTGCCCATCAGTAAAGTTCTCTGCCAAGCAGGGGCTCTGAACAACCCATATGTTCTACATGCCCCTGTTAAACCCTCCTGGCATCCTCCCTGCTCCCACCAACAGGGAGGGCAGCGTCATCACAGTGACGCCACAGGACGGCAGGGACAGCTGCCTGCGGGCCCCCGCACATCTGCCACCTTGGGGTCAGCACGGCCTGGGCCTCGGCAGAGCTGGTGACCGGTGGTGGAGTCGCTTCTGTGCTGCGGGTCCGGACACCCAGGGGGGCGGGGAAGGTCCTGAGCTGAGCCCCTCTGCCCGGTGACCATGCAAGACCTAAGAAGCCCGTCCAGCCACTGCGGGGTCCAGACGTCCACTTCCTGAGGCCCCAGCTGTCTAGGAGGTGGCCCAGGAGCTGGCAGGCTGGCCCACCTTAACTTGGGGAGGGAGTGGGTGCTGGGTGCTTAATTACCCCACCCGTCGGCCTTTCTAGAAGTGTAATCAAGCACGAAAACCCGTACGCATGATGCTAAACATGGTCATGAACACCAGTCAACCGCCCTGAGACCCCGCTGATGCCGGGCTACGAGAGCAGTGAAGACCCAGAGAGGAAGCTGGGGGATGAGTCCGCGCCTGTGGCCACTCCAGGGACCACAAGGAGAGAGGGTGCACGTACCCTTCGCCGAGGCCGAAGCTGTTTGGTGAGCCGTTGTAGCTGGGGGATGAGGCACTATTCACCTGGTAAACCACGTCGGGCCACGGGGAGCACTGTGGGAGGACAGCACAGGTGACGGTGGTCCCCGAAGGCCCGGTCCTGCTGATGAGAGGAGCCCAGCTTCCCCAGCCCTCCCACCCGGCTTGAAATCACAGTCTTCAACACCCGACCCACGCTGACCTGGTATCCAGGGATGGGCGGGCTGCTCGGACCACAGCAAAGGAACCAGAGACGGCCATGAAGAGACCTCATCATCAAGGTCATCCCCAGGGCAAGTAAAGCATGACACACGTCTGTCACAGCTTCCAAGCAGCCAAACCAAAGAGGGAAACCTCATCGGTGCAGGACAGGCCAGGTGCCCACAGGCAGGCCTTCTCCACGCACACAAATGGGTGTAAATGCAAGAAACAGGCAGCACTGGGCCACTTCCAACAGAAAACCACCGGCAAAGCTCAGCATTACTAACAGCATGTCCCGATGGGGCTCAGACGACAGGGCCAGGCACCTCCACACTGGCTTGCAGCAGCCTGTCCCCAGCACAACTCCACGGGTATTTGCAACAAATGAGGCATCCTGCTTGGAGCCGAGGGAGACACAGCAACACAAACGACGTGACCCCTGAATGCCAGGAACGTCTTGTGCTGAAGCCTAAATGAGCACAAAGGAGCCCCCCGAAGCAAGCCTAGACATGTGGGTGCTGCCTGGGGGGTGGGGGACCAAGCATTCACCACTTCCTTTTTCTGCGATGACCCTGCTCCGGACATGGTCAGACGGAAGCATTCCTGAGACTTACGATCACCCACCTGACCACAGGGAGGGTCAATATTTAACTCTGCTCTGAGTGAGGGCTGGAATGTGCTGGTGCCAAACCCTGGAGCCCTCGGGAGTAGGAAAACTGATGAGCTGACAAGAGGGGAGTCGATAGCTCCCAAAGTTACAGATTGGGCGGCGATCTCAACACCTGGCCAGGGAGAGGGGCTGGGACATTCCCTGGAGCACCCAGGGGACCATCCTCCAGCAGGGAAGCCGGGGAGAGGCAGGCACAGAGGCCGAGGCCCAGGCTGGAAGGAGAGGTGGCCGCAGACAGGACTGGGGAGCAGGGAGGGTCCCCAGGGCACGACCCAGCATGTAGCAAGCCTGGGAAGAGCTAAGAGTCCACACGCTGCCCCTCGCCAGGCACTGCTGGCTCTGACCAGCTTCCAGGGGGTAGGACTCCTTCTGGGCCAGGGCTCTCGGGCACCATCAGCCTCAGTCCAACGAAAGGCTGGCACACATCTGTCTGCACATTAGTGTCCCTGCTCTCCTCGTGCAAATACTCCCCTGCAGATGGCTTGCGTCTCTCTCACACCCACGCACACACCCTCACACACACGCACAGCTCCTCAGACAGGACCTACTCACTGGTCTCTGAGCCACCCTGTGTCTGGACCTCACCCTGAACACAGACTTAACCCCACCACGGTCAGCACTGGACCTCAGGCATCCACGGAGGGCCTCCCGAGGAAGTCAGAATATTCAGCAAGTAAACACAACACCCGTTAGCTGGCCTGATCACAGGACACAGCGGGGAAGAGTTGTTAAAATAAAAAACAGAGCCCAGTGAACGCGGCAGCAGCAGCAGGAAGGGCCCATGACAGGAGGAAAAGGAGCCTGCGAGAGGGAGCATCCCAGACGGACCCTGGGTGGAAGGACAGAGCAGGCTGGTGTCAGCATCTGGGTGATGAGGAAATGCACCCCAATATCCACCCCAACAGCCAGAGTGAGTGTTACCCCCTGGGACCCAGCAACCCCCTCTGAGGGCAGAAGGTGCAGGCATTCTTTCCTGGTGGAGAACTTCACGTGAACAAGGCGCTCACGGCACCCCGTGGGAAACAGCAGGAGCCCGAGAGCAGGCCCGTGCCTGCCAGCAGGCCATCCACACGAGGAAGGCCACGGAGCTGGATGAAGAACTGGAAAGCTCTTTATGATCAGGTAAGAAACGCCAGGAAATAAAGACAGTCAACCTTAGAATGGTGACTGTGTGTGTGTGTCAGTGAGTGTGTTCGTGGACTGTCGGGGGAAAAAAGCACCCGTGGGGCAAACTTGTTTGAATTGGTTTCTTTCGCAGAGAGCCTGGGGCCCGATAGAGAAGGACCCAGGGTCACCTACCGCCCTGGGGAGAGAAACCGAGGCTGGAGAGTGGTGGGAGGGATATTTTCTGATGGAGATTCTTATAACTTTTGAATGTGGACCACATGAATATATTATTTAAAAAAAAAAACAAAAACTAATTTTGAAATGTGCCAACGGCAGCTGAGAGCTAGAAGGTATTTGTTTGTAAAACATGTCCCTGGGCACCAGGCTTCAGATGACAGCAGTTCCAGACACGGGAATACACTGGGGCTGAACGGCGCTCTCAGAAGCAGCATCCACCCCAAACAGGCACTTGTC
Organism: Muntiacus reevesi; assembly: GCF_963930625.1. Classification (NCBI taxonomy): domain Eukaryota; kingdom Metazoa; phylum Chordata; class Mammalia; order Artiodactyla; family Cervidae; genus Muntiacus; species Muntiacus reevesi. Next base: position 200,339,029 of record NC_089251.1, on the reverse strand, counting down.
CCAGGATCTAAGCCGACAGTCCCCTTGCCCCCCCCAGAAGGAGGCCCCCCAGCTCACCTCTGAGAGGATGGTGGTCTCATAGGACGGCTGGTACTTCTCCTTCTCTTGGGCGGTTCTTTTCTCCATCTTCTCCCGGTCCGTCTTCTGCTTCCGGTCGGCTCCCTTTGGCTGCAAGTTTAAAGCACAGGGGCCCAGTGAGCTCAAAGCCGGCAGAGGCAGCTGTCTGCGGGACGTCCAGAGCCGAGGGGCGGCCCCTCACCCCAAGCAGGGCCTCGCGGGCAGGCAAGCCCATCTCTCACCTCCCAGGCATCCGACATGTGGTCCTCCTGCCTGGAACCCTTGCCCACCCCAAGAGCGCTCACAGCCCACTACTGGTCCTTCAGAGACTCTTACGGGGTCTGCTCAGCTGCTCCAGCAGGCACGCTTGGGGCAGAGCTTTACCAGTGGCCACTTGCTAACGGCAAGGACCCCTCAGGAGCCTTCCTTGGGTTCCCCATGGAGAGAGACAGGAAGCAGACAGCAGCTAGGAGCTGCCCCTAGGAGACTAGGAGCTTCTAGCCAGGGCTGCATCTACACCTGCGGTCCACCTCTAAGGCCTCCTTCCCCTAACACTTAGGAGTCCGGGCACACTCCCAGCTTACAGTCTGCCTGCAGGGTAACATCCGTCCTGACATGGCCTGTCTTGGGCGCCCAGCGCATCTGAGGAATTCACAGGTGTCCAGGCCTCACAGGTACTACTATCGGCCTCATTTACAGATTAAGGAGACTGAGGGTCCAGTGATCCATCGAGAATGGAGAGGAACCACGTGCTGATCGAGGCAAGACTCCAGGTCAGAAGCCCAGCTGGGCACAGCCTCTAGCAGGCCCAGCTGATGGGGACCGTTTGGACCACTGACACCATCCCCTCCGGAGCTCACAGTCCGGTGGGTGGGGTCAGATACCGAGACTCCGAAGGGCCCTGAACTGAGTGTTTTATTCTGCACGGGGCAGACCACACGAGGCGGGCAGTCAGGGAAGAAAATCCTCCCTTCCACTCCATGGTGCCTTTGGGGTCATCCTGGCGGGCACTCTCCTCAGGCTGCAGCTGCTGACTCCCAACTCAGGGGGCGTTAGGAAATAGCCTTTGGGGGGACACCCAGGCTGGAGGGAGGGAGGTTTGCTGGGGGTCCTACAGGGACATGAGTGACAGATCTGGTATTCAGCAAGAGAGCCAGGCGTGCAGCGGGACCCCCATCGTCTGGTTTCTCTGCCCCCCCTCCATCCTGTCCCAGAAAGGAGGCCCTTCCTCCCGGCCCAGAAGCATCACCAGCAGAGCGTGGCTGAGCCTGCCTGTGGGGGACACCACTCAGCCCCAGGGAGACCCCTGCAAGGAGTCGGCATGGGAGAGTCCCAAGACATCCCCACAGAGGCCCAGGGCAGCAACCCAAGAATCCAGGGGCCTCCTGGTGACCAGGGTGACCCGAGATGGGAGAGTTGTGGGCAGTGAGGCAGGGCTCTGCCTGGCCCTGCTGCACACCTATCTCAGCTGCTCGTGCGGGTGGGCGGCACCCAAGGAGCATTCCGAGGAGCTCATTCCAGGTGACAGGGCCTTCCCTGGTGGCTCAGATGGTAAAGAATCTGCCTGAAATGCAGGAGACCCAGGTAGCATCCCTGGGCCAGGAAGATTCCCTGGAGAAAGGAATGGCTACCCACTCCAGCACTCTTGCTTGGAGAATTCCATGGACAGAGGAGCCTGGTGGGCTACGGTCCACGGGGTCGCAAAGGGTCGGAGACAAACGACGGAGCCACTCACACTGTTGTTTTCACTTTCATTTTGGGTGACAGACGCGCCTTCCCTCTTGCAGGAGATGCCAAAGCAGCGTCCAGCTCAATTCCCTCAATAAGGCCTGGTGTGGTGTTGAGAAGCCAGGTAGAGCCCTCATTTCTGAGTGTCCGCCTTGAGGTATAAGAGGGGGAGCCGGCAGGGGCCATGGGGCGAACTGGGCATCCCTGGCACACACTGCCCCTCCCTCCTACCGCCTGGCCCAGAGCCGGATCCCAGGGGAGCTGGCAGGGGCCATGGGGAGGACTGGGCATCCCTGGCGCACACTGCCCCTCCCTCCTACCGCCTGGACCAGAGCCGAACCCCAGGGCGTTACACTGGACGCACCCCGCCTGAGGGCAGAAGAGGGCTGGTGGGATGTGGTCTGCACACAACCAAGAGAAGGCGGGACTGCGGGGCAGGCAGAGACCACCCACTGTGCAGCCTCAGAGCTGTCCAGGGTCACCCAGCTGTCCAGGATCAGGGACCCAAGACCAGAGGCACTGGTGAACAGGATCTGCAGACTAATGCTCTCCGAAGATGGCCCCATCCTAATTCCCAGAGCCTGGGAGGACATGACCTTAGGGCACAAGAGAGCAAGGTTGCAGATGGAATCAGACTGCCAACAGGGAGAAACTAGAGCGGAAGGGGGGCCTGGATCATCCCAGGGGCCCAGGGTCATCGTGGGGCTTAAAGTGCGTGTTGCGGGGAGCATGGAGCGACTGGGGTGATGCTAGCTTTGAGGACGGAGGAGGGGCCACGGGCCAAGGAATGCAGATGCCTCTAGAAGCTGGAGAAGGCAAGGAAAGAGATTCTCCCCTAGGGCCTCCAGAAAGGAATTTAACCTTCCTGACGCCTGACCCCAGCCCAGTGAAACCTGTTTCAGACTTCAGCATTAAAAGAGAATGTAGTACTAACTAAGCCACTCCACTTTGGTAATTTTTTTTTTTTTTAAACATCAGGAGGGACATATAAATATGGGGCAGAAATGCAACTTCCTTCGGAGGCCAGATTCAAGGCGTCACCACACTGAAGGAGGTTTCTGGAGGTGCCACCGCTCTGGCAGCAGAGACAAGCTCACCTTCACCAGCACACGGAGCCTGGCCAGGGCGTCAGAACCCTCTGCTCACAGCCCCCAGGTGGCCAGACACGATCAGTGGGGATGAAGCTGGCTGCCCGACCGTGTGGTCACCTAGGTGCAGACACGGGCAGCTGCAGAGCCTCCCCATCCCGTTGGGAAACAGGCCCATGAGCCCTCTGCCACCAGGCTGATAGTTCTACCTGTGGGCGCTCATTTCCACATCCATCCCTAGCTCAGGAACATCAACACTGACCCAGCTTCTTCTGGGACAGGCCCTTGTTTCTACAGCCCCTCCCTCTGGCATCTCCAGCTCCAGCAGATGAAACTCTATCAATAAGTCCCCAGGTCCCTGACCATGAAAGACCAGGAAGAGAGGGGAAGGCACCAGGGCCGGTCCCCAGGCACCTGCTGGGATTCCCCAGGCCGGCAGGCAGGTCCGATCTGCTGGCAGTGGGACCAGTGGTCCTGCTCAGAGCCGGTGCACCCACCGGAGAGTGACATGGACTCTGCTGTCACCCCCCCACCCCCAGGGCCACCCTGGACTGCGCCACTGGCAGGCATTTTTAGGAAATAATCTGTCCAAACAGATGGGATGAGAAAGAATGACAGCCAGCTGCAGGGGGTGAGGCAAGAAAGGCAAAGGGAGGCGGTACCAGGAGGCCACTGCAGAGGGACAAGGGCCTCGGGGCCCCAAATAACAGCATCCCCTGGGATTAACAGATACACAGTAACATGTATGAAACAGATAACCAGCCAGGACCACTGTACAGCCCAGGGCACCCTATGCAATATTCTGTAATAAGCTATAATGGAAAAGAACTGATAACATATAACCAAATCACTGCGCTGTACATCTGAAACTAACACAACTTTGTAAATTAACTATACCGCTACAAAAACATTTTAAAAAATAACATCCATGGTCAGGGCCTTCAAAGGGGATCTCCTGACTTGGGTTTTTAAGGAGAATCTGTGGTCAACGCACTTGGGAGGAAAACTGCCATCTACAACTGTGCCCGTCCCGCCACTCTGGCCAAGCAGAGCTGAGCCCGACCGCCTGCGAGGGTGAAAGAGCTGGGCCAGGAGCCCCCAGCTCCTGGCCGCTGCGCTCGCCGCTGAGCTCTGGGGTCCCGGCCTCCAGGCCTGGGCTGGGGTGGCGGTGGCGGGGCGCCGGCGGCCGTCCTACCTTGAACACCTTGATCTGGCAGCTGGCTGAGTGCAAGTGCTCCGTGTACTCCCCATTTTCGCTCTGCTTGAAGGTGTCGATCTGCACCCGGAAGGGCACCCCCTTCTCACCCCCGTGCTTCCTCGGGGTGAACTCGGTGCTGATGCAGTGCACCTGCGGGGGATGCGGCAGGCAGTGAGCCGAGGGGGCGGGGGGGGGGGGCCTGAGCCCCCAGGCGCTCCTTCCCAGTAGATGCGCCCAGCCCACAGTCAGACCGCCTCCACCTCCCCGCCGTCCCCCAGCGCCGGCCACTCCGTCAGGCCACTGGCCACGCCCCGCAGCCTCTCACTTCCATCCTTTGACCTTGGAGGCCCTGCCTGACCAGCTAAGTCCGTGCCATTACTCCAGGCACACTGACCCCAGCACCTCCCCTCACTCCTGCCCCGGGACCTCTGCCCGGACGAGTCCCAGAGGCCGCGGAGCAGGGGCCACAGCGCAGTCCCTAGGAGCCTAGTCCCGTAGTCCCCAGGTTACTCAGGCCAGGCCAGAAGCTAGAACCAGTTCTTCATTTCTGGTACGTGCCTGCTACACAGAAAGCATGTGACGTGTACCGGTTGCTATAATAATGTAATCACATTGTCCTAATATTGGGTTGGCGAAAAAGTTAGTTGCAGTTTTTTCCGTAAGGTGGTACTAAAAATCAGAACAAACTTTCTGGCTAACCCAATACAAATACATGTTGTTATAACAATAAACAATAACATTATGCTAATTCTTTTGAAATGCAATTCGAGTATTGTAATTACACAAGGCACAAAGGGTCGCTCACTCTCACTGAGTGAATACTATGAACCAGGCCTTGTGGTCATGGCTCTGCTTTCATTCTCTAATTTATAAGACAGGGAGGAAAACCAAGAAGCTCAAAAAGGGGCCCCCGGAGAGTGAGAGAGCCAGGGGAAGCCCAGAAGCACAGGGCCCTGGCCATGCCCTCGGCCAGCTGGATCCGCTGGAGCGCTTAACACAAGGTCAGGTCCATAGCAGAAGCTCTGATGGGCTTCCCTCTTGGCTCAGATGGTAAAGAATCTGCCTGCCATGCAGGAGACCCGGGTTCGATCCCTGAGTTGGAAAGATCCCCTGGAGAAGGAAATGGCCAACCCACTCCAGCATTCTTGCCTGGAGAATCCTATGGACGGAGGAGCCTGGCGGGATGTAGAGTACATGGGGCTGCAAAGAGGCGGACACGACTGGGCAACTAAGACTTTCACTTTCATGCCAGGAGCTTCAGAATTAAACATTTAATAATAGAAACAGTTATGAAAAAAGAATTGTTCTTCAAATTATTTATGCTAGGACTCAGTTACTGTGTAAAAAGCTTACATATTGATAAGAAACACCCACACAGAAGTCTAAGCATCCCAAATCTTCTTCCTGGCCCCAGAGGCCAACCAGTCTCATGGCTCTGAGCCCACTCACGCTCCCTCTCAGCCTCCTTGCCTGCAGCCAAGGGCAAAAGCCCATCCAGGCCCCACACATGGATGGTTTTGGGAAACAACACGATGGACCCCCAAAGTTCTGACTTCCCCACAGAGGACAACCTCTTTCCTGCTCACCTGAATGAATGCAGACGCTCTCTTTGAAGGATCCCACAAAAACTCGACTGCATTCAGCTGGGTCGGGCTGGCCCTGGGGTCCAAGATACCAACAGACAGTGGAATATCTGTGCACACACACACACACACAAAAGTGCAGTCGTCAGCCACTCCCAATATTTCAGGAAGGACTCCTATTACAGGTCCAAACTCCTTACACAATTTGAAACGCCAAGGGTTCTGAAAGCTAGGTTCTGCAAAGCTCATTTGGCAGAATCCTGACTTGAATCTCCATGAAGCTATTCCGAGCCTTCGCTCCATTGCCTGGTGTCACTCTATATGGCTACAAGAACATGGCCTGCTGGCAGTGTGACCTGACTGTGGGTCGACACAGCATACTGTTATTCCAACTTCTGAATTCCAAAACCCGCCTGGCCCCAAGTTTTGTGAATAAGAAGCCTGTGGACCACTGCCTGAGCCCTCAGCGCATTTCTGTTGCCCCCTCTCTGATGCCCACCCTGCCCTCCATCAAGTCGGGATCCTTCTGTGAAGGCTTCCCTGCTTCTCACTTCCTGATGATAGGTCCTTATTCCTAAATGCCACCCCCCCCATGTACACCCCAAAAGGGGTGCTCCCGGAGGGCAGGGCTGATGCTGTGGTCACCCCCATCAGCTCCAATGGGGTTCCACACAGGGCAGAAGTGTGGCAAGAGGCCCTGCACACAGCTGGGTCCGGATGGGGCCGGGGAAGAACCACCACTCAGCCCAGAGACCCACCGATGTCCAGGATCCGGTCCCCGGGCCGGCTCCACCGCCAGCCCTCCAGCTGCTGGTGCTCCGTGTACTGCAGGCGCCGGTCGTGAAACAGTACGCGGATGATGCTCTGGGGGCCGGGGTGGGGTGGCGGGGGGAGAACAGTGAGTGCGGGGCCCAGAGGGGCCCGCGGGAACCCACCCTGACCCTCCCCGCATCAGACAGACCTCTCTTCCTCCGAGGCCTGAGGCCCGAGGCCTGAGGCCTTTCTCCCGAGCTCCTCATGTCACCACTCTCTCCTCGGAACCCCAACAATACGAACAGCAGCACAAACAGCAAGGGAGGCCCCGCTCTCAAGGGGCTGCTGCGTGCTTCGCACACGTGGGTCATTTACAAACCTTCTGTGCAGGTGAGCAACCTGAGGCCCAGAAAACACTGGGAAGAGGCAGAGCCAGGCTGCAGTCTGTACGACCCGGCCATCAGCTCCCAGCACTGCCGGCCTGACCAAGGCCCCTCAGACCACACGCTCCAGGGACCTGGAGCCCACCTCTGTCGCTGGAGCTCCTCCCAAGCCCCCCAGGCACTCCTGACCCCCAGTGCAAGCCCAGGTGTCAGGCCCCCAGCCACGCTCCCCCAGGTGCCAGACAAGGTGCAGACTGGAGCCTTACCTTCACATACTTTGTGTTCAGATCCTGAAAGTCTCCCAGTTTCCTGTTCTCCAGCAGCCGGATTTCATAAGACTGACCTGGAGGGAGGTTAATGGTACATTTTCCACTTCTGTTTTCAAATTTGGGGCTTCGCCAAGCTAGAGGCCTTCTCAATGCCCACCCAGGCCGCACGTCTCTGCGATCAAAGCAGAGACGAAATGCCAGGGACAAGAAAAGTTCAGATCACACTATGGACAGGACACCCCATTTGTCCACCTGACCTGGCAAGGGACCTAGGGCCCCCCAGGTGATGCACATGACCCCTGGAGAGACAGCACCTCTACAGCTCAAAGACAGAATCCAAAGCAATACAGTTAGCATCACATTTACAGAGCACAACTTTGTATCTCTTCATAAAGAACATCTCCCATACACTCGGATGGAGAACACGAACACTTAAATCTACATTTAATAACTGAACAGACGGACCCTTCCTGAGAGCAGGTTTAAAGGAACGAATAAAAACCTGTTAAACATTGTCCCTAACTGCAGAATGAAGAGCATTTTCTCAAGCTAAAAGAATTTCACGTATTTGAAAGGTGTGGGGATTCTGTTCGGGGACATGTAATCAGCAAGAGCCAGTTAAAGAATACAGATGGGGAAAAGATACATTCATAAGAACAAACTTAAAACCCCAAACTTTAAAGTATCTATGAGTTACCTGAAGAAAACTACACACATTTTACTGGAAGATAAAGCATACCTTGAAAAAATACAAGACAAGACATTCCTAGACAGAAAGACCACCTATCAAACAATGTCAACGTTTTCCAAATCAAGTTCAGCGGCAGCTCTAAAACACCTTGCCGCACATTGCAGCTTAACAATGGATATGTTGCAAATAAGAGAGAACAGATGATCTCATCATTGGTCTTGGTAAATCCAATCAAACTCTGTTCAAATTTTTATTTTTAAATAATTATAGGCTCACAAGAAGTTACAAAAATAGTACACAAAAGTCCTGAGTATCATCCCTTAGCTTCCCCCAGGGGTGGCATCTGAGTTCACTATGGTACATTATCAAAACTGACCATGGCACAGTGCAATTAACTAAATCCCAGACCTCACTCAGGTTTCCCTGGGTTTTGGAGATTTAATCCAAGTTACCACTAGATTAAAAAGTTAATTTCCTCAGCAGATGAATGGATAAGGAAGCTGTGGTATATATACACCATGGAATATTACTCAGCAGTTAAAAAGAATTCATTTGAATCAGTTCTAATGAGATGGATGAAACTGGAGCCCATTATACAGAGTGAAGTAAGCCAAAAAGATAAAGAACATTACAGCATACTAACACATATATATGGAATTTAGAAAGATGGTAACGATAACCCTATATGCAAAACAGAAAAAGAGACACAGAAGTACAGAACAGACTTTTGAACTCTGTGGGAGAAGGTGAGGGTGGGATGTTTCGAAAAAATAGCATGTATATTATCTATGGTGAAACAGACCACCAGCCCAGGTGGGATGCATGAGACAGGTGCTCGGGCCTGGTGCACTGGGAAGACCCAGAGGAATCGGGTGGAGAGGGAGGTGGGAGGGGGGATCGGGATGGGGAATACGTGTAACTCTATGGCTGATTCATATCAATGTCTGACAAAACACACTGAAATGTTGTGAAGTAATTAGCCTCCAACTAATAAAAAAAATAAATTAATTTTAAAAAAAGAAAAAAAAAGTTAATTTCCTAGAGTTTTGTGTTAACATGAACGATTGTTTATCAGACACTCAATGGGGAAGGACGGAACCTAAATCAATGAAAGAAAAAGAAACCTAATATAGAGAAAGACACAGATATAGATATAAATGCATCTAGGAGCAGCACAAACCCAGTGGTTAACAGGGTTTGTTATATATATATCTATAAAGCAATGATTAGACAAATATTAAGATTCCCTGGAGTGGGTTGAATTGTAGCCCCCAAAAGATATGTCCATACCCTAATCTCTAGAACCTGCAAATATTATCTTTGCTTTGGAAAAAGCTTTTGCAGATGCAATTAAGTTAAGGATGTTGAGGTGAGGAGAGATGATCCTGGTTTGTCCTGGAGGTCCCTCCATCCAGTGACAAGTGCCCTTGTAAGAGGACACAGAGAAGGGAAGGAACAGGGAACCACGGGAGCAGAGAACCAAGGAGCAGGGAACCACGGGAGCAGAGAACCACGGGAGCAGGGAACCATGGAGCAGGGAACCATGGGAACAGAGAACCATGGGAGCAGGGAACCATGGGAGCAGAGAACCATGGGAGCAGAGAACCACGGGAGCAGGGAACCACGGAAACAGGGAACCATGGGAGCAGGGAACCATGGGAGCAGGGAACCATGGGAGCAGAGAACCATGGGAGCAGGGAACCATGGGAGCAGAGAACCAGGGAGCAGGGAACCATGGAGCAGGGAACCACGGGAGCAGGGAACCACGGGAGCAGGGAACCACGGGAGCAGAGAACCATGGGAGCAGGGAACCACGGAAACAGGGAACCATGGGAGCAGAGAACCACGGGAGCAAGGAACCATGGAGCAGGGAACCACGGGAGCAGGGAACCACGGGACCAGGAAACCACGGGAGCAGGGAACCATGGGAGCAGGGAACCACGGGAGCAGAGAACCATGGGAGCAGGGAACCACGGAAACAGGGAACCATGGGAGCAGAGAACCACGGGAGCAAGGAACCATGGAGCAGGGAACCACGGGAGCAGGGAACCATGGAGCAGGGAACCACGGGAGCAGGGAACCATGGAGCAGGGAACCATGGGGGAACCATGGAGCAGAGAACCACGGGAGCAGGGAACCACGGGAGCAGGGAACCACGAGAGCAGGGAACCATGGAGCAGGGAACCACGGGAGCAGGGAACCATGGGGGAACCATGGAGCAGAGAACCACGGGAGCAGGGAACCACGGGAGCAGGGAACCACGAGAGCAGGGAACCATGGAGCAGGGAACCACGGGAGCAGGGAACCACGGGAGCAGAGAACCACGGGAGCAGGGAACCATGGAGCAGGGAACCACAGGAGCAGGGAACCATGGGAGCAGAGAACCACGGGAGCAGAGAACCATGGAGCAGGGCACCACGGGAGCAGAGAACCATGGGAGCTGGGAACCACGGGAGCAGAGAACCACGGGAGCTGGGAACCACGGGAGCAGGGAACCACGGGAGCTGGGAACCACGGGAGCAGGGAACCACGGGAGCAGAGAACCATGGAGCAGAGAACCATGATGGGAGCAGGGAACCATGGAGCAGAGAACCACGGGAGCAGGGCACCATGGAGCAGGGAACCACGGGAGCAGGGAACCACGGGAGCAGGGAACCACGGGAGCAGGGAACCATGGAGCAGGGAACCATGGGAGCAGAGAACCATGGGAGCAGGGAACCATGGGAGCAGGGAACCACGGGAGCAGGGAACCACGGGAGCAGAGAACCACGGGAGCAGGGAACCACGGGAGCTGGGAACCACGGGAGCAGGGAACCACGGGAGCAGGTAACCACGGGAGCTGGGAACCACGGGAGCAGGGAACCACGGGAGCTGGGAACCACGGGAGCAGAGAACCATGGAGCAGAGAACCATGATGGGAGCAGGGAACCATGGAGCAGAGAACCATGGGAGCAGGGAACCACGGGAGCAGGGAACCACGGGAGCAGGGAACCACGGGAGCAGGGAACCACGGGAGCAGGGAACCACGGGAGCAGGGAACCACAGGAGCAGGGAACCATGGAGCAGGGAACCACGGGAGCAGGGAACCACGGGAGCAGAGAACCACGGGAGCAGAGAACCACGGGAGCAGAGAACCATGGGAGCAGGGAACCATGGGAGCAGAGAACCATGGGAGCAGAGAACCATGGAGCAGGACTGATGAGGCCACAAGCCAAGGAGTGCCTGGAGCCACCCGAAGCCAAAAAACGCAAAGAACAAATTCTCTCCTAAAGCCCCCATGGCTGTGGCAGATTCCCGACTTCTGGCCTCCAGATCCGGGATAGAATAAACTTCTGCTTTGTTTTAAGCCAACATGTTTGTAGTTCTCTTGTTAAAGCAACGGCATGAAACTACTATAGCCCTCCCCTCAATGAATAACATAATGGACAGACACTCTGGAATCAGTCATTCATTCCAAGTATTTGCTGAGCATTAACAACCACATGCCAATGCCATGTGAATCCTGGGAGAGGAGCAGAGGGAGTCAGTGGTATGGTCATGGACACAATGCTGGCTGGACTCAAAGATGCCCACTCAGCGAAGCTCCCTTCTTCCTTCAGGAAGGCAGGACTTGTCCAGCTGGCTTCCACCATCCCTGGCTCCTTCTCCATTCAGGCCAGGACCATGAAAGCCGCTCAGGTCGCCCTGTTGGACACATCCCGTCAGAAGGAAAAGGCACAGACCCCAAACTCCTGCCCTGCCCTTGTGCTGGTTCCAAAGGGTCTTGCTGATCTGAACCGACACCAGTACCTTTCTGAAAAAGCCAGATTTTTCACATAACATTTCCGGGCTCCTGAGCCAACACTCCCCGGACAGCTATACGAGATGGAGCCTCCCACACCCTAACTGGTTTTTCCAGTGTCCTCCACCTTCCCCAAGAAGAATGCAGCCGGCTCTGGCATGAAGCCCAAGGCCCAAATGGTCATTGCTGTGGGTTTACAGGCGCCCTCGGGTTCCATTAACACTGACCCCAGGCTCTGCAGGGCAAGCTCAGCTCAGGCCTGGCAGGAGTACCTCCCGTGCCATACAGAGTAATTCCCAGGCCTGAGCATCACAGGCAGCCGTTCGGGGATCAGAGCTACTAAATGGGACTTCAGATCTGGGGTCCCAGCCACCTCTGCCAGCAGCAGAGACCTGCCCCCTATACTTCCCCACGGAGTCCCCCAGGCGCTCTACACGCCCCCTGCTCAGGCTTCAGACACCTGGCTCCCTCTCCATCCGGGCTGCCTCAACGCCGATACACCTCCCCAGCCCCCTCCCACCCAGCACAACGCCAACACTGGGGCTGATGAGCAAGGGCAGGGTGGCAGAACTGACCCAGGGCTGAAGTGACCTGGGGGAAAAGGGCATCTCTCTGCTTGGCTGACCTCATTTCTAGGCATGGGTGGGAGCCACAGAAAGTGGGCTCTCTCAAGGCCCAGGGCTGCGTGTGTTCTGCTCAACAGTGTACTGTTTAATGCAGAGGAGCGACTCAGGGGTCTCTGCAAGGCTCCTCTGTGCTAGAACTATAGGGTTTGCAAGACACACTCCAGCCCTCAAAGGGATGGCAATCCTCTGGGATACATCAAACAGCACCGGCATAAGGCAAACCTTAGAGATTGTCATACTACATGAAATAGATCAAACAGAGAAACACAAATACCATATGACTTATATGTAGAATCTAAAATACAGCACAAATGAACTTATTTACAAAACAAAAACAGACTCACAGATTTAGAAGATGAAACTTATGGTCACCAAAGGGGAAAACTGGAAAGGGATAAATTAGGAGTTTGGGATTAACATATACACTCTATTATGTATAAAATACACAACTAGGACCTACTACTGTACAAGGAACTCTACTCAATATTCTATAATAACCTTATGGGGAAAGAATCTGAAAAAAAGAATAGATACATGTATATATAAATGAATCACTCTGCTACATACCCAAAGCTAAAACGACATTGTAAATCAACTATGGTGGTAGTGGTGGTTTAGTCGCTCAGTTGTGTCTGACTCCTGGGACCCCATGGACTGTAGCCTGCCAGGCTTCTCTGTCCATAGGATTTCCCAGGCAAGAATACTAGAGTGGGTTGCCATTTTACTCCACTATATAATAAAAATTCAATTAAAAATTAAAAAGAAGGAAAAATAACTAGAAAGAAGAATGCCTCTAAGAAACAACGGAGATCCAAAGGGGGTGATCCTCACCCAGAATGGGGAGGTGGGGAGGAAGGGTTTGGACGAGGAGACAATATTTGCCATGGACTTTAAAGAGCAGGCAAGACTCCTACAGTTGAGGGGAAGAATGATCAAGAAAGTCACCCCCAAGCAAAACAGTGGCCAGGAGGTGGGTGGGGAGAAACGTGCCTTTTAGGAAACGCCTAACAGCTTCCATTTACTGGGTGCTGACTCAGCGTCAAAGTCTGCCCAGAGATTCACTCACCAGAATCAACAGCGCAGTTTAGATTATGAGTCCGGCCTGACAGAAGGAAGCAGAGGCTCCGAGAGGTTACCTGACTTGAACAAACTCACACGGCTAGTCAGGCGGATGGAGCCAGGGGCAGAAACTTGAGCCCATCCAACTTGGTGGGTGTGGTCTGCAGGACAGAGGACTCTCTCTCACCTTCACCTTCCTGAAGGCATCTGGTTTCATTCTGTGTGCTGGTTAAAGTCCACCCACAGCATCTGCTGGCAAATGAGGCACCTCAACAACCCCGTCCCCAGGCAAGATGGTACTTTGTTCTCCTTCCTTCTCCCCTTTAGGACTAGAAATAAAGGTAATTCCTAGGAGGACAACTCGACTTTTTCCATGACCCTAGATAAAACATTTCCTTGTCTGTAAAATCCTCTGTTTGCTACACGGTATGATAGTAAAGCCTGTTCTAATTTCAGAACTGTGAAATGTGGGGAAAAAAAAAAGTTGGTCTTAGAATCAAGGGATGGGTGTGATATGTGTGTGTGCTCATTTGTGTCCGACTCTTTGGGACCTCATAGACTGTAGCCTGCCTGGCTCCTGTGTTCATGGGATTTCCCAGGCAAGAATACTGGAGTGGGTTGCCACATCCTCCTTCAGGGGATCTTCCTGACCCAGGGATCGAACCTGCGTCTCTTGCATCTCCTGCATTGGCAGGTGGGTTCTTTACCACTAGCACCACCTGGGAAGCCCTAGAATCAAGGGGATAGAATAATAAATAAACCACCATCACTTCATTGTCACCCAGCGATGAGCTGGGACATTGCTAAGCCCTTCTGAGCATTATTTCATTTAGCCCTCTCAACCATCTTATGAGGAAAACCCAGTATGGCTCCCACTGTATAGATGAGGAAATAAAGTCAGAGATTAAGTATCTTGTTGAAGATCAAACCCAGGTCTGCTAGACTCTGAAGACTGCTCACTTAGCCAAAGTACTCTGCACAGTGTCTAGTGGCTTCCAATGCCCCCTTCTGGTTCTGATACTCAGGAAACTCCTGAACTTCTGGATATTCATTTCATTTCATGACCCTGTTCCATCTACCAAAGCCCTCCCCTTTCTTTCAAGGCTCAAATTCCTAAGGCCCATGACCTCAGTTCTCTGAACCCAGATGGGTCTTAGAAGTCTGGTGGCTATGTGACCATTCTGTGGTATATCACTTCCTCATGATAAACTGGGTGTGCTATTCGAGTCTATTAGAATAGTCTAGACTACTCTAGTCTCCCTGAAACACATATTACTATCCCAATTAAAATACTCTGCAGAGCACCGGGAACCACACTCAATATCCTGTGATAGACCATAAGAGAAAAGACCATGAAACAGGATGTGTGAACATAACTGGGTCACTAGACTGTACAGCAGAAACTGACGCAAAACTGTAAATCAACGATACTCCAATAAAATAAAGATTTCAATCATAATACAACAAAATACTCTGCACATATTATAACGTTACAGGAGCTAAAACCAGGACATTTTTGGAAGGAGGACAAATAGAACAATGGGAAAATAAAAACCAAGAAGAGCCCAGAAACAGACTTTCAGATTCATGGAAATTTGATCTATAACAGTGATTTTAAAAAGACAGACTTGGGGATTTCCCTGGTGGTCCAGTGGTTAAGAAACTGCCTCTCGATGCAGGGGATGTAGGTTTGACCCTTGGTCAGGGAACTAAGATCCCACATGCCACAGAGCAAGTAAGCCCACGAGCCACAACTGTTGAGCTCACAAGCTCCAGAGCCCATGAGCTGCAAGCAAAAGACTCCATATGACACAACTGAGACCCAAGGCAGCCAAATAAATAAATATTTAAAAAAAGAAGAAGAGGATAGACTTTTCAAGACTGTGGGATAAGTTTAGGTTATCCACACAGGAAAAATATATCCATACCTCACACCACACATAATAAGTTAATTCTCAATGATTAGAAACTATAAAAAAAAAAAAAAGAGCAAAACTTTCTGAAACATTTTTTAACAAATGTGAGACTACTTTTCGACCATGGGATAGGAAAGAGTTTCTTTAAACTAGAAACAAATACACAAAGAAAAAACTATGCCCTTTACATCATGTAGGAAAAGCTCTCTCTGTTAACATTTATAAAGAGACACTTTTGAAAATGCCAGAGGTGCTGTTAGTATTTACACCGTCTCTATCAGTGGGAAAGGACCCGGTAAACTGGGCCATATGGTCATCCCATGTGATGAAAACATAAAAAGGCCAACAAACACACGGAAAGATGCGCCGGACGGTATAAGTAAACAGGGCAATGTAAAGTAAAATAAGATATCGTCTAACATCTGTCAGAGAGGCAAAAAATTTCAGTTAAGCATGTGGAGAATGGACTTTCAGGCACTGCTGACGGACGTGTTATACAGATACAACCACTGGGACAAGAGTTCGGGGGGAAAAAGAAAGTCAGGCTAAAGACACAGAAGCCTTCTGCCAAGCACGTCAATTTGAGAAACGTCCTAAGAAAGCCCTTGATGCGCTCTGGCAGACTTAGACAAAGACTGCTCACTGTGGCACTGCCTGCTGCAGTGAGAAATTGTCACCAACCTATATCCAGCCACAGGAGAAAGACAATTCTACTATGGAACTTAAAAATGGAATAACACACAGCACTTAAAATGAGTCCTCTAGACACACGGACCAACATGGAGAAATCTCAGAAACACCCAACAAAGGGCACAGGGACGTCTAGAAAACCACTTTATGTAAAGTTTGGAGCCAGAAAAAATGGCACTGGTCATTTTTAATGGTGAAGTGTGCAAAGAGTAAAAATTTTAGAGTGCACAGTGAAAGTGAAAATGTCAGTCCCTCAGCTGTGGCCAACTCTTTGAGACCTCATTGACTGTAGCCCTCTAGACTCCTTGATCCATGGGATTCTCCAGGCACGAATACTGGAGTGGGTAACCATGCCCTCCTCCAGGGGATCTTTCTGACCTGTGCACAGAGGGATAACCAACTTCACAACCGTGATTATCCTTTTGGGAGGAAAGGCAACAGAATTAGAAAGAGGTAAAAAGTCAGAAGCAAATTTGGCTGAAAACACCACGTCGGGCACATGAGTATTTGTTTTCTCATCTCTAGAGCATTCAGTCGATCTGAGTTAAAATACAGTTGCCCCTAGAACATTGCGGGGGTCAGGGGCTCAGCGTGGCTGAAAACAATCTCAGAGACTGCCCTCCAGATCTGCGGTTCCTCTGCATCCCTGGGCTCCACCAACTTCAAATTGTGCATTTGCTATTGAAAGGAATTCTATATTGTGTATCAGTGGACCTGTGCAGTTCAAACCCATGTTGTTCAAGTACTTCTCTCTCACACAAAACAATTCAGTGGAAGAACTCTTGCAGCTGGCATCGCTTTATGGTTGGGTTTCCAACTCCCTGGTGCTGCTATAGAGGGTGGTTCTCTTGGGCCGCATTGCTGAACCATCACTGTACACCCCCCACACCACCCTTTCTGTGCCAGGGACATGCTGGGGGCAAGGGCCGCATTGCTTTACTCAGTTACACTCCATCCCACGATTTTGCCACTGAAATTAAAAATCACCTGCAGTGTCTGAGCCTATCGCTTTTATTTTATTGAAGTATAGCTGATTTACAAAGTTGCGGTAATTTCTGTGATATAGCAAAGTGATTCAGTGATATATACATATATTCTTTTTCATATTCTTTTCCATTAAGGTTTATCATAGGATAGTGAATATAGTTCCCTAGGCTATACAATAGGACCTTCTTGTTTATTGATTCTATATACAATAGTTTGCATATACTAATCCCAAACTCCCAGTCCATCCCTCCCCTACCTCCCTATCTCTGGGCAACTACAAACCTGTTTTCTGTGTCTGTGAGTGTGTTTCATAATAAAATCATGTCATATTTTAGATTCCACACATAAGCGATAACATATGATATTTGTCTTTCTCAGTCTTACTTCACTTAGAACGATAATCTCTAGATCAGTCTATGCTGTTGCAAATGTGAATCTGTTTTATTTCATCAACTCACTTCAACTTAATGTTTTTAAGCGTGTACCACACCTGCATACAGAAAATCATAATCATACACTGCAATTAAACAGTCATTGTCAACACTACACAGCTATGCAGCTACCCGTGTTTTTCTGCAGTCCCTTATGGTTGTCTTGGGGATCTGGCTGGCACCCAGGTTTGGAGCCCATACTCCCCTCTGGGCTCATCATTTGGGCTCCATGTGTAAGCCTCAGTTTCCACACCTCCAAAATGTGGACAATATTGCAGTTAGCGCAGCAGGTTGATGCAGGATTGAAGACACCCCCCGCAGAGTGGTGCACAGATCCCTGGCTCAAAACCTCCCCTGCAATGAGGTGGTTACAGCATCCTTGGCTTTTTGCAGCTTTGCCAAAGCCTCCAAGGCAACTTCCTCCAATGACCCTGCCCCACCCTCCACTACGGAGCAGTTCAAGGCCTTTTAAAGGAAAGCAGGGAAGAGCCCCAGGGCCAGGGTTCAGCCTCCGCAGATGGCACCCCGCCCTGTCCAGAGGAACCAAGGTGATAGGGCCTGGCAGGCCCGGAGCAGGGGCGGCCACAGGCTCCATCCCCACCAGCAGGGGCCAGTGGACCTCAGTGACCCCCTCCCACTTTAGGGTTCCAGTTTCAGCCTTCTGCGGTGTGGGGGCGGCCCTCAGCTGGACTGAGGCTCCTAGGGAGCCTGGCCACCCCCTGGAAGAATGGCCTAGACTTTGTCCAAAAGGCCTTGATGCCACTGACAAGGGGGTGAAAGCCTCCCTCTCGCCCAACCTCCATCCCTCTCCCCTTCCTGCCTCCACCCCACGCAGGGAGGAGCAGAAATGGGGAAAGAGGGCAAGGAGCACAGGGGAAAAGAAGAGGAAGCCCTGCCAAGGAAGTTTGTATAAAACACATGGGCAGGGCCCTCTGAGTGGTGCCCGGCCCAAGCAAGGGGCCCGGCAAACCGAGCTTCCTCCCTCCCCCTCGTATAACCCCCAAGAGCCAACGTCTCAGCTCAGGCATCAGCAAACTTTCTCCAGGAAGGGCTGGGCAGTGACAATTTTCAACCATGTGGCCGTAAGATCCATCGCATCGCCCCTGCTCAGCCACTGTAACAAGGAAACAGCCATAGACGGCACAGGATGAAGGGGCATGGCTGGGCTCCAATTAAACATTCCATGGACAGTGCAAGTGGAATTTGCACAGAATTTTCACTCCTCCCGCTAAGCTCTTCCTTCTTCCCAACTTCTTACAGAGCTTTGCAACTTTGTCCCTCGGGCTTCTCGCCTGATCGGCTGAGCCAGAGCTCTCAGAAACCAGCTACCGGTTTACCTGGACTAGACGTGCACATGTGCACGCCCCCCACACAACCCTAGCCCCTTGGACAGTCCTGACGAGTTTTAGGTTTTTAACTAACGGTGGCAGAATCTGACACTGAATTCCCTAAAGCAAATAACGGAGCTGGAACTAGTCAGCCAAGCCAAGAACATGCAAAGATGTTCAACCTGTGTAGTGGTCAAAGACAGACCGAATGAAAATAAAGCAATGCCAGTTTCATTTATCAGACTGGCCAACATTTAACAGATTGCTAACA
The DNA here is from genome assembly GCF_963930625.1 of Muntiacus reevesi. Taxonomy (NCBI): domain Eukaryota; kingdom Metazoa; phylum Chordata; class Mammalia; order Artiodactyla; family Cervidae; genus Muntiacus; species Muntiacus reevesi. Next base: position 200,320,190 of record NC_089251.1, on the reverse strand, counting down.
CCCCTCAAGGACAAAATGTGAGGAAATGAGTTTTCACATGCCAGGGGTGGGAGATGGGATGTCCCAGCCTTTGGACAATATCCAAAGCTACAAACACACACAGCCTAGGACCCAGTCACATCTCCTGAATTCTAGTCTACAGAACTGCTGGTACACATGAAATTAAAAACATTTTTCGGAGGCTATTCGATGCAGCAATACTGGTACAGCTAAAAACAAAATGACTGAATGGTCAAAAATAAAAAAGAACAGAGGCTTCCCTGGTGGTCCAGTGATTAAGAATACGCCTGCCAATGCAGGGGACATGGGTTCAATCCCTGGTCTGGGAAGATCCCACAAGCCTCGGGGCAACAAAGCCTGCTCACCCCAACGAGAGAGCCTCTGAGCTGCAGCTAAGACCCGATAGAGCCAAAAATTCTTTTAAAAGAAAAGATTACATATGTAAAGGACCTACTGTCGAGCACAAGGAACTATACTCAATATTTTGAAATAATCTATAAGGGAAGAGAAGCTGCAGAAGTATATATACAAGGATGTGTATATAAATGTGTAACTGAATCACTACTGTACATCTGAAACTAACATGATATTGTAAATCAACTATACTTCAATAAAAAGATTACATATGTATAAAGTAAGTTACAAGGATATATTATACAACACAATTTTTTATATTAACAATAAATGAAATACAGCCTTTAAAAACTGTGAATCACTATACTGTACACCTGTAACTTATATAATATTACACATAGACTATACTTTCAAAAAAAAGATAGTGGAAACCAAAAAACTTACTTAAAAAATTAAAGAGATCCAAATCCGCGATAGAAAAAAAAAAAAAAAAGCCACCACACACACACATACATATGACTGGGAAAAAACAAGTCACTGAATAATACGTATACAGTAATTATATTTTAACGTTTAATAGGTATATCTCCATACTTGTGAGCCAAAGGTATGGAACTAATAATGCAGAGAAAGACCCTTCCGTCTTACATTATATATATCTGCAGCATTAATTTTTCTTAAAAAATTGATCATTAAATGTAAATTTGAAAAAAATACAGCACAAGAAAAGGAGCACTGTCTCACACTATCCCCAGCCTGTGACAGGTGACCACGGCTACAAAGGTCAGCATTGTTTGCTTCCAGCATCAGGCTGGTACCCAAAAGTCAATCAGACAGGTGGGCCTCTGGGAGAAACAGTCTCTGTCCAATAAGCAGAGCGGCAGGCACACACAGATGAGGTCAGACCTCGGGTCTCTCTGGGCGGCCACCCGGAGGGCCTGCCGCACACGAGGTGCCCCCGGTGTGGGTCAGGTCACCAGGCCCGGGCGCCGCCGATGCGCCCAGCGTGACACGCACGGCAGCGGCGGCCTGTGGCCCGGCCCAGGGCGAGCAGGCCCAGGGGAGCAGGGCCAGGGCAGACACCCCGGGGTAGGGCCAGACCCTCCCGTGTTCTGGGCAGGTCCTCAAACCCTCTGCGTCTTACTCGGCATCTGCAAAATGTTCTCTGCAAACTGTTGTGGGGGTGAAATGAGATCACGCACCTGCAGCCTGGCAGGCAGTAAGGACTCCGTAAACGCCCATCGTGACTAGCACCTCCAACCAACAAGCGTACTGAGCCCCACCTGTGCCCGGCCACTGTCCTGGGGATGGCACGCCCTCCCCGCCACTCCAGCCCTGAGCAGCCTGTCCACCCAAGGCCATTCAAGGTCACCCAATCCGAGGCAACCCAGCTGGAACAGGGCCCCGGGCTACCTGGCTCTCTTCCGGGCAGACACACCCCTGCCTGCCCGCCCACCCACCCGTCCCGGGGCTGCACCCACTGGGCGCTCCTGCAGTGCAGCTCTGCCCAGCCAGCGGAACCCAGCACAGGGCCTGCGGCCCGGATCACCGTGTTCCCGAGAACAGGAGGCAATTGCCCGAGCTGGCAAGATTTACAGGTTGTTTACTCTCCAGCAGTTACTGCTCTGGGTAATTAATGCCACATAAAACATAATGGAGCCCTCGTCAGCTCTCAGAGAATGGAGGGCCAGACGCCAGCAGTCCTGAAATAATAGCACACGGAGGAGGCTCAGGGCCACAGAGTCTCCAGCAAGGATCTTCTCACTTGCACACGTGTGGCCTCGGGCAAGTGTGGGACAGAGCGCTCACACATAAGGCACGCTCTGGCGCAAGGCTTACTACTATCACAGACAGAGTCCTGATCTTGACGGCTCACCACCTGGGTGACCTTGAACCTTAACCTCCTCACGGCTACTTATGAACGTCAGGGACTAGGCTATGTGTCTGGCATACAGCGCATCCCCAATAAATCCTTGGAAGACAGTAAGTCTGTGTGTGTTTATACAAAAGTACAAGAGTAAAACACAGCCTAGAGACCTCTTTGAGAGGGGATTGCTTCCAGGGCAGGGGTCAGGGAAAACACAAGATGCTCAGCTTGTCTTAAGCATCCGGCAGTGCCAAGATGAGTGTGACATGCTCAAAAAAAGGATGGAGGCGTGTCACAGCATCATGGGGGCCAGTATGAAGGAACTCCAAATAGTCACAACTGGAACAATTTCCGAAACAAAACTGGTAACAATAGTATTGAATTTCAACAAAGAAAATAAATATCCACTTGTCTATACTGATACCATGGTAGTGAGTGCTTTAGTTGCTAAGTCATGTCCAACTCTTGCGACCCCATGGACAAGTAGTAGCCTGTCAGGCTCCTCTGTCCATAGGATTCTCCAGGTCAGAATACTGGATACTGATGCAATAAATAAGTGAATAAATAAATTAGCAGTAGATAAGAGAAAGCTCTTATAATAGTGTTTCAATTACTATATGTAGAAAGAAATACCTTTTCCACTTCAAGATATTTATCAGTTACAAAGAGTGACATTGTAACTTCACAGTGGAGAAGCCTGGGAGACACTCAATCATCAAGGTTAATACCATCAACAGTAAGACATTATCAGTGTCATGATTCCCCAATATGGTGCCGTGGCAAGGGCATCATGTCGCTTCAACCCCAAAATGCAATAATCTCAATATCATCCTTTAAAAATATCAGATAGGGACTACCCAGGTGGTCCAGAGGTTAAGACTTCACCTTTCAATGCAAGGGGTGCAGGTTCAATCCCTGGTTGGGGAGCTATGCGCCCACATGCCTCATGGTCAAAAAACCAAAACATAAAGCAGAAGCAATACTGTAACGAATTCAATAAAGACTTTTAAAATGGTCCACATAAAAAATAAAACAAACCCAGAAGTGGTCACAGATCGGAGGAGACCAAGGAAACATTCCAATATGCCATGTGGGATCCCAGACTGGAACCCAGACAGAAGCAGGGCAGTCATGGAAGAACTAGTAAAATTCACGTAAACACGTGGTAGAAACAGCAGAATCAAGCCCATGTAACTGCCTGCTTTCAATCACCGTACCATGGTTACAGAAGACATTCACAATATAAGAAGTGGGTAAAAGGTGAGCAGGAGCCGGCAGCAGTGCTAGTTCTGACATTCTGTGTCTAAATGAGCCTCTCCTCCCCCCAGCCCCACCCAGAACTGGGGCTCACAGACCTGACTGCAACCGGCAATCATGCAGGTTGTTGACTGATTCCAAATCAGGGGCCTCTAGATCCCCAGACACGTGATTAGCATCTTTTAAAATTGCTCAGCTTGCTCTCGGTACTAGGAATGGTATCGCTTTTTCCTGTTTCATTTTACACGTGGTTGTTGCTGGTTCATAGGAAATTCTCTACTTTCTACATGTTCATCTTCTCGGTAGCCACTCTGCTGAACCGAATCCTTAATGTATGAAAATGAGCAACATGGAATGGCAGATACGCAACCTGTTTCGATTTACAGAATGTTAACTGCATTCGGTCCAACCTAATACAAGGTTTCTTGCAGCCCAATGAACAAAGTGAAGTGAAAGTCACTCAGTCGTGTCCGATTCTTTCCGACCCCATGGACTATACAGTCCATGGAATTCTCTAGGCCAGAATACTAGAGTGGGTAGCCTTTCCCTTCTCCAGGGGATCTTCCCAACCCAGGTTATCGAACCCAGGTCTCCCACATTACAGGCGAACTCTTAACAGTTGAGCCACAAGGGAAGCCCTTAAACAAAAGGGCAGGAAAAAAATTGGCAATAAACATAAACTGCCAGCTTGTTTTTTAAGTAAAAGGAACGCAGAGGGCATGCAAACATCTGAGAAGATGGCTCAGTTTCACTCACAACAGGTGATGGGAAGAAAGTAAGTGTGAAATAAAATCCAGAGCAGGGCTTCTGTGCTGGTCCAGTGGTTGGGAGTCCAGCTACCAATGTCGGGGGACATGGGTCCCATCCCGGCTCCGGGAAGACCCCGCGTGCCGTGGGACAGCCAAGCCCCTCCGCCATAACTGCTGGGCCGGAGAGCCCCAGAGCCTGCGCTCCGAAACCAGAGATGCCTCTGCAGTGAGAAGCCCACGCACTGCATCAGAGCAGCCCCCACTGCCACAGCCAAGAAAGCCCACACAGGGCAACAAGGACCCAGAGCAGCCAAACATAAACACATAAATCAATCTTTAAAAAAAGCAAAATAAAATTAGGAGCACATTTTCTGTGCACCTATTAGAAAAAATTCCAAAGGCTCACAGAGTCCAGACAAGGATGCGGAGAAACAGGTACCCTCCTCCACAGGTGGGAGGGGTGCGAACAAGTAAGTGAGCAGGACAAAGGACAGCAGAGGGTAGAAAACCAGATCTCTAAGATAAGGTCGGGACAGTGACTCACTCAGCCACCTCCCTTCCAAGCCCGGCCCAGCAGGAACTGTGTCCTGGGCTAGGGTTCCTCACAAGCCTTTCATCTTGAAAGGCGGAGCCAGACCCTCCTGGTTGATCATATTTCGACCATCACTGTCTGGCCCCTGGCAGCCCCGGTTTCTGTCTCAGCCTCTGGTACGTGAAGTACACCCTGGGGCAGTTACTACTGGGGCAAACAGTGTTTATTAGGGAAACCCAAAGCGCCTCTTTTCCTTACCCCCAGGCCACCCAGGAGAGCAGGCATCTCAGGGAAGCGCTTCATCCTCAGCCTCTGATCAGAGCTGGGAAAGGCCAAGGGCGGGGGCAGCCGCACTGACTCGGGCCAAGCTCAGGTGAGCAAGGACCTACCCTCCCAGGAATCGGGGAATCAGAGGAGCAGTCCCTCTAGGCATGCGTGACCTGGAGCATCTGCTGGCTTCACTGTCTGCCCGCTGGCTATAGAGGCTGGGAAGCTGGTGCTCACAGACAGCATAAAACGACAAACCCTCAGCGCACCCTCACAGTGTCGGAGCCTCTGGCTTCAGTTTGCTCCTGAGACCCAGTGGCAATCCCGCCTTGAGGTCACCTGCTCCAGGGGATGCGGGTAAACAGCTGGTGGTGGCCACCAGAAGAGCCTTCCCTCACCCCACCTTTAATCCATCAGAACGATGGACAATAAGAACTGCTGGATGTGGAGAACCTGAAATCCTCCTGTATTGCTGGTTCAACATAAACTAGCAAAACTACCTTGGAAAATAGCCTGGCAGGTCCTCAAAAGTTAAACATACTGTTAGCAACGAACTTCCCTGGTGGTCCAGTGGTTAAGTATCTGCCTTCCGATGGAGGGGACATTGGGTTCCATCCCTTGTCGGAGAACTGAGATCCCTCATGCCTCAGAGCTACTAAAGCCATGCACCCCAACTACAGAGCCTGCGCACTCTAGAGCCCGAGCTCTGCAATCAGAGAAGTCCCCGCGTGTGCAACAAAGAGCCTCGAGTGCGGCAACTAAGACCCGATGCGGTCAAATAAAATTTTAACTGTTTAAAAAAAAGTTACCATAGGACCCAGACATTTCACTCCTAAGTGTATACGCGTGAGAAATGAAAACACAGCTTCACACAACAACTTGCACGTGAAGATTCACAGCAGCATGTTTATAATAGCCGGACAGTGGGAGAAAACTCAAGTGTTCACCAACTGAAGAATAAATGAGGTAGGCTCACAGTGGGACGTTATTCAGCAACAGAAGGGAATGACGTTCTGATGCTTGCTACATCGTGGCTAACCCGTGAAGTTATTATCCTAAGTAAAAGAAGTCAGTCCCATGAGACCACCATTTGTTTCATACCACTTATTCCAGAATAGACAACTTTACAGATAGAAGGCAGATTGGTGGTTACCAAGGGCTCGGGGAGCGGAGGGAGAGGGGCAGGGAGGAAGGCAGTGAACACTGACGGCTTCTGGATGAGAGCTTCTTGCAGTGACTGTTTAATTTATTTAATTGACTAAATTAAAAAACAATGACACTTAAACGCGTATATGAATGTACACGGCATGTGAACTGCATTCTAATAATACTTAAAAAGAGAGCAAGACGAAACTGAAGTACAGCTCTGTCAGCGGGGGCAAGTCACACAGCCTCTGTTGGTCTTCATGTACCACCACCAATACAAGAGGGTAGCATGAGGATGAACAGGCGAGATCAGAGCCTCTCGAGCTTTTTTTTTTTTAATACTTATTTATTTATGGCTGTGCTGGGTCATCGTGGCTGTGCGCCAGCCTTCTCTAGTTGCGGCAAGCTGGGGCTACTCTTCATTGCGGTGAGCAGGTTACTCGCTGGGGTAGCTTCTCCTACTGCGGCGCACAGGCTCTAGGCACGTGGGCTTCAGTTGCTGTGGTGCACAGGCTTAGCTGCCCCTCTCCATGTGGGATCTTAGTTCCCTGGCCAGGGATTGAACCCATGTCCCCTGCATTGACATGCGGATTCATAACCACTGGGCCACGAGGGAAGGCCCTCAAGCTTTAATACGTTCATCAATTACCTGGTCACTTGCAGGGAAATGCAGCTTCTGAATCAGATATCCTGTAACAGACGCCAGGTTCTGCATTTCTAACCTGGTTTCAGGGGCCGCTGGTCCATGGACGTTCTCAGGAGCAGGGCAGGAGAGATGGCATCTCAGGCCCTTCCAGCCCTAATACTTCAGCAATCTCCTCTGGTCCACCTCTGTGAATTCCCAGAGCAGGGGTGGTTTCTCCTTCCCCCTGAGGACACATATCATTCCCGAACCCCCCAAATGGGAGCTTCCAGGGCTTGGTCACTGGATGGAGACCATGTGTTCTCCCCATGAGAGGAAATGTCGAGAAATTCCCAAGTCTGCCTGAGCAGAGAACATCTGGCTGGGCAGAGCAGAGTCCTCAGCCTGCAGAGCACACGGCTTTGAGTGGGGACGGGCTCGACGTGTCTTCAGAAGGCAAAGGGTCCTTGGACTTCTGATGGTCCAGTGGCTAATGCTCCAAGCTTCCCCTGCAGGGGTTGTGGGTTTGAACCCTGGTGGGAGAACTAAGATCTCACATGCCATGTGGCGCAGCCAACAAATTTAAAAAATAATAAAAGGAAGCCCAGGTCTCTCTTTCTGGAAAAAATGGAAAATAGCAATATTCTCAAGGCAGGGGTCCTCGAACCCTAGGAAACATAAATATCAACCACAGAATAGTTTACACAGATTCCTGCCCCTGCCAGCTCTAACCTGGCAGGAAACATACATTCCAGGTGACTCTGATGCTAGTGGTCCAAGGCCCAGACACTGCCCCAGAGCTGCTATGGAAAGAAGACAGGACTGCTCTCCAAGAGACTGCCAGGAACCCATGCCACACGCTGGCATGTCAGTTCTACCCCCCGGACCCCTCTTTCCCCATCAGTCAAAGCGGTGGGATGAGATAGATGCCTCTCAAGGAATCTACAGGCCATTCCTGCATAAAACAGGTGAGGGGTAGAGTAGAAGGGAGCAAGGGAGGCCAGCTGTCTACCTCGGGCCTCCAACCAAGACTATACCAACCCAAACAGTCAGTTTCTTTGCTGGAGGGCTTTGCAAGGAAGAGCATCCCAGGGGGAACAGCAAGAGGGACACAAGAGTCCAGAGAAGGAGAACGAGGTGGGGGACCCCAGCTCCTAACTAACACAAAGAAGCACTTCTTCCCCTCCCTGTTCAGCCAGGGGATCACGACGGGCCCAGCCCTTAGCTAACTGCAAGGCCTGGAAACACTCCATGCTTCCTTTGGGCTTCTTCCTTCCCTTAGGAAAGGGAAAGGCTGGCATGATCACGGCACCTACTTGAGTACAGCGACTCCTCCAAAGCAAGACACAGGGACCTCCCCGCGGGTCCAGCGGCTAAGACTTCTCGCTCCCAACGTGGGGCCCAGGTTCCATCCCTGATCGGGCGATTAGATCCCACAGGCAACTAAGAGTTCACGTGATACAACTAACGATCCTGCATGCCACAGCTAAGACCCAGTGCAGCCAGATAAGGAAACAGTTTTGTTTTTTAAGAGAGACACAAAAAACTCTCCTCAGTCAGAAAAGAGAATCCATATACATTCTTTTAAGTTGCAGTATATTTATTTATAGTGTTGTGTGTGTGTTTCTGCTATACAACAAAGTGATCCAGTTATACAAATATCTATATCATACATCTATTCTTTCTCTGATTCTTTCCCACTGCAGCTTATTATAAGATACTGAGTACAGTTGCTTTGTTATTTATTTTATATGCTGCGGTTTGTATCTGTTCATCTCAAACTCCTAGTTTATACCTCTCCTCTTCCCCCTCACCTGGCCCCACCCGTCTGCTTTGGTAATAATAAGCTTGTTTTCTATACACATTCTTCTGGGAACTCCCTGGTGGTGCAGAGGTTAGGATTCCATGCTTTCACTGCTGAGGGCCTGGGTTTTATCCCTGGTCAGAGAAGCCATGGGGCACAATTACCCCTCCACCCCCCGCCAAAAAAAAGATTATATAAATTCTTCTAAGTTAGTAACTGTAACCAGACTTCAGTGGTCCCTGAAACCTAACTCAGGAGCCCATCTGCACAGAGCAAAGTGGGTCCCTCTACTCCTGACCTTTTTTCCTGCTCCCCTTCCCTCCAAACAGCCAAATTTAGTGGCCGAGGGAAATAATACTTACAGAGACCCACTTAAATATGACTATCTTTCCACAATGCTAAACAAATTATAAGGCTTCCGACCTGTGCAGTGACCAGAGTGAAGTCAATTAAACCTGGTACCCCTCCTGCAGCCCCCTCCACCACTCCCCCGGCCACTGAAGGTCTGTCCTGGCGGCCAGGCCCATGTTTGGCTGAGGAGTAAGACCCTCAAGGCTCTGGGTGGACAGGTGGAGCCCCCACGCCACTGACCAGGGGCAGAGCTGCTCTGATCAGAAGTATTCCAATGAGGCTGTCTGAATTAAGGGCTTGAGGGGCCAGTCCCTTTGACCTTCCCCTGGAAACTTGGGGATGTGCTGCTTTGACTGGTTTTACAGTAAAAAGCCAAGATACTTTGGAGGGGGGAGAGGAAAATCAAGCTAGCCAAAAGCTTTTCTGCCCAAGCTGAAGAATGTGTCAAGTCAATGAGCAGATCAGACTCATCACAGAAGCCTTCAAGTTCACTGCAGCGGGGTGAGTCCTCAGAAGTTACAAACTCTGCTGCTGAATGCTTGGAGCACTTAATAAAGATGCAACTAGGTCCACCTTTGCATCTTGACTGAGAACAGAATGCAGGTCCCCAGAAATTCATTCTCTGGAGTGATGATGGCTCATCTGGAATGCCAGACACTATCACCTGCAGAGGCATCAAAACAGTCCCAAGTGACTGGGGCCCAAAACAAGATAAAGACATCTCTGAAGAACGTAGAGCATATTCTTAAGGAAAGAAAAGATGGGAGAGCAAAAGGAACACAAAAAGTGCTGGGGAACTTCACACAAAGGGAATGGGAACGCAATGATAAAAGAAGGCAGCTAAAATCTCTGAAGATGATAAGCTCACTTGCTCTCCTGAGAGATTTCATGAATGATGATGGCAACTTGACATCAGCCAAAAAGAGGGAGTGAGAAGATGCAGAATAATATTGTCACTCAGAGGTCATTCTGAAGAAACTCAGTGATTCTGTTAAATATTTCCTTTAAAAATCTAGAGAGAGAAAAGCAGAGTATTTTTAAAGTGGCGTGAAAAAAATCAAATGCTGATAGCATTTTCAGTTCAAGTGCAAAGTCTGCAACCAGAGTAGGCATCTCCTCAGTGTGAAAATCCATAGGGAGACAGTGAGATTCCAAAATTCCAGCTGAAACTCAACACTGCCTGAATTCCACCATAAACATGAAATCTAACTTTGCAGAAAACCAGTGCATGAGGGAATTTACTGTTTAGAAACAGAAGCTTCTCAGAGTGTATGAACACGCCAAAACCTGACTCCTCCAGGAAGACGACTAGAGATCCGGGGAAATGAAAGATGGATCAGCTCCCACGAGAAAAGAGCTCAAGAAAGTTTGTTGGACAGTCACAGACATAGAAAACACACCTGTGGTTGCCAATGGAGAGGGCGTTGGGGGAGAGATGGATTGGGAGTTCGGGGTGAGCAGATGCAAACTATTATACAGGGAACAGATAAACAACAAGGTCCTACTATATAGCACAGGGAACTATACTCAATATCCTGTGAGAAACCATAATGGAAAAGAATATCAAAAAGAACGCATACAGGCCTAGAGTATGCTTTACAAATGCAAACCAACCAGCCTAGAGTCCACACCCCAACCTCCTCTTCTTTCAGGCTTTCAGAACATCATGCTCCAGGCCACCAGTCCCCTCCATCAACTGCTCCAGAGACTGATGGGGACCAGACACCCAGGGACAGCCTTCTTGCCACAAAGCCGATCCTAACCCTGCTTGCTCTGCCTCTGCCTCGCCCATTCCTTCCCCTAGAAACCATGCAAAAGGGTCTTATTCTCCGTGTGACCCCTCTGCTTCCTGACTGACCCGGGTGCCCCTCCCTATAGCGCTCCACTCCAGAACCATGGGTAAGGAACTGTCTTTTCCATGGGAATGTCTCCTTATCTTTTGGCCTCATAATACCTGAAAAATAATAAAACCTCCACTGAAAAGAGACCAGGACATCCCCCGCATCATCACGTCCCCAAGGGAGCATGAGGGGTGCGCTACAAGGGCTTGATGACTCAGGGTAATGTGGAGGCTGGATTCAGACTTACAGCCAACCTCTGAACATGTACCAGCATGGCAGGACAGATGATGTCTCTCTTCCCTTTAAATTAATCCTGATGGAGGCCAGCTTCACTTCATGGATGCTGCATTTGTTCTCATATTGTAATTTCGGACATAGTGTTTCTAGATGTTAATGAAAAACTGTCTCCTGCCGTGTCCACAGAATTTTCCAGGCAAGAATACTGGAGTGGGTTGCCATTTCCTCCTCCAGAGGATCTTCCAGCCCAGGGACCAAACTCACATCTCTTGCATCTCCTGCAGTGGCAAGAGGGTTATTTTCCACTGAACCACCTGGGAAGTTCTGCCATCTCAGTAAACACAGGATGTTACTGTCATCAAGTCCTCACACTGCAGCTGCCTCACCCTCGCCAGCGGTGCACCCCAAGGGGACTCAGAATGAGAAAGCTCAGAATGCTGGCCCCAGATAGCTGAGGTGCACATTGAAGGAAAGATCTCAGTGAGCCCAGACTCCTGCATCTTCCCGTACATAGAAGAGAGGCAAACTCCTTAACTTAGGATGCCTAATTTTCTTTAACCAACAGTAATTGTTTGATGTTCCCACTACCTGGTTTTTGTTGCAAAAACGCCTATATACCCTGCCTCCTCCACCACCTCTTCAGAGCAGTCCCTCAGAACCATCTGAGAGGCTGTGTAACAGGCTCACGTCCTTAGGAAGTCTGTCAAATAAAACTCGCAGTTCTTAAGTTGTGTGTTTTTTTAGTCAACACAAAATATAGATTTTTAATATATCATTCTCAGTTTCTTAGACTGTGCACTAAACTGCCTAAGCACTCTAGCTTAACTAAATGGTCCACTGTTGCTTAAACCATAACTGATGCTTGACATGACCAAAAGAAGACATCTGAAACATTAAAAATCATTTTCTACATGCTGAACTGTAAGAAATCTGTACAAGGAACCTCTGAGTTATTTCAGTAAATGTTGATTGGTTTTAAAAAACAAAGAAATTCTAAAAACCCAATCAACAAAAATCAAAACCACAGCTAACTTCTAAGTATTTTTATTAACTGATTAATTTATAGATGAATTATGAGGAATTGACATTTGGGAAAACATTTGTTCCTTATTTTGTTGGGATTTTTCTAAGCTTTGTCATATGGTTTACAATATTCTTTGCTGAGAAAACATTTCTAAACTTTATGGAGCCCAAATAAAGTATACTGGCACAGCAAAAAGAAAACAAACAACAACCACAAATACCTGTTAATTCTCAAGACAACATATTAAGTTGTTCCATATTTTACAGAAAACACAGGTGACAATTTCAGTAATGCAAGAGGACAGAGAGCCAGGAATTGAACATGGGTATAGCCAGCTCCACCTGGCTTTCAATCTGCTACCAAGTCCCTAAGAATGGTTAATTAAGTGTCATCCAAACTGGTGTTACCAACAGAGACAAAGGTGTTTGTTTTTTGTTTTTTTTTAATCTAATAGCACACGCTGAATATCCTTCATGGATACACATAAGGAGCCACCTCATGCTTTTTATGGCTACATAGTCTACCAAATGAAAGTATTCAGTAAGTTATTATGGGACAAATGATGGTTACTTGAAAAGTAACAGAGTTGGATTCATCTCATTCCTTATGCAAAAATAAGTTCCAAAGTATGAAAGACTAGGGGGAATTTTTTTCTAAAAAACAGGTGAATAAAAAAAATTTTTTTTTAATGTTTAAAAAAAGGAATTCCCTGGTGGTCCAGTAGTTAGCACTTGCTCCTTGGAATAAAAGTTATGACCAACCTAGACAGCATATTTAAAAGCAGAGACATTACTTTACCAACAAAGGTCCATCTAGTCAAAGCTATGGTTTTTTTCAGCAGTCATGTATGGATGTGAGAGTTGGACTATAAAGAAAGCTGAGTGCCGAAGAATTGATGCTTTTGAACTGTGGTGTTGGAGAAGACTCTTGAGAGTCCCTTGGACTGCAAGGAGATCCAACCAGTCCATCCTAAAGGAGATCAGTCCTGGGTGTTCATTGGAAGGACTGATGCTGAAGCTGAGACTCCAATACTTTCACCACCTGATGCGAGGAACTGACACATTTGAAAAGACCCTGATGCTGGGGAAGATTGAAGGTGGGAGAAGGGGACGACAGAGGATGAGATGGCTGGATGGCATCACCAACTCAATGGGCATGAGTTTGAGTAAACTCCGGAAGCTGGTGATGGACAGGGAGTCCTGGCGTGCTGCGATTCATGGGGTCACAAAGAGGGACACGACTGAGTGACTAAACTGAACTGAACTGAACTGAACTGATACAAAAAAGATCTTCAAGACCCAGATAATCACAATGGTGTGATCAATTACCTGAGCCAGACATCCTGGAATGTGAAGTCAAGTGGGTCTTAGGAAGCATCACTATGAACAGGCTAGTGGACGTGATGGAATTCCAGTTGAGCTATTTAAAATCCTAAAAGATGATGCTGTGAAAGTGCTGCATTCAGTATGTCAGCAAATTTGGAAAACTCAGCAGTGGCCACAGAACTGGAAAAGGTCAGTTTTCATTCCAATCCCAAAGAAAGGCAACGCCAAAGAATGCTCAAACTACTGCACAATTGCACTCATCTCACATGCTAGCAAAGTAATGCTCAAAATTTTCCAAGCCAGGCTTCAACAATATGTGAACTGTGAACTTACAGATGTTCAAGCTGGATTTGGAAAAGGCAGAGGAGCCAGATATCAAATTGCCAACATCTGTTGGATCATTGAAAAGCAAGAAAGTTCCGGAAAAACATCTACTTCTGCTTTATTGACTATGCCAAAGCCTTTGACTGTTTGGGTCACAACAAACTGGAAAATTCTTCAAGAGATGGGAATACCAGACCACCTGACCTGCCTCCTGAGAAATCTGTATGCAGATCAAGAAGCAACAGTTAGAACTGGACATGGAACAACAGACTGGTTCCAAATCGGAAAAGGAATACTTCAAAAAGCCCATATAGATAAATAAAAAATGACTTTAAAAATTCCACTTGAAAAATGGGTAAATCTGATGAAAGACAAAAAAGCATAGAAACAATAAAATCAAACATGAAAAAATACTCCACATCACTGAAGAAGTGAAAATTAAAACAGGAATACCTTATATTTTCCCCACTAATTGTGTGTGTGTGTGACTGTGTATGTGGCATGCACGCTCAGTCATATATGACTCTTTGCAACCCCATGGACTGTAGCCTGCCAGGCTACTCTGTCCATGGACTTTTCCAGGCAAGAATACTGAGTCAGGTTGCCATTTCCTTCTCCAGGGGCTCTTCCCTACTCAGGAATCAAACCTATGTCTCTTGTGTCTCCTGCATTGGCAGGCAGATTCTTTACCACTGGGAAGCCCTCTACCAAAGGTTAAAAATTGTTGGCAAAAGTAGAGAAAAATAGACTTTCTTAATTCATTCAGAGAAGCTCTGTGTGCCAGACACTGTATTACTGAAAGAGATATCAAAGGTCTCTGCCTTAGGATCTTATGTTCCATGTGTGTAGAGTCAGAAGAGAGATGATAAAGGAGAAAGTAAACAATAATTCAGATAGCTATTGTTCATAAAACTACAAATGGGCACAACTCCATTGACTCCGCTGCATGGCAGTAAGGCAGCGTCTATCAAAACGTTGTACCAGCTGTTCTATTTCTAGATACTGATTCTGCAGATATTCTCACTTCTTGTTTAAGCATAAAGAGATGTGTACATGGACGATCACTGGAGTGCTGGGTGTAATTATGAAAAAATGGGAACAATCCTAATGCTCCTCAAAAGAACAAATCATGCAACATCCATACAATGGATCAGAAAGACCCAGGGGAAGATCAGCTTGTTTGCCTGTTTTTAATGTACCCACGTGGAAAGATTTTGAGGATACATTGTTTGTGGGGGGAGGGGGAATTGCCAAAATAGTATGCATAATAAGATCTCTTACAAAAAAAAGAGACGAACACATTCCTATAAGTGCATGTGTATGTGTGTCTATATAATTAGACATACATTGATTAATGTATGACTATAAGATTAGGCATATATGGTTTAATCTATCACTAAGAAAAATCTGGGAAGTGGAATTATGAGAAGCTATTTACAGTACAAATTTCTGTACTGTTTGGCTGTTCTGTTTTACAAGAAATATGTGCTATTTCTATACTCAGCAAAGAATAAGGGAGAAAGCATTAAAAAATAAAAAGTAATGTATTTAAGGATCATTTGGTTTCCTCAGTTTATATTCCCAAACTTCAGGCTAAAAATTAATCTGGGAAGAAAACTTCAGCTAAGGAGGAGGATAACAAAGTAACTAATCATTTGCCTCATTCCTTAAATTCAGTTACGGATATAATAGGGGAGAGGAGAAAATCTTCGGCTTTCTATTTTCCAGACGTTAGTTCTTCACTTAATTTTCAAGGCAACCCACAAGATGAAACCTGGCTCAATTCCACAGATGAGGAAACCGAGGTCTTAGAGGCTAAGTGATACCCCAGAGCAGAGGTTTCCTCACTTCCAGGATCCCAGAAAACAAGACTCCCTGCTGGGAGCTCTTATCTTCCGGCCATTCCCTCAGGTCAGGCGGCTGGAGAGCAGGAGGGATGAGGGTGGGGCAGGAGAAACTGATTATGGGGCTTTGATGCTGTTCCAGGAGGCATTTTCCTCCTGGCTCCATTATGGTTCCTTCGCTTCCTGCCCTTCTCCCCTGTAAAGCTCACATTCCCTCCCTCAGAGCTGCATCAGGAGCTCTGGGTGGCAGACACAGCTCCTGGAAGCGCCAGCCTAGAACCCTGCCTATGAAGGAGTCCCTAGGAAAAGCGAGTGCCTACCCCTTCAGAACTCCCTCCAAGATCACACCAATGCTCAGCTGCTCCCCAAGCTTGCCTGAGTTTGCCACCTCTCTCAGTCTATAAAATGGGAATAATACGTTTTACGAGAATTACTCAAAAAAGAACACCAGGAAGTGCTTCGGGAATTTTAAAGCCTAGGGCCCCCACCTTGCAATTAAAGTACCCCTAACACAACAGCTCACATCATGGAGGAGGGAGTCCAGTATTTCCTGTAATCACAGTTTTAAAGACAGTATTTTAACACTCTGAATAGGAATGTCTCCTGCGGGTTATGTCTATTATTTTGTTATACAATGAATGAAGAACTAACAGAAAAGTTCAGCAGGCCTTCCTCCTGCCTTTAATCTGCCCAAAGCTACCATCTTTCAATTCTAAGAGGTACAATTCTTAGTTCTAGAACCAACCTTATGCTAATCTTTCAATTAGGAAAAGAAAGATTAAAAAAGAAAAAAAAAAAATTCAAAGTCCCAACGTGATGACCACGTTAGCTTTCGAATAGGATAAGGGAAACATATACCCACTTTATTATTAGTAACGGCTAATATGCGAATGGTTTCTATGTGCTTCCCAGGTGGCACAGTGGTAAAGAATCCTCCTCTCAATGCAGGAGACCAAGGAGACACAGGCTCAATTCCTCGATCAGGGAGATCCCCTGGAGGAGGAAATGGCACCCTATTCCAGTATTCTTGCTGGGATATCCCATGGACAGAGGAGTCTGGTGGGGTCCATGGGGTCACAAAAAGCCAGACACGCCTGAGGACTCACGCATGTGCCAGACACTGTTTTCAGTGTTCTTTTTGCATTGACTCATTTTACCTACCTAGTAGAGGTTTTACGTCCTTCATTTTATATGTGAGGGATCAGAGGCACTGGGAGGTAAATGACTTGCCCATGGGGGCTACCCAACAGTTCAACCTCAACAAGGCAGTTGGAGATCTTGGCCTTCTGGTCTACCTCTCCAGTCATTCACACTCTTCCTTGGGTTCCAAACCCTAGTCATACTGAATCGCTTAGGATTCTTCACAAACAGTATGCATAATTGCACCCCCACCCTGCCCACTCTTGCCTTTGGACATGGTTTTTCTGTCACTAAACTATCCTCTCCTTCCAATGGACCGGAAGTTTTATTCCATGAATGAACATAAGACTCCTGGAAAAATCCATAACTGTATTTAAGATTTAAGAGTTATTTTGGTAGGAAATACCAAAGCTTTCTCCACAACAAGCCATGCTTGCAAACTTGTTCTTATCTCAGAGCCAGAATTCCCTACACAGATTGCCTGAGGTTCTCTTTCTTCTGATCTTCCTGACTCCTCCCCCACCACCTACTTCATCTCTTCCCTCTGGCTCCAGTCTTCAGGAAAGATGTCTCCACAGTGACCTTTGGTCACTGACAAAGAGGTTGGCCTGGAGTTTGTGGCCCTCCCTTCAACTGCTACCTACCCCTTCTCCTTAGGACTCCATTTCAGAGGAAGAGCACAAACTTTGCTGCTCAAACCACTTTCACTGCATACAAAACTAGTCACTGGGGTTGATGACAGAACACTCACAAGCAACACACCTTGTCCAAGTCGCGATGTGAGGCAATGGACTGAACTGTGCTGAGAAATGAGCATCCAATGGTTTAAATGACTTTGTAATTTACAGATCCAGCATCCTTCTTACATGAACAATGCAGAGAAACAGAGGAAAACAATAGAATGGGAAAGACTAGACATCTCTTCAAGAAAATTAGAGATATCAAGGAAACACTTCATGCAAAGATGGGCACAATAAGGAACAGAAATGGCAAGGACCTAACAGAAGCAGAAGTGAATAACAAGAGGTGACAAGAGTATACAGAAGAATTATAAAAAATGGTCTTAATGACCCGAATAACATGATGGCGTGGTCGCTCATCTAGAGCCAGACATCCTGCAGTGTTCAGTCAAGAGGACCTTAGGAAGCATTACTACAAACAAAGCTAGTGGAGGTGATGGAATTCCAGCTGATCTATTTAAAATCCTAAAAGATGATGCTATTAAAGTGCTTCATTCATTATGCCAGCACATTTGGAAAACTCAGCAATGGCTACAGGAGTGGAAAAGGTCAATTTTCATTCCAATTCCAAAGAAGTGCAATGCCAAAGAATGTTCAAACTACCTCAACAATTGCACTCATTTCACATGCTAGTAAGGTAATGCTCAAAATCCTTCAAGCTAGGATCAATAGTACGTACGTGAACCAAGAACTTCCAGATATACAAACTGGATCTAGAAAAGGCAGATGAACCAGAGATCAAATTGCCAACATCTGTTGCATCATAGAAAAAGCAACAGAATTCCAGAAAAGCATCTACTTCTACTTCACTGACTATGCTGAAGGCTTTGTGTGGATCACAACAAACAGTGGAAAATTCTTCAAGAGATAAGAATACCAGACCACCTGACTTGCCTCCTGAGAAATCTGTATGCAAGTCAAGAAGCAACAGCTAGAACTGCACATGGAACAATGACTGGTTCAAAATTGGGAAAAGAGTACATCAAGGCTGTATATTGTCACTCTGCTTATTTAACTTATTTGCAAAGTACATCATGCAAAGTGCAAGGCTAGATGAATCACAAACTGGAATCAAGATTCCTGGGAGAAACATCAATAACCTCAGATATGCAGATGATACCACTTTAATGGCAGAAAGCAAAGCAGAACTAAAGGGCCTCTTGATGAAGGTGAAAAGGAAGAGTGAAAAATCTGGCTTAAAACTCAACATTCAAAAATGAAGATCATGGCATCTAGTCCCATCACTTCATGGCAAATAGATGGGGAGAAAATGGAAACAGTAGCAGGGATTTTATTTTCTTGGGCTCCAAAATCACTGTGGATGGTAACTGTAGCCATGAAACTAAAAGATACTTGCTCCTTGGAAGAAAAGCTATGACAAACCTAGATAGCATATTAAAAAGCAGAGACATTATTTTGCTGACAAAGGTCCATATCAGTAGTCATGTATGGATATGAGAGTTAGACAATAAAGAAGGTTGAGCGCCAAAGAACTGATGCATTCAAAAGTGCTGGTGGTGCTGGAGAAGACTCTGGAGAGTCCCTTGGACAGCAAGAAAATCCAACCAGTCAATCCTAAAGGAAATCAACATGACTATTCATTAGAAGGACTGATGCTGAAGTTGAAACTCCAATACTTTGGCCACCTGATTTGAAGAGTGGACTCACTGGAAAAAACCCTAATGCTGGGAAAGAGTTGAGGGCAGGAGTAGAAGTGGGTGACAGAGGATGAGATGCTTGAATGGCATCATTGACTCAATGGTGATGAATCTGAACAAACTCCGGGAGACAGTAAAGGACAGGGAAGCCTGGTGTGTGGCAGTCCATGGGGTCACAAAGAGTTGGACACAACTTAAAGTGAGTGAATAAGAGCAGCATCCTTTCCCTGTTTTCAGAGAACCTTAAATACACCATTACAAGAAAGAAGACATGGAATGGCCTCAGAGAGATAGTGCCCTAAACATCACAGAGCCAATGCAAGGAAGCTTAAATGCTTAATGTTTAATGAAACAGAAAATTTGACTATTGACTGATATGTCAAAACTATTATTTTAAAAAAACTGATGCTTACTTGTCATATGACATAGACATAGAAGCTACTTTAAATAAGGTACACTGAAAAAGATATCCAGTACAGCAATACCGATAAGAACAGCAAAAAATAACACACAAAAAGAGAGGGCAAGAAAGAGAAAAGAGAAAATGGAAACGAGTCATGTCTTTCCCCACCACCCCCTACCCCGGCCCCCGCCCGCAGCCCTGCTGCATGGCATGCACAATCTCAGTTACCCACCGGGGATGGAGCCCACCCATGCCCCCTGCAGTGGACGTGCGGAGTCCTAACCACTGGATTGCCAGGGAAGTCTCAATCACGCCTATTTTTTAATTTTCTGAATATTCACAGAACAACTACTCTCAAGGCCCCAAGCTTAACACGGAAGATACAATGTTCAGAACAAAGACAGGCTCTGCCCTCCCAGAGCTTCCATTCTGAGAGAGACACTGGAATGATCACACTGTGTATTCGCTCCCACTGCGGTTACCACAGTGTGCTGGTGGTGTAGTCACTAAACGGGGCCAGACTCTTGGGACCCCACAGGCTGTGGCCCGCCAGGCTCCTCTGTCCATGGAATTCTCCAGGCAAGAATACTGGAGTGGGTTGCCATCTCCTCCTCCAAGGGATCATCCTGAACCAGGGATCGAACAGGATCTCCTGCATTGCAGGCGGTTTCCTGCACTGCAGGCAGATTCTTTACCAACTGAACCACCAGGGAGTTATGACAATAATCTGTCCCAAATAACAACAGAAAATAGTGAAATAATATGCAGACATTTTTTTTTTTTATTCCTTCAATTTTTGTTCTGTACTGGATAGAATCCTAGCCTGGGAGAAGACAAAGATAAAGGAAATGAAGTCCTTGATGAGCTCAGAAGCTAATGTGGAAGATGAAATTTATTAATCATAATCCAGATGCAGACATTTTAAGTGGTGTTTGAGTTTATAATAGAAAATGTTGTAAGAAAAGTATTTAATAAAAGCAAAAAGCAACTTTATAAAGCATATAATCTCATTAAAAAAGTTTAAGTATAGAAGGAAGATTCAACAGCTATTAAAAATCTATCTATAAGAATAAGTGATTGAAAGTGTCTAAGAGACATATTTCCAAGCTATAATTATAGTGCAACTAGAAATGGGACAAGAATCAATGAATATCAGGTGGTATAGCACAAACATATACAAGGGTCTGTTTCTGGACTAATACTTTAGAATATGGCTTTTCAAATGTTTCAAAGTGGCATTTAAACCAGTAAGAATAAGAGATAAACCAGGTGTCAACCAGTAGGTTAACTATTTAGAAAAATAAATAAACGTAGACTGTTACATCACATCACAAATTTCCAGTGCAACGTATGAAAGTATAAATCCCACTGGTAAGGCTAGGGAAAAAAATAAATACATATATTTTATGCAGTAATAATCCAAAGTATCACTAAATGACATTATATTTCCAGAAGACTTCCAAGTGCATTGCACTGTAAAAATTTAGAAACATGAAATTTAGGAAACCACTAAGCTGATTTTGGGGTAGGCAGGCATTCTAAACATAAAAGAAAAATTATTTTAGAAAACTGAAAAGGTTTGATAATATATACTGAAAATCAATATTTACACTGAAAAAAAACCATGATATATATCTCACACACAAATCTAATTATTACAAAATAAATATAATTATCACATACATAAATATATCACAAAAAAATATATGATATTCTTCATATAGGGTAGGCTGTTACAATCAGTAAGATAGAACCATCCCAGTAAAAAAGTGTGTGAAGAACATGAACATAACTGATGGAGAAATTTAAAAGATCAATAAATATATTTCTAAATATTCAGCCACATTAGCAATGATATAAATGCTAGTTTAAGATTAAATCCTGTTTCACTAATGAGGTGAAAAGCAACAATATCCAATATAAGAGACAGTAAAACATACCCTACTGGCTACCTTGTAAATTGGTACATTCAGCTGAGAAGCCAATTTGGTAAGATGTAGCAAAAGCCTTACTTACTCCTTTGAGCCAGTAAGTGTACCTCTAATTTATATTTATCTAAAATAATTATCAACATTTCACACAAAGACAACTGAAAACTAAGTATTCATACCATGAGACTAGCCAAAGTTAATAGAACTCTGAAATACCATGCAACCATTACAAAAATATAAGTTCTCAGAGCATTTTCAATAACACGAGAAAAGCTCATAAATATAGTAAACAAAGAAAACAGGGCATATATCTGCAGCACTGTAATAATTTTAACTTTACATATGCAAATATGTAGAAATATGGTTAGCAATGGCTCTCAGGTGAAATTAGAGATTTCAATTTAATTTTCAACTTACTTCCTTATGCTTTTTAAATGACCCAAATTTTCTATAATGAACATGTATTGTTTTCTTTTTTTTAATTTTCATTGGAGTATAGCTGATTTACAATGTTGTATTAGTTTCCCACGTATAGCTAGGTGACTCAGTTATACACAGACATACATCCACTTGTTTTAAGACTCTTTTCTCATATAAGCCATTATAGAACACTGAAGAGTCCCCTGTGCTCCAGGTTCTGACTGGTTAGCTATCTGATGAACATGCATTATTTTCAATAATCGGGAACATATAACTAAAAAAGAAGATCTAAAGTAAATACACCAAATTTAACCGCTGGGCAGCTCTTTCTGCCTCTCTTTCAACTTATCTATATTGAGCAAAGGATAACTCTTTTAAAAAGATGCGTGTTGACTGTCAAACACTGCCCAAAGGTGACTGATTAAAGAAAGGAGGGAAGGGGTAGAGGGTAGATGGGGGAGACAGTAAAGGCCTTACAGATCGGGTGGGGAGCGGCGGGAGAGGTGGGCACCCTGGACCAGTAGCAGGTCCAGCAGGGCCTCGGACCCCATGACAGGCCAGGAGCAAGAACCACCCCAGACCCCAGCGCTCTGTGATCATCGCCCAGCTTCTTCACGCGACGCTTAGGCGGGACAGCAGAGGCCCAGGGGAGGACGGCCGCTGCCTGCAGGTACATCAGTTGGTAGCATCTGACCTTCCGGGAAAGAGAAAGGAAAATGGCCAAAGCCGTTCCACAAACAAGCACAGACGCACAGGTATTCCCCTCCAGCCAGGGCGCCTGCCATCAGGGGTCCCCAGCCCCAGCAGGCAGAGCACAGACCTCGGGGCCTGAGCCGGGTGCCCAAGACTGCCCGAGGCTGGCCTGGGGCCGCTGAGGCCGCTGAGCCACTCCCAGGGATCAGCGTGCCCATCCCCTGCCACATCCAGAGGCAGACACAGAGCCGCCTGCTAATTCTGAGCTCGTTCCTGGCCCAGAAGCGGGCAGGTCGGGCTGTCAGAGGTAAGCCTGAGGGCAGGCTGGACTTCCATCCCACCCCGACCCCATCTGGACTTCCGTCCCCCAAATCAGGGAGTCACAGTTCTACAGAAAGGAAGCCGCCTGTGTAAGACAAATTGTAACCACACGGCTGCCCCCGCCACTGCCTCCCTCCAGAAAGCACGGCATCCCCCAGCTCCTCGGCTCTTCCCATTAGAAACGGAGGGGCAATGATTCCACCGGATGCCAGGGCCTCTGAGGTGATCCGGGCAGAAAGGACAATCAACGCAGACACGCAACCACACAAACACCACAGAGAGGTCGTGGGTTAGGCCACGGGGCCCTGTGTCCTGATAAAGGACATCAGAAATGGAAACTGCGCTTCACACACCTTCACGCTCTCCAATGTCACAAAATAACACTTCTCACGTCACACGTGGACACACCGAGGCTCCGAGGGGAAGTCAGAGCTGGGAAGGGCTGGGATCGGATGCCAAGTCCAAACCCCGGGCCACGTCTCCCAGGACACGGTGAGCACGCTCCTCCCCATCGCTGCAAAGGGCTCCTGCCTCGCACATGTGGGATCCAGCCTCAAGGACGGGCCTTCCCATCACTGACAGGTGCAGTTCCAGAAAGGGCAGCTGACCCCGTACCCCAAAGGTGCTCAATCTGTGTCCAGGAAAGGGCACCAGGTGTGGCCCCGGCAAACAGCAAGTATAACCACGGCCGCCGTTCACCGAGCATCATCTGCTCCCTGCAGGGCCCACGCGAGGAATGTGAAACGCCGCGTGGCCTGAGTGAGACACAGCTGACGTGTCCGCTTTTGGGGAAGAAAACACTGAGGCTGGGAAGTCTCACAGCTAGGAAACATGCCACCTGACGCCAGAAGCCCCTTCCCAAAGCCCACCCTGACGAGGAAACAGGCCACACGAGTCACTCAGGCCGACTCCCCGCGGCTGGGTGGCGCCCTCAGCCCCCAGGCTCCACCCGCCCGGCGCCCCAGCACCACCTTGGTTGAGGTAGGTCAAGGTCTCCTCGTGCAGCTTCACAGCCGGGGACGTGGCAGCGCACAGCACGTACTGCAGCGGCGGCAGGCGGGCCTCGTTCTCGGGGGACAGCTGCGGCTCCTCCTGCTTGAAGATGGGCAGCGCAAGCACGTCGCTGCAACACAAGGAGGGAGGCGTCAGGAGCAGGGCCCCCGAGCCCGCGTGCAAAGGCAGGACTGAGCGGCCAGCCTCGGGCAGCATCGGGGCCGCACAGCCCCGCCCAGCGCAGCGAGCAGGCTCAGCTCCCTACGCGGCGTTGCAGACACTCTAAAATGCTTTCCAATGGAGGAGACCAATCCTGGATGATCCTACTTTCATTCCGTGACCTTTGAGAGGTTTATTCAGATGTCACGTGGTTTCCATCTACAAGAGTCTGGCTTTTATAACGAGAACTCAGACAAAATTTTTTACTTTTTTAAATAAACTCTTCTAGCTATTGGTCACATCTCAGACCAAGACAATCCTGTCCTCTAGGCTCTGTAAACCATGCAAGTGCAGAAACTGTCTACTTCACTCATAAAAACTGAGACCTACTTCCACACTTCTAAAAAGAAAGGACAGCTGGCCCATAAACCCTGTTTTAAGGATCATGCTAATATCTCTTAAATGCAAAACAAGAACAATCATGGTTTCAATTCAGTTTTCTCATCCAAATGGAAAATACTGAGATGCTCAAAGATTCTTTTCTTCCACCTCTAAACAAAATTTCCCATCAGAGCCAAAATATCAGCTTCACATCAGCCTAGGACTGGAGAACTTATTTCTAGATGTGTTTTTTTTTTAAGTGCATCCCCAAGGAAAAATGAAGTCTTTGGGAACATGAATGACCTGCAAGCAGGAGGGACTGACTTGGTTAAGCTCTCTGGATTATGAAGAGATTATGGTGTGGACAGTGGCGCCAGAAAAAAAGGTCCTGTGCCCGTATCTTGATAAGCCTCCACCCTCCGAGTGTCCTGGGCGCTGAATCAGATTCACTGACCCCACTTTACTATGTAAACAGCAGAGTCACTGATACAATCGATTCCTCATACAATACCAAAAACAAGTATCTAAAACACAAGCCAGGCACATACCCCAGCAGGTCAGACCAATTTTCAGAAGGAAGAGCCCAGCTGTGGCTCATGTGGAGGGCCGCCCCTGCCACCACCCACTGCCCTGGGCCCCCTACCTCATGCCTTCCCGTGGCCAGATTGGGGCACAGGGCCAGTCTAAGTGGTTATCCAGGAATGGGGGAGAAGCAGAGAGATCTGATTCCCGGGGGACTGCATAATTTCATGTTTTCCCAGACCATGTTAAGTTAATAATCCATGGGCTGCTGCCTTTAAATTAAAAAAAAAAAAAAAGTGGGGATAGCCAGGGTTGGGGGAAGAGCCATCACTCAACAGTAACTTATTTCAATCCTGGCATCCTTATCTGCTGAGGAATAAGTCACAAGAACATCAAACAGAAGCAGGCAAGAAGGGAGTACAGGCCACCACCCCAGTAAGGTCAGACAGCTTGCAGAAACGCTGCACAGTGAGGAGATGACCAAAATTAAAATCACAAGTCCAGCAAAAGAACAAGACCTTCTTCCCTCTAGGGGGACCAGGGGGCACTCATGGACCCTCCCCGTGGCATCCATCAAGGTCACCCTCTCCAAGTGTGAAAGCCCTGGCTTCCAAGAAGCAACATAAAAAAGAGAGTGTGTACCAAATGAGTCTATCCATGGCCCCCAAATGACCCCAGAAACCCATCTGGCCTTACGGCACCCTTCACCCCACTTCCCAACCACCTCAGCAGGATGAATGCAATACCAAACTTTTAAAGTAAGGGCACCTCTAGTTCAAGAGGAGAATTATTCCCTAAAGGGATGACATTTTCGGTGTCCAGGAAGTTTTACATACACTCACTTCTTCACTCAGGGTCACCTTCAAAGTCATTGGTAAGGTATGGCAACAAACTGAATCGCTACAGACTAAAATTGAGGCAAAATTACAACTAAAATTGCATCCTGCGGTACAATAAAAATGTATTCCATTGTAGCATTTCGGGTAAGTCAATGGACACAATCTTCTGCCAGAGATTAACATCTGCCCAGTGGGGAATTCCCTGGAGGTGCAGTGGTTAAGACTCACCACTTCCACTGCAGGGGACTTGAGTTCAATCCCTGGTCAGTGAACTAAAATTCCATATACCACACAATGCAGGAAAAAAAAAAATCTGCCTGATGGGCTTAACACCTCCCAGAGCAGCCTGCCTCTGGTGGATCACCAGGGTCTGCAGTGAGACGTAAGTTCTTAATTATAAAGTCCTAGACTTATGCCACCTCTTACCTCTCTTGCCCGTGAATAAAACACAACAGACATATCACTTATACCCAACCACTCCTTTGCCTGCTGGCATTGGGCTGTCTTCAGAGAAAACTACTGGACAAATATCTATCAAAGCTAGGATTTCCACATCACCTGTACTGTTAAATCTGAGTTGGAACTTCTAGGGGTCAAAAATAAAATAAAGCAGGCAGGACAGCTCTCTCTGTGGGGTGGTCTGGCCAACGGTTCACTTTCTCTGAGCTCACAGCAAATGCCCTTTGGGTTAAATTAGGCACATTTCATAAACTGTGACTAGGATGGAAATAAAGACAGGCTAAAGCTGGTTCAGGCGAGTTCAGAAAGTGAAATGACTGCCCATTAGTACCCGGCCAGCTGCACAGCAGGGAAAACAATCCTCCAGGAACTGAAGCTAACGGGGGTGCCACTTCCTTCAAGGGGACGGGAGAGAGAACTTTGCAAAACAGGCAGCACTTACTTTTCCCTCTGAAGTGCACTAGTCAAATCCCTGCAGAAGAAGAAAGATTTCCATCAAGGGCAATCAGCGTGCGGGCCTCGGGCCCTTACACCAGACCACCTGGCGGGAGAGGGCACCCGGCCCCGCCCGAGCCCCCGCCCGCCCCCGGCAGGCCCGCCAGGCGGAGCGCAGGGCCGGCTCGCCGCCCGCTCGCCCCTCGGGCGGACCAAGGACACGAGAGGACGCGAGGCGCGGAGCGGGACCCGGGCGGAGAGGGGCAAAGAGCAGGGGACTGGACTTCCCGGGACAGCTCCAGACCGACGGCAGGAAGTCTCCTCTCCGCCGCGAGCGGGGAGAGGCGAAACGCGGAGGTGGAGAGGCCCCGAGGAGATTGCGACCAGAGATGCGCGCTCCGCGCCCGCCCGGGATCGTCGGGGGAGCAGCCCCGCGAGCACTGGGCTCCGAGAACCCGCCTCCCGCGCGGCCCGCAACTCCGAGCGGCGGTCTGTCTGTCCCAGGCTGGAGTCGGGGCGGATCTCCCTCGGTCCCCAGAGGGCAGAGCAAGCAGGCGGCGGCGGCGCCCCGGGTCCCCGGCCGGCCGCTCCCCTCCCGGCCCGCGGACGTCCGACGGCGCCGCGCCCGCGGGCCCGGCCCGAGCCCTTACCGCAGGTAGCTGCCGGGGTTGTGCTGGTTGTAGTGCTCGGGCTGCGTGTGCCAGAACAGCATGGCTGGGGCTCCGAGCCCGGCGCGACCCAGGCGCGCGGCGGACGGGACGCGGGGCGAGCCGACCTCCGGGCCACCTGCCTGCAGCGGTCTCAGCGCGGCGGCCGCCCGCCCCGCGCATTTATGGCCGGCCCGCGGGGCGGGGCCCCGTCCGGACCCGCCCGCGGGCCGCGCGGCCGCCTCACCTGGTGACCCGCACCAGCGCGCCTTCCCGGGCGCGAGCGCGCCTCCAGGGCGGCGACCGCGAGCGAGCAGCGCGGCCGGCTGCGGGCGGGGACCTGGCCGGCCCTGCCCGTATCCCGCCCTCGAGGGTGGGGCCCAGGTAGCCGTCCCCGCAGCCCTGAAGTCTTCCCGCTCCCAGAGCCTCGCCGTGGTGGGGTGAGAAGGCTGCGAGCTTGGATGTCCGAGGCCCCGACCCCGACGCGCTGTCCCCTTAACTTGCTCCCGCTTTTTCACAGCACTCTGAGAAATCGTGTTTTGTTTTCATCTACACTTGAGTGTTGATCTCTTTCCCAGTGTCGTATAATCTCCAAGGGGACAAGGTTTGGACTCTCTAGCTCATCCTGTTATCCCTATCTCCTGGAAAAGTGCTCGGGACACGGTGCTGCTGGGCTCTGCGACCCCATGGACTGTAGCCCGCCAGGCTCCTCTGTCCACTGGATTCTCCAGGCAAGAATACTGGAGTGGGTTGCTATGCTGTCCTCCAGGGGATCTTCCCAACCCAAGGATCGAACCCAGGTCTCCCCCATTGCAGGGGGATTCTTTATCATCTGAACCACCAGGGAAGCCCGGGACACAGGGAGTGCGCCATAAATGTTTGCTGAGTAAATATGAAAAAGGAATGCCTCAAGTGAGTAATCAGAGAAAGCTTCCTGGAGGAGGTGACATTGAGCTGAAGCCTTCTAAATTCACAGGAAGCGCTTCTGTGAACATCCGGAAGGAAAGTGGTTCCAGGCAGAGGCAGTGGTAGTTGGCAAGGCCCTGAGGCTGACCTACCTGGGCATGGTCTGAGGCTGGGTGACCCACAGGAAAACTTAGGAGGTGAGGTGGGAGTGATGGGCAGGGCAGATCAAAGAGGGACTCCCAGGCCCTGGCAAAGAAGGAGCTGGGGTGTTAATCTAATTTGTATTTTCAGCAGAGGCATTGCATATTTGTTTTTTAAAAGATCAGTCTGGAAGGAGTGTGGACAGTTGGTCATGGGGGTGCAGCAGTGAGGAGGGAGTGGAGGTAAAAGCACCATGACCTGCATGCAACGAGAGCCACACCCCCACTACCACTGCCTGGCCGGGATGCGCTGTATGTTCTCTCCCTGGGTGTTAACGGAATCAAATGATGTCCCTTGGAAACAGGGAACCAGAACTTCAGCTCCCCCAGCATGGAGGTGACTCAGATCCACCCCTCAGTCTGCTCTCCAGCTCCCCTCCCTCCAACCACGGTGACAGCTGGCGGGCCACCCCTTCTGGGAAGCTCTTAGTGACCGCCACCTCCCCACTGCTCTCCTGTCACTCAGATCCCGCTTCCAGGATGGAAGCACAGCAGACAGCCCTCAGCACTCCACCCCCGCCCCCCCGCCCCCAAGGACTCTGTTGTAGAGTCGCCCAAGGTAGCTCCTCTGTTGGGGTGGCCCCAGTGACCACCCAGACAGAAGTACCACAGCCTGGTCATCTCCGCTAATGGGCTGTTGTAGCCTCAGGATTCCACATGGGGCGACTCAGAGCTGTCAGGGGGCTTCCCTCAAATACTGCTACTTCCTTTCCACCCCTTACATAGTTGTTAATTTCAAGGGACCTTTCAAATAAGCATCCTGAACATTAAGCTCTGTCTGAGGGTCCAGGACAAGCCCAGTACTGATACGGGAGGCACACTGAGGTGGTGTAGAAAGAGCTTTTCCCTGGGTTCCTTCACTGGGCAAATACTCCAGAGTACCTGCCACGTGCCCCTGGGTGCTAGGTGCAAGCTTACATACTTTTTGTTTTTTAGCTGGAGTATAGTTTATTTACAATGTTGTTAGTTTCAGGCATACAGCAAAGTGATTCAGTTATCCATGCATATCTGTGTACCTACTCTTTTTTAGATTCCTTGCCCATGTGGGTCATTTTAGACTATCCAGTGGAGTTGCCTGGGCTACCCAGCAGCACAGGTCCTTATTAGTTATCTGTTTTTATATGCAGTACTGTGTACACGTCAATCCCAATCTCCCAGTTTTCCCTGCCCCCTGCTTACCCTCTGGTAACCATAAGATTGGTTCCTATACCTGGGAATCTATTTCTGTTTCGTAAATTCATTTGTACCATTTTTTTAGATTCTACATATAAGCGATATCACATGACCTTTGTCTTTGTCTGTCTGACTTACTTCGCTCAGTACGACGATCTTTAGGTCCATCCCTTTAGGTCCATCGGTGTTGTGGCAGATGGCGTGATTTCACAAGCTCGCGTTCTCGCTGGAGAGGCAGTAGGGGACAGTGGTGATCGTGAGCAGCGATCGCAGTGCAGTGAGATCAAGAACACAGAGGGAGGCTGCGCTCCATGGGGTTGCAGAGAATCGGACAGGGCTGAGTGGTTAACACACACACAGGTGGGCCTTGCTCTCCACCAGGGCAGACGGACTCTCCCCCGGCTGGTCCAGAGCTCCTGAAGAGTGCGAGTGAATACCAGGGAGGATTCTGGAGCTCAGGCAAGTCTCCCAGGTAAAGTGATTGTCTCCTGATGGATGGGTCTGGGGAAGTTAGCCACGTCTGTGAAGTCAGGGCTGGAGGAGAGTCTCCAGCTGAGCACAGAGGAAAAGGACTCCAAACGTGGGAAGGAGATCACGATGGCTCAGACTTGGTTTTCCCACCTGGCTCTGTCAGGACGTGTGGCCCTGGGTGGGGTAAATAGACCCATGCTGCCTCTCACATCAAAATGGTCCTAGGACTTGCTTTGATCACAAAACATAGGTTTTCCAGGACCAGCTGTCCCTAGGCGGCCAGGCAGCTTCTGCCTCCCTTCTTTCAGAGCTCTGGACCACCCAGGGGAGAGTCCATCTGCCGTGTTGGAGAGCAAGGCCCACCGTGTGTTAGCCACTTAGTCCTGTCCGATTCTTTGCAACCCCATGGACTGTAGCCTGCCAGGCTCCTCTACCCATGGAATTCTCCAGGCAAGAACACTGGAGTGGGTAGCCATTCCCGTCTCCGGGGCATCTTCCTGACCCAGGGGTCAAATTCGGGTCTCCTGCAAGGCAGGCAGAACCTTCACCATCTGAGCCCCCAGGGAAGCCCGAGGGCCCACCTGAGCCCCAGTCCTGTCAGCCACCAGCAGGGCTGTCTTGGCTGAGCCGGTGGACCTGCTCTAGCAGATGCCACGTGAAACAGAAATGAGCCACCCACTGAACCCTGCCCGGAATTCCTAGAAGAAAACACATGGCTATAGCTTTAAGCCACGAAGAGGCGGCGTGGTTTGTCTCATACCAGCGGAGAGATGATGTACTGGGCCCTTTGAAGTTCAGCCTTGCCATTGGTGAATAGGAGTAATCAGGCTTAGTTTCAAGATGGTGATGAGACTTAGGATCAGTAAGCATAGCGTCTCAGGAATGACCAGCCCTCTCAGTCCCTTTAGGGGACTGCATACCTTCACTCCATTCCTAGAGTTTGACTGGTTTTTTTTTTTCTTTTTGGCTACACAGTGCAGTTTGCAGGATCTTAGTTTCCCAAAGGATTGAACCCAGGGCCTGGCACCACTGGACTGACAGGGCATTCCCAGATTTTGATTCTCTTGCGAGTAGGATTGGCAGTGCGTTGAAAACTACATCAGAGTCACACTGTGTGAAGTAGGATGCCCACCCCTGCCTGTGGGTTATCGGTGTTGCAGGGCACAGTTAGGCCCAGCCTGGACCCCAGGGCTCCCAGACTACTGTGTAGAAGACAGATGTACAGGCGATGGCCTATTGGTCCCTCTTTTCATTTTGTAAACATCCACAATTCACTAATGATGGACTATTGACTTTTACTCTATGCCACGCCCGGCACCATTCCCTGGAATTTGGGATAAGTAGGTTTATCACCCCATCTCACAGATGAGGGAACTGAGGCTCAGGAAGCTGAATGCCACAGCTGGGTTTCGAGGTCAGAGCTGAGAGCTCTTGCTCTTTGGGTACCATCAGTTCCTGTCCCGAGGCCTTGTGTTTCTTTCTTCACAGGAAGCTAGGCAAACATGCTGTGACCAGAGGTCTGTCTGCTCCCAAGCAGCTGCCCAGGCCCCATGGAGCTCATGGGCAGGGATGTTCTCCTGGGGTGATCCTCTCCCATGGGCCCTGTTATGCCCACAGGCTTGGGGACAGCAGGTTGCAAACACAAAGGGGGCAGTGTCCTTCGGGTGGTGGCTGGCCCGCCCCCACTGCTCTGCACACTGCCCGGGGAATGGGGGGGCCCAGAGCTGCCAGGAGGGAGCCCTCCTGCACCGGTCTCTGGCCTTCCGGGCCCGCTTGACAGCACCTTGGACCCTGACTCCCGCTGAGGGGCAGAGCCCCAGGCAGGGAGCAGGGAGGAAGCGCCCGTCTGCTGAGCACTGACTCTTCGCAGGCATTAATTTCATGAACACGCTGTCCCCACCACAACCCTTGCAAGGTTCACTGTGATTACTCCAGGAGGGGAAATCGAGACTCCAAACATTGGCACGACCTGCCCAAGTCACGGTGGCTGAGATCCCAGATTTGAACCCAAGCCTCCTGACTCTGGACCTCTGGACTCAGCGCCCTATTCTGGTTCTGGCCTCAGACCCTGGCTGAAGTCAGGGCATGGGTGGGGCAGCTGTGCCCAGGGTTGTGGCCCAACACACCCAATGTGCGCCCGACAGCTGGGGGAGGCTGAGGTCTCTGAGGCCCTCGGGAGCCGACAGCCTTTGTGGGGAGGCAGCGATCTTCCATGAGTCTGTGCCCCTACCAGGCTCTGGACTCACCTAGGCAGGAGCCACATCCTCCTTGGAAATGGGTCCCTTGCGTGTGGCATGGGGTCATTACACAAAGGCTACTTAGCAGCTGCTCATCTGAGTTGACTGAGGTGAACTGACATGAAACACTATGGGAGGGACTTCCCTGATGGTCCAGTGGTTAAGTCCCCATGCTGCCACTCCTGGGACCCCAGTTCCATCTTTGATCTGGGAATTAAGATCCTGGAAGTTGCACAGCACAGACAAAAAACAAATAAACATAGGAGACGCTTCCAACAGGAGAATCACCTGTACAGTCGATTATGCAATTAACTAATCTTCTAGGATTAACATAAAATTGTGCACAGCATTCCAGAGGGCCAGCCCCCTCCCCCTGCCCCATCCTCCTCAGCGTGACTCCCGGGGCTCTTCTCCAGCTGTGGTGCCCATGGGCACACGTGTCT
Organism: Muntiacus reevesi; assembly: GCF_963930625.1. NCBI lineage: Eukaryota > Metazoa > Chordata > Mammalia > Artiodactyla > Cervidae > Muntiacus > Muntiacus reevesi. The sequence continues at coordinate 200,287,475 of NC_089251.1, read as the reverse complement.
GCAGAAGGCACAGTAGGGGTGCCAGAACTGCCCAGAGATCTTAGAGCTGGGTAACCCAGGTGGGTTTTCTGGGGGAGGAGAGGAGGGCTAATTTGAGCTGGGTCTCAAGGGAGGTAGGATTTCTTTAAGTGAAAGAAAACAGCAGGGGGTTCTCAGGCATAGGGAAGAGCCCCTCTGCAAAGGTGCAGAGGAAGGAGGGTGGTTCTTCGGGGGGACAATGAAGCAAGAGTCACAGGCTAGCCCCTGGTGTAGGAAGGGCCAGGCGACCTCTGGATTCTGGGGAGTAGAGTGGCTGTGCTGCCTTCTGTAAGTCGCTTAGCCTCTCTGCTGCAGAGTTACAATGAATGTTTGCTGAAGAGTGTTCTTCAAATCAGCAGCTTCCGAGGTGGGGGTTAGGGTGGGAAGGAGTGGGCAGAGGGGTGAGTCAGGCTGTGAGTCCTCTATGGATCCTATTGGAGCTGGGGGGCTGAAAGGTAGACTCTGATCAGTCACGGAGACACAGGCTGCTGCTGGGGAGGGGATGGGGCTTGGGGAAAGTGGTTCAGAGGGCGGCGGGTCCCAGAGAGGGATGCTGTCAGTGCCTCGGCCCGGGAGAGGACACCGTGGCTGGACGAGACTGCACCCGCCATGCTCTCGGAGCCGAGACTTCATGTACAGAAGGGAAATGCCGCTTGCCTCTTGGAACCATTGGTAGGACTCAGGGAGACAAGCATGCAGCGCCTCATCTCCCAGCTTCCTAAACACAGTCAGCTGTTCAGTTGCAGATCACCAGTCTGAGTGTTCACTACCTCTTGAATGTTCCACAGTGTGCAGTGGGCCCAAAACTCCATGTCCTTGGATTTGGATATCTGCAGGGATCCTGAAACAAAGCCTCTGGAGATACTGAGAAATGACTGCATTGAGTTAAATACACTGCATTATCAAAATTAATTTCACCTGTGCATTTCTACTTTCGAAAAATGTGACTACTATTAGGAATTTTAAATTTAAATATGTCGCTTGCGTTATATTCCTATTGGACAGACTGGTCCAGAGTAGTGGCTCTCAACCCAAGATGACTTGCCCCCCAGTGAACACATGGCAATCTCTAGAGACATTTGTGGTCCTCACAACTCAGGGGGTGGGATCGCATCTAGTGAGTAGAGGCCAGGGATGCTGAAGAACATCTTACAGCGCTCAGGACAGGCCCCACAACAAAGAGTTATCTGATCCGAAGTGTCAGTGGGGCTCAGGTTGTGAAGCTCTGTTCTAGAGATAATTGGTGCCTCACATTCTGCAGAGTCAAGAGCCTAGCCTTCTTATACCTTGTTACTGCGCCACGTGTACCTTGCATTTGCAAAAGTCACAATGTAGTCTAGAATGACTGCTGGAGCTCCAGCCGTTTTGACAGCACTCCTGCCAGTCAGAAAGAGATACAGAAAAGGGAACTCCTTCTTTCTTCAAGGAAGATGTCCATACCTCTTCTGCTTGCTTACAAAGACTGAAACCTAATCGTCTGGCCTCACCTTGCTGTGTGGGAACCTGGGAAATATAGTTCTTGGGTGTGGCCCAGGCCCAGCTAAGACTCAGGAGTTTCTTACCAAGGAAGATGGGAGAACGGATTTCAGGGGGAGATGGGTATCTGCCCTACCTTGACAGGGGCACTAGGCACGAAGTATTATTCCCGTTTTACAGATGAAGAAACAGAGGCACATGGGTGAGGGGCTTGCCAAGACACAGTGTAGAGGGCACCCGCAGCATGAACTGAGGGCTCCTGCTTCCCTTGTCTCCTCATCACCCTGCTTCCCTTTCGTCCTTGGAATTCCACCAGCCAGTCACACATGTTGTCTCCTTCACCATGGTGCCAGGTCCTCTATCAAGACCTTCACTGGCTCTCCAAGCTGCTCCTTCACGTTCCCATAAAGTCTAGAGCTCACTAGCAGCACGTCTACCTTCCTGAGACCCGCCGAGATGGAAATCTGGCTTTTTTTTTAAGTGAAAATGCACACAGCCCCTGTTCCAGAATAACCTTTCCCCCATCTCAGGATGCTGTGTAGATGCTGCGGCATGCTGTCCCGCCATTCCCTGGAGGTCCAAACACCTCTCCTGCTCTTGCCCACCCCTGGGAATGCTGGCTACTGACATACAGCTGGGCACCTCTCTGGAACTTTCCCTCTGTCATGTCCCCTTCCTTGGGACAGCTACGCCCAAGGTCGGGTCAGGGTAACACATAAAGGCCCAGATCCTGTGCCCCAGCCAGGCTCTCCGAGGCTCAGAGCTGCCATGGGATCGGCTGAAGCCTTCCTTGCATCTGCCTTGCAGTTCAACCCTCCCCTCCCGGCACTTCATTTACACGTCCAGTGACATCCATGCTAACAGTATTCCCCAGAAAACTTCCTGCACCTGATCTCCACCTCAGAGTCTGCTCCCAGGAGGGCCTGTCCAAGAATGGCAGGGGCGAGACGCATGGGGAGGAGGGGAGGATGGCAAAACCCTCAGCTCTACATTCACCAGGGGCTTCTCTGAGTCTCCCCGTCCTCATCCCGTCCCTGTCATGCAGTAGCATATTCATTCATTCATTCACTTACTGAGCATTTGCTGAGTTCTGCTACAGACTGGGCAACCACACAGAGAGTCTGCATCCTCACTGAGCTGAAGGTCTGATACAGGGAGAGAAGTGTGCGAGCAAGCATGCAGTCCCACGGTGGAGTGTGGAATTGTGAGGAAGCAAAGACGCAGTGGGCGTGGAGGGACTCCGTAACCTGCCAAGCCCTAGGAGGAAGCAAGATTCTTCGCCCTGGGGCTGTTCCCTCGCTTTCCACTTCCACCTGCTCCCAGGGAGCCATGCTTCCCTCCCAGGCCTTGGGTACACTTGGGAGGCATTTCTGGTCCATTGGGCCAGAACACACACTCTGCCCTGTGTGGCCTGGGGAGTCCCGAGAGTTGGCCCAGTGGAACCAGGCACGGCCCACAGGTCCAGGGCCCCTTGTTCACTAGCACACGCCCCGCCTCTCCTGGGCTGCCCCCCGGGGTCAGGAGTGGGGAGCAGTTCCTCACTGTTCTCTTCACCAACACAGACTTTGCCCTGGTTGCCTAGATCTTGACCCCTTCCCCATGCTTGACAGGATATTTCACTGAATCTAAGAGGTCATCAATGTAAGGTATTCCATTATTTTATGAACCAAGAAGAGAAAACACTGGGAATTAAACTTGATACAATGTTTTCTTATCACTTAGAATTTGCATTTGGTTTTTCTTGAAAGATCTTTTCTTTAGCGAGGTGTCTATCTTGTGCACACATAAAAATGGAGAACATAAGCAAGGGAGGTCATTTAACTTATTTCTAGATGTTCTCTGTGTTTTCAGGTACGGCTCTTCTGGGTCCTCTTCTAATGAACAGTTGTCTCTTGCAGGTTCTGCATCCTGCGTTCGGGGGTAGAGCATTGATGGTGCAGCATTTGGGAGCGCTGTTCGTCCCTTTTTTAAAAAAAATTGTTTTCAAGTGTAGTTGATTTACAATGTTGTGTTAACTTCTGGTGTACACAAACTGATTAGTTTACATACACTGTTTTTTCATATTCTTTTCCGTTATGGTTTATCACAGGATACTGAATATGGTTCCCTGTGCTCACAGTAGGAACTTGCTGTCTACCCATTCTGTATATAACAGTTTTCATCTGCTAATCCCAAACTCCAGATCCATCCCTGCCACATCCCCCGCCCCCTTAGCAACCGCGAATCTGTTCTCTATGTCTGTGGGTCCGCTTCTGTTTTGTAGATAAGTTCATTTATGTCATTCTTTTAGATTCCACATACAAGTATATCATATGATATTTGGTTTTGTATGATTTAATTCACTTACTATGATCATCTCTAGGTCTGTCCATTCTGCTGCACATGGCATTATTTCGTTTCTTTTTATGACCAGGTGATATTCCATTGTATGTATGTACCACATCTTTATCCATTCATCTGTCTGTGGACATTTATGTTGTGTTTGTGTCTTGGCTATTGTGAATAGTCCTGCAGTGAACACTGGGGTGCATATATCTCTCTAAATTAGTTTTGTCTGAGCATCAGGAGTGGGATTTCAGGATCATACGGCATCAGCTGCACCTTTTTGATAAAGGTGTTTTCACAACGTTATACTATAAGGAAGTGCTAACATGTATGTACAATGTGAACTCATCACAAAGCTGCCAAACGGCCAAGAGCCATCACCAACAGTCAGAAGCATCCTGATGAAAATGTGAAGGAAAAATAAACCCATGTGTCTTAAAATCAGTGGTATATGCTGGTTTATCACAACTGTGAATCCAAGAAGGTCAAATTTTTAAACTACATTTCCCAGCCCCTCTTGCAGATCTATGACCTAGTTTCCATCATTAAGATGCACTCATCAAGTCTCTGATCCAGAAGTGATATGAAGGAATAGGCTAGATAGAGGTCATCCATTTCGCTGGCGTGGGTGGCAGAAAAAGTGTTTCTGAGATTAATCAGACCAGTGAAGCAGGACTGTTTCTGGGAGCATTGCCTAGACTTGCTTCTTCAGTCCTTCTAACAGTTCTGCAGGAACAAAACTTTGTTCTGCCCCCAGCTAGTTAGAATTACCCATCTAAGATCTCTTCTTTCCTTCTTTGTTAAGACAAAGAAGAAATAGAAGCTCTGATCTTATTGGGGCCTAGCAATCTGTGCCCAGGTGAAAACCTACATTTCCCAGGCTATTAAATGTGGTTAATAGAGAGATGACCACATGACTAAATTCTGACCAATGAGATGTGAATAGAATTTGGTAGGTGGAACTTTGGGGGAAATTCCTTAAAAGGTGAACTGACTTCAGTGTGTTCCATAAAGTCATGATCCTAAGATAGGGTGGTGTGGGTCAGCTCCCTGAAACTGAAGTTTCATCTTATTAATGGTTATTGTAATTATAGGTCATATATTTAAGGGAAGTATCTTCAAAAACAAAATTACACCCTGAAATCCATATTTGGAATTATGATAAAGCAAGAAAGGTTTAAAACCTTATCTTTCTCCATGATCTGCTGATTACCCCTTGACCGTGGAGAATGATTTGGGTCTGCACACACATCTGTATTTAGTGTCTGGACCCCAGTCAGCTGCAGAAGAAATCACTGGGTACAAATTGGCAAAATGCTTCTGTACATAATATTAATGCAGGAAATATTTGACAAGCTAGACTGAGTTTATTGCCTTGCCTTTTTGTTGGTATATTTTGAATTCCCTAGCCCCTGATTTAGGCTTTATTTTGTGTTTGCAAGATTTGTTTTTGAATAGTTATGAATGTCCTTATCAGGGGGAGGGATGGATGTGTGAATTATCTTGATCTTGGTACGCGCCACAGTGTCTTTGTGACAAATCATCCCATGGTATACTTTAAATATATAAAATTATATTTCTCAATTATTCCTCAATAATTTCAAAGTTTGGGGAAAATTAATGTATGTCTTATGGAAAATGCATATTTACAACTCAACAAATAGTATTTTTCCATGTTGTTTGCATTGCATTCCTTTTCATACCCTCAGAAGTTGATTTTAATTCTGGATGGTCTTATTTCTTAGTGTTTTCATCAGAAATAAGTCCTGCTGATGAAGCTTTAAGTTTTTATTATGTTTCTTTATAGATTAAATGTTCCTTTTTTTTAACATTTGTATCACTGTCCCACTACTTACTCCACATAGTAACATTCTTCAACATTATATTCTGTTGAACCTAGTAGAGAAATCTGAATATCCTCTTTCTCACCTAAAAAAAAAAAAGTGCTTAAACATTTTATATAGCAAAGAAACCTGGGGGAGAGCTGAACCAATTGATCGCTATCCTTTTACCCTTGCCTCTTCCTGCTCCCAGCTGTCTGGAAGGCAGTTGTGAAGGCTGGAGCTCAGGCAGCCATCTTATGAAGGGTAAACACCCATTCGAACATTGAGCAGAAGTACAAAAGGAGTTGTAACCCTCGAAGACGTCATAAAGACATTATTTCAGCCCTGAATTGCCCACCATATCTTAATTGATATTAATTGGTCCTTACTTGGTACTCGGGGCTGCAATTACAAATCTAAAAATTTTAAATTGGCTGAATGGAGAGGGTTGGGTTTGAGGCCGTGAAGGTAAAGATGTGACAGGCTAGAAAGTTGTTGCCTTTAGACGTGTGGTGGTGAAACATTTGTCGAGTTGCCACCTGTGGTCCTTTCGAAGCTGGATTCTGTGCCAGTGAAGTCTGTAGGTTAGCGCACATAGTGGAAAGAGAATATTGGCATGTGTTGACTCAGCTCATTCCGGCTGCTTTGAGTCAAGTCCAATAAGAAACGGAAAACCCAGATGAGAGCCAACCGGTGAAGAAGGGAGAAAATACCACTCTACCTACAGTCTGGATTCTAAGCTGTTTGAGGGCACTGGTTTGAAGTCTCACAGAGTTCAAGAATTCTGCTGCTCCCGCCATGCTGGGCAATGAATGTAGAGAAACAGTCTTAGCCAGAGATTTTTAAATGGCCTTTCGTCCTTTTCACTCTAGTGAGAGTTTTCTGCCAGATGAAGGGGGAAAACTCACCAGAAAGATTGGAATAAGGATGTGATTAAGGGTGTTGCCTTCCCTATTGTTTCAGATGGCATCAAGGCAGGCACAGAGGGGGATGGGCCAAGGTGGATGGGCAAAAAGGTGGGCCAAGGGGGTTCTGGGAAGACAAAGCAGAGAGGGGTGCAGCTACAGGGCTCAATGTTTGCAGCCTGAAAAAATTCACCACAGTGTAATTGCCATGGGATTAGTGTCCAGAATGTATTAAGAATTCCCATAAATTAGTGAGAACAAGACAACACATTCAGTTGAATAAGGGCCACAATAATTGAAGAGAAATTGCCTAGACTGGAAAACACGGATGGCCCATAAGCATATAAAACACTGTTCAACCTAACTAGCAGTCAGGAAAATACAAATTCAGGCCATGAGATAAAATTTCGCAGCCTGGCAAAAATGTTAAAGGTACAAAATACCAAGTGTTGGGCGCTTGCACAGGAGTGCTGCGGCTGGCGTAACTTGGCAGGCACACCCCCAGCGCTGCAGTTCTACCCCTGAGGATACTCCCTGGAGAAAATCTTGAATCTGTGCATCAGGGGTCGGAGTAGAAGTGTTCATTTTTTAAAAAAGTAGCAGTGGACTTGCCTAGTGGTCCAGTGGTTAAGAATCCACCTGCCGATGCAGAGGACCCAGGGTCAATCCCTGGTCCAGGAGGATTGCACATGCCTTAGGACAGCTAAGCCCACGAAGCACGATTACTGAGCCCACGCACTCTAGAGCATGCGCTCCCCGACAAGAGAAGCCGCCACAACATGGAGCTGGCTAGCCACAACTAGAGGAAGCCCACACACAGCGATGAAGAGCCAGCACAGTCAAAAAATGAGGAAATAAATATTTTTTTAAAAAGGACAATCTGAACAATAACCATCTTTGACTGTACAATAGATAATTTTTCGTTAAGTAAATTTAACGCAGAAACACATAGAGCAGTGAAAATGAAATATAAAAAAACAGTCACATACATCAACATGGTTAAATCTCAGAAACATAATGTTCAAAGGAAAAACTCAAGTTGCAAAATTGCAAAATATTTGTTTTCTACTTATAAAAAGTAGAAAAGCAGGCAAACTAAATAATACATTATAAGAAGATACATAACTATGTAGAAAAATTAAGATTGTAAGTGCCAATGGAGGGAGATGGGGGTGGTTTTAGTTTTTAAAAGTCAATATATTGTATATGCACTCTTTTATGTATGATACACACATAAAAACAAAGCAAAAACTTTATAATAAAAGAACAAAGCAAAAAGTTGTGGAGAGACAAATTATTGGGCTATGATTACTCACACAGATTTGACCAAGACAACTCTAAGATAACACTTGGAGACTTCAAAATCCCACTTTCAATAATGACTAGAGCAACTAGACAGAAAATAAATACGGAAATAAAGGACCTGAACATTATTTTAGGTGAATGGGACCTAATAGACTTATTACATAGAACATCCACCCAACAACAGCACAGTACACAATTATCTCAGGTGCACACAAAATGTTCTCCAAGATGGACAATTTGTTAAGCCACAAAGCAAGTCTTAATACATTTTAAAAGTTGAAGTCATAAAAGGCATTATTTTTTATAATAATGGAATGAAACTATAAAGCAACAGAAGGGAAGCCAGGAAATTCACAAATATGTGAAATTAAACAGCACATTTTTAAACAACCAATAGGCAAAGAAAAAAATCAAAAAGAAAATTAGAAAGTATCTTGAGACAAAAATGAAAACATGACATATCAAAACTTACAGGATGCAGCAAAGCAGTGTTAAGAGAGATTCTATCGCTTACATTTTAAAAGAGAAGGATCTCAAGTCAACAGCTTAACTTTACACCTCAAGGAACTAGAAAAAGAACAAAATAAATCTAAAGCAGTCAGAAGGAAGGAAATACTAAAGATTAGAGATAAAATAGAGAATAGGAAAACACTTGAGAGAGTCAATGACACCAAGAGTTTCATTCTTCAAAAGGACCAACAAATCTGACAAAACTTTAACTAGACTGATAAGAAAAAAAGAGAAAAGAGTCAAATAACTAAAATCAGAAATGAAAGTGGAGACATTACTACCAATTTTACAGAAATAAAAAGGTTTACAAGAGAGTACTATGAACTATTGTATACTCTGCCCCCAATTGAATGACCTGTATGAAATGGACAAATTCCTAGAAAATGCAACCTACCAAGAATGAATCGTGAAGAAATAGAAAATCTGAACAGACCTATAACTTATAAGGAGATTGACTCAAGCATCAAACACCTCCCAACAAAGAAAAGCAGAAGACCAGTTATCACTGGTGAACACCACCAAACATTCAGAAAAGGACTAACATCAATTCTTCTTATAGTCTTTCAAAAAACTAAAGAAGGAACAATTCCTAACTCATTCTATGAAGCTAGCATTACCATGATACCAAAGCCAGGCAAAGATGTTATAAGAAAAAAACAGACCAGTATCCTGCATAAATATTGAGGTAAAAATCCTCAACAAGATACTGGCAAACCAAATTCAACAGCTTCTTAAAGGAAGTGCTTACCATGACCACATGAGATTTATTCCTGGAATGCAAGGATGGTTCAACATATGAAAAGTAATCACTGTTATACTCCCCATTAACAGAATGAAGGACAAAAATTGAACAGTTATCTCATTTGACACAGAATTGCATTTGATAAAATACAAACACTCTCTCATGACCAAAATACTCAGCAAACTAAGAATAGAAGAAAACTACCTCAACATATGGAAAATTCACAGCTAACTTCATACCCAATGCTAAAAGTTTGAAAACGTTTCCCCTAAGATGTGGAACAAGTGAACAATGATTGCTTTTACTAGTTCTGTTCCACATTGTACTAGAAGTCCTAGCCACAGTAGCTAGGCATCAAAATGAAGTAACAGGCATCAAAATTGGAAGTGAAATTAATTAAGTAAAAGTATATTCAGAAACTCAATGATAAAATCTATGGCTACCCTCTCGTCAAGAACAGTGAGAGCCAAAGACAATGGAACATTATCTTTAAAGTGCCAAAAAAAAATCCAGAATGTTTTATTCAGTAAAAATATTAAACAGTGGTGGAAAAATAAAGAGATTTTCTCATAAACAGAAATTGAGCTAATTCATTGCTGGCAGATGTGCACTACAAGATTTGCAAACACATCTTCCTACTGAAAAGGAGTGATATCAGACAGAATTATTCAGGAAGAAAAGAAGAGCACAAAAAATAAAAAAGAAATATGTGGATAAATATAATAGAATATTGTCCCTCTTAAAGTCTTTAAAATGCATTTCATTGCCTAAAGCGAAAATCATAACATTGTTTATGTGGGATTTATAGCACAGGTAGATGTATCACACGTGACAACTAGAATATAAAGCAAGGGCAAAGTACAGGCTGACCTCATTTTACTGCTCTTCACTTTATTGCGCTTCTCCGATACTGAGATTTTTAATAAAATGAAGGTTTGTGGCGACCCTGCATCAAGCAAGTCTATCAGTGCCATTTATCCAAGAGCATTTGCTCATTTCATGTCTCTGTGTCTCATGTTGATAATTCTCACAATAGTTTAAACTTTTTCATTATTATTATATTGTTACCATGATCTCTGACCAGTAATCTTTGATGCTCCTATTGCAAAAATACTATGATTCACTGAAGTCATAATAAAGTATTTTTAAATTAAAACGTATACATTAATTAGGGTGTGTGCAGTATAGTGTAAACATAGCTTTTATATGTACTGGGAAACCAAAAAATGTCTGTGACTCATTTTATTGCAATATTAACTTTATTGCAGTGGTCTGAAACCAAACCTGCAATATATTGAAAATATGCCTATAAATGTTTCTATACAGTTTCAAGGTTCCTGAATTTTACATGAAGTGGTATATTATTGACATTTGTTTCTGTGTAATCCCATTGTGGTCAGAGGACATATCATGCATGATTTCAGTTCTGTTTTAAGGCTCAACTTCTAGTTTATCATAGTGTAAACCCCTTGTTTTCCCCCTTAAACCAGGAATTAAACAAGGATGTCCATTCTCACAGCCTTCCTCAGTGATCAGTGCAAAGGAATAGAGGAAAACAATAGATTGAGAAAGACTAGAGATCTCTTCAAGAAAATTAGAGATATCAAGGGAACATTTCATGCAAAAATGGGCACAATAAAGGATACAAATGGTATGGACATAAAAGAAGCAGAAGATATTAAGAAGAGATGGCAAGAATACACAGAAGAAGTATACAAAAAAGATCTTCACAACCCAGATAATCACAATGGTGTGATCACTCACCTAGAGCCAGACATGCTGAAATGTGAAGTCAAGTGGGTCTTAGGAAACATCACTACAAACAAAGCTAGTGGAGGTGATGGAATTCCAGTTGAGCTATTTCAAATCCTAAAAGATGATGCTGTGAAAGTGCTGCATTTAGTATGCCAGCAAATTTGAAAAACTCAGCAGTGGCCATAGGACTGAAAAAGGTCAGTTTTCATTCCAATCCCAAAGAAAGGCCATGCCAAAGAATGCTCAAACTACCGCACAATTGCACTCATCTCACATTCTAGCAAAGTAATGCTCTAAATTCTCCAAGCCAGGCTATAGCAATATGTGAACCATGAACTTCCAGATATTCAAGCTGGATTTAGAAAAGGCAGAGGAACCAGAGATCAAATTGCCAACATCTGTTGGATTATCAAAAAAGCAACAGAATTCTAGAAAAACATCTACTTCTGCTTAAATGACTATGCCAAAGCCTTTGACTGTGTGGATCACAACAAACTGTGGAAAATTCTTAAAGAGATGGAAATACCAGACGTCCTGACCTGCCTCCTGAGAAATCTGTATGCAATTCAGGAAGCAACAGTTAGAACTGAACATGGAACAACAAACTGTTTCCAAATTGGGAGAGGAGTATGTCAAGGCTGTATATTGTCACCCTGCTTATTTAACTTATATGCAGAGTACATCATGAGAAATGCTGGGCTGGATGAAGCATAAGCTGGAATCAAGATTGCCAGGAGAAATATCAATAACCTCAGATAAGCAGATGACACCACCCTTATGGCATAAAGCAAAGAAGAACTAAAGAGCCTCTTGATGAAAGTGCAAGAGGAGAATGAAAAAGTTGGCTTAAAACTCAACATTCAGAAAACTAAGATCATGGCATCCAGTCCCATCACTTCATGATAAATAGATGGGGAAACAATGGAAACAGTGACAGCTTTCATTTTGGGGGGCTCCAAAATCATTGCAGATGGTGACTGCAGCCATGAAATTAAAAGACGCTTGCTCCTTGGAAGAAAAATTATGACCAACCTAGACAGCATATTAAAAAGCAGAGATATTACTTTGCCAACAAAGGTCCATCTAGTCAAAGCTATGGTTTTTCCAGTAGTCATGTGTGGATGTGAGAGTTGGACTATAAAGAAAGCTGAGCACCAAAGAACTGATGCTTTTGAACTGTGGTGTCAGAGAAGACTCTTGAGAGTCTCTTGGACTGCAAGGAGATCCAACCAGTCCATCCTAACGGAGATCAGTCCTGGATGTTCATTGGAAGGACTGATGCTGAAGATGAAACTCCAATACTTTGGCAACCTGATGCGAAGAACTGACTCATTTGAAAAGACCCTGATGCTAGGAGGGATTGGGGGCAGGAGGAGAAGGGGACGACAGAGGATGAGATGGCTGGATGGCATCACCGACTCAATGGACATGAGTTTGAATAAACTCCAGGAGTTGGTGATGGACAGGGAGGCCTGGCGTGCTGCGGTTCATGGGGTCACAAGGAGTCGTACACGACTGAGTGACTGAACTGAAATGAACTGTCCATTCTCACTACTTGTGTTAAATATTGTGTTGCACTAGCCAGTGCAATAAAGCAAGTAAAAGAAATAAAAGGCACGTAGATCAGAAGGAATCAAAACTATCTCTTTTCTCAAACAACATGATTACTTTTCACATAGAAAATTTTTACCTAGATCTCTGCAAACAATGACAAAAATTTAAAAGTTAATATAGCCAGATCACAAAGTAAGTCAGTGTGCAAACAGTTGAAATTAAATTAAATTACATTTCAAGTATACCATTAAAATAAATACAATACTTAGAATTTAACCAAAGATGTGCAAGATCTGGATCAGTGGAGAGACATCAGTGTCATTATGGAAAAGCTCTACATTGTTAAAATTTGTCCATAGATCCTTCTAAATTTTTCCTTCTAAATTTGTCCAGAGATCCAATATAGTCTCAGTCATAACCTTACTAGGCTTTTTATTTTCTAGAAATTGACAAATGGAGTCTAAAGCCTATATGGGAATGCCAAGGATATCTTGAAAAAGAGGAACAAAATGGATGGACTTCACACTGTGTGACCTCAAATTCGCTATATAGTTTAGTAACCAGGTCAGTGAGGTACAGCATTAAGGTTCAGACGTCACCGAGTCCAGACATAGAGCCACATTCACTTGATTCCCAATAAGAGAGCATCTACTGTGAGCATCTATTCCGTTAGGAAGCGGATTTTGCTCTGGTTAACAGTGAATACCTGTGGGGGACCAAATGACCTTGGCCATGAACCTGAGCTGCCCAACGAGAGCTGGAGGCTGTCTGCTCACCTCACCATCAAATCAGTGGGATTAGACTCAAGCAAATCCTGGAGACACATGGAAGGTGCACCAGTAGGTGGTCTCCCATCCACCTACACTTCCTCCTTCCGCCCGCCCTGTGACCAGCTGAGGAAAGCCCTGAAGCCCTGTTCAGACGGCTCTGAGCAATACGCAGCAGTCAACGAAGATGAAGCACCGTGGAGCAACTCAGGGGTGCGTTGAAGGATGGTGGGAATGGGAAATCCTCCCAAAGTGAAAACTTCAAGCAGGACATCATGACATGATCCTCTAGATGATACGGAGTAAGGACCACTCCTGATTTGTGGATGCTAGCTACGGTCAGTGGTCAGGAAGTTGAAACTAGCTAGACTGAAAGACTCATAACATGGTTGGAGAAACAGCAGGCCAATCATGTGACAATATTTGTGTCTTGTGTGAACGCTTCCCATGAGGATACCTGTTGCAGAGGAGGTTTTTAATTGTCCATCTCTTTCTGCAACCAGTGCACACTCATTGACAAAGTGGTACCGTGATAGCAGGGATGGGGGTTGTATGTAGGCACAAGAGCATGGGATTGATCACTCTAAAGCCATTTTCGGACTTCCCTGGAGGTCCAGTGGCTAAGACTCCATACTCCCAACGCAGGGGGCCCAGGCTCAACCCCTGGTCAGGGGACTAGAGCCGACATGCCCCAACTAAAGATCCTTCATGCTGCAACTAAGTCCCAGTGCAACAAAATACATAGTATTTTCTTAACAAGTAAAATCGATTTGACTACTGTCACTACAAAGTGCCCTCAATACGGGGCCAAACCAGGGGGGCACAGCTGGCCCCCAGTGGAGGCTGATGCGCTGGGTGTCCTCCGTCACAGAGGCGGCAGTGATGTTTCCTTACTGGGACAGACAGTTCTGTGAAGGGGTTTTCCCTCCTTATCTGTTTTGCTTCTATGGCAGTATCGTCTGTGGACTTACTGGTGCCCTTGTTCTCTCAACATTGCTACCGGTCAAGTAGCTTATTTTGCAACCTTACAGAGAAGTAAGACCAATAATATCCATGGGATTGGTAGGTTTTTGCCGTGTTCCTGCTCACTCCAAAGCAGTTGGCCTTCTAGAATAGAGAGATGGCCTATTAAACACCCCATTACAGCACCAGGTAAGAGACAACGGCTCAAAAAGAGGCGTTGTTTCTATTCTACACTCTACCACCTAGTTCTGAACCGGCTATCAATACATGGTCATGTTTCTTCCTGTTAGCATACGTGGGTCCAGAAGTTGACGAGCTCATCACCTCCTTCATAATGCAACTGATGACTAACCCACACCTTGTTTGTCTTGTAGCCCCGCAATTTGGGGCTCTATTATTTAAGTAGTCTTGGTAACTCAAGGAATGAATGGATCTACAAGAAGAATCAAATTAAATTAGAAGATGAGACCCTCACTTGACCATTTGGAAATCCTCATGTCACTGAACAAACCAGAGAAAAGAGAGTTAAAATGTTGAGTAGCGAGATGGACGTTAATTTTCAGGAGGAGATAGCGTTAGACAGATACTGCTACACAATGGGGACAGGAAATCCTCAGGAATGGTCCCTGGTATGACTATGTCCAAAGATTAATGGATGACAGAGTAATCCAACATAAACAAGATCACTAAGAACTCAGATCCCTCCGGAATAGCTTTGGGTCGCGTCATTGTGTAAAGCACCTTTTGAGGGTGAGGACAGGAAGACGGCCTTGGGTAAATGGCCAAGTGTCTGCTTTGGGGTCCAGTGTAAGGAAAGGAATGAGTGTCACGATTCTCCTCTCCCCCACACACACCCCTCCACCAACACATTTCCCACGTCGAGCTTTCATTCCCTCTCACGCGCCTGCCTGCCCCTTAGCACAGCCAGCCCTGTTCAATCACACTTCCGAGGAAGCTTCCGTCCTTGCTTCCTGAGCCCTGCTCGCCCCCGGGTTGAATGGTGTTCCCTCCTGGGGGATCTGGGTTCCTCTGGCCTTGCACTCCTAATGCTGTCAGCACGTCCGCGCTCATCGCCTCCTGGAGACGGAAGCTTTTGACCTCTCTCTCACACTGCTGCCTGCCCAGTGGCCGGCACGGCACAGATGCTCAGGAGCCAGCTGCAACCGGGGCCCAGAAGGCAGAGTGGGAGTGGGTACTGGCCAAGGGGCATGGTGACCCCGGGGGGGCTGTTGAGGACTCCGCCAGAGCTGCATCCTGGGGACTCCAGGCAGGCAGACTCCAGCCGCGGGACACCCTAACGCTACCAAGCCCCCAATCCCTTGTAGAGTAAACACAGATCCCAGATCCAAATAGGGCTTCCCAGATGGCACCAGTGTAAAGAACCCCCTTGCCAATGCAGGAGACATAAGAGACGTGGGTTCGATCTCTGGGTCAGGAAGATCCCCTGGAGAAGGAAATGCCCACCCACTCAAGTATTCTCGCCTGGAGAACCCCCTGGACAGAGGAGCCTGGTGGGCTACAGTCCACAGGGTTGCAAAGAGTCAGACACGACTGAGTGATTTAGCACACTTCACTCACCAGGTTCAAATAGCAGCAAAAGAGCTGATATCAGAGGCCAGGAGTCTGGTGGAAACAGCTCTGAATGGGGATAGGGTGGGAGGGAAGCAAGTCTATGTGCTTAGAGGTGAGTAAGCAGTCATGACAGCGAAATATTGAATAATAACAGTACAATTCCACTGTTAAGTCTGCTGCCCAGAGCCATGCACTCGGTTGAAAAATTCACGTTTCCGTTTTGAAAACAAGACAACAAAAACTCTGAGAATGTGAGTACCTGCCCCAGGAGGCACAGCCGGTCAGCGGCCTCACCACGTGTGATGAGCTGTATGCATCTCCACCACCGGGGCTCGTTCCACCGTGACCTGATGCTACTACACAAGAGCAGGACAATACGAGGGGAAGAAACCCACGTCTGTACTCTTGCATTGGGGTTACAGGATGTGCAAATGATTGCTGCATAACAGATTGCTCCAAAACTTAACACATTAAAACAGCCAGCGTTTTTTGCCTCACACTCAGGCAGGTGGTGCCTCAGGGCCGGGCCTGATCTTGCAGTCGTGATGTCAGTGTGGCTGTGGGCCCTGAAGGCTTGGCCAAGGTTGGAGGAGCTGCTTCCAAGATGTGACCCTCCTTGTGCCGTTGGCTGGAGGCCTCAGGTCCTCACCCTGTGACCTCTCCACGAGGCTCTCAGACTGTCCTCTCAACATGGCAGCCAGCCAGTATACACATATTTACTTACTTATTTTTGGCTTCACTGCTTGGCGTGTTGGATTTTAGTTCCCCCACCAGGGACTGATCCTGCACCCCCAGCACTGGCAGCGTGGACTCTTACCCCCTGGACTTCCAGGAAGTCCCCAAGTCTTAGTGCTGTTTATGATCTAGTCTCTGAAGTCCCACAAGGCCACTTTCACTTTATTCTATTCATTAAACTTACCTGCAGCATTCTGCATTCCCAGCAACAACTCAAGAGCATTCCTGCAGCTCCAGATGCTCACTAGCATTTGGTGAATCAGAGTTTGGGCCATTGTATTAAATATGTAGCAGTTTCTGGTTTTATTTTTTATTTCCCTGAGGACATATGTTGTGGAGCATCTTTTAAAATGCTTATTTTCCATTTGCATAACCTCTGTGATGAAGTGTCTGTTAAGGTCTTTGACCCACTTTTTAATTGATTGTTTCTTCCCTTATTGCTGAGTCTGAAGAGTTCTTGTATATTTTGAGAAACAGCCCTTTATCAGACGTGTCTTTTGCCAAATAGTTTCTCCCAGCCTTGGCCTTTCTTCTCATTCCCTTGAGATTGTCTTTCACAGAGCAGACCTTTTTCGTTTTGTTTTTTTGAGTAGAAGTTTTAAATTTTCATGGAAGCCATTGCCATTAAAAAGAATGAAAACCACCATCTACAGCAGCCTGGATGGAGCTAGAGAAAGTCATCCTGAGCGAAGTAAGTCGGCAGAGGAGAAATGGCGTGTGATATCGCTTATACGTGGAATCCCAAAAAAAAATACAATGATCCAGATGAGCTTACTTACAAAACAGACTCACAGACTGTGAGAAAGAGTTTATGGTTGTCGAGGGGAAGGATGGGGGACGGCCTAGTCAGGCAGTTTGGGAGGGACGTGTACACACTGCTGTATTTAAAATGGATAAACAAGGACCGACTGCGAAGTGCATGAAGCTTTGCTCAACGGCTCTGTGGCAGCCTGGATGGGAGGGTGTTTGGGGAAATGGATACATGTGTGTGTATGGCGGAGTCACTTTGCTGTTCACCTAAAATTATCACAATATTGTCTGCTAATCAGCTGTACCTCAATACAAAATAAAAAGCTAAAAATAGTTTTAATGGAGTCCAGCTGATCAACTGTTTCTTTCCTAGATTCTTCCTTTGCTGTTGTACTTAAAAAGTCGTCACCATAGACAAGGTCATCTTAGGTTTTCTTCTATTTTATCTTCTAGGTGTTTTATACTTTTAAGTTTTACATTTATGTCTGTGATTCATTCTGAGTTAATTTTTGTGAAAAGCATAAGGTCCGTGTCTGGATTCATATTTTTGCTTGTGGATATTCAGTTTTTCCAGTTGGTTTAAAAGACTATCTTATTCCACTGTATTGTCTTTGCACTTTCTCAAAGATTAGTTGATTATATTTTTATGGGTCTGTTTCTGGGGTGTCTATTCTGTTCCATTAATCTATTTGTCTATGCTTTCACCAATATTGTGTTGCATTGGTAATTGTAGCTTTATAGTGAGTCTTGAATTTGGGTAGCATACGTCTTCCAACTCTGTTCTTCTCTTTCAATATTTTTTTGGCTATTCTAGGTCTCTTGCCTCTCCATATAAACTTTTGAATCAGTTTGTCAGTATCTACAAGATAACTTACTGGGATTTTGATTGGAATTGCTTTGAATTTATATGCCACATTGAGAAAAACCGACATCTTGACAATATTGAGCCTTCCTAGCCATGAACATCAGATTAGTTCTTTTCGATTTCCCCCTGGAATTACTATTTGTGCATGGTGTGAGGTAAGGGTCAAGTTTTCCTTCTTTCCCCCTCACGTTTACACCTAAGTGACCTAGCACACTTACGGAAAATACTTTCTTTCTCCCACTGGTGTGGGGTGTCACCTTTGTCATAAATCAAATGTTCAAGTATGCGTGGGTCTACTTCTGGGGTCTTTATTTGTTTTCGTCATATATTTGCAGATTGTCTATTACTGCAGAATGCCAAATTACTGTGAGCTTTGTAAAAATTCTTGACTCCTGGTAGAACAAGTCTTCCCACCTTGTTTTTCTTCTTCAAGAGTTTCTTGTCTACTTTTATCCCTTTGCAGTTTAAACTGAGCCTTTCAGGCTACATAGAAACATCTTTTCGGAGACTTCCCTGGTGGTCAAGGCTAAGACACTCCCAGTGCAGGAGGCTCAGGTTCAGTCCCTGGTCAGAGAACTAGATCTCACATGCTGCAGCTAAGACTGTAGCCAGTGCCGCCAAATAAATAAATATTTTTTTAAAAACACCTATTGAAAATTTTATCAGAATTGCGTTAACTGCACAGATCATTTGGGAGAGAATCAAAAACGTTACTATGCTTCTGTTCAATATCTTTCCATTTAGTTAAATCTTTACTTTTCTCTCAAGAATGATCTTACGGTTTTCCTCAATGAGGTGTTGCTCTTTTTGCTGTTGTTGGATGTATTTCTAGGTATTCAAAAGTTTTATTCGGTTGTAAACAGTCCCTGTTTAAAATTTTCATCTTTTGTTTGTTACCAACATATATCTAGAAATAGTTTATTTTTACTGGGCTTGATCCAGCAATATTGCTGAATTCATTATTCAATCTATTAATCTGTCAGTTCTTTAGATTTCCTACATAGTCATTTCACTCACTAATTACAACAGTCTTATTTCTTCCTTCCCGGTCCTTATGACTATTTTTTTTTGGCCATGCAGAATCTGTTTCCTGACCAGGCATCAAACCCGTGTTTCCTGCAGTGGGATCGTGGAGTCTTAAGCCCTGGACCACCAGGGAAGTCCCCCCTTGTGACTTTAATGTCTACTTTTCTGGCCAGGGCCTGCAGCACAACATTCAGCAGAGGTAGCAATGAAGTGCATCCACGCTTTGCTCTAGCACTCAAAGGGAAAGCTTTCAACATCTCATCATTAAGTATGGTATTTTCCCTAGTTATTTTTAAAATAGGTAATCTTTATCAGATGGAGAAAATTTTCTTCTGTTTTAAATTTTCTAAAAGTATGTCTAAAATCATGAATGGATGTTGAATTTTTATCAAATGCTGTTTCTAGATCAATCAAGATGATCATGTTTTTTCCTTTATACTCTGTTCATGTGATTAATTTCATTAATTGACTTTCTAATGTTAAAACCAACCTTGGAATAAATAACTGCTTGACCTTATGTTACAAGATTCCTTTTGCTAATATTTTGTTTAGGATTTTTGCATCCGTGTAATGAATGAGATTGGCCTGTAATTTGCCTTTCTCATAAGGTCTTATCAAGTTTGCTATCAAGGTTATGCTGACCTGATCAGGTGGTATTCTCTCTTATTCTAGTCTCTCTGGAGGAGTTTCTGTGTGACTGACTTTTATTTTTCTTCCGTAAGTATTTGGTAAAATGCACAAATGTAGCCATTTGTGTTTGGAGTTTTGTGTGAAGTTTTAAAATTATGTATTCAATTTCATCAGCAGCTATAAGACTATTAACAATTTTCTTTTCTCTTATATCAGTTTTGAATTGTTGGATTTTTTCTACAGTTTGTCAATTTAATCTAAATTTTTCATTATTATTGTTATATTGTATATGCTCAGCCATGTTATTTATTTTTACTTAAATAAAATGAGTATATACAATACAGTGGTTTTTGGTATATCCCCAAAGTTGTACAATTGTCACTACTATCTAATTCCAGTTAGATATTTAATTCCAATTAGAATATTTTAATTATCCCCAAAGAAACTTCATGTCCATTAGTGACTTCCCTCTTCCTCCTCCCCGCAGCCTCTGACAACCACTAGTCTATGCTTTATACCTACAGATCTGCCTATTTTGGACACTTCGTATAAACAGGATTATATGGTATGCAGCCTTTGTGACTGGCTTCTTTCATTCACTGTAATGTTTTCAAGGTTTACCCATGTTGTAGTATTTATCAGCGCGGCATTCCTTTTCACGGCCAAATAATATTCATTGTAGAGATATACGGCTACATTTTGTTTATCTGCTCATCAGCTGATGGACATTAATGAACACTAGTGTTTACACTTTGGGGTTCATATGAACAATGCTGCCATAAACTTTATTTAATGAGTCTTTGCAAGGACAAACATTTTCAGTTCTCCTGATAAATATCCAGGTTTGAACTTACTGGATCAAATAACCTTATGTTTAGTTTTTTTGAGGCACTGACAGACTTTTCCAAAGTCTGAACCATCTTACACTCCTACCAGCATCGTTAAAGGGTTCCAACTTCTCCACATCTTTCCCCAAACGACTGTTGTCTGCTTTTAAAAAATCAAGTAATGTATTTATTTGATTTTATTTTTGGCTGCCCTGCATCTTCACTGCTGTGCAGGCTTTCCCGAGCGGCAGCGAGCAGGGGCTGTTCTTTGTTGCAGGTCATGGACTTCTCCTTGCACTGGGATCTGGGGTGCGCAGGCTCCGTACTGTGGCACATAGACTTAGCTGCCCCACGGCAGGTGGGATCTTCCCAGCTCAGGTGTCAAACCCTGTCCTCTGCATGGGCAGGCAGATTCTCAGCCACTGGACCAGCAGCAAAGCCCCCTGTCTGCTTTTTGGACTCTATCCACTCTAGTGGGTATGACGTGGTATCTCATTGTGGTTTTGATTTGAATTTCTTTAATGACTAAAAGTGTTGATCATTTTTATGCACTAGTTGGACATTTTTTTTTTTTTTAGAAATGTGTATTCAGGTCTTTTGCCCATTTTAAAATTGAGCTATTTGTCTTTTATTGTTGGCTTATAAGAGTTCTTTATATATTCTGGATATGTCTTTTATCTGATACACGATCTACAAATATTTTTTCCCATTCTGTGTGTTCTGTTTTTTTACTGTCTTGTTGCTTTCTGAAACACAAAAAACATTTTTTTTAAAGTTTTTAACTTCAGTGAAGTTCAATTTATTTATTTTTTCTTTTGTTGCTTGTGCTTTTGCTGTCATATAACCTAATAAAAGCTCATAAAGACTTAACATATCTTTACTTACAAGAATTTTATAGCTTTAGCTCTTACATTTGGACTTTTGATTCATTTTGAGTTAATTTTTGTAAATGATGAGAGGTAGATTCAAATTCATTCTTTTGTATGTGTTTTTCAATTGCTCATTATCTTTTTAACACCTATAGGATCTTTGATGATGTTCCTTTTTTATTTTTGATATGAATAATTTGCGCCTTTTCTTTTTATCACTTAATCTTGCCAAAGTTTTATCGATTTTGAAGTGTTAATTATATTAGTCTTTCTAAATAGTCAACTTTTTGCTTTATTGATCCTTCCTATTACATGTTTTTTATTTAATTGATTTCAGCATTATATTATTTTCCCCATTATTTTGCTATTCTTTTTCTAACATCTTGAGATGAATAACTTATGCATTTTCAGCTTTTCCTTTTTTTCTAACATGTGCATCCAAGGCTAAAATTCTCCTCTGAGCTTGGCTTTGGCTGCATTTCGAAAAGAGTTCACTTTTTTTTTTTTATCATTTCGTTAAAAATTTTTCTAATTTCTGCTATAACTTCTCTTCATCCATTGGGTTATTTATATTTTAAATATTGTGCTTGCATGATATATCTTTTTCTAACCTGATTTTCAACTTACCTATGTACTCAAGTTTAGATCTATCTCTTGGAAAGAACATATACTTGTGGTTTTTAAAAATCCAGTCTAATATTTTTGTCATTTCATTGTTGTGTTCTGTCCCATTCGTATTAATGTAATTAGCAGGATATTGGCTTACATCTAACATCTTATTATGTGCTTTCCATTTTTCCTATCTGCTCTATTTCCTTTTCTATTAATTTTTACTTCTTTTGAATGAATTGTTTTTATTATAAAATCTCTTCCTTTATATTAGTTTGAAAGTTACACCTTGTTTTAACCTTATTTTTAAGTTTTTCTTAAAGTTTCAAAGTCCATCTTAACTTTTCAAAACCAAATGTTAATCAGTACTTTTATTTTCTCCTATAGAACACTTTAACCTCATTTGGATCCCTTTTAATTTTTGTGCCATTTTTATGGATTTTTAATTCCATATACATTTTAAACTCCATGAGCCTTTTTTTTTTTTGGCACAGCTTGTGGGATCTTATTTCCCCAACCAGGAATCAAACCTATGCCCTCTGTATTAGAAGCATGGAGTCCTAACCACTGGACTGCCAAGGAACTCCCCACAGGACATTATTATTGTTGTTTTTTTCACGCAGAATCTTTTAAATCTGTCCTCAGAGTTACCATTTCAATCAATCAATAGTCCTTTCTGTAACAAAACCCTGATATTTGAGATCATTTCTTTCTGCCTGGAGGAATCCATCCAACATTTTTTACAATACAGGTCTACTCATGAAGAATTTTATTGCTTTCTGTTTGTGTGAAATTTTATTTGTTTCATTTTCTGCCAACCAGGATGTTTTTGTTGGGTATAGAATTCCATTTTATTCTGGTTTTCTATTGTTTCTGCCGAAAAGTCAGCTGACAGTCTCATCATTGCTTCTTTGAACGTAATCTTTGTTTTTCTGTAACTACTTTCAAGATTTTCTTTTTGTCTTGTTTTTATGAAGTTTTATTATGATGTACCTACATTTGCTTATTTTATTTGCCTTTACTGGAAGGATCAAAATTAGAGCAAGGCAATGAAATGCTTACGGCCCAAAATTTAAGGTTGTAGTCAATCACAGGGTCATGCAAGTCTACCTTCAACCCAGTCCTGCTTACGGGACTTCAGTGGACTTTTTAATTTGCAGTTTGGGGTCTTTAGTAATTTTGAAAATTCTCAGGTATTATCTTTTAACATATTGCTTCTGCTTAAATTTCTTCCTACTTCACTCTAAGTTTCCCATTACATGGATTTTACATCTTTTACAGATCTATGTTTCTTACCATTCCTTCTGTATTTTCCATTTTTTAAATATCTCTGTGCTTCATTCTTGATATTATCTTCTAGTCTACCTTCCAGTTCATTAACTATCTTCTCAGCTATGTCTAATCTGCTGTTAAAGAGTTGTTTTCTTTGTTTGTCTGTTTGTTTTCGGCCACACTACGCAGCATGTGGGATCTTAGTTCTCCAACCAATGGTTGAAACTGTGCCCCTTGCAGTGGAAGTGCAGAATCTTAACCACTGGACTACCAGGGAAGTCTCTGCCTCTAGAGTCAATTAATTGCAATTAATGTATTTTTCAACCCAATAATTTAAAAATTTCTAACATATTCTTTTAAAAAATATGATATAGTAGCTTTTTTTAAAGTTTCCAGTTCTCTGCAGAAATTCTGAATCTTGTCTTTTACCTCTTTAAACATGTTAAATAAGGATATTTAAAGTCTGTGTTTGGTAACCCAACAGTTGAAGCCTTTGTGGCTGTTTGTCTGTGTTAGTCGCTCAGTCATGTCTGACTCTTTGTGACCCCATGGCCTGTAGCCTGCCAAGCTCCTCTGTCCATGGAATTCTACTGGAGTGGGTGGAATACCAGTCCCAAGAATACTGGAGTGGGTTGCCATTTCCTTCTCCAGGGGATCTTCCCAACCCAGGGATCGAAACTGGGTCTCCTGCAGTGCAGGCAGATTCTTTCCTGTGGGCTATCAGAGAAGACCCTTGTTGCTATTTATCCTTTGTTTATTGTTTCTGTTGCTTTACCCTTTATGTAGCACTTAACTATTTATTGTGTGCTGAATAGTATACTTGAAAAATTATAGAAGTATTTTTGTGGCCTAGCTAATATCTTCCTCCAGAGAAGGGTTGTGTTTCTTTCTGCCAGGAACTTGGGGCACCAGCAGTTTGGACAGTGTTACTTCTAAGGGGTGAGGCTGTCAGAAGCCTTGTCCAGCATCTCTGTGGTCTTGGTTTTCTCTTCTGGTTCAGCAAACACCACCAGCCTATCTCTCCAGATTTCTGTCATTTCCTGCTAATTCCTTGTCATTTTTCACTACTTTGTTAAATCTCTGATGGTTTTAATCAAATTCTCAAGATATTTTGTCCAGATGTTTTTAGCTACCTTCTGCAGAAGGGTTTACCCCGATTCACTTGTTATACCAGTAGCAGGTAAGGGAATTCTCCCTTTCTCTTCATTTCCCACTTCATTTGTGTGAGCATTTACTCCACATCTTTAAGAATTTTTTGTTTTTCCTTTTGGCGGTGCTGGCTCTTTGTTGCAGTGTGTGGGCTTCTCTTACTGCGGTTCATGGGCTTGGTTGCCCCATGGCATGTGGGGTCTTAGTTTCCTGACTAGATTGAACCTGAGTCCCCTGCCTTGGAAAGTGAATTCTTAACCACTGGACCATCAGGAAGTCCTAAAAATGTTTTAGACGTATACTTTTACATGGCTGGATAGTATTTCATCCAAAGGCTAAGCCAATGTTTATTTAGTTTTTTGTCTTCAGCTGGGCATTTTGAGTTGTATGTCTTGCTATTACTCAGGGTTCTCGATTACAAAGGATGGTGTACCAGTTAGTTTAAGCAGAGGATTTCTTAACAGAGTGGATATTATCTCTGCGGGAGCCAGGAGACCTGGTTGGGTGCCACGTAGCCAGGAACAATGGTAGACAAGGACAGTTCCTTCCCAGATAAAGGGATGAACCTTGGGGGTGCAGCTGCTACTTGGTCGCCATGACTCTGGGGATCATCTAGAGCCTGTACCTGAGCAGCCCACCCCCCACGTTGTATCCATCCTCAACAAACGCTGCTTCCCTTCTCAGAGACATGTCTCCTTGGCGGAGCTCAGGCACACGTGGAACCCAGCACCAACAGAGTCTGGCCCAACCATAGAGGAATGCATGCTAGAAGGGAGAGGTGTGAAGCACGCCAGTCCTCCTCACACTCAGCATCTCTCCTCTGCAGCCTGATGTTTCCAGGAGCGACCATCACCCTATGGACATCTCTCTCCAGGTGTGTCCTTCTTGGAGTGTGTCTTACACAGAATATGAGGCAACTCAGACTCGGCTGAAAAAGCAGGACCTCCTGTGATCCATCTCAACTTGGAGAACATTGAACCATGTCTCCTTTTGGCCTTGATTAGGCGGTATTCTCCTTCGTGGATAACAGCCTTGTCATGGCAAAGGAGCTTGCATAACTCAAGGAGATCAAACCAGTCAATCCTAAAGGAAATCAATCCTGAATATTCATTGGAAGGACTGATACTGAAGCTGAAGCTCCAGCTCCAATAGTTTGGCCACCTGATGAGAAGAACTGACTCATTGGAAAAAGACTCTGATTCTGGGAAAGATTGATGGCAGGAGGAGAAGGGGGTGGTAGAAGATGAGATGATTGGATGGCATCACCAACACAGTGGACATGAACTTGAGCAAACTCCAGGAGATGGGGAAGGACAAGGAAGCCTGGTGTGATGCAGTCATGGGGTCGCAAAGAGTCAGACCCGACTAAGTGACTCAACGATAATAGGAGGTATAACCGGTGGGAGAGGAGTAAGGAGGAACAGGTGGCCACAGGGACAAAGCTTCCCTAGTGTTTAGGGGCCAAGGGGCTGTGAGAAACTGGTGCTAAGAAGATCTTCCATGCTCATCCCTCTCCATTGCTCTGTGCAGAGAGGGTGTCCTCTAAAGTGCGGTAACCTGTATCCGGAGCCTCTGCTCAGACACAGGCCCTTTAGGACCACAGATGGTCCCATGTGGCATAGAATTCCTTGAAGGATGCTCTCCAGATGTATTCTCAGAGATCCGCAAATTATCTACAACAGTTTAAAACTGGGGAGTTTCTATCACTATGCTAATCCAAAGGATTAATAGACTCATCAAATCACCTCATCATTTAGCATGCTCAGATATCTTACTGTCTTTAAATTATGAAATATTTGATACTATGAGAGAAAACATATTACAAATAGGTTGGTTACAAGCTATAAAAATCAGCCTCCAATTATAGTAAGTAAATTGATTAAAAATAAATAAATAAAACATTTGTGAATCCATCACCCAAATTATGATCCAAAACACCATCACCACGAGGCTCCTTGTCCTGTTCCCCTGTGTTCAAGCAAAGTTCAAAACGGAGATGAAACTGGAAAGTGCCCTGGGCAGACAGAAGCTTGCAAGCCTGGCACACCTAGCTTATTTCATAAACGTAAGTGAAACAATGTCAGCTCGCTTCTTGTAAATGACTCTGACAGTCATAAAAGAAACTTAAGTCATCTTCCTAAAATGGTATAAGATAACAACTTTTAACCAATTCCCTGCCATCGGAAAAGTCCCACTTTAATAACTGGTCGCCGTAAAAGGTTAAACAACGTCCCCATTTTCACTTTATAAACCACTATGTGACACAAGCGTTTTCAGTCTGGGCTTTGAAAGCTCCCAGTTTGCAAACTGTTCTTTTCTGTACTATAAACTCTAAGTAGGATTTTATTGATCTGGTTTCCATGGTTACTGTTCTGGATTTTTGACGCCTGCCTCCATAATCACACAACACTCTTGGAAGCTTGTTTCATAGCTACATACTTTGTGGGGTTTTGTCACAGCCTATATGTCTCTAAAATATACTTGGTTAGTTTGGGTTATTTTCACCTTAAAAAAATAAGACTCCACACATTGTTCTGTGATGCTTTTACTTCCCCTCAGACTGACTTTCCTAAGAGTCATCGTGCTGATAAATCCACTCCCAGTTCACTTGTATTCACTTCTGTGTCAGATTCCGTGATGTGACCATCTTGCTAACTCTTGCACAGCCCGCTCCTGGGGCCCGTCGGGCCTACGCCCTGTTTGGGCTTTGGGAATCCTGCTACTGAGTCTTCAGGAACACTCACTGGGCTTGTCCAGGGCCTACCCCACAAGTGGGGCTGACGTGTTGCAAGGCAAATGAATCTTCGATCTTATCAGAGAATGCCAAACTGCTTTCCACGTTGGCCGTGCTGCCTCATGATGTTAGGGCTGATAGAAGTCGAGAGGTGCCCTTGAGATTAAATCAGCCATCTGTCTCTGAGAGTTTCACATCCCCAGATACAGAGGGCCAACTACACAGAAATGGGGAAGACAGCATGGGAACCCATGCCCAGCCCCAAGGTCAAGCTCTCTCCCCCACTTAATTGGTCTAATTGATCACTGAATATAAAGTAATGATTGATAAAAAACAAGGTCCTACTGTAGAGCTTAAGGGACTATCAATATCCTGTGATACACTGTGATGGGAAAGAGTATGGAAAAGAATATATACACACACACACACATATACAGGGTATAAGGCAATCACTTTGCCCTACAGCAGACGTGAACACAACACTGTACATCAACTGTACTTCAATTAAACGATAATGACTTTGCACTCCAGGCAGTGTCCAGGGCACCTTTCTGAGTGATTTATTAACACCCTGTGAGAAAGGTACTGCTCCATTAGCAACCTGTCCATTCAGAGGAAGAAGTCAAGGCAGGAAGAGATTAGAAAACACGCCTGAGGTCAAGTCAGCACCAGGGTTTGAGCCCAGGTGTCACAGCCGTGGTGACTGCATCCTTCGGTACCAAGGATACAGCCACACTAGCCATTCATTCAGCACCCACCGTGAGCCGGGTACATGAGCCACGTGTTAGGCTACAGAGGGAAATGAGGCCTGGTTCTTGCCCACAAGATCTTTCCTAGATCTTGTCTGATCTAGGAAAATCAGACAACTAATCTGCACACACAAAGTGTGTGATGAGTGTTAGGAAGAAAAAATAAAAGGACTGATTTAGATACTTCTCTAAAGAAGTAATGACCTGGCATTTAAGCCAAGATCTAAAATGTCCATAAAGTTAGCCGAGGGAAGTGCACGTATGGGGTGTGTATATGTGGGCACATGAAGGCGGTGAGGGGAGGGGTCAAAGGAAGGAGAAATGCAAAGGCCCTGAGGCAGGAGAGTTTCTGGGGTGCAGTGACCCAGAACGGGGTGAAAGAGGAAGGCGGGAGCTAAGAGCTGATTATTTGTTGAGGGTCCAAGAACTTTACGCTAATCTTCACGTGCCCATCCCCCCCCCCCCCCCCCCAGACCCCTCTCAATTCCCTGCCACTAGGATACTAGAGGGAGCAGCTGAGGTCATCCTAATCCGGAGCCATTCAGCTAAAGTCACAGGCCCTGAAACAGCTGGATTCACAGCCCAGACATCATCCTGCATCCAGGTGAGCCCTCCCCTCCTTGTGAGGCCTGAGGAGCAGGACCCCGGGGGGGGGGGGGGTTCCAGAAATGTTTATCATGAGTGTAACATCAAAGAGCTCAGCAGACCTCTGACCAGGGACCATTCCTCACTAACATGGGTAAGTAAAGCGAAGTCGCTCAGTCGTGTCCAACTATGCGACCCCACAGACTGTAGTCCACCAGGCTCCTCTGTCCATGGGATTTTCCAGGCAAGAGTACTGGCGTGGGTTGCCATTTCCTACCCCGGGGGATCTTCCCGACCCAGGAATCGAACCTGGGTCTCCAGCATTGCAGGCAGATGCTTTACCATCTGAGCCTCCAGGGAAGCCCACTCACACGAGAGGTGTACGGAGACAGAAGCTCCAAGAAGGGCCAGAGACGCAACATGAGACTCTAGTTCAGGCCAAAGGGGACGTCCTGGGCTTGAATCTCAGATTTGCCTCTTGCGGGCTTCCCTGATGGCTCAGAAGGCGAAGAATCAGCCTGCAAAGTGGGAGACTCGGGTTCGATCCCTGGGTCAGGACGATCTTCTGGAGAAGAAAACGGCAAGCCACTCCAGTATTCTTGCCTGGAAAATCTCACAGACAGAAGAGCCTGGCAGGTTACAGGCCATGGGGTCACAAGGAGTCAGACACAACGGAGCGACTAACACTTTCACTTTACTTTGCTTCTCGTTAGCTCTGTGACCTCAGGTAAGTTACTCAACCTCTCTGTGCCTCTACTTCCCATCTGCAAAATGGGAATACTCATGAGACTGACCTCTCAAGGTTGTCATGAGGCTTCAAGCAAGTAAGTCAGCAAAGGCTTCCGGGTTTTCCAGGCGGAGCAGCCACTGGGGCCTGGACGCTGGGGGAGGTGACGCTGTCAGGGCTCAGGTCTACAGCCCTTCCCGCCCCACCCCTCACCCCTCGTGGGACACTCCGGGGGGCAGGGGGATCCCGGCGCAGCTGGGAGTCTGCTCAGGAGCTCAGCCCCTGTAGAGGGGCCCAGTGCCCCATGGAATCCACCTCCAGGGCCTCGGCACTGGCAGCAGGCCCGGTGTCCGCGGAGGGCACTGGTGTGGAAGCATTTTAATGTTTTTTAAATACATAATCTGGGATTAGATGCCGATTCACATGACCTTTGTCCGCTCTTGCCTGGAGCCACTGCAGTAGGAGTTAATAAATACTGGAGGAAATGGGAAGGCCGGCAGGGTCCAGGCTTGGGCCGGGTGGGAGGGAAGCTTTATGCCCCAGGGGGTCATACGTCCCCTCTGCCTGAAACACTTCTGGCTTCCCTCTGCTCAGGGCGGACAGAGGTCCTGGTCTAGATGCTCAGCTGGATACATCAGGGATGGTCTGGCTGACGTTCCCGAAGTCCAGTGCTCTTTCCTGCAACAGCCTGTCTCAAAGAGGGTCCTAAATCTGGGGAACAAACCACCTGTCTCGTTTTCAGAAAAATGTTCCATGCTGGTTCTCCAACTGTGTCAGCAACAGCACAACCAGGAACTAGTGACAAATGCCCAGGCCCCACCCTGGGCCTACGGAATCAACACCCGGGCGGAACTCTGCCTTCTGTTCCGGCAGCTCCCCAGGGGACCCTGAGGTGCCCGCAGGGAGGTCAGGGAAGATGTGCGAAGGGTGGGGAGGCAGGATGAGGCAGGAGCCTGGGGTCAGGCCCCCACTCCCCTCATG
This sequence comes from Muntiacus reevesi, assembly GCF_963930625.1. Taxonomy (NCBI): domain Eukaryota; kingdom Metazoa; phylum Chordata; class Mammalia; order Artiodactyla; family Cervidae; genus Muntiacus; species Muntiacus reevesi. The sequence goes on along the minus strand of NC_089251.1, from coordinate 200,257,252 downwards.
CCCATCCGGCTGGCACTGTGCCCGGCGTCGGCTTGCCCACCTGGAGCGGGGACATGACAGCAAGTCCCTCACCTGCATCTCATGACTGGTCTAAGAACCAGTAAGATGCCACAGATGAGAACACTTCAGAAGTCTAAGTGCCTGGTCCGTGACGTTGATTAACGCTGCCTGTCAGCTGCCACTCCACTTCCCCACCCCTCCACTCATGACCTAGGAAGGGCCAGAGTCACGGTCTGTAAGTCACACGTTTTCCCCGTGGAACCCCTGGACAGCCTCAGGGGGTCCTGAGACCTACACTTGAGAGCAGAACAGTGAGAGTGGAAGGGGGGCATTCCTCCGGAGAGAAGGTCGTTCAGATCCCAAGCCAAGCCCCGCTGATTATGGTGGGCATCTGTGCCCACCCCCTCAGCCACGGCTGCTGAGCACCCAAAGCTGGCACAGGGGCTTCCTGGCAGCCTTGGGCTAAGGGGGGCAATGGCAGCAGGGGTCAGAAACCCAAATGCAGAAACGGCACATCTGCTCCGGGCAGTGGGAGCTGGGCACCAGGCCCGGGCGTGGGGAGGGGGCATCGGGGGTGCTCAGCTGCCTTGGTGTCCCTTCGCCCACAGCAAAGCGCCGGGCTGCAGCTTCACTTACGACACTCACGGGCCCTCCCAGCACCTCCACGAGGTCCGACTCAGTCAGGTTTATCCACGAGAACAGGGGCCCGAGGGGGCGAGGGAGGGAGCAGAAATTTGGAGCCAGCTCTTGATTTTTATACCAATCGTGAGCTCATGCCCAGTGGGCAGGAGGGGGTGGGCCGCAGGGCAGAAGGGGCTCACAGTCACCAGGCGGGGAAACTGAGATGCGTCACAGAACTGAAGACTCAAAATCGTTGCTACACCCAAGTGAGGCGCCAGAGACGGGGCCAGCGCCCTTTGGTCATGCACCTGTTCCTCCTCAGGCCTGCAGCTGACCGGGCGCCCCCAAACCCTTCCCCCGGCGTTCTATCCTGGCTCTGGCCTGTTCTCGGCCCCTGGCCCCTAGAACACGGGCGTCCCCCTGCAGTCCCATCTACTGACCTCATGAGATCCCCAACATAGCCCCTCAATCCTTCAGAAATGTGGCCTTGTTCTGAGGTCCCAGAGACGCTATATGCTACCTACAGGGCACGACAGCAAGAAAGACCGCTTGGATGTCAGAAATTGAATTAAGTCTCATTTATTCTAGGGCAAACTCAAAAGGGTTTTTGTGTTTCCTTTTTTAGCAAATCCTAGCACATTATTAACAAAAAAAGAAAATCTGTACATTTGCCATGATACACTTGAAAGTGAAACAAATAAGATATAAATACAGATATGGATGTAACATGAAAAAGCCCCCAAAAAAACCAAAACTAACAAACAAAAACCCAACCTGGGGATGTGGGGGACATGCGTGTGAACAGTGCCAACAAAACTATTTTGGTGGTGGATGTTTTTCAGAGCGTTGTTCTCATTTTCAAATATCATCGTTAGCAAAGTCTTGGTGAGGTTCTACAAAGTTCTTATTTGCTCTTCTTTACTGTGTAGTATTATGCTTGATAAATAAAGGGCAGCGGGGAAAGAGAAAGATTGAGGAGACAAATCAGGCGCAGCTGCGTTGCCTGCATGACTGAGAAGCTAGTGGGGCTATGGCAGGCGCCTGTGGCTACAGCGCCCCAGGAAGGCGTGAGCCCCCCCCGGCCACAGCGCGAGGGGAAGCAGGAGCCCAGCGCCCCGGCCCAGTGGGGGCATCGGCGGGCTTCTCGGGGCCCCGGACAGCCAGGCGAACGGGGGAGGCAGACGGAGTTCTGGGCGCTTTGCTCGCTTGTGTTCTGCTGTTTCATCCAGACAGGAGGCCTGCAGGGAGGCGGCGGCCAGGCAGGGCAGTTGCAGCTGTCGGTTGGAGGGGGTGGCCCCCTGAGGTTGTGGCTGCATGCGAGTCTCCTCCCAGGAGGCCCAGAGACCGGGGGGTGGCGGCTCCCTCTGGGTTGGGAGACCGAGGTTGGGCAAGAGACATTCAAGGCGAGCCCTTTGTGAGCGCCAGGAGGACACGCAGCCATGCTCAGGGTCCTTCCCGACTCCGGGGTAGGGGGCCACAGCAACCTGGGCGTCCACGAGCTGAAGGAGAAAGGCCTTTCTACACACACTAGGCAGGAAAAAAGACAGTTTCTGCCCCAGAAGAGTCATCAGACACTTGGACTTGTTTGTAGGGGGTAAGAAAGAGACCCCGAAAGCGACATGAACAAACGGTATTTATCAATGAAAGTAAGGCCTGGTCCTGCTATGTTTTGAGCCAAAAGAGTCAACTATGTTTGATCACTTAAAACACACCCCTGAAGTTCTCTCAACAGCAGCAGCGGGGCACCTCCTCCACGTGCAGGATGCCCCTACACACACCCACACACACCCACACACACCCGCAGTGAAGGCACCCCAGCCTCACTGCTCTGGGACCTCCATTTTCAGTGCCTATTTCCAGATAAAGTATCTAAAATAAATTCTGAATGAAAACAAGCTACGTTCTGCCACAGCGTCTTTCACGACTTCCAACGTCAAGGCCAGAGGGTCTGAGAGCTCAGAGGTGGGACCCACACAACCTGGCAGTTGCCGAGATTCTGCACCTGAGCAGCAGACAGCTCATTAAAAATTAACATCAGAACAGGCGTGGGAAAAAGAACCGAACAAATTTCCATAAGGAAATATGGAAAAACCAGTTCAGTTTAGAGAGTCTAACATGTTTCCATGATTGCAAAAAGAATTTCCATTTGGTTTGAAGAATTTTACTCGAAACTTAGTTACACAAACTTGAGATCTGTAGTTACTTTTACTGAAGCAATGAAACCCTCAAGAAAACATTTTAAGGGGTAAGTTTCTCACTGAAGGAAAAATAGACTCTAAACTGGTTCAAATCCTGTTTTTCTGCAATTTGCTGCACATCATAATTACTTTTTCCTTAAACCATGATTATTTCAACAGATGATCGAGGAAGTACTTCACAAAATTTTAAAAAATGATCCTGATAACCTGGTCTCTCTAGGTTTTTCTTTGATCTCAATCACAAATTAAACAAAGTAAGAACGGAGATGGCAGAGTTGCCAACTGTCAGAAGGACAGAACACTGGAACCAAGCAGCCGGGGCGCAGCTTGCGGAAAGGAGGCCAGACTAGACTTGAGCCTCCGGGGCGGTGTGTTCCATGGCATTTCCCAGATCTCAGCAGCGAAACCAGCAGCTCCTCTTGTGTTTTCAATGCTGCGTGAGTCCCATTTCAAGCACACACTAACTGAGGCTATCGATTTACCTTGATTTCTGTGCCTGGATCTTAACTGTCATCACAGATCTCTGCCCCAGCAGCTCTGGGGCAGGGGTGGCGTCAGCGGGGCTGTTTGGAGGAGCCGGGAGCCCATCCTGGAAGGAGGCAGTAAAGGGTGCCAGCCCCCAGGCTGCAGAGTGTAAGCAAAATACCACATGTTCTTTACAAGGCCATCTTCGGGCTTCTTTCCCATTTCTTGCCAAGACTTGATTCATATTCTTAGTAGTCTAAAAATGCAACCTAAAACAATAAAACCCTTTCGTGGTGTCAGTTGTGAAGGGTGTGGGCTCTGCCCCACACAGGCCAGATCCAGAGGGAAGGGAGCCAGGATGAAAGAGAAACACAACTCAATACAACCTCCTCAAACCTGTTATTAACTGAAGAGAAAATGCTACTTTCTACCATGTATTGGCTAGGGAGCTCTGACTTTTAAGAACTGCACCCCACACGCGGTTTCACCACCTCAGCGGCTGGACCAGACGATCTGAGGACGGCTCTTCTCTCACTCCTTTTGTTTTGTTCTGTAGGAAGATGAAACACAGGCCTTGCTTCCCTTACATTCAATACCAGTATGATTCTACACGAAAGCTGGAAGGGATCAAAATACTGATTGTAATAAATATTTGCGGGCCTCCTGGTCCTGACTGGGCAGCCGACGGGGGGGTGGGGGGAGTGGCGGGGAGGTCTCTGAGGCACCACCGATTGCTTCCAGGCCTACATAGAGATTCTGGCGTTGCATTAGCTGTGGGTCGAGACGTCAGAGGAGGAGCTGCTGTTGCTGTTCGTGGTCTGCGCCCTCTTTATGTATAAGTTGAGCAGCTTCATCTGCAAAGGAAAAATACAAATGGATGAGAAGGAAGAAAATCAGAAAGTCAGCAAGAAAGCCCAGGTGATCACAAGAAAACGGCACGTCCCTCAGTGCAGAAAGTCACTGCAGAGACATTCCCTAAGTGCCTACCGGGGCCAGCGGGCGATCAGGAGGTCAGATTAGAGGAGGGGGCAGGAGAGGTTATCAGGAAGAGGGACACGTGCTTCCACGAGGTGGGCCTCAGGGCTGCCTGCAGAAAGGCTCTCCAGAGGCAGACCCGCACACTCGGGGGTGGCGGGGGTGGTGAAAGGCCGCCGGTGCGGCTCCACCCAGGCCAGCAGGAGGAGAGGCTGCAATGCCTACACCACTGGGATAAAGAAACGAAGCCAAGGTCAGAGGTCAGGTTTTCTATCCTCACACCTCTGTAGAAGTTGCTCCTTCCCCATCACACACCTCGTCTGTCCACGGACACGACACCTGCTGAGGTACACGGCATCCAAGGCCCACCTTCAGGCTGCCCCCATCTGCACCCTTGGTCCTCCTGCCCCTGGACCCCGCTCTGCCCACTGCGGCTCAGCATATGCCGCCTTATGCTGGGGGCAGCAGTGGGCTGGACCCTTCCAACAAGACTCAGTCTCCTAGAGGTCAGATGCTGCTTCACTATACAACATGCCCTCGTTGGGCACAGTGCTTCCCCACAACGGGCTTTCCACGTCTCACATCTCATGTGGTTCTAACTTAAGCCCCCTGGACCCTCACAACACCTAAAGCAGCATGTAACATACATGGTCGTGAAGTGAAAGTCACTCAGTCGTGTCTGACTCTCTGCGACCCCATGGGCTGTTATACACGCCATGAAATTCTTCAGGCCAGAACACTGGAGTGGAAAGCCTTTCTCTTCTCCAGGGGATCTTCCCAACCCAGGGACTGAACCCAGGTCTACTGCATTGCAGGCGGATTCTTTAGCAGCTGAGCCACAAGGGAAGCCCAAGAATACTGGAGTGGGTAGCCTATCTCTTCTCCAGCAGATCTTCCCGACCCAGGAATCGAACCAGGGTCTCCTGCATTGTAGGCAGATTCTTTACCAACTGAGCTATGAGGGAAAGTTCTTAGAATATTTGTTGAATACCAATAACCTGATGTCAATAGTGTGCCTGACCATATTAAGAATAAAAAAAACCAGGTATTTGTAGAAGTAGAATGCCCATGAAGATCTACATAACACACAACTGGTAAGATTAAGGGAATTAGGAAATATTTACTGACCACAGCTCTTTATTTGCTGTCTCTAAATAGGCTGTGAGGCTGAGACGTGTATAAGCCAACCCGTGGAGCAGAGGCGGGTCTTGGGGGGCCGTGAAGAGGTGCTCAGAGTAGAGCTCGCGCTGCAGGAGAAGGAGGGCCCTCAGAAACCAGTGGGAGCAGGTCAGCACCCAGCAGTGCTCCTCGCGAGGCGCCGTCTCCCTGAGCCCCAGCAAGGCGCGTGGTCAAACAGACACGGAGCCCGGAAGGCAAGGCTGCTCTGAGAGCTCTACCCCGCGTGTCCTGGAGTCGGCTGGCTTCATTCAACAGCCCATCTGGGGTCTCCCCACATCAGGACTAAGCTCTTTCCAACTGCAGGGGAGAGTGCCATGAATTCACACTACATACCCCAGCTTGTCTTTCTTTTCACACCTTTCAAAATCTTAGACCTTTTAACGTAATATTCAGCATGCTGGTCAAGGTGCTTTCACTTTACACAAGGTATCTTAACGCTCCAAGGCTCAGGAGGATGTGACCAGGGTCAACCAGCTTCAAGAGAAACACTGGTACATTCAACAAAGTACTGGCCTGAGGCTCCACAGATCCAGCAGAGTTCTAGAACCAACTCCAACACTAGTTCTGTGACCTCAGGTAAACATTTCCTGAGCCTTGACTCAATCACCTGCAAAATAAGTGATACACCTCCCAGGTAGCTCCCTGCTTAGAAAACATGTCTCCTGAGTCCCTGCTCCTTCTCCTACCCAAGCTGTTCACGCTGCTCCTGCCTGGAGCTCATCCTTCCCTACTTGCTGAGCCAGGCCCAGGCCAGTCCCGCTTCCTCCAGGAGATCTCCCTTTCCTCCTGCTGCAGCAGGCCCCTGGGCCAGCACCAGAACCTGTCTCACGGGGCCCACCGGCCACTCCCGGACCTCTGCACAAGTCCCCCCATGTGCCAGTCCTGATCCTCAGCTCTATCTGATGCTACTTCAGGGGGAACAAGGGTTTGTCTCCCACATGCTGAGGGCAGCAGGTTCCTAATACGCACTTACTGAATCGAATATTTTTTAAAGAAGAAAAAAGTGATCTAGAAAACAGGATAGTTATATTTCTATGAAAGACAGGTTAAAATGAACTTCTAAACATTGTTAATAGTTATTTGCAACTCAGAACCCCTTGTAAGCCCTGAGTTTATAAGCTTTAATCATATTTGAACCTCAAACCAATCCTCTGAGGTAGGCAGAACAGGTTCTCCTATTTTACAAATGAAATGGCTGGGATTCAGAGAGTTTGCTCAATGAGTTGGTATAGATTCAAATTACAGGATTATAACTTTAGATGTCAACTGTAATCCACAAAGAAAACAGGCATAGAATACACACAAAAGGAAATGAGAGAAGGATTAAAACGTTTCAGTATAAAAAGCAAACAAACACACAAAAAAACCAATAATACAGAAAATGAGGGGCAAAAAGCTATTATACATACAGAAAGCAAATACAAAAATGACAGAAATCCCTTCCTTACCAGTAAGTACTTTAAATGTAAATGAGTCAAACTTTCCCAACAAAAGACAGAGATCAGCAAAATGGATTTTAAAAAAAAGCATGATTCAACTATATTTTGTCTACTAGAGACTCACTTTAGATCCAAAGACACAAATAGTTCAAAGTGAAAGAATGGAAAAGGATATTACATGCAAAGAGTAACCAAGAGTACAAGGTAGCTATACTAATATTAGGCAAAATACAGCTTAAATCAAAAAAAGGTTATAAGAAACAGAAAGATTAATAAAAGATCCACAAAGCAGGAAATTACAATAAATAATTATACCTCTAAGAATATACCATCAAAGCATATAAAGCAAAAACTGACAGCACAGAATGGAGAAACAGTTTCACAATAATAGTTGGGAGACGTCACTATTCCACTGTAGAGGGTTTGAACAACACAGTAAATCAACTAAATATAAAAGACATATGCAAAATCTCTGCCTCAGATGAGACCTTCCCAAGACAGACTATATGTTAGACCACAAATTGAATCTCAATAAATTAAAAAAGAGGTGTCACAAAGTACCTTTTCCGACCACAATAGATGAAGTTAGATTAGTAACAGAAAGAAAACTGAAAAATCCCCAAGTTTGTGGAAACTGAACCACACATTCCAACAACCAATGGGTTGAAGGATAAATCACAAAGGAAATTAGAAAATATTTTGAGACAGATGGAAACACAAACACAAGGGATGCAGCGAAAGCAGCGCTGCGAGGGAGACTCACGGCGATACGGGCTACACGGCTTCCATTTAAAAAAGGGAGAGAGACGTGTCAACAGCCTAACTTTACACATCTTAAGGGACTAGAAAAAGAATAAACTGAACTTCAAGCTTGCAGAAGGGAGAAGAGTAAAGATTAGATAAATGAAACAAAAATAGAGACAACAAAGCCAAAAACTGGTTCTTTGAAAAAAAAAAAATCAACAAAATTGACCAACCTTTAACTAATGAAAAAAGAAAAAGGACTCCAATTATTGGTCAGAAACAAATGTGGGGACACTATGAGTGAGTCTACATAAACCAAAGATATGATAAAAATACTATGAGTAACTGTACAAGAGCAAAGTAGATAACCAAGATGAAATGGACAAATCCCTAGAAACACAAAACCCACCAAGACTGAATCATGAAGAAAGAGAAAGTATGAACAGACCTGTAACTAGTAAAGAGATTGAAGCAGTAATCGAAAATCTGAGAAAGAAAAGCCCCAGACCAGATGGCTTCACTGGTGAGTTCTACCAACATTCAGAGGACTAACACAATCCTCAATTTTTTCTAGAAAATTTAGAGGAAGAAATACTTCTGAATTCATGCTATAACGTCAGCATTGTCCTGGGAGCAAAGTCAGATAAACATATGAAAACTACAGATCAATATTCCTTATGAACACTGATCCAACATACAAAAATTAATAAATATAATATACCACATTAACAGAATGAAGGGGGAAAAAAATCAAAGGATCATTTCAACTGACACAGAAAAAGTATTTGGCAAAATTCAATACCTTTTCAAAATAAAAATACCAGACAAACTAGGCATAGAAGGAAAGTACAGGTGTATTTTGTTTTGCTGTTTTCACTTTATTGTACTTTGAAGACAGTCCTTTTTTCCCCAAATTGAAGGTCTGTGAACACTCTGCGGCAAGCAAGTCCATCAGCGCCACTTCGCAACAGCATCTGCTGCCTACAAGTCACTGTCCCATTTTGGTAATTCTTCCAATTATTTCAGACTTTTTCATCATTATTACACTCCTTATGGCGGTCTGCAGTTGTTTGGGGTGTCATGAACCGTGTCCATATGAAGACAGCACACTTCATCCACAGATGTGTATGTTCTGACTGTTGCACCATCTCCCCATCTCTCTCCCTATGTACGAGCCTTCCTATCTCCCCTGAGACACAATACTATTGAAATTAGGCCGAGCAGAAACCCTACGATGGCCTTAAGTGTTAAAGTGAAAGAGTTGCATTTCTCTCACTAGAAATGATTAAGCTTAGTAAGAAATGCATATTGAAGTTTAGACAGGCCAAAAGCTAGGCCTCTTGCATCAAACAGTTAGCCAAGTGGTGAATATAAAGGAAAAGTTCTCAAAAGAAACTGAAAGTGCTACCCAGTGAACACACAAATGATAAGAAAGCAAAGCAAAATAGCCTTACCACTGATATGGAGAGAGGGGTCTGGACGGAACATCAGACAGTCACAACACGCCCTTAAAAGCCAAAACCTAATACAGATCGAGACCCTAACTATCTTCCATTCTAGGAAGGCTAAGAGAGATGAACGAGTTGCTGGAAAAAAGTCTGAACTTGGCAGAAGTTGGTTCATGAGGTCTAAAGAAATATGCTGTTTCCCTAGCATTAAAGTGTGAGGTGAAGCAGCAACTGCTGATGCAGAAGCTGCAGCAAGTTATCCAGAGGATTTAGCTAAGACAACTCATGAAGGTGGCTACAACAAAACAACAGATTTTCAACACAGGCAAACAGTCTTATATTGGAAGAAGATGCCATGTAGTACTTCGACAGCCAGAGAGGAGAAGTCAACGCCTGGCTTCAAAACTTCAGAGGCTGACTCTTATTAGGAGCTAATGCAGCTGGTGACTTTAAAATAAAGCCAGGGCTCACTTACCATTCTGCAAAGCCCAGGGCCTTAAGAATTATGCTCCATCTACTCTGCCTGCGCTCTATAAATGGAACAACAAAGTCTGGATGACAGTGCACTGTTTACAACAGGACCAACTGAATATCTTAAGCCCACTGTTGAGACCTACAGCTCAGAAAAAAAGATTCTTTTCAAAATATGACTGCTCACTGACAGTGTACCTGGTCACCCAAAAGCTCTGATGAAGATGTACAAAATTAAGGTTGCTTTCACGCCTGCTAAAAACACAACACCCCTTTTGCAGCCCAAGGATCAAGGACTAATTTTGACTTTCAAGTCTTACTAACTAAGAAAAACATTTTGCAAGGTAATTGCTGCCGTAGTGACTTCTCTGATGGAGCTGGGCAAAGTCACTGTAAACCTTCTAGAAAGGATTCAACATACTAGATGCCATGAAGAACAAAGAAGTCAAAATACCAACATTAACAGGAGTTTGGAAGAAGTTGATTCCATCCCTCCTGGATGACTTTGAGGGGTTTAAGACTTCAGTGCAGGAAGGAACTGCAGCTGTGGTGGAAACTGCAAGAGAACTAGAATTAGAGCTGGAGCCTAAAGATAGAACTGAATCGCTGAAACCTCACGGTAAAGCTTCAATGGATAAGGAGCTGCTGCTTATGGAAGAACAGACAAAGTGGTTTCTTGCGATGCAATCTACTCCTGGTGAAGACGCTGTGAAGACTGTTGAAATGACAACAAAGGATTTAGAATATTACATAAATTTAGTTGATTAAACTGAGGCAGGTTTGAGAAGACTGACTTCAATTTTTCTACTGTGTATAAAAATACTATAAAACAGTATTGCTGCTACAGAGAAACTATTTGTGAAAGAAGAGTCAATCAATTCGGCAAACGTCATTGTTGTCTTAAAATAAGACACAGTCATTACAACCTTCAGCAACCACCACCCTGATTAACATCAACACAGAGGCCAGATCCTCCACAAGCAAAACGATTGTGACTCAGTGAAAGCTCAGATGATGGCCAGCATTTCTGTTAAGATATTGATATTTTTAGACATAATGCTACTGAACTCTTAACAGACTGCAGTAGAGTACACACATAACTTTTATACATCCTGGGAAACCAAAAAATTTGTGCAATCTACTTTATTGCAATACTTGCTTTATTTCAGCTGGCTGAAACCAAATCCATACCATCTCTATGTCTGTACCTCAATGTATCAAAAGCTACATACGAGAGACTCACACAGTGAATATTATGCTCGGTGGTAAAAGACTGACAACTCTGCTTTTAGGATGAGGAACAAGGCAGAGGATGCTTGCTTCCACCATTTCTACTAACATAGTAAGTTCCAGCCAGAACAATTAGGCAGGAAACGAAAAGAAAGGCATTCACATTGGAAAGGAAGAAGCAAAATTATCTTTGTTCAAAGATGACATACAGCTGACCCTTCAGCAACACGGGTTTGAACTATGAAGATGCACTTAAAGATGGATGTTTTTCAACACACCCAGCACGACACAATCCGTGCTCAGCTGAAAATCCCAGATGCAGAACTGCAGGTAAAGGACTCAAGCACGTGCAGAGTCTGCTGTCGGTGGCAGGTCCTGAGGCTCATCCCTGTGGGATACCAAGAGATGACTGGGATGTCATATGTATAAAATCTCAAAGACGCCACAAAAAATTGTTAAGACTAATAAAGAAATTCAGCAAACTAGCAGACTACAAAATCAACGAGCAAAAATCAACTGCACTTCTATACACTAAAAATGAAAACTCCAAAAAGGAAGTGAAGAAAAACAATTCCGTTCACAATAGTATCAAAAAGAATAAAACACTTAGGAATTAACACAAGGAAGTGAAAGTACTGTACAATAAAAACTACCACATTTTATTGAAAGTAAAAACACAAAGAGACACTCCATGTACTACACAGTACGGTGACTATAGTAAGAATACTGTACTGTATATATAGATGTCACTAACAGAGTAGATCTTAAAATCTGTCATCACAAGAAAAAAAATCACATAGCTATGTGTGTGACAGATGTTACCTACACTTACTAGGTGATCATATTGCAGTATAAATAAATATCAAATAATTATGCTGTACATCCAAAATGAATACAATTTCATATGTTCATTTTTATCTCAATTAAAAATTAAAAACTCATTATGTATAGAGGTTAAACAAAAAAAAAAAGGCATCCCATGCTCATGGGTTAGAAGACAATATTATGAGGTCAATACTACCCAAAGCTATCTATACATTCAATGGAATCCTTATCAAAATCCCAATGTGGTTCTCTGGAGAAACAGAAAGTCTTTTCAACAAACGGACTGGCAAAGCTGAATATCCACACACAAAAGAATGAAGTTGGACCCTTACCTAATACCATACACAAAAATTTACTCAAAATGGATCAGAGACCCCCATTAAAAGCTAAAACTATAAAACTATTGGAAGAAAACAAAGGGCAAAAGCTTCACTATGGATTTGGCAATGATTATTGATATGACAGCAAAAGCAGAGGCAAAAAAATAACAGACAAATTGGATTTCACAAAAATTAAAAAAAGTTGTGCATCAAAGGTCAAGGGGTAATATCCAGAATATGGGTAGAATGTCTGTGACTGCAACAATAACATCGACAACAACAAAACCAAGCAACATAATTTAAAAATGACAAAGGGCTAGAATAGACATTTCTCTGAAGAAGATATGCAACTGGCCAACAAGCATATGAAAAGATGCTCAACATCACGGATCATCATGGAAATGCAAAGCAAAACTACAGTGAAACACTGCCTCAGAGCAGCCATGAGGAGGGCTACTGCCAAAGAGAAGAGAAGAGAACAAGTGAATGTGGAGACACTAAAGCCCCGGGCATTGCTGGTGGGGATCTAAGACAGTGCAGCTGGCAGTTATCGTATGATCCTGCAATTCTACTCAAAAACCCAAAAGAATTAAAAGTGGGGTCTCAAAGGACATCTGTGCCCCCATGTTCACAAAAGCCAAAGCATGGAAGCAATCTACAAGGCCGTCACCAAGAAACAGGCAAGCAACGTGCTATTATGTACATTCACTGGGCTATTATTCAGCCTTAAAATGAGAGGAAATTCTGATACCTGTTACAGCATGGGTGAACCAAAATGAGATAAACCAGTCACAAACAGACAAACACTGTAGAATTCCACTCACCAGTATTCACACCAAAGAAAGCAGAATGGTGGCTGACAGGGACTGGGGAACTGGGGAGTATTACTTAGTGAGTTTCAGCTTTCCAAGATGAAAAGTGCTCTGGGGATGGGTGGTGGGGATGAACATGAATCATATGAACACTTGGTGTCTGTGAACTCACACTAACGTGTGGTTAAGACAGTAGATTTCACGTCACATGTATTTTACCAAGAGCGAGAAGTGGAAAGGAAAGGCTGCTCACAGTCACATGCTAGTGAGTGGGAGATGGAGACTAGAAAGCAGGTTTTCTGATCCTAAAGCTGCTACTGCTGCCACGGCAATGGGCCACTTTTCAGGGTGCATCTCACAAGTCCCCCCACTCCAACCCTGCATCCGGCCTTCCTCCACAGAGCCTGATGTCACTTATCAACCTCATGTAAGTAGCAGAAGGGGGTTCTGCCAGGCCCGGGGATAGAAGCAGGAAGCCACGGCTTGATTCTCTTTCTGACTTAGCACCACATGCTGTCAGCTGCCCGTGCTGGGGACATGGGTGGGAGGGGGCGCTTGTTTGTTTTAGGAGATGTGCATTGAAGTCTTAAAAAGTTCACGTTAACACATCGGAGCTGTCGCATATAAAAACCGTCAAGACCGGAAGCGCTGCGCTGCGGACAGGTGTCAGGTCAGCCCCCAGGGTGACTGATGTCCTCAGTGGGGAGGTGGGAACACTGGCTCTGAGCAGGACTGGGCTCCAGACCCTACGCCACCGCTGCAAGGGGCAGCAGGTCAACCAGAGCACAGGGGTGAGAAGACACCTGCCTTCTCTCAGCCCCTCGGTAGTGGGGTCAAGTGAGATGACAGGACAGCCCCCTTACTCCCGACGGTAGAAAGGACCAGAAAATCCAGATCTGGAAAACATTATCCCTTTGTGAAGCCTGTCTGTGAGGGTCCCTGAGGGCAGCAGCAGAGGCAGGTGCTCCTGGCCCGTACACTGCTGGGTACTCGGCTCATGGCCCTGCAGGCCGTGGTCAGGGAGGGCCGGGCACACACCTCTGCAGGAGCAGCGATGGGAGGGAGAACACAGGAAACGGATCCCGGGGAAGCAGCGCCCACCACACCTGCTCTGCTCAGACCTTCCAGCCCAGTTGCTGATGCATCTTCTTCTGGACCAGTGGCTCTCTACTAAGGCTGACTCTGTCCCAAAGGGACACCTGACCAGGTGTGGGGACATCAGCTGAGGGTGGGGTGTGGTCCTGGGACCTCAGGGATGGTGCCCCCACCACAAAGTACCCCGAAGTGTCGGCAGCACTGAGGGTGCAAGCCCTGCTCTGGACAAAGGCGGGAGAGCCAGCTCTGCCCCGAACTCAGCGAGTGGAGACGCTCACCAACTGTGCCAAAGGAACAGGCCTGCTTGAAAAGCCACGAGGCTTCACCTGCTGCTTCCTTCTTTGCTAAGGAGGAAGGCCAGAAATTTCAGGCTCCGCGCGTTTGTATTCACACCCCTGCCTGGGCCCTCTGTAACTTCGGTGACACATTTTCCCCAGGCAGTCCCCGGAGCAGGGGCCTCACCACCGCCCAGCTCCTGGCCCCTCCTGCCTGAGATCAAGGGTGGCTATCCTCTCTCCCCAGTGAGTTTGTTTTTAAACCAGCAAGCACTCTAGTCACTCTCATCTTCCATGAGCCACTAGTCCCTTTGTCTCATTTTCTGCCCGATTCTAGAAGGAACAAGAGGCAGTATGACCACCGTGGGCCCTCAGGTGGGTCGCGGGCAGGATCAGCACCCTTACCCTGCAGAGGTGCCATCGTGAACACGGGACGCGCTGGGCACAGTGAGAGGCGGCCATGGTTACATGGACCCACGGGACCTGAAGCCCCCCCAGACAGGTGTGAAGCCGGCAGGCAAACGTCCTCAGTGTTTCAGACAGAAAACAAGCTGGCTTCTAAACAAAGCCATTTTCCTTTTGGGGGTAAATTAGAAGTTCAAAACTATCACGTCAGAAACAGGGGCAACAGCAGACTGCATTGTACCTTGGTGACGTCACTACACAGTCGTTCACCTTGTCTTTAGAGACACGCCCCTGGAGAGTAAGGCCCAGCGAGCTCACACTCGCTGAGGAAGTCTGTCTGCAGCCCAGACCGGCAGGGAGGTGGGCCCGGGACACTGGGAGGCCCGGGCGCACGACCCGCCGCGTAACAGCACCCATACCTTGCTCCCCGTGAGCTGCGCCAGGTGAGGTTTCAGCTCCTCCCCGATCACGGAGTAGATCGCCACCAAGCAGAACACGCTGGCCTTGCGCACGCTGCTTTCCGTGTTGTCGTAGCCCTGCAGCCAGAGGGACAGAGAGGAAGCGCGATCAAAGTGCTGCCCGGCTGACGGCATCACACCAATGCTCCCACGCTCGCACACTCCAACCTCGGCCTTGCTGGGAGCCGTCTGAGTGCCCCGGGCTCTGCCGATGAACCCCGAGAGCTCTGGCCCCAAAGAGGCCACATGCAATAGTGTCAAGAGTGAGCTGGTTTCGGGGTGGCAGGCAGGAGGCTGGTGAGCTGGTCTGTTCCACAGAGAACGATGCTGTATTGTGAGCTGCCAGAAAACGCTGGCAGCACCAGTCAAGACATGTGAGAGAAGAGACTGAGAAAAGGAAATTAAGGGGGAGAGTGCCTTCTTCTCACCATGGTAAAGCAAACCTCACATGTACAAATCCCTTTAAAGAAATGAGAACTATGTCGCTCACTGTGGATAAAACTCCCCACTGTCCATGGATCGTCCTGGAGTGGGGCAGACCTCCACAACCCTCTCCAGCTGGCCCACAGCCTAGCTCCTCCCTCCCCAAACCCAGATGGGACTGTCCACTGCTCTCCAAGCAGCCTCTGGGACCTTTCAGACTTTCTGCCTGTCCCTCTGCCGGGGATGATCCAGCCCTCAGCTGTGTGTGTTTGCAAGCTGAGCCCCGTGCTCAGCAAACAGCACCGTTTATTAAGTGTAAACCAATGTCTGTCCATCCTTCTCCACTGAAATTTCTCTCTAGGGCCCAAGTCTAAACCACCTCTTCTCTGAGCCCTTCAACCTAGAGATCAGCCTCCACCCAGATCTCAGAACCACCCACATCCACCCCAGTAACTCAGCACACAGCACCGGCCCTGACCTGCAGCTGTTGGTACAGGAGTACCAAGCCCCAGAGAGGGCCATCAACTCCTTGAAGCAGGGTCCCAGCAGAAGGCACCTTGCCTTCCAGAGTCTATTTAACTCAATGCCTCACGCTTCTAAGGGTTTCAATTACTATTTGTTGGCCAGATTAGGACAAGGACCACTGTTTGATATTGGGTTCCACAGCTCACCCTGCCCAGGGCTGGGCCCATCAGCCATGCAGTAAGGAATGAACAACAAAGAAAGATCAAAATATGTTCACGGTAAACAGAAAGTTCATTCTGTGGGCCCCAGGTCTGGGCTGCCTGGAGGAACTTCCTCTGTGTTCAGGGACGGTGGGCCAGGAGAGACCACGCCCATCCCGTGCGCTGAGCGGCCAGGCCGCCACGAGGAGCTCACCTGCAGCAGGCCTGGGATGATGTCTGCGAGGAGCTGCAGCAAGGACTCCTTGGCGATCCTCTCGACGACTTTGGTCTGCATCTTGATGGCAGCCAGGTTGATGGGGTAGTCGGCTGTCTGGACGATGGGGCACAGCACTTTGATGCACTGCTCTGGGTGGATGGAACTGGCCAGCGTGGATGCGGCCTCCTCGGCAGCCCTCACCACCTGAAACATGCCCCCAGGTGAGTGGGCTCCACACCACAACACACACTTCAAAGGCCAAGCGACAGGCACACGGCGCTTAGTGCTGGAAATCCCCCGCCACCACTGCCAACCTTGGCCACGCTTTCAGGCCAATAGAGTCAGCCAGAGGAGCAGGGGTAGAGAAGTAACCTCACTCTAAAAGAGTCACATTCTGCGCTCCAGCTCATAAGATCCTTAGAAACTTTATAGCCATGGTTAATTTCTTCCTACTATCCTTCCCCAACCTGTGTGCATTCGCGTGTTCACCCATTCCTGGGTGGCAGTGGCTGAGCTGAGCACAGGCCTCAGAGGCTGGTGCTGGGCAAGATGGGTGGTCCGCGCAGAGGGGCTGCACGAGGATGTAAAGGTTCAGGAGGCAGCAGGAGAGGCCACAGAAGCAGGCAGGGTCCCCAGGGTGGGGTCTGCTACCTTCCAGTTGGCCAGGAGCAGATGGAAGGAAGTGGGGCAAGCCGGAGCCCTGCCAGCCACTTTAGGCCCAGGCTGCTCCCTTCCCTTTTTCTAACTGCTGCTCACCTATGCTCGTCACTTGGCCGGCAGGATGCACTCACCTCACCAGAACCCCCAGGAAGCCCCCGGTGCACCGTGACCACTGCACTTACATGCTTTGATGACACGGTCTCCCCCACGAGACTAAGGGCTCCTTGGAGGTCAGTTCCCACCTCAGCCACCTTCTGTCCCCCACACCCAATAGTGTCCATTATGCACAGAGAGCTCAATAAATGCTGGTCCAACTCATTTTCCCACAGCACGCATGTGTGTTCATGACTGGTAGGCAGCTCCAGGGCGTGCCTTGCTGATCTGCATTTACATGTTCCAACAGAGGAGCTGGCTCAGAAAAGGAGGAGGAAGTCAAGACATCTCCAGAGAACCAAGTTGGGCTCTGGGGAAATCAACTGTACAAGGCCCAGAAGGTCCATTCTGGGTGACACAATGAAAGGGCAACAGATCTGTCCTTTGGAAAAGAGACTTGAGTTCAGGTTAGTTTTCGCCAGTGATCGGTTTGTTTGGAGAACAACAGCATACCGTTAGAAGGGCCCCATCATGCAGCAATCACTAGATGAAGTGCTCTTCTTCTTCTTCAGCTCATGTGTGTCCTGAGGACTGTGGTCCGTCCACGGCATACGTGGGAAAGCCAAGTGTTTGGCCTGTGACACACGGTTAGGCAGATGGTGGAAGAGGGGTCCATCCCTTCTCTAATTTGGCCCTGCAGTGGGACACCAATGCCCTTCAACTGTAAGAAATCAGCGTATAGGTGTCACAGGACGCTGGTCAGAAAACTGAGTAATACTAACTGGTGAAATCTGAGGTCTTAGTTTCTAAACATGGGGGGAGAAAAAAATGCAAGGGTCAGAAAATACTGGGTGATTTCACTGACCGTATCCCAAACTGGAAAACACTGATGTAGAGCAACGTGAGAGACCACCAAGACGGGGAGAGGGCCGGTGGGCAGGAGGACCAGGACCGGGGGAGGGGCCGGGAAGAGGTCTGGCGGCCGCACCTGAGTCTCGCCAGGAGTAAAGCGGAAACCTCCCGGCGCCCCTCAGGGCTGCAAAGGGCACCGACCGGACAGGGAGATAAATGGCCAGGTTTCCGGTGAGGCTCGCTCGCGAGGGTTTCCTCCTCCCCACCAGCCTCTCCAGGCTTCACTCTCATCCAGGTCACGGGCGTTAACCTGCAGGGAGCTGCTGGGGAACAGACCAGCTTGGGTATGTGGAGCTGAAACCTGAGCCCAAGGAGAACTTTCTCTGATAAAACTCAGAAATTCTTGAAGTTGCTTGTAGGAAGCATTTAATCAAACATAGGTTTTCTGAAAATGCCCTAAAGAGAAAATGCCAGAAGCTGCACTTCAAGGAGGTCTATCTGAGGCCCCCTTTCATGGAGGCTGCAGCGAGTTTCCCAAGGCAGACGCTGTTTTTGGCACAGGGGATTGCTGCTCTTGACTTCCCTCTGCATGCCAGGCTCCCGGCTGCTGGCCGGCTGCCTGGCGCAGGGTGAACTTTAAGTTTCACCCCTGTGTTCTATGTAACATAAGAAGCAAAGATTATAAATGTAAGCAAGCAGAGAGCAAAGTAAACACAGGCGACAGAGAGGAGGAGGAGAGTGCTCTTTGGCAGACACAGGGGCCAGAGGGGCAAACAGGAGTTCTCAGAGATGGTGAAGACGATGAGAGAGAGCGGGGTCAGGCCGACTTCTGGGTCATTACCAACCCCAAGTGACCAAAACGGTTCCAATTCTGCTGATTTTTCTGTAGTCTGGTAGAAACACAGGAATTCTTCTTTTTCCAAGTCAGTGAATTAATAGTGTCTAGCTCGGAAAAGCATAATTTCCTTATCTAACTTTTTGAAAAATGAGATCATTACTCGGAATATTGATGAATGTTTGTTTAAAGATAAGGTTTCTTTGAGAGCACAGAACTGTCATAATTTGAAGTGCAAGCTTTAGGTTCACAAAGACTGACTGCTCTGTCACAGGCACTGCAGTGTAGCTGGCTGGCTCCCATGAACAAGCACGCAAGCGTTCAGAGATGACCCAGTTAGCGGTAGTAGTTTGGTCACCAAGCCGTATCCGACTCTTGCGACCCCCGTGGACAGAGGAGCCTGCCAGGGCTTCTCCAGGCAGGAATACTGGAGTGCGTTTCCATTTCCTTCTTCAAGGTACACCTAGTTCAGCCCCAGGCATTTAAAAGCTAAGGGAGACCATGGCGCCACCTTCTGGGGAAAGCCGGGAAGACCTCACAAAACAGGCAGGATGATGGGGTTGTGTGCCCAGCACAGTGGGGAGGCCGTCTCTCTGGTGAGATGGTCACCACCAGGGACCTGAACCCAGCATGCAAGTCCCCGTCTGTCAGACCTGGCCCAAGAGGGAGGGCGGGTAGGAAAAAGCTTCAGGGTCCAAGCTCAGGGACCTAGCTCTGTTGCCAATGAGGTGAACCTGAGGGATGCTTCTTGTACTGTCTGCGCCTGCTTCCCTCCTAAGTAAAAAGAAGAGGGGGGGGAGCTGAATCTAGTATGCCGACATCAGTTTGGACGGCAACACTTTATCTCCCTACCCTACCTAGACAGTACTTTCTCTTGAAAATGCACATGCCCGATTTCAAAAGGCAGAGTCTACATCAAACAGTCTCTAACCACACAGCCATCACTCTCCCCTCCAGGGGCAGATTGAGCGCAACACCGGCTCAAGCGTGGTAAGGCTCTGAGGCGGAGACTCACTCTGTCCCACCTCAAGGGGTGGGATCACAGCCAACGGGGAACAGCGCTGTGGAGTCAGAGGGGCTGGACGCCCGGGAGGTGGCCGTGTCTGCCGCCTGGAGGATGCCAGGAGCGCTGGGCTGGCTGGTCCCTGGAGGAGTCAAGGAGGCAGAAGACGGGCAGCACAGAGAAGGCTCCTCTGCATCTCCCAAAGCCCGTCAACTCCCGGTATTTCCTGGCCTCAAATGCAGGAGTGTGATGGCCACTCCATTGTGGACACCGAGTCAATCAAAATGGAAGCCCAGTTGGGAGCCCAATACACACAGCCCACAGTTAATTCACCCAAATTTCAATAGCCTTCTGACATGTATTTCAAGAAATGCAGTGATTTCTGGTTTACATAAAACAGGAAAACCCCAACCACAATTCTACTCAGAACCGGTCTACCTACTTCAGTGGAAGAGGATTAAAAGGACCGAGTCTGCAGTTTTCAACAACGTTAGCCTCCTCACTCCCTTGACATGAACGTCAGCCCTACGAGGGGCAGGCGTCCCACAGCCCCAGTTCACCTCGAGTGCCGGCACTTCCGACGCTCAGGAGGCTGAGACCCATCCCCAGCTACTCAGCAAACCAACTGGTCAACGCAGGATAAGGACTAGTCTCCAGACCCCAAAGCTCTGATGTTAAACAGATCTTTCATCACCATCCCTCAACCTTCATTTGCCCTACACCAAACCACTTGACTGCTTTCTCCAGACAAGTTCTCTCTCTCGTTAAGACACCCTTTCTGAGGCTATGGAAGTAAAGGGCAGGTGTCACATCTGGCTCCCAGGAGGTAGATCACCAGAGAGGAGGGGCCGTGTCTCCTTGCCCTGAGTAACTGTGAGGCAGCGGCTGCCGTCTTTCAGGGCTGGACATTGTGCCTGGCACATTGCGGCCACGCCTGGGGCCATGATGGTGCAGCAGACCCGGCCCAGACACGTCCCCCCGGCCCACGGCCTGCATTAGGCCCGGTGCCTGACTCGTGTCGTCGTCAGCGCCCTCCCAGAGCGCCCCTCCCAGTGCACACCAAACTCCCAGAGCGCATCCCTTTGGACCCCTGTGGAATCCTCTGCTCTAACCTGAACTAAATCGTAAGTTCCCTGAGGTCTAAAACAGCCCCCAACCCCCCTCCCCTGTGCCTCCAATCATAGAACATTTACCAGAGTTTGTGCTATGACTGTCAAACTGGCGCAGCAACTCTGACCCTTTAAAGGACTATACAGGTTTCTGGTTTTGTCTTTTTGTTACAAGGCTAAAAGTTACAAAGGAAATAGGGCTTCTGGCCACATGCCAAGATTGGGCCCAAAGAAAACTGGAGATTTGGAATCTAGGAAGGTTTAGGCTTGTTATTCAATAGCAGCCTCTATTATCTTGAGACCAGATGACACGCAGATAACCGTGCGGCCCCCTCCCTGGGCTAACAGATTAGGAAAACCAAGGTCCAGAGAGGTGAAGTAATCTCTCCACACTCACACAATGCACTGTTCGCCAGAACCCGCTGACACGTGGCCGCTACCCCAAGAAGCTTCTAAGGGCCATTCCAGAGCCAAGGATTTGGTGAAGCCTTGGCTAGAATGATTTTGACTGGGATTTGAAGCAGAATATCAGCTCATCACTAAAGCGCTTTCTCTCTGACACACCACTGCTTTGCACAGGCCATGCTATTTGCCAAGAGGTCCTGAAAAGTTCCATTTTAAAAATATGGTCTGGTTTAGCTTTTTTAATTCTCTGCAATCTTAAAACATTAAATTAACGAGAAATGATTTCAAAATAAAACCCCAGGGAGACATAACAGTGGTTGTTTTATATTTATTTAAGAATCAAACTTCCCCAAACAAGCCAAACCACCTGAGGCTGGATTCTGATGCCTTAAGCACCAGGACTTCTGTGGGGCAAACAAGGTCTGCTGACCCCACAGAGTGACACAGAATGAAGCTGATATTTTTCTCTTTTAACAGGCAAATGTAATTGAATATTCACTACGTGCCCGAGGTCAGTGAAAGCAAAGCCTAATGGTCAGAGTATACTGTGTTGGCCAATGTTATGGCCCAATAGAATATCTTCAAAGAAATAGAGTTGATGCTTCTCTAAAGTTCAAACAGAACTCTGACGGAGGACCCCAACACTCTGGCTACCACATGTGAGCCACGGAGCCTGGGGGCAACAGCTATTCTTACATTAAATGTGTATAAAGTGATTAACAACTAGCACACCAGCTGTCTGTCTCTGAGACGATACAGACGTCTAAAGACAGCCTTAGAAAGCAAAGTT
The DNA here is from genome assembly GCF_963930625.1 of Muntiacus reevesi. Lineage (NCBI taxonomy): Eukaryota > Metazoa > Chordata > Mammalia > Artiodactyla > Cervidae > Muntiacus > Muntiacus reevesi. The sequence goes on along the minus strand of NC_089251.1, from coordinate 200,235,240 downwards.
TGTACCACGTCTGACAGTGTTAAGACACGAGCCTTCACGTCCCGTATCTGATTCTGCGGCGTGTTCGGCAGCCACACTACACAGTGGGGGTCAGGCAGACAGCACGGCTGGAGGCCGGATGCTGCACGGAAAACTCGGCTTTCCATCGCTATATTCGTGCTCCCACCGACCCCAGAACCGCATTCATAGTATCAATGCTCATATCAGATCTAAATCCTCTCTTAATCATTGATGGACAGATTCAGTACCAGCCCTAAGAGACGGACTACAAGTTCTAAGATAAGAAGCACTGAAGTTAATGGAGTTTTTTTTGAAAAACAGAAAGTGGGCATAGGATCTTAAAAGGTCGCCATCAAGGCCTTTGCCCGTTAAGGTGTTTGCTAAAAAGCGAACACCACTGCAAACCACAGTAACTTCATTAATGAGCTATTGAAATGCAACAGCAAATTTCCTAAAAAGATAAAAACACAGAGTTAGATAATTTAAGAAATCTATGTATTCAGATAGGGAATATGAAAACATACTTAACCTAACAAACACCAACGTTTTAAACAAAAACTCTAAATTGGTCCCCAAATCCTCTATCGTGCTTATTGTAAAATGTCTATGTTAGCTTAGGATGGATCAGGATGAGACAGATTTAGCGCCTGGCATGTTTCAGTGTGATAGTGTTTTGCACACATAGCTCCTCCTGCTAAAGACCCTCAGAACACCGCCCTCAGCTTATCGGGAAAAAACAAGACAATTTAGCAGCCTTGCTTCAAGCATCTTCCCTAAAGGCTTTATGACATGTTTCAACCTACTAGAAACCGTATTTCAAGAAGTCCTTCATTGCTATAGCCCCACACTAGATCTAGTACGCATCATGCCAGGGCCCTGCCACAGCAGCTCCTCGTCAACCCACCAGTCCATCTCCTTCATCTCCTGTGAACACAAAATGAGCCTCTTATGGAGGAGGTTCCAGGAGCTACGGCCCAGGATGAGCACACTTTGGAAGCGCCAATTGGACAGGAAGAGACTTGGGCTCTGTCTGACTAGTAACTGGGTCTAGAAACACCTTGGATCCTTTCCAATAAATATGAGAATGATGTTTGAATAAACGTTTGAGTGTACTGGTGAGAAAATACAATAACTAGAGAAATACTGTGTGTGATGTTAATTTCATATGCCAACAGAAACACACAGGTGCCCAAGTTAGGAGTTTCTGGCAAAGTGACAGCGTGGAGTTTCATAAGGGAAGGACACGGGCAGCAAGTCAAGGTGAGTCTGCAGGTATGCAAAGCAGGGAGGCCTGCCAGCAACGGCACTCCTCTCAGGACACAGTGTTTCCTCTACCTGCCTTATCGGGGAATCAGCGACAGCTGCGTGGAGACCCTGGGTCACAAGAATTCCACACAACCGAGTGCTGCTAAATTTGCTTCAGGCAGCAGGTATTTTCTGCTTGTGTCCCTCAGGCAACCTAAAGGACTTCACAGCTGAGAACCTTCTCTCTTCCACCTTTTGTTTTGCAGGAGAAAATAACGAGAACCCCTCATGTAACCAACAATACATGCCTGTCAGGGTCCACTGTCCAGGTTCTGAAGGTTAACATCAGGACAGCCACTGTGAAGACAGACATCTCCCAAGGGGACGGCCAGTGGCTGTCACACTGGGCTTCATCTTAATGCCACATTCTCAGTTATGTCCTCCCCTCTGAAAACAACTGATATCATATGCATGTAAGAGATCACCCATTTTATTTTTTTTTTGATCATGTATTCTCATTAAGGAGAGGCCATTATGGTTTACAAGAAAAGTCAGCATGGGCCTGTTTGCCCCTTAAAAGACACAAGACCTAGCTTGTATCTTGGTTCTGCCAAAAGCTGCCAGCGTGCGTCATCTGACAGAGGATGGGAACTCCTGGACCCTCTTCCTCACCTGGGAGCAATTCTGTTGATCACTGTCAGCTTCTCTGGTCCTTGACAATTATGCTGACTGCCATCAGCTAATCTGATCTTTACACTGTTTCAAAAGAGTTATTCTAAGTGCAAAGTGTTTTGTTCAAATGTGTGTGATGATGATCACCAACAGGCCACTGAGCCAGACTTCAGAAGTGTACGCAGTGGTTTGCACACACACCTGTCGCTCACACCCCTGTGCTTTGCTAGGACTGCTGGGTGGAGAGGTGCCTGGACAGAGCCGCAGCCTCAGCCTCGCTGAGCTTGCAGGAATCCGAGGAGGCCAGACCGTCTCTGTTCAGCAGCAGTCACATAACTGCTGAACAGAAAAAACGCCACGATTTAGGCTCTGATTCTTGCTGTGAATATAAGAACTGTTCTAATCACAATTCCTTTAATCCATGACTGTGCTCACGAGAGTCACAGAGGAGCCAAGACTGAACTGACCACGTGATTATGCCTCACGTAGGAGTCAAACCCGCTGTGTCACATCAAGTTTCCCAAAGCTTTAAATAAACGGTTGCTGTCCACAGAGAACTTCACTGGAAGAGTGGCACTGAAATCATTTCCATTTAGGACAGCTCCACTCACCTCCCTGCTCTCTGGCGGCCTCTCGATACCCCAAGGACTGGGAGTAACAGGTACTGGGACAGTTCAACAAGTGACTGGACAAGGCATGGACTGTCCACCAGCTACACACAAGTCCAAGCCCAGAAACGCGTGCTCTGGGACAGGCCCGAGGAGCGGGAGCCCCAGCAGAGTGAGCTTCTCACGACCAGGAGCTGGTGGAGCAGGCGGCGCTGCCACCAGGCCCCAGAGCCCACAGAGAGGAGGAGCATCCTGCCGGGGGGGGGTGGACCGCCGCACGTGCCCGTCTCACCTAACGCCCCTGCGGACAGCATGTGACGACAGCCACCGAGGGCAGCAGGGCTCCGAGGGCGAGAGGCCGGCCGCGCGTCCACCCCTGGTCCTGACTGCGGGGGGAGGCCGGCCTGCTGGACAGCAGCGAGGGCCCGGCCGTGGGCACCTGCGGGGGCCCGGGCTCTGCGCCGCTGCTCGGACACCAGGGCGGGCGTGGGGGTGCGTGTGCTCCCGGACCCGGCTCACCTCCTTGTGGGAGTCTTTGTGGGCCTCCAGGGTCTTCATGATCGTCAGCTCCGCGTAGTTTTTAAACCTCGCTGGCTGGTTTCTCAGGATTTCCCGCAACACTCTGAGAGCCAGTGCTCGGATGGAATGCTGGGGCAAGAGGAAAGAAAACATGAGCGAACGGCTCCGGCGCCTCCCCGCGCACGGTCAGCAGGGCCCGACACCAGGTCCCAGGCCTGGACCTGCAGGCACCGGGATACGAATGCCAGGCTGAGTGGACACCAGCTCCCCAGACAGCCAGCTCCATGAAGGTAGGCGCTGTGCCCACGGGCACACCCTGGGAGCCGGTGCCTATGAGGGGCCCCAGATGGCTTCCCGAATGAGCCAAGCTAGGCCCGCATGAGGGTGATTAAGTTCATATCAACCTCCCGGGGGACTTCAGGTTTTCTGAGGGTTAGGTACACATCTGTAAAACACACAAAAGAACAGATGAGGAGGACCCACACATCTCATCAACCCGCCCTGGCAGACAGTGGCTTTCCTACCAGGACGGCGGAGATCTGCTGGTACTCCTGACCTTCGAGGTGAGCAGGTCACGGGGGAGGGGAGCCTGTGCAGAGCTGCTTAAAGCGCGAGTCATGCGTCTGGAGGAAAGCCATTCCAAACAGACGCCTAATCTCAACAAAAGAGGATGGAGTTTACACCAAATAGAGCCAAACGGTACATCCTGATTCTCTGTCACTCACCTGCAGAGCCCACACGCTCACACACCGTCCTCTGCACTTTCCGTGACATCGCTGCTGTCCTGACAGAGCCCAACCAGTACAAGGACTCCAGGAGCCAATATGTACTTTGTTTTAAGAAAAACGAAGACAGATCTTTCATCACTGTCCTTCCACCTTTATTCGTCCTACGCCAAACCACTCAATCTAAGCAGCAGAGAGAGAGCCAGTGGGGTCACCATGACGTTCACCAGCCTCTGCTCACCTGTCTTCCCTTAAAGTCACCATCAGTGTGACCCTGGCGTGACCTCAACCCTCGGCCGTGGCCTTGAAACCTGCCTGGTCCTGTCCTTGAGTCGCTCCCCACGCTGATCTGCACTTGTGTTTCTGCTGGCCTACCAAAGCCCAGAGCACAGAGATGGATTCTTACTTCTAGAGGTGAATTCAGGGAAGTCTCAACACGCCTTCCTGCTGCCACCCGACAGCAGCCACACGGCGAGGAGGGGAGCGGCCTCTGATCAGGGCGCTCACCCCGGGAAGGGTCAGCTAAGGGGTGCCACGTGCAGAGAATGAACCAGGCCAGGTGCAAAAGCCCAGCTTGTCATGTTCAAACGTCACAGTGTGGAGAAGGCTTTCTATTTTAATAACAATGGAGGATGACAGAAAACAGTTATAATCTCTGCTTTTCGAATCTGTTGCTGAAACCACTAACACATGCAATGGCGAAACAAGAGGGAGCCCCAGGGAAGGCCACATTTAGTGGGTCTTCCAAAAGCAAAAGTCTCATTTCTCAACTGCACAGGAAACATAAAGAAAACTCCTAAGAAGAAAAGCCCATTATTAAAAAAACTTCACACTCTACATTAACAAAGTCCTAAGACATTTTGTGAAAGTGACCTGAAGCAGGATCAAGTTTCCCTCAACGACTACAGAGCCTATTACAGAAAATCCCACACTGAAGCCAGGATGGGGCTTGTCTCCAGTCAGAACAGCACCTCACTAACCTAGGCTCAGAAAACCTGAGAACTGTCTGGGTGTCACCAGGAAGCACAGCACAGAGGGGAGGGCAGCCGGGGCCCGGGGATGGAGGGCGGCAGAGAGAGGAGGGCAGCCGGGGCCCGGGGATGGAGGGCGGCAGAGAGAGGAGGGCAGCCGGGGCCCGGGGATGGAGGGCGGCACAGAGAGGGGGGCAGCCGGGGCCCGGGGATGGAGGGCGGCACAGAGAGGGGGGCAGCCGGGGCCCGGGGATGGAGGGCGGCACAGAGAGGGGGGCAGCCGGGGCCCCAGGGCACCGGGACAGACGGGAAGGTGCGCAGCTCACATCCTTGTCCCCGAGGGTCTCGAGCAGCAGCAGCAGGATGGTCTTGAAGTGCTCCTCCCAGACGCCCAGGCTGTCCTCGCGCGTGATCTTGAGCAGCTCCAGCAGCGCGCCCTTCCGCTCCTCCACGCGCTCGTTGTGGTTGGACAGCTCCTTCAGGAGGTCTGCCACCAGGTCCGAGTGGTCAATGGGCACTTGGGGGACACAAGACAGATGCTCAGCCCTGTTGACAGGACCCCGTCCTGCTCCCCAGCCTCCGGGAGGTCCCCACGGGCCCGCCACACCCTGCACTTGACACTGGCCTCACTCCACACCCTCAGCAGCTACCCTCACCAGCTCAGTGCTGAAAACAGATGTGAAAAGGGGCAGAGCCTGCACTCGGCCTGGCTTTTTCACCCCCCTACTTCAGACAAACAAGAACCCCAAAGCCCCTTCCGGGGCATCCTCCCAGCTCCACTCCCAGCACCCAGCCTCAGCAGGCCCCTCAGGGACACCCTCACTGCTCTCAGACCCCGAGTGTGCGGTTTCCTCCACCGCCACACCTGGGCCGTCAACGGTCATCCCCTGCTCCAGAGTCCACAGCGCAAACACACGTGGGTCACAGCGTCCGGGCAACCCATGGACTACCTACTCACAGACCGAAAGGTCTGCCGACATCACGCAGTGGAACGCCTGTGGGGACTTGACCACGGTCTCTACAGCAGAGGAGCATATCCTCTCTCTTTACATGTTCTTTTAAGAGATCTCAATACTCTTAAATACTCACTTTAAATAGAATGGATGAAACACAAAGACAAATCATTAGGAACCTAAATTTGCACTCCTCTTAAGCTTCTAACCTTCTAAGACTGAAGAGCAAACACTAAGGAAGCTGACGTCTTAAAGAGCCCTCTCGTGCCTCCCCTGCTAGCCCACCTTGTCCTTTAAGCCTTTTAGCATACAGTTGGTAGATAAACTATAGCTGACATCCTTGCCTCGTCTGTCTTAAATAAGACCGACAACTGGGTGAGTTAAACACTGTATCGATCCTATGAATAAAGAAGGGAAACCGGCCCAGGACTCCCAGAAAGTGCAAACCCAAATAAGGCCTCCACTGCTAGCCTCCCACCCAGCAGATGGCTGGGTAGACTGGGCTGCTCCCACCAGCAAGCAGCAGTCCACAAGCAGGCGGCCACGCTCGCCCGTCCCCGAAGCTGCCTGTGCTTTCGGACAGGGCTCCCGTCACTGCTCGGCACACGGACAGCGTGGCTCTCTTCCTTTCCTGCACTCCTCCCCGCCAACTCAGCCTCCACTGGTGACACAGCCCTCTCCTCCACACCTGCCACCACCCTGAGTCTGCTTCCCCTGAAGGGAAAGGGGAAAGGCCCTAAGCTCTGGGACCAGGGGCTGCGTCTCATTTCTGAGTCCCTGGCAAGCCACACCCTCCTTGACACACAGTAGGCCTCTGCCGAATGCTAACTGCTTAGAATTCTGATTTAAGGTTCTAACTGAAGTCTTCATTCAAAATTGAAAAACAACATAAAATAAGAGGCTTGGAAACAAAGTATACATATATAAAAATTTTAAAAGCTAATTAAAATTAACTGAAACATATGAACATGACAGTGAGGTGAAAAAAGGAAAAATTAGGTTCCAAGTAAAATGACTATCCTACCAACACACACTCACTCAAAATTACTCAATAACGGACACTGGTCTTAACATAAGAGTCAGAAAGATACCCAGAGCAGTTCTGTTCTGTATCAGTTATGTTCTACTTGGGGCAAGGAACTCGACCTTTCTGGAGCTCAGTTTCCTACTTGGCACAACAGGAAGGACCCCTCCATCTCAGCAGCCAGCACACAGCCTGCAGGTGCCCAGGGCACATTAGATCCCTTCCCCAACCGCAGGACCAGTACCGTGAGAGACCAGCAGGAGTTCTCCTTGCGGGGCACCGGGACGCCTGGCCACAGCCCAGGATAGGGACACGCCCCCCAGAAGTCAAACGGTCGGTCTCCCCGTTGCCTAGCCCGCGCTCATCACCACCAGCTGGAGGCCTGACTCTTCACAAAGCCTTCCCCACAGGCCCTCCGCGTGCCCCCTGCTCCCGGGCACACGACGGGACCTCAGACGAGCAGAGCGAGGCAGGCCTCTGCCCCATCCCACACGCCCTGAGCGCCCGGAGCTGCCCCGCTGGGGCACGGAGCCGGGCCAGACTCACCATCTCGCAGCTGCTCCATGTCGTCGTCAAACACGGCCTCCTTCAGGGCGGTCTTGTCATAGGCGCTGATGGTGTCCGAGTAGGGGTAGGGGCTGTAGTCCCGCGCCCGCGGCCCCGGGAAGGCGCGAGGGGGCTGCGTGTTGAGGAGGGAGGTCTTGTTGTCCAGAGCCGTCCGGCCTCCTTCCACCACCTCACTGCCGCCCCGGCCCTCCGTGGCAGGGGAGGCGATGCCACCATCACGGGACACCTGGGGCACAGCACACTGTCAGTTCCTCCGTCCTTAAATCTTCAGGAGTATTAGCAGAGCCAGAGATTTCTCACTTGAAATCTGGCTGCTGATACAAGTACAGTTGTCAGTGTTTCCATTTGTAAATATCTAACTCCTACGTGACCTCAAAAGGGACAGAACATACTTACGTTCTCATCTAACCATTCCTTAGTTCACACAGAATGTCTGTTTTACTTGGAACTAGATGACCAATTTGACAAATACTTTTGAGATTAGCGCCATGAACTTCTGAGGAGCCCCTGGAGAAGGCAAGCTGTATACCAGAACCCCCAGTTCTCAAGGGACCTCAGGTGCCAACACCCCAGCGGAACACTTGTACCACCAACAGGAAGGGTTCTCTCTCACTGACAGCCTGCCACACCACCATGGACGGACGCTCCCCTGATGACCCTCAGAGATCTACAGTGGCCCTGTTACCAAAGCGCAGGTCCACGCACCTGGTGTACAGTGAGGCCAAACGCCACCAAAATGTTAGGGTCTGGAGCAGAGGAAGGTTTACTGCAGGGCCAAGCAAGGAGACGGGTGGCTCCTGCCTTAAAAACCCCCAAGACTCCCCACAGCTTTCAGCAAACCTCTTTTCTAGGAAAGATGAGGGAGGGGGTGTGGTTAGTTATTGCAAACTTGTTGGGGTCAAATCCTTTGGTTTGAGATCAAGTCATGTAATGATGCTCCTGTAAATCTCCACCAAATGAATGTTATTGTTTTTTTTTTTAATTTAATATTTATTTATTTGGCTGTATCGGGTTCTAGTTGTGGCATGCCAGATCTTTAGTTGCAGCATTCTAGCTCTTAGTTCCCTGACCAGGGATAGAATCTGGGCCCCCCACATTGAGACAGCAGTCTCAGCCACTGGACCATCAGGGAAGTCTCTATTCTCTGTTCTGACAAGAAAGGGCGAGGTCCCAAGGCACAGCTTCCATCCCCCGAGGCCCAGGTCCTGCTAAGAGGAGGCAGAACTCGGCTGGCGGCTCCCTCAGGGCCAGGGCCTCAGACTCTGTCCAGCTGACATCACTGAGCGAGCCAGGCGCCCAGGATCCAACTGGGCCTCAAGCCCCTCAGGGCCCCCAGATGGTGGGGCCCAGGTTCTGCAGGCTGCGTCCTACACAGATACCCACTGCCACTAGGTCACAGAGGTGGGGATGGGGAGAGGTTCACGGCTGCCCCAAGCCAGTGGGTGGCCTTGAGGGGGGCTCTGGAGCCCTGTAGGACACAGTCCCCAGCATGCCCCCTGGTGCCCCCACTCCCTACCTCGCCTCTAGGCCGGGTGAGCTGGAGGGCCCCGGAGAGGGAAGGCCAGAATCACTCTCCACCTGCCCATCACCATCCCACTGACCGCTGGCCGAATGGGCCACTGAAGGTCACTGACTGACAGGTCCTTGCCCGGGGGAGGGGCCTACTGCAGCACTGACCAGTGGCTGAGCAGCCGCCAGGGGCCTCGCAGTGACTGCTGCCTGCTAACGGGGTGCAGGGAGCCAGGCATAGCAGATGGCCATGGGCTAAGGGCTGCGCACGACCCCACTCTTACTACAGTCCACCACCCGCGAGCCCCCCGCTGTATCGCCACAGTGGTGAGATCTCGACCTGCAGAGAACTCGGCCTCCCCCAGGCAGACGGCTGTCCCCTCATGTGCTTCTGACCCTCAGAGCTGGTCTTTACGCTGGTCAAAGAGCAGGTCTGTAATATGCTCTGTAAATGCTTTCCTAATTTATTCCGAGTTTTGTCTGAAACTATTAAACCTCTGGTCCCCTGGCCCCCGTGTCACGTTTCTGACCGCCTCCGTTCCCGGGGGTCCTCTCTTCTGAGTCCGCTGGCCTGTCTGGCACCCTGTACAGGTCAGCAGAGAAGGGTGGCTGACTGCCGCGGAGAGAGCAAGGCGGTCCCTCTCCTCAGGTCAGACGTGTGACCTCAGAACAGTGGAGTAAACGTTCCCAGGCAGCCAGACCGCACTGGTGATTCCTGGGGCAAAATTTTTATTTGTGTTTGTCGATAAGATACATCTCTCTCATTTTATGCCTATGCATTTATGGCTTTTTTAAAATTGTAGTTAAAAAAACACAAAACCTGTGTGTGTATATATGACATATATGTCAAATCATTTAAATCAGTTAATTCATTAAGTGTCTAGCTCAGTGACATTAAATACATTCACAACGGTGTGTAAGCATTACCACTATGTCATATTTTGGGCAAAACTTTTTCATCTTACCCAACCGAAACTCTGCACCCATTAAGCAATAGCTCCCTGGCCCTTCCAACCCCGTCGTCCCCGTTGTACTTTCTGTCTCTGTGAATCTGACTACTCTAGGGACCTCATGGAAGGGGGACCACACAGTACTTGTCTTTCTTTATCTGGCTTATTTCGCTTAGCATGATGTTTTCAAGGTCCATGCATGTTCTAACACACACATAGCATTACTTTCCTTTTTACGGCTGAACAGTACTCTACTGCATGTATATATTGCATTTTGCTTATCCATTTACTTGTTAATGGATACCTGGATGGCTTCCACCTTTGTGCTACTGTGACTAACATCACTCTGAACACTGGTGCACAAACATCTGTTCAAGGTCTTGCTTTCACTTCCTTTAGATATACACCTGGCAGAACCAGTGCTGGGATGTACTGGCTCTTACACACCCTGCCCAAAAGATTTTGTCCTAACAATTAAGATAAAAAAAGAATCTGTAAATATATGCATAGAAGACTGAACAGGAGTTTTCTCTTGGTATAAGATGTTTCGTAGATAATTTTTTTTTAAATTATTTTATTCTGGCTGTGCCAGATCTTAGTTGTGGCATGTGGGGTCTCGTTCCCCGACCAGGGACTGAGCCCCGGCCCCCTGCATTGGCAGCACAGAGTCTTAGCCACTGTTCCACCAGAGAAGTCCCAGATGATTTTTTTCTCTTTGTAACTCTCTTCTAAAAGTAAAACATACATTATTAATATAATGAAAAAATTATTTATAAAAGGGTTTTAAAAAGTTCAGACATTAAAAAAAGAAAGTGAAACTCCTAATACTAATCACGTTTAACAACAAAATCTAACTTTCTTAACTTGGTACATTATATCAATTTGATACCCTTCTGGCTGGAATGCCCTTCCTGAAAGTTCCCCTCAGAGCCCACGACGCCACACTCCCCTCCGCTCATCTTTGGTTCTTCTTGACTTCTTTCCTTCACAACGCCACACTCCCTGCCGCTCATCTCTGGTCCTTCTTGACTCCTTTCCTTCTGTCTTTCCCTTAGTACTGATGCTCCTTAGGATTTTGTCCTTGCTTCCACTTGGCTGATTTCACTTGTTTTTCTTTAGTTACCATCAGGCAACTAGTCAGTGTCTCTCTAACCTCCACCACCAGCCCAAACCACCAGCCTCAACGCCAGACTGGTGTGTCTGAAACCCTAACTCCTGTTGCGTCAACCTTTCATCAAGTTCCAAAGGGGTTCGCGTGTGCCTTTCCCCGGCCCCCGCTATCTCACTGAGTTGGGGCAGCGCCTCCTCAGCAGTCCTTGCCAGCCACTCTGGCTCTTCTCTTTCTGCTCATGCGCTACCCAACTCAACTTCCCCTGGAGTCACGCTCCATCTCAGGGTGTCAGCAGTCCTTCTACGATGTATGTGTGGCCACGCCGCTTCCCTGGTTAAAAGCCCTTCAGAGTCTTGAGTCAGCTCCAAAGCCAGCTCCTTCCCCCCAGGCCGGGGCATGCCCACCATGCCCACTGCCGCCACCCCTGGGGACATCCTCCTGAGTCCACCCCCATCCTTCTGCCTCCTCACAGACTTCTCTAGGACTATGACCTCTTCTTTGACCTGACAAGTACCTCGCAACCTTCCTGTTCAGAAGGTGACATCATCTCCTCTGCAAATGCATCCTGAGCACCCCGACTGGCCCTGATCGTTCCTCCCCCCAGGACAGCCTCCTCCACTCTGCCTGCCTCTACGGGAGACGGCAGTGCCTGGAGCGCCACGCTGGCGTCAGGCACAGGCTCACCGTTTTTATCACATCAGAGGAACACACACATGTCCGGGATAATGGGAGCCAACTGAGGAAATGGGCAGCTAACATTCCTCAGAGAGATAGCTGAGCGCTACTGCGATTTCACAAAGCTGCCCTGGGCCTCCTAAAATCATACTCCAACTGTGAGATAAAACCAAAGTCGGGGCTCAGTAAGCCCCGTGCTCAGTGTTCAGGATTGCCCCTGGGTGAACACAGAGGTCCCTACCACTCTGGGTGGTGACTACACACAGCCCTCCCTCTGTCAGCCTGCGGATACTCACAATATCGCAGTCCTTTCTGCCATCTCTTTTAATGGGCTCATTCAGATCCTCTTGACTTCGAAAACTAAACTTCTCAATGGCTTCTGTCACTCCACGCAAAGAACTATAGATTTCTTCAGAGTTCAGATTTTCTGTATCATAGTCCAGCATGCTAAAGATCAAAAACATTTTATTTCTTAAATTGAGGCACATGCATAAAATTGGGGTATGGGTAAAACTTACTTCTAGTAATTTACAGAATAAGATGTAATTATAGTTTCTTTAGGTGATTTGGAATGATAAGAAGACATCTTTTGTTAGAGCACCACCACCAGACAACTTAATTACACGTCTTCCTCGTCGGATCTGGCCCCAAACACACGACACTAGCGCCCAGGGAGAGCCAGTGCAGTGGGGAAACAGCCACCACGAGAAAGCAAGAACTCAGCGACAACCAGTGATGACGCACGAGGAAATGGATGTGGAAAATAACTTTCATACCTGGAAGATGGATAAAAGTAGTTTGGTTGTTACTGGTCTCAAATGTACAAATAAATGAAAAGAAAGCTAGTGTTACAGGCAAATTTTAAAGGAGGGAAGCACATGACTGTACAAGGCTGGATTTTGCTTACCAGTATCTGAAACCTGTAAAAATGAACCCCCAGAGTACAGAGTGACTCAAAGTCAGACCCACCACTGCACTCCTGACACCCTGCCATCTAACCCGGGGACCTGCTTGCACAACCAGACTCTTCTAGATGCAGACACCGGGAGTCTCACAGCAAAAGCAGGTCTTATAAAGATGAGTCACACTTCCAGATGAACATCTAAAAGCACTTCAAAAAGCAAGAAATATCTGTCCCTTACAGAAAAGTGACATCAGCTGTTGTCCATTGAGACATCTAGCACAGCAAAACACAGACTAAGGCAAACATCCTCCTGGCATAAAGCAGTGTACGACAGAGTGCTCTTCAGATGTCTGCAAAGCAGACTGAGACAGATGGGAGATCCTAAGAGCAAAACCATCACCTTCCCTCCCTGAGAATAACTGGGGGAACCAAGCTGAAAAACTGCTACTTAAACATCACTTGTCCCGAGAAAGTATTCAAGAAAAGATCAGATAAGTTGGTCTAATTTAATTAGCAGAAGTCTTGAGTTATAACTGAGAATTGCCAGAGACGTTAAAAGAATCCTTGAAAGTGAAAGTCGTTCAGTTGTGTTCAACTCTTTGCGACCCCATGGACTATGTCCATGGAATTCTCCAGGCCAGAATATTGGAGTGGGTAGCCTTTCCCTTCTCCAGGGTATCCTTCCCAACCCAGGTTTCCGGCATTACAGGTGGATTCTTTACCAGCTGAGCCACAAAGGAAGTCCAAAGAGGATCCTTGGCTGTATATAAGTAAACATTCAACAGCATTCATTATTAAGGACTAAAGAACAGCAATCTCTCTGTTCTTCAGAAGAGAAATAACTGAAACCAGTCATCCACTGGTGGGAACCAATCCTCCCCCAAGAGCAATACAGCCAGACTTGTACATTCTGTTAGGAAGAAAGTTTCCTGTAACTTAAACACCAATCATGTTACCAACCTTCCCCCTCAACACACACACTTTTTTGTTGTTCCTGTTGTCTAAGGTTTGGGCAGATGAACAATACTTGAAGGGTTCTCACTTGAATTAGCCAGACCTCTACTGGCTGGAAGTTGTAATGACCCAAGTGGTTTCCAAGACTGGATGGGTCCTGCGAGAGCACAAGATCTGAATTCACTCTGAGATGAATTTACTGTCTTTGCAACCTTCTGGCCCAGGGAGAACGTATCCTTCTTCTCTGATGAATGAAAGAAAACACTCTAACTGCACTTGGAGAGGTCACAAAAACACATGCCAACTCAAAGACTGGCTCTGGCATCAAACAAAAAGCAATGTGAACTTCAACATGTTTACAGTTAAGACTCCATGTACACACTGACAGGAGGTGGAATAAAAAACTTGAACAGAATTCAAGATTTCAACCCCTTCTAAGTTCATAAGGTTATCTAACGCAATGTCGCTTTAATGTGAAGGGAGTATGACTATAGCCCACAGGGCCTCTCTGACACCATCCACCCCTCCACAAACACCACAACACTAGCTTATGTGTGAGCAAAGGCATTTATACATCTGACCAGTACTCTGTTTTATAAATAAAGACTGAATATGACTTAAAACAAAAAAATATGTATATAAGATGTCAAAAGATGCCTTAAAATACTTTTAACAACAACAATCAAAAAGAATAACACAGCCCATGCAAAAGGAAAAAACATGGGAAGAATGCGGGGATGGACAGGAGGAAGTCTGGGGAATGTTCAGCTTTTAAGGGATGTCACAATATTATTCTCCATGTCGCTTCAGAAGATGTTGGCTTTCACGTAGTTCACCCCATTATTTTTAACTTGAACTTCCTTAAAAATAATTCATTTCAGACATATAACTTTAGCATGATAGTAGCCTCTTTTTTAAAATATGAAAATAAAGCGTTCTGCCAGTTAATGGTCCTCATTCTTACTTTCAATTAATAAACCAACTCAGACTTCCAATTTAGGAGAACCCGGGCACAGCCAAGTACAATCTGCGGTGACACTTCTTTTAGGCTCACTAGCTTGAGCTTTGAAGTATCTCCTTGGTATGAAGCGGAAACTGTGAGCTCCAGGTGAGAGACAGGATTATTTCCCTCTGAAGGGAAACAGATACGGCTGCTTGCCTTGCCATTTCATGTTCTGGCAATTGTGTTTTTTCAAGTCAATACCCACGAGCCCTTACTACGTGGGGAAGAAGGAACCCTCTGTGGATGCTGTCATCAGGGAATCGCAGGTGGTGTGACCCCTACAAGTGGTCCATGTACGGGGACAGCAAGAGGGCTGCAGCAGCTTTTCTCAGAAAACACTGGGGAGGTAACCCCCAGTCTGCCACCTGCCCCCACCTCCTGTCCTGTTTCAGCTTGGAGGTATAATCCCTTTGGTCAAAGGCCAGGTCTGAGTCATCCATAAACACCGTGATTAGACTCCAGAGAGATTTTCATAGGGTTCTTTAGATTAGGAAAAGTTGCTCAATCGGTCAGTGCTCACTGACCGAGGTCTGGCCAGGGCACTCGATACCCAGGCAGAGTAAAGTCTGGGACTCACCCTGCTGAGAAGGATGCAGAGCGTGGGTGGGGGGCGGGGTACATGAGATTGAATCGCCAGGAAAAGAGAAACTGGGACAGAAGTGTGCCTTCTGAGATATTCTTCTTTGTCATGAGTAGGAAAGACATACTCGGTATGGAATAAGGATAACTCTTTCTGTTCATGACATCAACAGGGTTTTGGCAAAGAGACAGATAGATTTCCTCTTTCTTGGTTTTACGTAACAGATAGGTCTTCTAAGGGTCAATGTCTCTGGTCCACTCTCACTCCCTCCAACATTAACAGAAGTTATAGCCATTTATGAAGCATTAGCTAAAGCACTGGGTACTTTTTGTGTACCCAAGCGGGAGGGTGGGCTTCACGGCTAGATGGGAAGATTGACTGCCTGGGGGTGAAGCGTGGAGCCCAGTAAGGCACACAGGTCAGTATACTGGGAGACAGTCAATAAACTGGTCTTATACTTCGAGGCATGACCAACCTTTAACAAACTGCAGTGACATGCTTTATTTGCACTGAGGATTGCTGCTGCCTCACTATCCACCTGCCTCTGCCCGCCCCTGGGCATCTACACGTCATCACAGGAGCATCTGCACACTTCAGGAGTTATTTTCAGAGCTGCGAGAGTTTCAAAAGGAAAATGCTATCAAAATATTTAGCTGACTTGTTTACTTGTTCACTACGCTGAGCATATAAAGGTAAGAAAATAAATCTTCTGTGCAATCTCCAAGGCATTCGAAAGTAACACATCTTTTTCCTGTTTTGTCTTAACCCTGTCCTGTCACAGAGGCAAGACTCATCTCACATAGTGCAGAGGGAGCAGGCTGCCCTGTACTCTGCTCATGTGTCAGGAGCCAACAGGGAAGGGATTCTCTGATCTTTCGACCTTTATAAAAAGCACCTAAGACACCCTCAAACGGGTACCTGCAGGAATACACGGACCCTCCCTCACACCCTGGATCCCCCATCTGATCTGTCGCACCCCACGGCTCTCCCGCTTGCAGCAGCCCCTTTAACGAGCGGTAACAGGGAGCGACCTCTTGGGGCTGCCTTTCTGGGTCTCAGTCTTCAGGACAGCAGGAAAGACATCAGCCCTCACCACTGAGCAGGACCGAGGCCCCAAGTGCACGTGGGAAGGAGCAGGCCCGTGCAGCCGGCGGGGACACAGCGCGCCGCTGCGTGGTGCAGGCACCTCTAGGAGCCTGAGCACCGCCTGGGGCCGAGGGCTCGCAAGTGAGGACGCTGAACAGTGCGGTCAGGTGACGCACCTGTTCCTCGCCCTAGGGGCAAAGTAGGGGCCATCTTCATGAGGTCTGACGGAGGTCACGCACCTGCTCACACTTCTCACCAAGGCTCTACCCTGCTGGTCTCGGCCGGAGGCGGCGGAGAGGCTTCCCCAGAGACCTGAGACGACCTTGGAAGTGCAATAATATTGTGACACCTCAGACAAGTGGGACAGGTGGCTTGTTACCTGGGAGAGTAAGAGCGCCTGAGAGTCTTGTGGGAGGGAGCGGTGGGGATGGAGTTAGGCTGAGGAAAGGGAGCTGGGTGCCTCGACAGCCCGTCGGCACTGCAACCCCATAACCGACTGCAGTGATCAGAAGAGGAGAGTCAGAAAGAGACACAGAACAGGCAAAGGGGGCGGGAAGCACTATACTCTGCGTGCCCTGAGTCTCATCCCTTTTGGACAAGGTTCTACCCAAGTTCACACTTCACCATTCAGAGGAAAAGGACCAACCTTATTCTACAATTTGGTCCTCCATCAAGACTGCTCATGCCTTCCCCACTCAGTCCTGTATTTACATTTTTAAATCACACGAGATTCCAAGTATATAGGAGTGTGTGTGTGTGTGTGTGTGTGTAAAGGAAATTTTAAGTGCTTACATGCAAAAAAACACACAGATGCTTACTTTCAGATAATGCAATAAATTATTTTAGAAGGAACCCGAGGAGGAATTATGGGCCCGAATCAAATGGGACCAAGGGAAGCACAGCAGAAAGTCTCAGAGAAGGCACCACCCACCAGAACGCTCAGGCAGGGAACAACATGCCCCCCAGTGAGAGCCTCAGGTGGGGTCCAGAGGTGCCACGAGTAACTTCCTCCCGAGAGAACAGCTCAGACAGGAGGGACAGAAAACCCAAGTCCCCTGCTCGTGCGACCTGATACGAAGTTTAAAGTGCATCTGAGCACAGGCACCCCTCACTCAAGTGACCGGGGCATGCAGAGGCCCCGCCTGAGTTCCAGCATCTGCTGCAATTCACCAGACCAGGAACACGGGGAGGGTGTAAACCGAGCTGCCTGCAGGCGTGAGAGGAGGCCGCGGGGCAGGGGCCACAGGACGAGGGCGGCGTTCTGACAGCGGCACGTCCGCCCTGGCCCTCCTCACAGCTCTGGAGCAGCGGCCCGAGGCTCGTCTCTGGCTGAGGACAGTGGCGGCCCCGCGTGTCATAGGGAAACCAAGGTGCGGACGCAGCGGCCACTGCAGCAGAGAAGGGCCCCCCAGGCCTCCTCCAGGCCACACGCGGCCTCGGGGACACAGGAGGACACGGGCGACCACCTCGAGTGGGAGCTCTGCCCAGGGGTCCTATCGAGCAGAGGCGCCACTACCTCAGCGTCGGGGGTCTCCAGGCTGATCCCCGCGTTGAGTCGGTGCACACTCCCCATCGTCTGATGGGGTGAGTGTAAAGTCTGCCTAAAATTACCTCTTATTGCTGGCTACCAGATGTTACCTACTTAGCATCCTAAGGTATGTTCACTGAGCACACGCACCTGTCCTCAAGTAAGGATAGCCTCGTGCCTTTTCTATTTTAAAGGGAACAGACGTCACATAATTGCTGAAGCCCCTAGCAAATCTGTTTTTCATTTAACATCAATCCCACTAAATTGAGCTAAAATGTAAACATATATTTAATTGTGGAACACTTCAGACCATAAGTCTTCTATCCAAAAACCCAGGAGTGTCTGTTTGCTCACAGGGAATAAACAATAATTCTTCCTTCTCACAGAAAAGGACAACTGTTGGATGGAATTTCTACAGAAGGTTGACCTGTTAGCTGTGGCTTCTCTAATGTTACCAGGCTGATAAAAATGCCTTTCTCACTAGCAATTAAAAAGAAAAAAAACAAAAACTCAAATTAAACGTGTCATCATGTTAGGCTATCTTCTTATTAGCATCATAATCTGAGGGTAGAACTTTTGGACTTAAAAAAAAAATAGTTCATTTTGATACTCAAAATTGGCTTAAAAATGAAGAACTGGCAAGAACTCTTCCCTTTAAGAACAAAAAACTAACATCAAATGGTCAAGATAATTCAAAAGAATAACAGAATAAAAAAATACATGTTTCAAGAGCACTACTCAAAAAAATAACCGAGATTTGTATCTGGTGGAATTTGTCCATTGCCTACTTACAATGTGGTGACCTAACACACTGTCCTAATTAGTGCAAGAGTTCATTTCTTTCGTAAATTTCCTGGTAGAAAGTATGCAGCGTATTTGAATATTTCCTATGATACGACGACATGAGGTAGTTTTTTCTACTTCTGGACAGTTTTAGCTGTGAGAAAAATTATTTTTCCCATTGAGTTCAAGTTGCCTCAGGCCATTCTGGCTAGTTACACACTGGCTGGGGCATATTCTGTTTAAAAAGAAAGAAAGAAACTATATAACTAAGTACTTAAAGAACAATTTGTTGGTAAGAAAATACTTCAGCCTCACTTGGGCTGAAAAAAAACTTCTTATTTCTTACACTCACCTGATAACCCTAACAGTAAAAATTTAGATCAGGCTAGTTAAGAATGAATGGTGACCTGGAAAAATAAGTTAGAATTTTAAAATAATTTGGAGATCCATGAAGTTTAAAAATACCTAGCCAATTCTCAGCTCTCATGGCTTATACTAGCAGCCTCCCCAGTCTTTCACTTAAACTACTGGCACATATAATAACAAAATACTTAATCTGAAATTTACCCTTTATCACCTGAAGAATGTGCAACCTTATTAGTGAAATAACTAAAAAATAAGTATGAACTGTGTATTATGGAAGAACAGATTTGTCAATGTTTCACAAGTATCACTTCTAAACAAAAGCAACAATTTATAGAGAATACAAGTTTTCCACAAATTCTCTCCTACCAAGGGAGAGAATTCTATGACTTCACTGCCAACACTGGGGTCATTTAAGACAGACCATTTACTTAGATACAGATAAAAAGTTGGCTGAGTCTCAGTCACACGTGGGAAAAGTCAGACACGTTTTCATTACTTTCTGGTCTCAACTGTCTAATTAGATTGGCCTGCTGCAATCATGACCACACAGACCAAATCTGGAAACACAGTGTTACGTCAGTCTACCTACATACAGCGCCGGGGGACCTTAGGCAACACAAACACTGAGATACTATAAGTATACAAAATATTTCGCTTCTCCAAGAGAAAAAGACAAATCTGACAGTTTCTAAAATATTTATACGATAACTTGAGTAACCGAACAGGACTGCAGCAGTAAGGACAGCGGAGTTTGGAAGACTCTCAAGCATTAAAAAAACCTAACCTTACAGGCACGTCCCTAGTGTTGTCTTCCAACTAAAGAGGCCACTCTTAAAGGGGGATGGCATACTTGTAAGATTTTCCTCTAATTTTAAGATCCTGGCGTCAGCAACCCAAAGTCCTAATGTCTTGAAACAAACACACATGCATGACCCTTCCACATCCAGGTACTGGCTCTTTCCTAAAAACTGCTGCCTACAGGGTCATCGTGAATGAGACCATGAGAAACGTCAGCACAGCCCAGGGGGTCACAAAAGTCATCACACGGAGACTTCTAAAGGTTCTGGTCAGATGGAAACATTATCTACAGATCTCGAGGCCAAGTATCTTCTCAAGTCACTGCCGCAGACTCCGTAAGGCTGATGCTCACATGGCCCCAACGGGAGTCTGAAAATGCTGATCTGTTTTTAGCTCTCAGGCTCTCAACTCTGCCTCGGAGCAGCACTCTGCTCCAGCTATGAGTTTGGAATGAGAGCCACCGTGCTTGGAACGGCCACTTGGCTGGAAACCACCCCAGACTCTGTGTGGACAATTATAAAGGATTTTATTTAGATGGTCAAATATCTTCACATGCTGCTATTGCTCACACAACAGCTAAAGAGTTTCTATGTTAAACAGGACTAAATATAACTTTTGGTTTTAAAATTTTTAAGGTACTAGAAAGTGTTTAGAGCTAGAAGAATTCTCAGAGACCATTCAGCAGAAACTGCTCATTTTGCCACAGAGGTTAACCACTCTGCCCAAAATCACACAGTTAAGATTTGGGCGAAGACTAGGACCTGTGGGCCCCCGGTACCCACACACCTCTTGGTACTAAGCTCAGTCTATAATCTGGAAATTAGCTAGAAGAGACACACGGGTGCTCTAGTGCCTTCACTGCTGTCGAAATGGCTTTACCTTGGAGACAGGCCACCATGGGAGCAGTTGGTGGGTGAGGTCAGGGGGCTGGTCCGGCTGCTGGGGTGTCGGGAGGGAGTCCGGCCAATGGTGTTGCTTGGAGAGCCCTGGATGAAGGCAGAAGAGCTCTGTCACACAGGAGATAAATATAGAACACAGTTCCACTTTGCCCCTGGCCTTGGAACCCACATGTAAATAAATGGGCAGATTTTGCATAATCAAGATGATTTTTTTGCAGAATCCTAAGATCATTTTTTAAGTGCATATGAACCGAAAATCAGTAACTGTCCCATAGGCAATCCAGGAGCTGAGTGACTGCTGTCGGCTGTGCTGGAGTAACAGACACAATTCAGCATTTGCATCTTTACAGAGTGAAAAAAAACTAAGTTCTTCAATAACTGCCTGAATGACTTCACAGACGTTTCACTAAACAACCTGACTAGAGAGAAAGGCCGTATTTAAACACCAGATTCATTCACTGGGAATACAGCAGGATCAGACATGGCCCCCACACTCTGGATGCCCATGATCTACTGCAAGAAAACAGGAAAACTGGCTATTCCATTACAGCAGGCTCTAGATGAGGAGTAAGTGGCGGTTACCAACTGCAACCAAAGCACTCACCACACTGGTGTTACTGGAATTCTTGAGGTGGTTATGCAGGAGTTTGGTGGCACCATCCTGGAATGTTTTTGGCAAGGCACCAAGTAACATGGTAAATTCAGGAGTGTTCAATTCAAACAGAGAGATGAGCACAATTTGCGCTGCCTAGAAACAGAAGAGATGGTTAATTTGTGTTATGCGCAATTGCCTATCTTGGTCAAAATGCTCATTAAAATTGTTTGTTTTATTTATTTTGGCCAAGCCACATGACTTGCAGGATCTTATAATAGTTCCCCAACCAGGGACTGAATCTAGGTCCTTGGCAGCAAAAGCTCTGAGTCCTAACCACTGGACCATCAGGGAAGTTCTAAAATTATTTCTAAAAGAAAACTGTTTTGTATGAGTAAATAATAACATTTGTGCCACACACACACACACAAAAAGAAAAAAGCACCTAGAGAAAACACTATAATTGATGGTAATCAATTATAAATAGCCTAATTTTGATATGGAAAATAAGCCCTGGTTTCACTGAACACACTGGCCTCAGATTTCCACAGCATGTTAACAATAAACTCCTGCAACTTCTCTGTTTCCAGGACTAGGGTCAAACAATCAAAAAATCTGAAAAGGCTTAAGAGACTGTTCACCCTAGTAAGTCAGAATCAGATGAGGCTCCCAGTATACCCTGCAAGAACAAGTTTCTAAACAAGCCTCCACTGCTTTGTCTTATAAAAAACTACTTTTCTCAGTGACTAAGAAAAACTAGAAAAAAGGAGAGTTCAGGTACATCTGAAAAACTCTTACTTTTACATCTGTGTGTTGAGGACAGAGACAGTCTCTTCAGAGCAAACCAGATTGACTCCTCTGCCTCTTGGAAACTGTCCTACTTTTCTTTACTAGAGACAACACGTGCAGGGTGACTCATGGTTGCTAGCAGCTGTGTGGGGAAGGGCAAGCGGCTAGAGCGACAGCAGCCAAGTGGGCCCCGGCCACCCCAGTGGGTTACGCGTCTGCTGCTAGCTTCATGCCTGCAGTAGGCCACCCCAGTGGGTTAAGCGTCTGCTGCTAGCTTAATGCCTGCGGAATTAGTCGCAAGGGTTTTGACTTGGAAAAACTATGCCAAAAGAAAACTTTAGGAAGTACTAACTGGCATTTCTTACAATTTTCGAAGAGTCGAAAGAATGGAAAACGCTTTATGAAAATCTTTTAATAATTTATATTTCTAAAGATTGCAATACTTAGACTTGAAACAATCATTCTAAGTATTTTTCCACTATATAGAATATTACATAAAAACATGACTGCTGAGAAATTTTTTGCAAATAAACACCAAAAAAAATTTCAATGATTTTATAATGTTAAAATTAATTTTAGGTCCAGTTAAGACAAAACTACTATTTTGTGCCTGGAGAAGGAAAAAAAAATCCAAATACCCATACGCATTTAATCAAAATTAAAAATTACAAATCAGTAGAATAACATTTTTTACACAATTGAAAATTTTATTTTATAATGTCCTTAAACACAGCATTGGCAAAAACATCTTACTTCTTCTCTTGACTTTGAAATATGGTCCTTTATATCCTTTCCATTAAAATTAAATTGTAAGGGCCAGTGATTTTTTATGACACAGGCAAAAAATATTATTGACTGAATTGAAATAAAAATTTCAGGATTACAGAAACAGTTTTAATAAACCATTATCTGAAGAACTCCATTTCACCATCAACTTAATGTACTGTTAATATGATTTGTATAAACGCAAATTTCCCAAATCATGCAAAGTAACCTGTGCATGTAAAAAAGTCTTACTGATGTTAGGGAAAAAATGCATGCAGAAAACACTGCACTTCAAAGAGAAGCAAAGAAGCAGACTTGAGTTTTGGCAGGGAAAAGTCAAGATCACCAATTTAATTAAGAAAGTTTAGGCACTTATTTTTTTATTGACTGCAAATGGCATTAGAAAACTATAAAATGCATCATTACATCTTTTAATAGTAGGTTTTTACATGGAATGGGCCACTGTCTTTAGACCTAATCTCTCCCCAAAATGACAAGATAAAACTTACTTGGAGTTTTTCACAAAGCAAATTATGAAACTGGTGGGGTCTTTTAGTAAAAAGAGGGCTGCAAGGTGACAGGACTAGAAATTGTGCCAATTCATGGTTACTTAACATGAGTGCCTTCCGTCATATGGGAAAAGATAGTACAGCAGTCTTCAACTTCTACCCACTGAAGAGCCTTCCCTCAATAACCTAAAGGTGAATTTTCATGAGAAATCAAATAGAAAGACAGGGAATTCTGAAAATAACTCGTTGGACAGATGGTATATGGTTTTATACACATAAAATGAATATAATTTATTTTTGCACTTTCCAAAACATAAATTATAAATGATTTCATACAGCTTTCAAAAGTAACCTTTTGGCTTAAAGCTGTTTTCAAAGTAAAATCTTTTTTTTCTGGGATCCATGCTCCAGAAATGGACAGAAAGTATCATTTAAATATGTTATTTTAAAAAGATTTCACATCAAAGTTCAAAAAGAAATGAGACTGTTATGATCCTAAAATATTTTACCTACAACTCTGTATCAGTGAGGAGTCGGAATACCAGAATACTCAGGCAAGGATAAAAACTGGGTTATATTTATCATCACCATCAATATGCTCCTCATTGCAGGAATAATTCCAAACATGGGGATGGGATGGAGAAATCTGGGGCTTCCCTGATAGCTCAGTTGGTAAAGAATCTGCCCGCAAAGCAGGAGACCTGGGTTCGATCCCTGGGTTGGGAAGATCCCCTGGAGAAGGGAAAGGGTACCCACTCCAGTATTCTGGCCTGGAGAAGTCCGTGGAGAAATTTATTTTAAACAGCCTGGGCCAGAGCTCATGATCAATAATGAGTCAAAAGGCAAGGGTGTCATCGCTGTGCCTGTTCCATCTTTGAGCCCGTGCCCCATGAGAGGAGGGGCCATTAAAAAGTCACACCAGAAGCGCTGCTGCTGCTGTTTTCTCACAGGTAACTCTCGGGGCCACGTGTCTTAACGATCACATGGTGACCTAAAAGGAAACGGCCCCCAGAGGAGAAGTTAGATGGTGACGGTAGAAGGGTCTCCAGATCCTACTGTTAGTTGTCTGAAAAGAACCTGCAGGGTTATCAACGGCCTGCACCTCACAGCAAAGGATTCTTCCAGAGAAGAGATCAATAAAACTTTGACAAATGCTTCGGTGTTGGCATTAATCAGGGAAACTTAACATTTGAGAGGAAAGGGAGTTTTCTAATTAATTAAACATCCATTACTGCTCCCTTCAGAGTGTGACTAAAACTGCTTTAGAAAAATCACCAAAGAGAAGGTATTTCAAAACCCTCCAACATTTTAAATTCAGCATCTCTCCTTTGCTGTTGTGTTAAACTATGGTAGAAGTCTGTCTGCAATATGGCTATTTCTTTGGGAAGACAATTAATTATAAAACACACTCAAACACAATACTTATACAGGCACGTGCACACATGCGCGCACACACATACATTCTTTCTTACATAGTATTATGTTAACTTTAGGTTTTTCCAAAATCTTCTCAGTGTCTTCGCAAGTGTAATCAAGATTAATAATCTAAATGCAAACAGTGACGTGTCTTTTTGCAAATTAGTACACAATTTCAAATCTACCTGTTTACAATTTTCTTCCAAGTTTCCTTCTCCAGGCCCAGAGCAGGTTGAGGCCGCCCTTATGGGTAAATCTTCCCCTACTCGACTACGCTGAAGCAGGATGGACAGACAGCAGAGGGGCAGGGTTTAATCAGAGGCAAGAAGCGCACATTCAAAACCATGGTTATTGATAAGCTAAAGTCATGTGTGTGTATGTGTGTCTGTGTGCGCGTGTATGTGTGCGTGCGTGCGCGTGTATATATGTGTGTGTATGTGTGTATGTATCTGTGTATGTGTGTATATGTGTGTGTGCATGTGTGCGCCTGTGTATACATGTATGTGTATATGTATATGTGTGTATGTGTGCATGTGTGTGCGTGTGTGTGTGTGTGTATATGTGTGTGTATATACATATGAGAGAGAGAGAGATTGTACAATCTAAAAGTCTACAAACAGTAATGGAACAGTAACAGGGTTCTTAAGAATAACATCAGTAACTACCGGTCTTAAACCTCAACCATCCCCTAAGTTCTTCAGAATAACAACCCCTCCTGGAAGTAGGGCTCTTGCAAAGAGACTGAAGTGAGACTGGAGCAAGACAGTCACAATTAAGCTAAGATTCAAATCTCATTCGACGGTATGAAAACTCTGAGCTTTTAGATTAGGACAGCTGCCTATCTGTAATCAAAGACTCACATTTTTTTCAATTAGCAGTGCCAGCTTTCGAAAGCTGTTTATATGCTTCTCCTGCTCCACCAACTGCATCTTCATCATTTTGAGTTTTCTGTGTCATATGCCATTATTCCCTGCATTTCTCAAAACAACCTTTGGGGGCCAAACCTGTGAGTTCATTTGACAAAGCCAGTGCTCAGTGTTAGAGTCACATAAGGAAACACACAGGGATTCTGAGCCTGAAAATATAAACATACCATGAAAAATTCTATTGTCACTACTGCATTCCTTTTGACTTAACAGGGAAAGAGAAACCTCCCTAATACTGGGAAAAATGTGAAGCGGCAGCAAAACAAGGTGGCCCTCAAACAGTGACAGCTCCAACCACAAAACCAGTGCAGTATTGATCCAGAGTTTTATCTGCTCTATTGTAACTGGTCCTCCCGACAGTGACTAAAGCAAGGATCATTATTCCTATCTTACGGACTTTAAACAAGAATTCAGAGGCCAAAAAGCCTCTAAAAAGCAGCAGAGGCAGAAGTCAACAGAGGTCAAACTCTAGAATCTACTTTCTTCTGTGAATACACTGTATTATCTTAACACAAACACAGTGCATTAAGAAAGGTCTAGTGTACCTCTGTATAGTTTGGTCAACACAACTATCAGGACTCTCAGAGTTAAAAAACGGAAACAGCTACTTCAGGAATAAAGCAGGCCAGTTAGAGTCTGGGTAGGGTTTCCCACCGAGTCCAGGTCAGTCTTGGCCAGGGAAGCACACCTCGCTGGTGACAGGCTTGTGCTTCTTCCCTTCTTAACATCTTAAATATTTAAACACCCATCTCTCTCCAATATGGAACACCCCAGAACACTGACATAAAAGGGAAAACAAAATATTAAAAATGCTTAAGGCAGTAAAGCAGAGTTGTATCAGCTTAAACTGATTCTAATGTACTTTCCCAAATACGAGATGCAGAGAACAAGTTACACCATCTGCAAACTTCCCAAGTGTTGGTTGTATAAAATTAATATTGTCTGATGATACCGCCAACATGAGAGTTTACTGCATTGATTTCAGACTGTAGGGTGCTTTAGTATTTAGAAGGTAATACCTCACTCTACTCTTAGGAAATTAAATCAGAACACCAACAGGAGAACTTGGTTCATAATCAGAAAGTGCTTTTAAATCACCAAGATGTCCTCCTAGTACTTGATACATTCTATAAATGATAGGTGAGTCAAAACATAGTTCTACTTAAAAGAGATAAGTAAGCATATCTTTAGAGCATTAAATTATCCAGATAAAAATGGTGCCCGTTTTCTTTTTTTATAGCTTTAAAATAATAATGACAATTCTAATCTTAGCATAGAGTGATATATACCATATCACAATTTCTAAGTGTTTTAACTTATTTAGGCACGACATTCATTTAGACAATCTTTCAAATACATCTCAAGTTCTTGGGTAAGGCAGCTGGATCACTTTCAACAACATCTATATCTGTATGGAATATGTGGTGGGCGGGACATCAAAACAGAGCATTTAAACAGAAGCAGCTCTAACTCCAGGAAGGGTTAATCTGTGGTGCCTTAATGCAGTTTTTGAGAGGCAGCTATGGGGCAAGAGGACACACATTTGAATATTGTGCTTTAACAAGCCTATTTAAATCAAGTAACAGCGATTTACTAGCAAGGGCTGGATGGATACAACCTAAAGCCAAACAATCTAATCCACAAATATCCTGGATGATTAAAAACCAGAGATGCATCTGCTAAACTGAACCCCAACACAAACGTGTGTTTAGGTAAAAAAGTGCCCTATTTAGGTAAGAGCTAAGGAATTACCAAACAACTAACCATGGAAGATTCACGCCAACCCACTGAAAAGGAGACCAAAGCCTTGGGTGGCAGAACACTAAGGGGGACCCCAAGCTTGCAGCCTCCTGGTGAGTAAGCGCTGCAGTCCCCTCTCCTACTGTGAGTGATGAACACCATTCCCACAGCTGCCTTACAAGGAAGCAGGGCCTTCGCAGGTACAGTCAGCCCCTCCCTGATCAGCTGAGTTTCGGTTAAAGAGCAGACTACCCTCAGGCGATCTGACTTAAATCAGGAGAGCCACTGCAAGCAGGCACAGAGATTAACAGGAGAATCTCTGCTGGCTTCTTTGTAACTCATCTTCTGTTCTTCAAGAATAATTTTGTTGAACAGAGAATTCTTCGTTGACTTCCCTTTGCTTTCAGCACCATGAAGCCAGCAGAACGCCTCTGTTCCCCAGGGTCGCGGGTGAGAAAGCGGCTGTTTGTCTTCCTGAGGATCCGGGCTATGCTGAGTTGCTTCCCTGGGCAGCTCCCAGAGCCTCTGTTTCATCTCAGCAGTTTGATTATGCCTAGGTGTGAATCTTTCTTTTCTTTTTTTTTAAATTTACTTGGATTTGGTTGAGCTTCTTAGATGTGCAGATTAACGTTTTTCATAAAATTTAGGAAATTTTAGGATATTATGTCTTCTGCTGGCTGTGCAGAAGCAAATTGCCAGGCCAGGTGTGGGGGTGGCCTCCACGAGCTGTGACCGCCCCCTGCTAACAGCGGGCAAAAACACAGGTACCACAGCCCTCCCCAGTAATGAAATGACTTAGGCCAAGAACCAGGGAGCTGGAAGAGAAGCCTATGTTTCAAGTGAGACTGAAGACCCAGGCAACATCTTGACTTCTGTCTGGGAAGACTCTAAGCAGAGAATCCAGAGAACATGGGCCAGACTTCTAGCCCACAGAATTGTGAGATTATACATTTTTTGTAGCTTCAATCGGCTAAGTCTGTGGTAATCGGTTATGCAATATGAAACTGATACAGAAGCCAAAAGAGGAGCACTTCCAAGCCTCTGGTTTTGAAAATGATGACCTCAAAATGCTACCTGAAATTAGACCATTTCTCTTTGGGTACTTATTATTCATTAATTCATTTAAAATACTTCTTAAAACGCTTACTTTGTTCCTGTAGGTATCATTCTAGGTGCTGGGCATAAGTAGGGAGGCGGGGGAGGTGCGGGGAACAGCAAGACCAGGTCTGGTCCTAAAGATGAGGAGGGCCTAGCTGGGGTCCTTTGAAA
Organism: Muntiacus reevesi; assembly: GCF_963930625.1. NCBI lineage: Eukaryota > Metazoa > Chordata > Mammalia > Artiodactyla > Cervidae > Muntiacus > Muntiacus reevesi. The sequence goes on along the minus strand of NC_089251.1, from coordinate 200,206,804 downwards.
ACCAGCAGCAACAGGTCAAGACCACCTCAGCAGTCCACGTGTCTGAGGATCAATCCTGGGGGAAGTGGTCTAAAATAAGGGGCTGCTTATTAAAGTGCCACACTTATTATTAAATAAGTGTTAATTCCTATTATCACTGTGCACTAAAAATCAGCCATGCATGGAAGGAACTCCAGTCAGACACAAAACAACGTCCATGCTCCACTTTGTACCAATTAAGTCAGGTGACTTTGGGTACAGCACAGGACCTGAGACTGGTTTTTATTGCAGCCAGGGTTGAGGACGACTGACAAAAAAGAGCTTTTCAACCTCCTCTGAAGCGCTGGGTTACTGTCCCGGAGCCCAGGTTTGAGCTCGGGCTGCAGACGAGGTGCTTTAGCAGTCCTCACCACGGGGCAGGGGAGGTGGAAGGGCAGACGTGGAGCTGCGGTGCCAGCGCAGAACAGGGCTTGCACAGTATGATCCAAAACGACTGCACCGAGGTGCTGAAGATCAAACAGTAAATACGCTAGTGATCTCAGCGTTAAACGCCCTGACCGTAACTGACTTAAGCTAGTGTTTTAAAGTGGGCTTCTCAGGTGGCACCAGTGGTAAAGAACACGCCTGCCAATGCAGGAGATTTAAAGAGACGTGGGCTCAATCCCTGGGTTGGGAAGATCCCCTGGAGGAGGGCACGGCAACCCACTCCAGTATTCTTGCCTGGAGAACCCCATGGACAGAGGAGCCTGATGTGCTACAGTCCATATGGCTGCGAAGAGTCGGACACAACTTAAGCGACTGAACATAGTATTAAAGTAACTTGAGTGTTTTCATGTCCCATGCTGGATAACTTATAAACATTTCTCTAGTGTTCTGATTACAAAAGTTAGGACAATAAACCCTAGTTCCAATTTTTAATGTGCATGTCCAGATAAAGCAGACATCATGACCACAGTCAGCTGTTCCCATAAAGGCCCTAATCATGATAACACATAAGTATTAAGTATCCTTCAGCCTCACAGGAGGGAATACTTGAGTAACAGTCAATTATGAAACACAAACTCACATAGACACACACATATTTACTTGCTATGATTAAATACAGAAAGGCTTTTGTGTATATTGGTTGATCTGTGATTTTGAAAATTGTAACAGAAATACTTTGACTTTCAAATCAGCCAAATCATTCTACTACCTCCCACTGTACCCCTCTAATCCCAAAGAGGGTTAAGAGTTAAAGGTTGCCAGTGAAATGTTCTTTTGACAAATCCTGAAAAATTTTACAAAAGGATAAAAAATTTAAAATATTATTTAATATCAGAACAATAATTTTGAATGAGTGCATTAATAAAATTCATCCTTGTTTCTTTAAGCTTGGAGAACTTAGTTTATTATTAATACTATAAAATGGCATGAGAATTACATGGGTTGTAATTCTCCCAAAGAAACATTACAGGTGATTCTTTGATTCTCCTCCTTGCACTCCAGGAGGAAGGCGCTAAGCAGGTAGGTGTTCAGGTGCAAAACAATCTTGCTAACACTGCTTGGACTCATCCTTAATCCTGCCTTGACCTAAGTGGTCCACACTATTAATGCTATCCCAAGGCCAAAGGACTATTTTGGTTATGGAGTTGGCTATGAAGGAAGTATACCAGGTAGGGGGGCGGGGAATGCAAGGTTCATGATTATACACAAGTAATCAAAATCAAATACTTTTAGTCTAAAAGCAGAACTGAGAAATCTGAACTTAAAAGTAATGTTTAAACGCTAGTTGGGCTAGTTAGTTTACATACAAAGTAAAAGAATAATGGCTATGTGTGAAACTCAAACGTAGAACAGGACACTGACAGGAAGAGAACAGAAACAATAGACACAGTGATAACTCACACTTCCTGTGTGCTTATCACATGTCAGGACCTGATCACGATTTCAACATGTGTGAATCCATCTTCACAGTAGTCCTGAGGCAGAATACTACCTAGGAATAGAAATGCTAACATCCTGTGCTCCCCTTAACTGCATTACATGCCTCTCAATGTGCCATTTCAGAAGAAATGAGCAAGTATTTATCTTTAGCTGACTAAAATAAAAGGAACAATACAACATCGTGCTATCAGGGTGCCTCCCATGACACAAGATTTCAGATTTTCATTTTGATATGCCAAGACTGGAAGGAGGCGGTACTGGACAGAGAATATAGGGATAGGAGCAAAGTCTTGGTTTCGTAGAAAAGGAAAGAGAGAGGTTTGCATGTAGGTATGGAGGTGGTTTGCACATTCCCATAAATTCCTCTAATTCACACCTAAGAACAGGCTGTGATTAAAGCTGTGCCTGGAGCTCTGGGACATACCTTTCTCACGTCTGAACTCTTTGGTTCTGTTGTCCAGGTTATAATTCTAGAGACAGCAAGCCTCGTCTCACTAGAGTTTACGAAATCTGTTGGGTCCATCTGCCTGGCGAGAGACTCAATGTACTTCAGGATTGCAACTTTTACCTGAAAGAGCCAGTAATTACAAACGGTAAGGACACTTCACACATTTTTGAACAGAACTCTTACTGGCACTCAGAGAAAAGTACATACGACCTGGACTTACGTTCCTACACGGGGAGCCTTCAGCAGAGAAAAAGCATAGATGACTAACCCGGAAGTCTGGGACGGGAAGGGGGCCCTGCAGAGAAGCAGGCGCTGATCCTCTGACACCCCAGGTCACTTGCTGAGCAAGAGCCCATTTGGGGGTGCCGAGGGACCCCCCAGCTCTGCCAGTGACAGAGTGGACATGAACAACTCTGCACTTTGATTTTTAGCCACTCTACGCCAGGTCTTGCAAGGCAGCACTGGAGGCAATCAGGGCGATGTTCTGCCCTAACTTCTCCACTGATGTCTCACTTGGCTTTGACCCTCAGGAGAAATAGGCTATGATTTATTAGGCCTCTCCTAAAACCTTGACAGAATCTGGTGATTACAGAACGGACAGTGTAGCCAATCTGATTCAAAGGAATACATCCTCCTTCAAATACTATCAGTCTTGTTCTTATGTTTTTTACATTATAAAACATCTAACAGCTAATTTACATGTGTTATAATGTTAATATTAAATACATTATAATAAGAGAGCTATTTCAATACATCCAAGTTTTCTAGTTTAAACATTAACTGTGAAACAGTAATAACACGCCAATGTTGGTGAGGACGTGAAATAATTGGGAGTTCTCAGATACTGCTGACCAGAATATAATATGGTACAGCCATTTCAGCAGTCTGAAATAAAGTGAAGCATGTCCTTACCGAGTAGGCCAGCACTAGGTACTGAACCAAGAGAAATGGGCACACGTTGCTCATAGCAGATTTACTAATAACAGCCAAATATGAGTCATGTCTAAAAAAGTATAGGTTAAGCAAATCTGACTTCTAGAGGTTAACTATAATGACAAACAGTTACTGACCTTGAGGTTAGGAGTTTGAGTCTGATCCACAATAAATCGCATCAAAATGTTAAATTGTTGATCAAATGGAAAGGAGTCCCTAGGTTTATAAAAAGAAGAAAGTATTTTAAAAGAAAGATTTCTTACAAAAAGTAATATAAAATCATATAAGAAAAAACAGATTAACACAAAAAAAACAGATTAACACATGCAAAAAGCAAGTCTGTTTACCTTTTTTTAAACATCACTTTTCATTTTATATAATAAATACTAAAGTAATACACATAACACAGAAAAGTGAGAAAAAGAGAAATCTTCTTAGAAGTCCCCAAACACATAAACTAAGCAATGAACTAAGGAAGAAACGCTTACTTGCCTTCTCGGGATTTGTTTACCTTCTTCTTGAGGTACCTTCTGGAATACTGCTCACATAAGAAAGAGCTCCAATGCCCAAGCCTACCTTTTACACCCTGACGAGGCTGCCTGCACTGTCCATCCCCTGAGGTCTTTGCTGGGTAAGAGCCAACTGTGTGCGTTAGCACAGAGGACTGCCTGGGCCCACTCACCAGACACATCCCCGCCAGTGACAGACAGACAGACAGACACCGCAGCCTGGCCCTAAGAGCCCCGCCCCAGACAGACAGACAGACAGCGCAGGCTGTGGCCCTAAGAGTCCCACCAGCGACAGACAGACACCGCAGCCTGGCCCTAAGAGTCCCGTCCCAGACAGACAGACACCGCAGCCTGGCCCTAAGAGTCCTGCCCCAGACAGACAGACACCGCAGCCTGGCCCTAAGAGTCCTGCCCCAGACAGACAGACAGACACCGCAGCCTGGCCCTAAGAGTCCCGTCCCAGACAGACAGACAGACACCGCAGTCTGTGGCCCTAAGAGTCCCACCAGCGACAGACAGACACCGCAGCCTGGCCCTAAGAGTCCTGCCACAGACAGACAGACACCGCAGCCTGTGGCCCTAAGAGCCCCATCCCAGACAGACAGACAGACACCGCAGCCTGGCCTTAAGAGCCCCGCCCCGGCTCCACGTCTCACTAGGGATTGATTCTCTGTCTTGTCATCATCTCATATTTGTGATCCAACTGAGGAGCCCTGAGGGCCCTTGGAGAATGAAAGTCAGGCTCTTCCTTAAAAATTACCCACATGATTTTAAAACTGCCCAAAGGATCCCTTGTTCCTGACGCAGCCAGGCCTCCCATGGTAACAGGAAACATAATGCAACAGAAACACATGCTGAGGCTGAGGGTCTGTACTGCTCTCTTTAGACTCCCTTTAAGAGAGTTTTCTCAGTGTACAAAAGTATAGTGAAAGTAAAAGGGATGTAGGGTCACATCTATAAAATCACAGGACTGATGTGAAATTTAAATAAAATGATACAAGAAAAATACAAAGTATATGGTACACAAAGTCTTAGTAATACCATCATTATAATGATTAATAAAAAGTAAACGATCCAGTAGCACATCCTTTTCTCCTATAACTATCTGTATCCAGGAGGCCCCGAGGACCACTTCTGGAGGCAAAGCACACTTAGTATACATGATTTAAGTGACTCATACTGGCTACACATTAAAGAAATAACACATAGAACACCGCCCCCTTTTCCCACAGCAAACAGAGGGTGGACGTCTTAGGCATTCACCAGAATAATACCAACTCAAACAAGATGTAGGTATTTCATCTCATGGACTGTTGAGATATTTCAATATGCTAACAAGAGAATGTGGGTAATTAAGTAAGAAAGAAGGTATTCAAGTGGGTGACAAAAACTACAGGTAACAGAGTGACTAGAAACCATCTACAAAGAGTCTCCTAATGTCAACATGCTCTCGTTCCCTCCTCCCCAGCCCAACAGACATTTTTCCAAAGATGACATCCAAATGGCCAACAGGTAAACAAAAAAGTGCTCAACATCACTAATTATCAGAAAAATGCAAAGAAAAACTACAATGAGGTATTGCTCACACTTGTTAGAATGGCTATTATCAAAGAGACAGGAGATAATAAATGCTGGTGGAAATGTAAATTGGTGCAGCCACTATGGAAAACAGTACGGAGGTTTCTCAAAAAAACTAAAACTAGGGAGTTCCCTGGTAGCCTAACTGTTAGGATTCTGGGCTTTCACTGCTCTGATCCATGTTCAATTTCCAAGCAGGAAACTGAGATCCTACAAGCCCTAGTGCGTGGCCAAAAAACAAAAAGAGAGACAGCCATCTGACCTGCAGCACCATTCACAATCACCAAGACATGAAAACCACCTAAGTGTGTTGATGGATGAATGGATAAACAAAATGTGGTGTGTATATAAACAATATTATTTCGTCATAAAAAAGAAGGAAATTATGCTGTTTGTGACCACATGGATGAAACTTGAGGGTATTATGCTATTTGAAATAAGTCAGAGAAAGACAAATACTATATGATAACACTCATCTAAAGAATAAAAAAAAAAAAGTCAAATCCATAGAAACAGAGAGTAGAATGGTGGTTGCCAGAACCGAGGGCTAGAGGAGATGGGGAAATACTGGCCAAAGGGCACAGACTTCCAGTTACAGTTATGTCATGAATAAGTTCTGGGAGTCAAATGTATAGCATGGTGATGACAGGTAATGATACTGTATCATACACTTGTCAAGAGAATGTATCTTAAATGTTTTTACCACATACAAAACAAAAAATAGTAATTAAGTGAGGTGAAGGATATAAAATTAACACTGTACTAATCATTTAGCAATATACACATGTATCAAATCCTCATGCTGTACACTTAAAACTTACAGGATGCTGTATGTCAGTTATATAGCAAAAGCTGGGAGAACATGATCTTGCCCCAAACACTTGCCTTGTGACATCAAGAGCCTTCTGAACTTTTGCTTGCACAGATCCAAGTAAATCCGCTCCCATCTTCTTCAGTAATTGTGTGAGAAGAACAAAAAGCCAGTCTTGCAAGTCATCCTTATGAATTATTATAAAATCCACAAGAGTCTCCAAAAACATACTGAAAACCTAGACACAAAGGGAAACCAAATATTTCACATGTTTAATTCACAATTTCCTCCCAAGTCTTCAAAACGTGAAAATGCCCAACTGGCCTTTGCCCAGACTCACAACTTGGGTGACAATGTGAACAACTGGAGGGGGGATAAAAGGCAAATGTAGCACAGAAAAGAGAGAAAGGAAGAGGGTTGGAACTTACTCTCTGTTGTGAATTCCACCGCAAACCAGGCCATGCAACGAAACAGATTTCATGTTAGTCCACAGTGAAGTCACATCATTTTCATGCAGTTTCCTAAAAGGCCTGAAAAAGGCTACGAACTGACAAAATCCTCTCCCCTCCCACTACATGCCTTTAAAATCCAGTACAGAGAGAAATTAACTTCGTTGAAAAGTATGAGTCTAATCCTGGAGGCTAGCCTGCCTTCCTTCCTTCCTTCTCTCTCTCTTTTAAAAACCCTTTTAACCATTATATTTATTTCATTATCTAGCATTCAACAACTATTATTATAGGATAAGGAAAAAAAAGCTTGCATACCTATTGCTTTTCATTTCCATCATCTATTTTGATGTATGCCAATTCAGATATTACAAAGCGTTATCTTTATAAAAAGATATTATAAAAGCTATACTAATATTTATAAAAGAGTACGGCTTAGGATAAAAGGGACTGATACCTGACATAATTCTCACACCACAGTGCAATCATCACTGCTGCCTCCTGTGAGACGAAGTCCACAGTGGCTTATCCCTGGACCAACTTCAGAGAGGTAAATGGCAGCACTGCGTACCTATTTGGTTAACGGGTTGTGCTCCGCTGGGACAAACCAGCTATCACAGACTTACTCAGTCATAGCGCGGGAACTATTAACCACCGGGGTCTCTCGGGGGACAGCTCAGAGAGAAGTCAGTGAGTCCCAGCTGCGGGACTCCTGGCTTAGCACTAAGGCAGCTAGCAAATATCGACTAAGCTGAGACCTCCAAACTCACTGTACAAGAGCCTTCTGATGGAAACAAATTTCCTTCTTTATCCTCATGTTCTGAATCAGCAATCTAGAGGTGACAGGTAATAGAAATTTCATCAATGTCCAAATCCACCTAATATCCCTTATGCTATACATCTTATGAGTCTTATGCTTTAAATCTTACTGCTCTTAATATTATCTTAGAGAAAATCTTGATAATTTTATCTTTGAACATCTATGTGGCCTTTAAAATCAACGCTTCTTGGATTTTATTAATATTGTGAATGTTAATCTGGTTGGGAGGGTCAAAACAGGAATTTTAAGACACGTTTCATCCAACCAGTAAAAAAAAATTAAAAAAAAAAAAAATAAATAAATCCAGCTTGAACAACTGGAAAAAAAAAAAAAAAGACACGTTTCAAGACCAATACTGAGGAGAATTGTTGCCCCCCGGCAAAAAGGGAGAATCCTTGTGTTCACTGCCCCCTGCTCCTGTGAGCATCTCAGAAGCAAGGGAGGGGTGTGATGTTGTTTTCTGTACCCCTAGCCCAGAGGGGATGCTCAGCAAGTGCTGAACGGGAGCACAGGCAGGTGGATGACGGACATTTCATGGACAATTTCTACAAGGAGGAAAGGGCAGGAAAAGAAGGGAGAGGATAACTGGTTAGGCTTCCGGCCATGACAGGTTTCCTTCCCCTGGTAGGACTGAGAAGAGACCATTTTTACTAGGAAAACGATAGTGTAAGATGGTTAAATCTTGCGCATCAAGTATGTTAAGATTTGCTTGTGTTGATTTTAGGTTTTCTGAATTTCTATGGAGGTTGAACGATTCTATGAAGACCTACAAGACCTTTTAGGATTAACACCCCCAAAAGATGTCCTTTGCATTACAGGGGACTGGAATGCAAAAGCAGGAAGTCAAGAAACACCTGGAGTAACTCAAAGGCAAATTTGGTCTTGGAGTACAGAATGAAGCAGGGCAAAGGCTAATAGAGTTTTGCCAAGAGAACGCACTGGTCATAGCAAACACCCTCTTCCAACAACACTAGAGAAGACTCTACACATGGACATCACCAGATGGTCAATGCCGAAATCAGACTGATTATATTCTTTGCAGCCAAAGATGGAGAAGCTCTATACAGTCAGCAAAAACAAGACCAGGAGCTGACTGTGGCTCAGAACATGAACTCCTTATTGCCAAATTCAGACTTAAATTGAAGAAAGAGGGGAAAACCACTAGACTATTCAGGTATTACCTAAATCAAATCCCTTATGATTATACAGTGGAAGTGACAAATAGGTTTAAGGGATTAGATCTGATAGACAAGAGTGCCTGATGAACTATGGACAGAGGTTCGTGACATTGTACAGGAGACAGGGATCAAGACCATCCCCAAGAAAAAGAAATGCAAAAAGCAAAATGGCTGTCTGAGGAGGCCTTACAAATAGCTGTGAAAAGAAGGGACGCAAAAGGAAAGGAGAAAAGGAAAGACAACCCATTTGAATGCAGAGTTCCAAAGAATAGCAAAGAGAGATAAGAAAGCCTTTCTCAGTGATCAGTGCAAAGAAATAGAGGAAAATAATAGAATGCGAAAGACTAGGGATCTGTTCAAGATAATTAGAGATACCAAGGGAACATTTCATGCAAGGATGGGCTCAATAAAGGACAGAAATGGTGTGCACGTAACAGAAGCAGAAGATATTAAGAAGAGGTGGCAAGAATACACAGAAGAACTGTACAAAAAAGATCTTCACGACCCAGATAATGAAGATGGTGTGATCACTCACCTAAGAGCCAGACATCCTGGAATGTGAAGTCAAGTGGGCCTTAGGAAGCAATTCTACAAACAAAGCTAGTGGAGGTGATGGAATTCCAGCTGAGCTGTTTCAAATCCTGAAAGATGATGCTGTGAAAGTACTGCACTCAATATGATGCCAGCAAATGTGGAAAACAGCAGTGGCCACAGGACTGGAAAAGGTCAGTTTTCATTCCAATCCCACAGAAAGGCAATGCCAAAGAATGCTCAAGTTACCACACAATTGCACTCATCTCACACACTAGTAAAGTAATGCTCAAAATTCTCCAAGTCAGGCTTCAGCAATACATGAACCGTGAACTTCCAGATGTTCAAGCTGGTTTTAGAAAAGGCAGAGGAACCAGAGATCAAATTGCCAACATCTGCTGATCATAGAAAAAGCAAGAGAGTTCCAGAAAAACATCTATTTCTACTTTACTGACTATGACAAAGCCTTTGACTATGTGGATCACAATGAACTGTGGAGAATTCTGTAAGAGATGGGAATACCAGACCACCTGACCTGCCTCATGAGAAATCTGTATGCAGGTCAGGAACCAACAGTTAGAACCGGACATGGAACAAGAGACTGGTTCCAAATCAAGAAGGGAGTACATCAAGGCTGTATGTTATCACCCTGCTTATTTAACTTATAGGCAGAATACATCATGAGAAATGCTGGGCTGGATGAAGCACAAGCTGGAATCAAGACTGCCAGGAGAAATATCAACAACCTCAGATATGCAGATGACACCACTCTTATGGCAGAAAGCGAAGAATAACTAAAGAGCCTCTTGATGAAAGTAAAAGAGAAGAGTGAAAAAGCTGGCTTAAAGCTCAACATTCAGAAAACTAACATCATGGCATCCAGACCCATCACTTCATGGCAATTAGATGGGGAAACAGTGGAAACAGTGTCAGACTTTACTTTTTGGGGCTCCAAAATCAGTGCAGACAGTGACTGAAGCCATGAAATTAAAAGACGCATACTCCTTGGAAGGAAAGTTATGACCAACCTAGACAGCATATTAAAAAGCAGACACATTACTTTGCCAACAAAGGTCCATCTAGTCAAAGCTACGGTTTTTCCAGTAGTCATGTTAGGATTTGAGAGTTGGACTATAAAGAAAGCTGAGCACCGAAGAATTGATGCTTTTGAACTGTGGTGTTGCAGAAGACTCTTGAGAGTCCCTTGGACTGCAAGGAGGTCCAACCAGTTCATCCTAAAGGAAATCAGTCCTGAGTGTTCATTGGAAGGACTGATGCTGAAACTCCAATACTTTGGCCACCTGATGCGAAGCTGACTCATTTGAAAAGACCCTGATGCTAGGCAAGATTGAGGGCAGGTAGAGAAGGGGATGACAGAAGATGAGATGATTGGATGGCATCACTGACTCGATGGACATGAGTCTGGGTAAACTCCGGGAGTTGGTGATGGACAGGGAGGCCTGGCTTGCTGTGGTCCATGGGGTCGCAAAGAGTCAGACACGACTGAGCAACTGAAATGAACTGAACTGAGGTGATGGTTGTTTTGGTCCTTTATCCACCCTGATAAAGGGTCCTTTAACTTTCCTGATATCTTCACTCCTCTGTTTTCTTTCTCTAAAACCATCTAACACCTTCAAAGGCTTCCTCCCAAATACTGGTTTTTATTTAAAATCTGGACTCCAAGTAAACTTTTGTCAAGGGTCTTGCTCTCAAACTCCACTCCTAGAAAGGACTTGTCTCTCATTCTGGGGTACTCAGCAGGGAGCCCTTGTCAAAAGGCCAACCTCAGGCCCCGCAGAGTCATGGGCATAGCTGGGTGGCCACCATTCAGCAAATTCTTAGAAGTGGTAATCTACTTGGAGAAATACTTGATGTGGCTTTTTAGTCAATCCATTCTATAAATGCTATCATTTTTCTATCTTGTCCTATACAGACAAATTCTACATGGGTACCAAAAAAACAATTTATATACTTATTTTCTTCACTACTGTAACTTTCTAAAAAAGCACTATAATACACTATTACATCGTAGCATCCAGCCTACATACTTCCATGAAGTATGCAAAACTGTTCACTGAGTGAATAGAAGACTCCATCTGATTCTCTCCAGGGTAACCCTTACTTGAAATGCACTTTACTTAATGACACTCTATGGACAAGAGAAGTTTCTAAGCCTTCTGTCTTTAAAAGATATAACATTAAGTCCTGTCAAAGTAAGTCAGGGAGGTCTGCACCACACGGTGGGGCGGGTCTGCCAGATGAAGAAGTGCATTATAGACAAAGACATGCGGAGGGGACACGAGTGGGCAGCTTCTCAGGCCTTACCTTGCTGTGAGGGTCAGCAAACATTCGGGTGAAAATCTCACACAATCGTTTCAATTCTACTCGACTAGGAAATAAAATGCAATAAATTTAATATTTAATGATTCAACACTGAAAGTAGTTACAGCTTCTCTAAATCCTTTTATTTCATTTAACATGCTTTATATAATTTTTATGTAACACCTTTTTTCCTGCAAATGAATTATCTAAATTTTAATTTGACGGAATTACACAGGAGTAAGAAATCACACCATTTCTGGTCTTGTTCTAAAATGAAACTGAATCTCAGAGTGTGATCACACAAGTTCACACACATGCACATATGGCAAAGCCAGGCGCCAAATCCTGCTCACTTCATTTCCACACGCGACAGATGAAAGGCAGTCAGATCAATTCAGAAAAGCATGTGCAGCAGGCTCAGACAGACCTGGATTTTAGTCTCAGTTCTGTTATGGTCAAACTACTGTGATATCTTTATATCCACTTCAGTACAACAAACCACTGCTGACTATCTACCTGCTCCGCGGCCTAAGTCAAGCACACACTCGCCTCCCATCAGCGCCCCTGTGACATCTCTCACCCGGAACTGCACTACCGACTCCCGTCTGTACTTCAAAGTTTGATTAGAAAGTGTCATCTTCTCCCCCACACCATCCCCTCTCAGGTCCAATGGTCCTTTTAACATCACTAACCATGAAATCCAGACCAGGCCAGTGCTAACCAATAGAGCTTATTCAACGGATACGTGGAGAACACTGAGAGCCAAGAAACCGGGGCCACCAGAATTAAGGCGATTACTGGAGAATAATGACATTTCATCGTTTTTGTTTTCTGACAGATCACCAGACCACGAGAGGTGACCTACACTTCAGCAGGCACGGGCATGCAGGGAGTGGAATGAATAAAGGGGGGCAGGGAGTTAAGGCGGCAGGAAGGAATACAGCAGGGGTCACACTGACTATAGATGGCTACACTTGAAGCCCAGTGACTCGTCAATCCATGCTCACAGTTTTGCAGAGCCATCCATGAACAGAAACACTTTACTAGTCTCACAGTATTGCTTAAAAAAATTATTGAAAGAATGTAACAGACTATACTTCAAACATCTCTGGAACCATGAGATTCACCCTGCAATCAATGACGTATCAGTACTGCCATGGTTTTATAAGAAGCATTTCTTCTTAGATATAAAATAATGGTGAGTCAATGGTACCTTAGATCTGATGAAATATGGTATAAACATGTGTTTTTGGTGTATGTAATACATGCTTATTTCAGAAAATCTATGAAATACAGAAACAAAAACAAAAGCAAACATCACCAATTCTAGAGACAGTGCTGGGCTACTTGGGAGTCTCCATCTGAGCGTCTCTACTCTGCATGTTTACAAAAACCACACACATGCATGTGCACGTGCAAACATTTTAGACTCAGACTGGCATCATTTTATCCATGCCTCTGAAGTGTAAATAAACTGTACTAACTTCAGAGTTGTTTTTATGTTTTACCTAAACCACAAACTGTTCTGAGTTTTCTCAAAACACCTACTAGACAAACCTGAGCCATGCTGAACCAAATGTTTCCTAGACCTAATAAGCTATGGAGTGTCTGCCTGATATTTAAGTTCCCTGGAAGGCAAAGACCACATCTGAGCCATCCTGGCCTCTCTTGGGCCTGCCCCATAAATGACCACGCATCCGTGTCAGGCCCTCATGCGTGCAACACGGGGCTCCGTCTGAAGGAACCTGGCCTCCCATCCTACCTCAGCGTTCTCTGGCTCTTGAGCAGGTTCTGCAGACCCAGAAGCCCTTCCTTCCTCTCAGACCAGTTGGAGCTGGCACAGTGGTTGAGCACCTCAGCCACGTCCTCAGTCTGGCGCAGGTAGTGGGGGATACCCCCATTCCGGGAGCCGTATGAGCGCTCGGAGCACACGCTGGAGGCGTCGCTGTTGGCGTCATCATCAGAATACATCCCATAGGGCTCGTATCTCCTCCTCACAGGCTTCTTCTGCCAGATCCAAGGAGCGGTTGGGGAAGAAATGGAAAGGCAACATGAGTCCTACACCACACACAGTCAACAACGAAGAGTTAAACACAGATACACAGACACATACACAAACACACACATGGGCACATGCACCCACACCTTCCCTCTGCTTACAGGTCAGGGAAAGGGAAACAGAACAGCAGACTTCTGGGAGGCAGAATGAGGAGTAAGCAGAGCAACCCACAGCAGAGGGAGGAGAACGATCTTTAGTGCGGTGTACGGCCCTCTCAGTAACATGGACCCGCCATGTGACTTCAGAAAGCCTCCTCACCTTTCCGCTTCAGTGTCCCCATCCCCGAGATAATACTGATTACCCTTCTCACAGGTTTGCTGTCAGGATTGAGTGGAATTATATGCTAAACAGCCTAGCTGAGCACCTGACACGCGGAGTCTGTGAGCCCACCACCCTTTCCCAACCAAAAGCAACCTGTCTTGAGCATGGTCTGTAAGTAAATTTGTTTGAAAATTCATGCTCCCTCAAAAACATCTGACACTGCAATGTCAGTGGTGTAGTGTCCTATATAAAAGGATTCTCTAAAGACCTATGCCATTTTTATTAAGGACTTACAGTTTTACAACACTAATAGGCCTCCTTAGACTAGAATACCCACTTCATTCATGTCTCTTATCCTGAATATAAAACTATTAAGTTAAATCCCAAAATTATATAGCAAGAACTATATAAAACAGATAAAATTTAATTTCTCTAAGAGGAAAAAAAGTAGCTACGGGCTTAAACTGCTCCAATGTAACTTCCTAGGAATGTGGCTTGTACACACATCACAACTTACCTGGGACAGCTCTGCCTTCCACCTACTGTCCCCACATAATTATTAATGGCACCCTCTCTCACGCTCAAAAGTATCCTTGTTAGGATGATAATTATATGGCCATCTCACTTATATATAAACTAGATTCCTAAGATAAGAAAAAGCTGAATGTATCCACTCATGAAATAATAACAATGTAAGAGACAAAACCTAGCTTAGTAAAATGAAACACTAGTAGGATTAGGGGCAGAACTTGATGTTGGAAAACAACGCTCAAACACATGTGAGACATGACCAGCTCTATCACTAGCAGAAGCACCACTAGTTTCCACAAAATCACAGTTCAGAACAGAATTTCTACACTAGGCTACATTTTTGTTGCTTTTACCAGCTCCTAAAGGAAATATACTCACAACAGAAAAAAAGAAGTTATAAAACAAAAGTTAAAGCACTGGTACCTTGCTCCTGGAGTCTCCTAACAGCTGTAGGCAGGAAAATATTGAAGGATGGGGAAAAAGCATAGAGAATTATGTCAGAAGCATATGTGGGGATTGTTCTTGCAACAAAAGTATACAGCAAAACATATATTAGCAAACCAAAAATACAGGTTAGCAAGCAATTCATATCAAGCGAATAACAAAGAATGCTTTCACAATGGCATTTCCTAACCCTCTTGCACCTCTCTTATGATACCTTCCAGTATCTGCTCTAATTCTTTGCTGAAACTCTCCCCACACCACTGAGGCACAACCCAAATGTCGCTATTAACTCTGTCATCTGCTCCTAGGAGAGCTTCTGTCCGGGGACTTCCTTTCTGTGAGGCAGGGACTGAGTACCATCCTGGCACTGGCTTCTGAAGCAAGTCATGGGGAGAGACCAAGAGGTCTGAACAAAATGTCCTAAGGGCCGTGGGAATGTAAGGACAGCCAGAGCTCGAGAAAAGCCAAGTCAGGCAAAGGCGAAGCCCAGACTCTGGAGTCCCGCTCTGCCCCCTGGCGCTTTGTGCCGTGTCCCTGGGGCAGATCTTCAAGGACCAAGGGGACACGCCCTCCCCTCCCCCACCCCACCGAAGTGCTGTCTCACCAAGCGCTTTGCGCATCCATCACTTCTCACCCCACTGGTTCTCACTTCTTACAGTCCCAGAATAGGTAAGAAACAAATTCCAAATGCTGCAACTTGGAAGGAAAACTGCTACATCAACGTTCTACTCAAAGCAATTATCCTGAACTCCAGTACCTGCTGGGCCAGCCCTCATCAGGAAAGCACTAGGAGACTGGAAGACTGCTCGCCCACAGATGTTTGTCAGAGAAACCTGGCTGAGCAGGAGTAAATGAGGGAGGGCCAGGGGGGATGCGAGGTAGAATCCCTGAAGCCACACACTGTGAAGTTTTGGCCAAATGAAAACAGGGCTGGATTTAAAATCTCAGGGTCTGAAAGCAGGGTGTTATAATGCTTTTCTCTTAACACAGTACAAGTAAGACCAGAGACCAGACAGTTCTCTAAAGTATGTCTATTTTAAATGCTGAGCACATAAACCAGAACAAACAAGAGACTGTGTTACTACCAGCGGAAATGCATCTTTAAAAGGCAATTTGACCACAAGCTGGTTCTACTGAGGAACTTTTTGCTAGGAGCACAAATTTAAGGACCTCTAATCACTTTATATTGCTTTTTTAAATCTTACATTATAACAATGCAAGCAAAAACATACTCCACTAGTGCTTCATATCCTCAGAGTTCATCTTAAAATCTGGGAAAGTTTCTGTAAATAATGACTTAAGGACTCATTCAAACAAGTAAACATAAAAATCATACGGAACAACTAGTGATGGTAACGGAATAAACGCCAGAGTTTCCAACCATAAAGTCTGTGACCTACTATTATACAGTGATGTGCTTAGGCTATGCCATCAAAGCCTGTAAAGCAACAGAAGCAAAAGAAGGGGCGAAAAGGAAACGCTGAAAAAAAATGGATAAAAAAGGAAAGGAAGAAGCCCAATGACATCAGACAAGCCCGATGCCATTCGAACCTCTTTGTTACCGAGGAGCAGAGGAGACACTCTTGACGTTAATGCGGCTCGAAAGGCCAGTCTTCCCTTACGTACAGAGTCAAAAGTTTACGAAGAAAGGAATAATAATCTAAATTTACCCAATGTTTACATGATCTCAAAGAGTATCAAAGAAGACTTAGTGACCTGATTTGGAGGCTACTTCCTGTGAAGACAGAGAAAAATGTAGGTCGGTAATTTAAAGAGACTCCACACACATCGGGCCTCTTACCAAAGCATCAGCAACAGCAGCCTCCAGATCTGTACTGGTGCTCAGAACCCGCATGGCGTTCACAGAACCAGGAATTCTCCCTGCCTGGCCGAGCCCAAAGCGGTCTAGGTGAAAAACAAAAGCAAAAGTACATGTCATTTTAATTCAAATGTTTTCATTTCTTTGCAATGGCCCTTGCCTCGTCCCACTTACTGGAGAGAAACACTGAAAGTCTCTAGCCGGTTTTTCCTGCAGTTGGCTTGCAGTTTCAATTACACTTGACTTGTTTACCAGTGGCAGAGGTTACAATGTTCACATTTAATACTGTTGCATCCTGACAACTGAAATGGTTCTTTAAGGATATTTTATTTTGGAAAAGTGCTGAGATATAGGCTGGAGAGGGGAACTTATCACAGAAGGGAACTGGGCCATGAGTTGAGCCTTTTCATTTATTTAGCATTCTCTCTAGAGGCAAAAGAAGCCCTGATATTTGGTCAAACTAATTAGAAAGCTCCATGGTTTGATAAATGAGTTTTAATGCAATAAGTAATAAACAGACAAAATTTGAATCCAATGTATTACACTGATCTCTGTGCAAATTTTCATTACTGTCACTACTGTTTGTTATTAAGCTCAATTAATTTTAGGTATCTGTTCATCATGATGCCTGTGTCACCAAAGGTTATTTAAAAATCAATGTATTAAAATTCTTTAATCTTCACCACAAAAAGCTAGTATCTTCACTGAAAACCATTAATCATTCAGATCATATAAATTTTTTCTGAAGTCCCTCAAAAGATTTTTAAATGATAATCTTTATATGTGTGAACAAAATGGACAGAATGAAAAAAAATTTTCCAATTTTAGTGGTTCAAACAACTATTATAAGCTTATTAACGACAGTGGACAATAAAGACGTTTTTCTTTGGCCATTCCATGAGGCTTGCAGGATCTTAGTTCCCTGACCAGAGACGGAATCCGCACCTCTGGCAGTGAAAGCACTGAATTCAAAAAGACTAACTTTTAGAAACCCCTTTACATGAGCTGTCCGGCCTTCCTTCAGAAAGGCTGAGGTTAAAACAATGCAGGAGAAAGTCCGTGTAAATTACCCTGGTAGTTTCACTCCAGGACAGGGCTTTATTTGGACACAGATTACACGGAACTCACTGCCCTTGGAGTCCCTGCTGCTCACAGCTGTGGCAGCTCAAGATAGAGCAATCCAGTAAATGATTCTTGTTTAAAATGTTAAGATTAAAACCACTTTAACAAATAAGACACTGTTCAGACAAGTAAAATCTCCATATGTGGTATACGCTAATAATGAAGGCATTTGGTGGGGGAGGGAGAGAGAAAGCCAAAGTCTGTCTTACGTAATTGATCTTTCCTATAAAAAATATATTTCAAATTTGGGTAGGTAACAAGACATCAGCTACAGACTGGTGAACTTTAAAAGTGATGTGTTATTTAGCTTTTTAAAATTGTCAGTTTTGAAACATATCTTCCACTGCCACAGAATGGGAGAAAAAATTTAACTACTAATCAAAAGTCATACAATTATGAATTTTTATAGAGAAACAAAAATTGCATGTTATACTATCCCCTTTTTTAATGCATTTGTTGATTATACTGAATTTCATCATTATGTGTATGTTTAAAAGGTGATAACATGCTGTATAAAATCAATTATATCTCTCTCTGTAATATAAATTATCAGTTCAAATATGAAACAATTAGAAATTTGAGATTTATGATGCAGTTTTATAAATGATCATTGTTCAAGTCTTTCTCATTTTTCATTAAAAAAGGGTAGATAGTAAGGGATTTATGAGTAACAGAATGAAAGTAATCCAGTTATAAGCCATTTAGAAATTACCCAGCATAAACTTAAATAAAACATAATCTTAATTAAAAAAAAAAATAGATCTCATGCCAGCAAATCTTGCTCCAGGGATAACAGTGATTCTTCAGACACAAAATTAAAACTTTAAGAACAAAGCAATTATTCTGCGCCTCTCAGACGTGTATAGCTTCGCCACACATGGTGACTGCAGATACTTATCATAGAGAACTGAATTTCAAATCTTAAGGGGAAACATTTGGAGTGAAGAAAATTTATAAGCCTCTTGTTTCCACCAGACCAAAATCTGCTCTATGTTCTCTCTGGTACCATTCAGTTTCCAAGAGATGAATATGTACAAATGCCCTCAGCCTGGCCCATAATCTTTAGGGGAATATCCTAATCAAAGAACACATAATAGAATGCATAGGTAGTTCATTTAGAGAAAAAACAGCGACACTGACTCAGTAAATTGGTCACAGTTGTCATCATCAACAGTCAGATTTAACAGATGATGCCTTGTACTCAGTTGATAAAACTGTAGTCATAAGGGATTATTAGTTCATCAAAATGATGCCAGTTAAATCTGGCAGATTGAACATTACTGAATACTTACTTTCTGCCCTTATGGACCAGGGCATTTTGGGTATTGTTAAAATGGGATTGAGGCAGTGTTTCGGGTCTGCAGGCTGCAAAGGCTACCTTTGGCCTGACCTGATTATCGTAATCATGACTTGTTTTTCCATTAAAGTTTCAGGGAAATCCACTTCCTCCCATCCATGTGAAAAGGGGTATGCTATAATTGAACATCTGGTCACTAAATAGTACCTCCAGGTGATGAAAACTGGACAGGAATAACTAGCACTCATAGATACCACTTTACTGGGAGCAAAGACTGGGAGACGAAAGCCTCCATTGGGTGAGGTCCATACCCCAATTCTCCTAGGGACCCCTCAGGACACCTATCTGGGGCTGTTGCTTTCCTGCAGGAGGGACTGAAAGCAAGGGCGGAAGTGCTTCGCCATCCTTCTGTTTTAACATAAATATGAACACTAGATAAATGATGTTGTCAAACAAGCTACAAAGCATCTATAGCCTATTAACAGAACCATAAACATTCAACAACTTAAAAAAAACAGAAGCACACTGCGGGGGGAAAATATGAGGTGCATCCATGCCAACTGCTAGCGAATAAGATGGGAACAAGTGTGACAATGAGTGTGAGACAGGCATGCATGAACACGTGTTCACCTGACGGCCCCACAGAGTCAGCCGTGGCGAGAGCACTAGTGGACCTGGAATGACGTCGAGAGGCTGCAGGTAAAAGGAACGGCAACACCCACAGGGTTAACACACGAGAACCTCAGACAGCAGCGGCCGCAGCCGGAGGGCACGGGGCTGCTCCCGACACAGCCGTGCGTCCTCATGGAAGGAGATGGTATTGGAGATGAATGGACAGCGAGCGCCGAGCCCCAGCCTGTGCACCCAGCGGCCCGCGCCTCCGGTGCGCGCCCACGACAGGAGCCACTGTGGCCTCCGTGGACTGTGCACTGAGCACGGGCAGGCCGTCGGGGCCACACCAGAGGGGCGGCAGCAGCCTGGGTTACACCTCTCGTCGGGAGGCGATGCACAGGCGACCATGCACCATGTACAGAAGCGGGGGCCCACAATGTCCTCTCAACAGAAACAGCGTGAGGCCACAGGAGGGGCTTGTATACAGAGAACGGACAGACAACAGCTCCTACTGTACTGCGCGGGGACTAGGTTCATGTCCTGCAATAAACCACCACGGGGAATACGAGCAGAAGGGTGCGTGCAGTGTGTAACTGAGTCACTCTGCTCTACAGCTGGAATCAACACAGCCCTGTACACCAACTACACGTCACTAAAAAAATAAAATTCCTTATGCTTCACAGAACAAAAATCGACTGATTTAAAAGGGGGGGTTAACAACTATAATTCCATTTTCCCTAGTCAACATGTTTGATGTTCTGCTGCACAAATATCCTAATTAGTAACTACCTCATTGTTTAACTGTTGGAAAGTTAGCTGCAGTATGTTTAACAGCCTTCCTTAGAGAGGCAGCTCGGGACTCCGGTTGTGAGCACCGGTCCTGTCACACATGCAGGGTGGGAGAACGGGCCTCGGGCGAAGTACTAAAGCTCTCTGTGCCTTAGTCCTCACCTGTAAAATGGGGCTAACAGTGGTGCCCTCCTCTTGGGAGCTAAGAGAATTAAGAGAGCTCATACATCAAACACTTGAAACAGTGCCAGGCACAGGATAAACCGTGGTAGCAACAGAAGCGCAGTGCTGGTGGTCAGAGCGATGCTCAAGCATAAACTCTACTTTACACTTAGATGCTAAGTATTATTTTACTAGCAAGTACTCATAATAACCACATCAATACATCAATCTGAGAAAATATGTACCAAACTCCAGACTCATGTGGAGGGAACGACTTTTAGAAATAATTATGAAATACAGGCGTGGGTCCAAACCTGAATTTATTGACCAGAGTACCACACAACGTAAGGCTTTTTCTTACCTCGGGGGTCGGGGGGGGGGGGGGGGGGAAGTAACGTGCTTCTAATCATTACTCGGAAAGAACACAGTGACTGCAACACAGCAAGTTCACAGGTTTCCCGGAGCGACCCTAAGCCGTGCTGCCTTCCTCCTGCACAACTGGAGCCCAGAGTCCTCGAGTGCTAACACAGTTCCTCGTGGAGGGGTAAAGCCTCAAACTCTTCAATGTGACTATTTATCTAAGCTCATGTCACTTTATGAAACATGCGTATCTGCCGGATAAGAGACACTAAACAGCAAAGGTCACCTGGTCGGTGAGGATAAACTTTTATCAGCAGGCAAAAGAAAAGGAAAATTCCTAATTTCTCAAGATGCACAGAAACAAGTCAGCAAGCTCTAGAACAGATATTACCAAATAATCACTTTCCTTAAACAAAGAAACTGACAAAATATTGTGTAAGACTGAAGCAAGCTACTCATTTCTTAAACAAGCACAACGGTATCATATCCTGATAGTTTAAACTGGAAACAGTGTTTAAGCAACACCTGATCTGAAGGTTCCTTATGAAGCTGTCCTTTGGTTCTGTTTCAACAGAATATTCTACGCAAATATGTCATATAATGAGTTCTTCGTCATGTACTCAAGTGAACATCCCACAATGGAATCCATGCAGACCCACTTACATAAACACCTCACTGACAGCAGAGTCCTAGAGCCCTTAATCTTCCCAAAAGTTGTCACCGTGACCATTTAAAGATATATTCATACCATTAAAATGGTCCAAAACAAGTTAAGAAAAATACAGGATGTCCTAATGGTCCAGTGGTTAAGAATTCACCTCCAATGTAGGTGACACTGGTTTGATCCCCGGTCCAGGATGATTTCACACGCCATAGGGGCCCGTGCGCAATAACCGCTGAGCCTACACTCCCGGGCCCATGCTCTGCAACAAGAGAAGCCACTGCAATGAGAAGCCCATGCACCGCAGGTAGAGAGCAACCCCCACTCACTGCAGCCAGAGACAGCCTGCACAGCCACAAACTACAAAACCTACAAACTCAAACGCAATATGCAGTCACCAAAGCAGTTACTTCTGTTCTTCTTCTTCTATAAGTGAAGGCTGGCTATATAAATGACTCAAAGGGGCACTGACAGAGTCCCGCTGGCTGACAAGGGGGCACAAGACGAAGGTCAAGTGAACGAGACCGAGAAGGAAACATCACGCCCTCTGAAGGGCACGGGAGGTTCTCTAGGCGGCAGCAACCTTGGGGGTTTCTACATGGATCCTCAGGTCCTGTGGTCAAGCCTGGAAACACGGCCACGCAGGGTGCTTTCTCCGAACCTGGGCCTGGGGAGGCCTCAGGAAGCGTTCAGCTCACTCTGGAGGAACAGGAGAAAGACACCTCAGATGAGGTGGAGGAACAGCCAGGCTCTGAAGTCAGAGTGTGGGATCTGGAGAGAGTGGACTCTTCTCCCAGCCTCGGCTGTGTCATCTGAGAAGACTGTGGATATGCGAGGATGCCTGTCCCAGAGGCTGAACAGGACCCGTGGGGGCCCCGTGCCCTCCGACTGCTCGGAATGGCGCAGGGACACAGACGCACTGCTGCCGCTCTGAGCCGGACAGAAGTTTTATAAACAGATTTAAACTCACCCTCCAAAAGAGGCATGCTCTAAAACCTGAGCTGGAAAGAGGCTAACTCCTGCCCTGCCCACAGAAGAGCGCGCTGCGGCTAGAGACGACGGGAAAGAGAGGCATCCACAGCCACGTCTCCAGCTGCGGTGGCGGCAATGACAGACACCACAGCCCGCGCCGCCACCAGAAAACACCCGAGTGGGAACGGGGAGCTGGCCCCTCAGCCCCTCCGAGTCCAGTGAGGACTTCAAGGGTCCAGCACACCTGGCCTGGGCCCCAGGCCACATGCTAGCGTCACAAAGGCTGCTTCCATGGGCAGTAACAAACACAGCAGTGTCTGAGTGAAATAAAAACACGGAAGTGCCTCTGAGAGACAAAATGACCAATAAACAGACCGAACTGTTCAATTCTAAGTTATTCGGAAGGGCAAATCATGAACAAGGATGCATACACAGCCATACTTGAAGGGAAAAATAACCAGTTCTTACAGAAAAAAGCCATCATTGTTGCCCCGACGTTTTTTGAGGATTGTGGTCTAACACTGCAGACTGTGCAGGAGCCGGGAAGGCCCAGGCTACTCGCACCCCCTCAGGCCCTGTGCTCAGCAAGGACACTCACGCAAGCGTCTCCCCGCCAAGTCTGGTGGGTTGTCTAGAGGGCCCTGCATCTGTCTTCCTGCTCTTTCTGAGAACTCCTCAAAGGACAGTGTTCACAAAGGGATAGATTTAGATTTTAATTACTGATTTTGGGGAAAAAAAGATCCGGGGAAGAAGTATATGATATCAGAGGAGACAGAGGAAAATATTAAGACTTAATGCTTTTGCTCCACCATCCATCTTCCACAGTGACTTTTTTATATTTGAAAGACCTGCCTCATTATTAGAGTCAAAATAACAGAATGTTGAAGTTCACAGCTCCAGATAATAACTTAAGGCCTCGGCCCAAGCATTGTAAGATGATTTTGACCTTACTGGCGAAGCTTATCATGACAAAAACAGACAACTGCACAGTACTAAATATGCCAAACAACTAGAACACAACTACTGAAGAATACAAAACATTTCTTTTTTGTGAAAATAAGTGCCAATAGTGCAAAGTGAAAAGGCATATGTCCATTTTAGAGAAAGGCAGGATTATTAAAACTAAATAGAAAAAGTAAATTCAGTATCTATAAAGGATACATGTTTCTCTTTTTATCTTATTTTTCCTGAATACTAGAAATTGTTAAAATACAAATTCTGGCTAAAGGAAAAACTGAATGGGGGTGTGTTAGACAGCTCCAACTAGCACCCAACTGGTGATCAGAAGTACGTACTTATAATGTACCATGGCCACCAAATACTGTGATTTTTTTGTCCTCGGGTGGCAGTGGGTCACAAACATTAAAGAGCCTGTGGAGCCCAGGAAAAAGGAAAATTTCTCAATAATTAACAGTGAACATCGAGGTGCGCTATACACACACCTTGTCAGCTTATCCAAATTTGTAGACTGCTCTAAAGAAAGTTTTCAAAGGACTCATTCAACAGAAGGACAGCTGATATTGATGCTGCTTTTCTCATTAACATTCCTACCCCCAAAGTGAACAGGTTTAGCCTCCTAAATGTTATCATGATGTTACTTTTTGTCCTTCTTTGAAGTGACTTACATGTGGACTGATGCCTTATAAGATGAAAAACAAGTTGTAGAAATTCAAGGACTGTGGATATGCTCTGAACTCACTCAAGTCTGAAGCCCAGTGATCTCTGGCTGAGCTTCACCTCCCACTGGCCATGACCTCACAGGTGGGCTCGCCCAGGAGCCAGTGGTCCAAGTGACAACGGTACAGAGGGAGGCGGTGCTTTTTCCCTCTGACAAATAAAACCTGGGAAAGCCAAAACCTGAGCATGCAGAGGGGTGCCAGGAAGGGGGGCTCGGGAAGAGGGTGCAGAGCAGACGCTCACGGGGCGGTGGTGCAGGGACAGAGGCCGGCGGTTGGGCCTGGCGGGCGGGGCGCTCGGGGTGCCCGGCCGGCGGGTACTCACCGAGCGGCGTGAAGCCCCGAGCAGGGCTCGTATCCCGGCTGCTCTCACGGCTGGCATCGCGGCTGCACCCCTGACTCGTGCTGGGTCGAGGGATACGGCTGCTCCGTGCTAGCGTGCAGCATGAGGGGTTTCAGAGAAGGGGAACAAGTTTAATGAAGACAGAGAAACTCACACACGGTCAGTCACATTCCGTTCACATGATCACTGACAACAGGAGGGGTGTAGGCAAAACTCAATGTGCTCACTGCCTCCCAAAGCTGTGAGCTGCAGCAGGAAGGTGGAATGGCATCTGACGGTGAGACAGCCAGAGAGAGCTCTCCAAAGAGCAAACTGAGGTCAGAAAATATGAGGTCAAGAGTCGTCCAGAGATGATCAGTTTTTATGGCTTTAACTTCTCCGCAAGAGGATAATAAAAGGCCATAGTCATTTTCATATGCAATGGGTCCTTAGAAAGATAATTTAATTTGGATTAAAAAACAGAATAAAGGCTCTGGTCACTGAGCTTCATGAACTTACCTAATTAAGAGGGTTCACTGCTCCCAGCCCGGCTGTCTTTACAAACAGAAGTCACAAGGACTGACCCGCTACAGAACCTGCCTACTTCAAACCAGCGTGGAGATGCTGCAAACATAATTACTAAACCAACAAACATATAGACTCGAGACCGATAACCTTCATTCACTGGCCTTGACATTAATTCCTGCTTTTTCTACGGGAAGCCAGAAAGATCTGCCTGTCATCCCTCCCCAAGTGCCTTCACTTACCCAGCCTCACACCTAAGTCTATGGCAAGGGGCCTGATAACTTCAATACTCATGCTGCAGACCAGCCACTGGCCTGAGAAGAACTAATACAATCTCATGTCACAGGATACTGGGAAGACAGAATCCAAGAAGCCTAAGGGCTAATATAACTTAGCCATAAATCTCAGAAAAGATCATGATGCCCTTATTTTTCAGTTTACTTTGAGAAAACAGGAAGGCAGTACTGGGGAAATACTCAGAAGCAACTTTGAAAACTGAAAGCGTATAGCCACTTACATGATAGCTGATGGAAACAATAAACACTTCCACCTTGAGAGGATCTACCAATTCTGGACTAGATAGAAATGACTTTGTCAGAAATATAAGAAAAAAGTAACCTTGATTCACTAATGTGAAAATAGCAATGTTCTTACTACATTACAATGAGCACAGCCTGTGACTTTAGAGCAAAGGCAGATTTACGGCCAAACTGTAACAAGAATGTCTTACAAACCAGAATCATAAAACTGCCTGCCTTAGAAGAATGTGGAAGTGAAAAGCCAAATCAACTTCCTGTTGTGGTCTCTGCTCAGTGCCAGAGGTGAATTAGACCTTAAAGGTACCTAAGTGATGTCCAAAAGCTTGGGTCTGTGCTGGCGAGCAAGGCAAGGTCAAGTGCAGGATGCAAGCTGAGCTGTCAGTCAAACCAGGGCTTCATCTGGGATTCTGCAGGAATTCACTTGGGATTCACCAGTCTTCCCTAGTGGCTCAGTCGGTAAAGAGTCTGCCCACAATGCAGGAGACCCAGGTTCAAATCCCTGGGTCGGGAAGATCCCCTGGAGAAGGAAATGGCAACCCACTCCAGTATTTTTGCCTGGAGAACTCCATGGACAGAGAAGCCTGGGGGGTTACAGTCCATGGGGTCACAAAGAGTCAGACATGACTGAGTACTAACACTTTCACTTCCAGGAATTCCTAACCTTGGCTTCATTTTGCTACAGTGATGTGGAAGCACTGGGTTTTCACTCAAAGCAGCATTAACGATTGAATCAGCAATTTCTGATAACATTCTGAACAACTTCTACAATAAGAGCCAAGGCAACAGATGCTAAATGCTTAATTTAGCACCTTAAAAATCTAGGGAGTATCTACTGACCCCTTCAATAAATGACAAGTTGCTTAAAACCTGGAAGTCATATTGCTTATCCTTAAGGGACCAATCCCACTTCCAATGCATAAATGCCCCCTCTAGCTCCATGCTAACTCACTGATCCAGCCACTAAGCCTCTCTGGGCCTCAGCCTCTGCTTAGGAAGGTGAGATTCCCCACCATTTAAATGAAAAGGGTACCGTGAGATATAACGTAGGTACTTCTGCATTCCTTGCTTAAAGGCATATGTGAAACTCTAGTACCATTCCACTGCCTACTCCAACACAATCAAGAAGTAGTAACAGCAGTTCTGATAGTTTTTCACATATGCACACGCTCAACTGACCATTTTCTTCTAGTTTTTGCCTGATCACATCTGAATTTTTACACAGTTCTCATGCCCTTGACACATATCCTACAGCAACGGGGTATCTCTGCTCTCTCTGTGGATTGAACTTCCTTTGTGAAGACAGTGAAGAGCATAAGAAAGAATAAGCAGACGTGATCTGAAATAACAGCAACCATAATTCTCAACAAGGTTTACTGTCCTGGTGTTTGACCCAGAGAAGGGTCTTTCACCCATTTGTGCTGACTGGCTCCTTTAACATATGGCAATGGTAGTATGGAAAAAATGCTGCTTACAATTCTCTTCACAATTTTGCCCCAAGCTTCATTAAAGTACACTTAGTGATGAAACCAACAGTTCAAATATTGGATAATTAAACACAAGAGGAAAAAAATTACACTTTAAACCACTCCCAAAGACTAATCTACAAGGAGGATTTAAAATAAGTATATAAAAGCTTTTCAGACTATAATTAATTCAGATTATAATTAATTAGGTGGTCAAAGCTAAAACACAATATTCTGCAGCACTCTGTCTTTTCATTGCATGCCCACACTGAACATTCTACATAAGACTCTGTTATGGAAAAGGGATGACAGAGGGGGAAGAGACAATAAAAACACATGTGCCGCCTGAACTTTCTAAAAGCACCATTCTTAGGGAGTCTGGAGTCCTGTGCTTAGAAGGAATGATGAGAACCCTGGAAAAAATACTATCTGACTAGTTTTTATTTCTTGAGCAACACTCTACTTTTATAATGTTTCAAGGGAAATCCTGACTCTTGTCTTTCAAGGTAATATCCTACAAGAACTCCTCTATCAAAAGCAGAAGTACCAGAAGAATAACGAAAACTAACAAAACTAAAGACATGCAACATCTCTCTAGTCTAGACATTTTCATGTCCTGGTCTTGCACACAGTAGTCTAATCTAACAGCTAAAGCTAACTATTAATTTTTCTCAAAATATATTTAACCAGGAAGTCCAAGAACACTTTAAACATATATCCATGGAACATCAGGGGCAGAGGGTCCAATGTTTTTAAAGACTTTTCAAAAGATGAGTTGGACAAAGAAGGGAACCAAAAGCAAACTTCCAAAATGTAACTGTTATAGATATCAGCTATTCATGTGACTTTTTCGTAAGTAGAATAAAACAATTTACACATACACTCATCTATCTCATTAGTTTATGAAGCAATAGACATCAAGAAGGAAAAACATGGCAGGGTTTGCCTCTTAAGTTATCCAACAGGAATTACATTCTATTTTGCTTAAGAAACCTTAAATGTTTAATTTAACCTTAAATGCTTAAAAAACCTTAAATGTAGAAGACTCCTGACATCATTTTCATCACAGATAAGAAAATTTAGTTAAAAAATATTATTTCAAACAAAAAAGCACAGATGAACCAATATAATTTGCAGACAACTAGAATCAATTCTCAATGCAAATTCCAAGCCTAGTTTAGCTATGATTAAAACTATTAACTGGTTTGAGGATTACAGAAAATATTCTTAAAAGATGTTCCTACTTTTTTTGGAGTATTTAAAGTTGCTATATAATGAATCAAATGTTTATAGACACAAAGCATATACCTAGTATATATTAAATGAGAGAAGAAACATACACTCTATTACAGAAACATGCTAATATGACACTCTTAAAATGGAATCTTTAAGTAGTAACAGAGGAAGAAGTGGAGATATACTTTACTTATATATATTTTTATAATCTGTGCATATATATTCTCACAATGTGCAATTATTTACATAAAATATCTTCTTTAACCAGAACTGCATATGACCTCAAAGCTCCACCCATAACTAATCCTCTTAATGAGCACCAAGGAAACAACTTTCTTCAAAATAATGTTTCAAATCAGAACTTTCTGGAAGGCAACAGGCTCCTATTTAGTTCTTTGTGATGGATGATGTTCCAAAGGACTTCTTTTACATGCTTATGAAATGCTATCTTTTCAACTACTCACAATGCACAGTGCACAATTCACAGTTAAGACCACAGACTACCAAGTCCCAGAGTTATGTTAGATAATCAAGGCTGGATTACTTCCCAATTTCAAGAAGGCAGTAAAAATGGCATTTTTAATAAATATAAAGAGTAAAATCTCCCCCCCAAAAAAGAATTTTTAAAAGTATGCAACAAATCTGGGTTGCCAAAAAACATTCTATAATCTTAAAAAATTAATTATGGAAAAAGGACAGCTGAAACTTCACACCTAGATTTGAAATCAAATGTATTTCCCAAGCAAAACCAGATCTAGATACACCTATTTTATAGCAACAAATCTAAAATTTGGATATTCCAGTCATGGTATTTTCTCTGGTTGTAGCCACATCATTACTAGAGCCAAACAGCTAGAAAGTCAGCATCACACAGGAGTAACAAAACCACGGCTTGACCACATTTCTCTTTTGTTTCAGAAATGTTAGTTAAACCAAATCCTATTGATGCTACTTCGTAAGTAACTGCTCCTGCCTTCCTGAAGCTCAGGCAGCCCTCAGGACATTTGTGAGCTGGACCCTACCAGCTGTCCTGCCCCCATCTCCCACCTACCCTGTCAAGCTTCCTCAGCTACCCTCAGAGGAACCACCAGAGGTCCCAGGGTACACTGTGCTCCCTCCTGTCTGACTGCTTCTGCACAGGCTCCTGTCTACCTGAGGATACCGTTCTCCTCATCTCCCTGCCCTGCCTATCGCCACCTTATACCTCATCAAAACACGACTTTCTCTGGGAAGTCTGCCTTGGAAGGAAATCTGGGAGCAGTGGGGCAGACAAGGGTCCTAGGACATTCCTGTTCTATAGACCAGAGCACCCACCAGAATATCTGTCAAACTGTCTCACATTTTTGCCTCTAAGACCACAAACTCTTTGAAGTCACAAGTTGAATCCATTACATTTCTCTTCTAATTATAAGGTCTCACAATGTTCCCAACACATCATAGTAAACATTCATGTAAAAGCTGTTGATGAGATAAATGAACAAAGGAGAAAGGTAAGCCAACAGTGCTCTGATTTCACATGAGTAGGCTTTCACTCTTAGAAAGGAGGTGGAAATATGAGTCTGAACACAGGTTTTTCACAGAATGTTACAAAAGACTTCTAACTTTTTTATTAAGAAGGTAGCATACAAGTTAGATATTAATAGAGTAAGAGGCTGTTGAGCTGCTGAGAGTCATTCATATACACACTATTCTACACACTATTACAAAGAAACTAAATACTATAACACAAAATAGTTTTCCTCTTTCTGATGTTGATGTTTGAACAATAGTATGGCAAAAGTAACTACACATATTCTTTGATGATAAGTTTCACTAATTAGGTTAGAGAAGATCAAAATCAAAATAAATGTGTACCCTGCACGCATGCATGTCAGTCACTTCAGCTGTGTCCCATTCCCTGCGACCCCATGGACTGTAGCCCGGCAGGCCCCTCTGCCCATGGGATTCTCCAGCAAGGACACTGGGGTGGGTTGCCCTGCCCACCTCTGGAGGTGGACTCTGCAGATGCCTCTGGAAGTTCACACAAGTTAACGGCTACTTTGTGCTGTGCAATGAAAGAGTAAGCAGCCTGCTCCTACCTGGGAAGAAAAAACCCTGCCCTTTCTCCCAGTTTTAAGGCTTTACAAATGATTTTCCAACATAAAGGCCTATAACATTGTGATTCTCTCCCATGACTTTGAAGGTAAACCCCACATGTTTTTTAGTCATAATGAAAACAGAACACACTACAATCAGTAAAAAGCACACACTGAAATGTCTTTTTAACACAGGCAAAATGACATCCTCAGTTCAGAAACAGCGATTTCCTACAGGAAACTTACGACCAGGTTGGGAATGGTGTTCAAGACCTTTGAGGATTCTTACCTAATCCTATGCGGCTTGGACTTGTTTCTCGACTACACCCCTGACTCCTGGGAATCTTGCTTCGTTTTTCTGAAGAGGGCGTCACAGGTGGGCCTCTTGAGGAACCCCCAGCAAGGCCACTATAGCCACTTCCCAACAATTTCCCTGGGGAACTGGATCGGCTGCCAGCTAAAAGTAAACCAAAACAGAATTGAATAATGAACGTAAATCAAGAAATAAGTTAAAAGTAATTTCAGAAGTCACTTTACACAGTAGTTTCAATCAAATACCAGGAGAACTTTGTGTAAAAATAGTTTTCTAGTTGATAATATCACTAATATTTTTTAAAAATGAAGGAGCATAAAAGAACATCCAATTATCATAAATATTTACATAGAAGAACGAATGATGGAATTCTACAGAAACGACTGCCAAATATCTGATTCAAAAGTACAAGCTCAGGTTCAGAACAAAAAGTCTCCCTATTCTATAACAAACTTCTACCAATAATCACAAAAGTGTTTATTCAATAATTGTTTTGCTTCCTAAAGGAGTGGATATGTTAAAAACAGCTGAAAGAATAGAAATATAACAAAAATTTCTTAAACATTAATGGAGGAAAATGGATCTAAGACTCCATTAATGTAACAAATGGAAAAGGGGGCAGAAATATGGTAAACAAAAATCACAAAATAAAATGGTAGTAGTAATCTCAAATATATCAGTAATCATAATAAATGAGACTTGATTAAATTAATCTATTAAAAGACAGAGATTCCTGGGTTGGCTTAAAAAAACTGAAATGAAATTCAACTGTATGTTGCTTATAAGAGACAACATACATAAAACAAAACAACAAAATAGAATAAAACACTGAACTTAAAAAAGAAAATCATAATTATCCTTAAAGATGTAACAATCATGAAACTTTATGCTACAAGTAACATAGCCCTGAGACATAAAATGATAAAAATACAGAGAGAAATCAAAAAGACCATAATTATTTACATACCTCTCAGAAAGACAAATACCAATAAAAGATTAACATACTAGTCATAAAATGACAGAGCAGTCAAAACCCTATATTTATGCATAAACATATCTCTCCACACACACGAACGTACAGTCCAACAAACAGATGTATATTCTCTTGTACATTTCCATAAAAACTATGTACTAAGTCTCCAAGGAAGGCTCAAAAACCCTACAAAGGTAGAAATTATGCAGAATACATGCTGTGATGTGTATGCAGTACAACGAGAAATCAGAAACATAATATGGGGAAGGCGAGCAGGAGGGATAAACCTGGAGAGATGGGGACTGCTGGAAACACTACTATACCTACAACAGGTAACTGATGTAGGACCTACTGGAGAGCACAGAAGCTCTACTCAGCACTCTATAACGACCTGCATGGGAAAAGATTCTAAGAAACAGTGGATATACACACACATATAACAGATTCCCTTTTCTGTACATCTGAAACAAATCAACTATACTCCAATAAAAGTTAAAAAACAAAAACAAAACCCATAATATATAGTTAGCAGTTTTTATAAATGGCTAAGTGACTGGATACTTATACAGCCATTTCTTGTAAAACAAAATTCTTTCTTAAAGCAAGCGGCAAATCTTTAAGGATCAGACCAATATACCCAAATGGCACTCATTAACTTAGGTAGATCATCCCCTTACGTACAAAAGGCAAAATTCACAAATATCAAGCACACATTAATAAGCAGAAGAACACAATGATCCAGAGAGTAAAAACCTATGAAATAAAACTTACCTGCAAATTACACACATACGCCCCTCCATAATTCAAATGAACCACCAAGATGACCCCTTACAAAAATTAGTACTTTTTAACGACTTAACTACAATTTAAGTGCAATTCATTATAAAAATTATCAATACACATTATCATGAAGAACCTATTTTAGAATCTATTAATTTTGCTCCTAAAATTTGAGCACACAAACTATTCGGCTGTATAAAAGGAGAAAAGAAATCCATTTCAAACCCTAGAATTTGAACACGCAGAAAAAATGGAGAAAGATCAAGCTCATAATAAAAAGAGAAATTAATATTGTGCGAGGCACATGGGGTGAGGGAAAATGCAAAAAACAAACAGACAAAAATAAAAACAGCAAGAAGAGAAATGTCTTACCACCAGCAGGATTAGCAGATCTGGATCCTGGGTTATGAGAGCAGACCAAAGGACAGGCAAAAAGTGGATTAAAAGACAATAACACAATACAGAAGTCAGCATGCAACATAGCACAAATAGGTCTGTTTACAAACACATTAGCAAAAGCTGTTTTTCCTAGGTCTTGTTCCTCCTAGCCTACTTCTGTCCTTGTTTTTATTTTATACGCATCATACTGTAGCAGCATTTATTTTCTACCTGTCCATGAGCCATGAAAACACTTATGAGCCTACCCTGCGCCGGGCACAGCGCAGGCAGATGAGACACAGCGAAGACTGAGGGAGTGCCGGGCACTTGGGGAGCACCTGCTCTCTAGCTCTGAGCAGCCTGGCAGAAGTGATGGCATCTTTTTTTTTTTCTTACTTTTTTTTTTCCTTGGCCACCATGCATGATCTCAGTTCCCTGACCATGGCCCCTGCAGTGGAAGTATGGAGTCTCAACCACTGGACCACCAGGGAAGTTCCAGAAAGTGACTTACCATCTGCGTTCTCTACCACTGTACACCGTGCTCACCACAGGAAGGGCTCCATAAACATCAACAAAGTGAAAGAAACTGCTACTAACTAGTTTCATCTTAACCATGTCTAATGCCAAATTCTTCAACACTTAAATATCAAGCCTCACCCTAGTTAAATCCTCAGCTATTTAAAATATGCTGTTGTCCTAAATCTAATATTAACGAGATCTACTTACTCTTAAACCTAAACTATGAATGCTAGTATATCTACATTTGTAAAATATACAGATGTGTTCATATTTACCTCCTATTAAAATAATTTTTAAAAAATATCTGATTTATTTACTTAAGTTTAAGGTCCAGGCTTGATCATTTGCTGGTGTTGTCTCTTTCCCCTGAGTGGAATTTGGGGAATAAGGTAAAACTGAAGAGTTAAAGTGGGTCCCCAATGCAAGGTGCAGTATTTTTTATAAGACTGAAAAATTAAAGCTCTCTCTCATCCCCACTACAGAAAGGACTTTATTTTCGTCATTTCTTAAGCAGAAGACCCAGCGAGGGGCAGGAACCCCTGGCAGAGACCAATGCCAATGAACAGCAGACATTAAAAAACACTGTTCAAGTCTTTCCATAAAAGAAAATAAACTTGTGCAGCTAAAGGGTTGAGACATTTTTTAAATTCAACTGAATTCAAACATATTGACCTATCTCTGAGTGCTGAACATTTTTTGTCACGAAAAATTTCCTTGTGATACGATTGGAGTCCTGTGACCTGAGTATTATATCTACCTGTGACTCCAGGCATCACTAGAGTTCAACAGAACAACCAGAGCCAGGGTATTACTCCCTAAGCAGAAGTTTCTGGACCACACCTGCACAACTTATGTTGTGCTGCATGCTGTAAGACACTAAAG
The DNA here is from genome assembly GCF_963930625.1 of Muntiacus reevesi. Lineage (NCBI taxonomy): Eukaryota > Metazoa > Chordata > Mammalia > Artiodactyla > Cervidae > Muntiacus > Muntiacus reevesi. Next base: position 200,172,553 of record NC_089251.1, on the reverse strand, counting down.
CATGGGCTTCTGCGTCAGACAAGCCCGGGCTGTGCAGCCTCCCAACAATATGACTGACTTTGCACTTTCTTTTCAGAAAGAAAATAAAAGCTTGTTTCAACATGAGGACTCTTAATTATCAAAGGGACCCGAGAAAATACCTAAACCCAGGGGGAGCTGAGAAAGAGCTTCCGAGCATCTATGAGAGGAACGAAGGATTGGCTGCCGACCAGCCGCTCTCTACACAAGCCCGGCAGACACCATCAGCTGATGAGTGCAGTGCTGAGGGAAGGGCAGCCTTCCTCGGGCCTGGCCGCCCTGCCCAGAAGGACCCTGACACCCGCCCCACTCCTGTGCACAGACAGGAAGCCTGTGGGGCCAGGAAGTGAGGCATCAGGACTGGATCCTGGGTGAGGATCTGCTCATCCCATGCATGGGTGCTCTCACGGGTGATGCTGACAATCAAGTGGCTTGACACATACAGAGAAGCAAAAATGGAGGCGAGGGCAGCCGAGCGAAAGCAAGAGCCCACACTGGCAGGAAGAGAGGAGCAGGGTGACGTGTTAGCACAGCGGGCTAGGGGGGCTCTGAATGGATTTACTTCTTGCCGCTGGAAAGAGACCTCAGCGTGAGCAGTCACCTCCTGGGTGCTGCTCTTAAATTACTCAGGAGTCCTCATCAACAGCAAAATGGGCCACAGCCTAGACACACCTCAACTCGAAAGGCTTGAGCGGGAGACGAGAAACTACATTTCACTGCTTACAAAATTTAAACAGAATGTAAGTCGCTTGGAAAGGAGACACAGGTAGGTACTGGGATACTCCATTGTGTAAGCTTATCCAACAAACATAAAGATCATTCAGTGTCTCAGAGTCACCAAAATGTGTTTTCCCTCTAAAGTTGACAAAAAATAATACAAATTTCCACCTGCAGAATGGCTGTTGGGTAAAACTAAGATAGCAGACAGCATAAAATATACTTCTTACGCTGGGACTGCGAGACCACTTTGGCGCGACTGCGGCCCCGACTGTCGGGTGTAGAGGCGACGTTGGTGGCGCTCCCGGAGCTCTGCCGTCGTGTGCGGATCCGGCCTGGAGGACACAGCAAACACAGTGCTTCCGTAATGTTTCCAGTAAGTGCAACCCACTCAGCAAAGCACCCGGACCGCAAACGAGGGGCATGGGCTGAGTCACCTCCAGGGGAGCAGGTCTCCCCACGTGTGGTCTTGACACGCACACGAGCACCGGTCTGCATACACAGACTCTACAGGCATGTCAGAAACTCCCCAGAGGTACTCACGCACCTATCAGGTGCTTTTGTTTCAACTATCTCAGCATATTCTATTTTCAGATGAGGTGACAGTCACTTGAATAATTTTTCCACAATTTTTAAAAATTCTCTCTCCTGTTTACTGTCTACATAATCTGTCATATTTCCAAAAGCAGAAAAGAATATTAGCTGTCATCTTCATAAAAATACTATAGGGGAAAAAAAGAGTAAATGGAAAACAAAATAAACAAACAAACAAAAAATCTTCTTAACCTGGCAATCAACAAAAACTACAGCACCCTGGAGAATAAATACTGTCTTGATAAATAGCATTAAACTTCTATTTTAAAGCATGTATGCCAGCAAGTTTCTAGGTTACAAAAGATGAAGTTTATTAAAAGAATCAATATTAGGAGTACCTAGAGAAATGACCTAAAAATAATGTAATGTCACAAGCATTTATGAAAAAATTTTATGCTTTATGTAAAGCAATGTGTTAACGCCAATTATTAAAGCATTAAACAATATAAAAATGAATTCATAAATAGTCAATCACTGATGGTAAGACTAGAATGATTAAAAATTAATTTTTAAATTCAGGGATTCTTTGTTTTCAAAGGGACACAAAATGCTCAACTTCCATAATTCAATCAGAATAGCAAACTGATTTTGCTATTCTGAAAACAAAACAATCTGAATTCCCACTGGCTTCTTATGTTGTTCAAAAGCACATCTACCTCATCAACTGAGAAAATCTGCAGAAAGGCAATACAGGAAAACAAATCTGAAAGCTTGAAAAAAGTTCAAGAAATGAAGGTAAGGAGCAATAAAAGAAAGCTTGGCACTTAATTTAAAAAAAAAGAAGAAGAAAGCTAGAAAGAATCAATGACTTTTAAGAGGAATTGAATGAAAAGACCTAAAAATTCTACAATCTATATTAAAATTAGTATAGATGTGTCTGGTGGAGAAAGTAAAGTCCGATGTTGTAAAGAACAATACTGCATAGGAACCTAGAATGTTAGGTTCATGAATCAAGATAAACTGGACGCAGTAAAGCGGGACATGGCAAGAGTGAACATCAACATCTTTACAAATCAATGAGCTAACATGGATGGGAATGGGCGAATTTAACTCTGATGACCATTACATCTACTACTATGGGCAAGAATTCCTTAGAAGAAATAGAGTAGCCCTCATAGTCAAGAAGAGAGATCAAAATGCAGTACTTGGGTGCAAACTCAAAAATGACAGAATGATGTCAGTTTGCTTCCAAGGAAAACCATTCATTGTCACAGTAATACAAGTCTATGCCCAAACCACTAATTCCAAAGAAGCTGAAGTCCAATGGTTCTATGAAGAGCTACAAGACCTTCTAGAACACACCAAAAAGATGTTCATCATAGTGGATTGGAATAGAAAAGTAGGAAGTTTAGAGATACCTGGAGTAACAGGCAAGTTCGGCCTTGGAGTACAAAATGAAGCAGGTCAAAGGCTAACAAGAGTTTTGCCAAGAAAACGCAATGGTCATAGTGAACACCATCTTCCAACAGCACCAGAGGTGACTCTTCAGAGGTACCAATATAGAAATCAGATTGAGCATATTCTGTGCAGTTGAGAAAGGAGCAGCTCTCTCTACACAGTCAGCAGAAACAAGACCTGGAGCTGACTGTGCCTCAGATCGTGAGCTCCTTATTGCAAACTTCAGGCTTAAATTGAAGAAAGTAGGAAAAACCACTAGACCATTCAGGCATGACCTAAATCAAATTCCTTATGATTATACAGTGGGAGTGACAAGTAGATTCAAGGATTTAGATCTGAAAGAGTGCCTGAAGAACTCTGGACGGATGTTTATAATGCTGTACAGGCGGTGGTGACCAAAACCATCCCAAAGAACAGGAAATGCAAGAAGGCGAAGCGGTCGTCTGACCAGGCCTGACACGCAGCTGAGAAGAGAAAAGCAGCAGAAAGCCAAGGAGTGAGGAGAAGATCCCCTGGAGGAGGGCATGGCAACCCACTCCATGATTCCTGCCTGGAGAAGTCCATGGACGGAGGAGCAAGGGAGGGCTACAGTCCATGGGGTTGAGAGAGTCAGACGTGACTGAGCAACTGACACCAGGGGAGGATATATCCAACCGAATGCAGAGTTCCAGAGAACAGCCAGGAGACATAAGAAAGCCTTCTTAACTGAACAATGTGAAGAAACAGAAGAAAATAGTAGAATCTGGAAGACTAGAGATCTCTTTAAGAAAGTGAGAGCTACGAAGGGAACATTTCATGCAAAGATGGGCACAAAAAAGGACAGAAACAGAAGTAGAAGACATTAAGAAGAGGGAGGTGGCAGGAATACACAGAAGAGCTATACAAAAAAGCTCTTAATAACCTGGATAGCCAAGATGGCGTGGTCACTCACGTAGAGCCAGATATTCTGCAGTGTGATGTGGGCCTTAGGAAGCATTACCAGGAACAAAGCTAGCGGAGGTGATGCAATTCCAGTTGAGCTATTTCAAATCCTAAAAGATGATGATGTTAAAGTGCTGCACTCAACATGCCAGCAAATTTGGAAAACTCAGCAATGGCCACAGGACTGGAAAAGGTCAGTTTTCATTCCAATCCCAAAGAAAGACAATGTCAAAGAATGTTCAAACTACTGTATAATTGCAGTCATTTCACATGTTAGCAAGGTAATGCTCAAAAGTTTCAAGTTAGGCTTCAACAGTATGTGAACTGAAGAACTCCAGATGTACAACCTGGATTTAGAAAAGGCAGAGGAACCAGAGATCAAACTGCCCACATCCATTGTATCATAGAAAAAGCGAGGGAATTCTAGAAAAACATCTACTGCTTTATTGACTACATGAAAGCCTTTCACTGTGTAGATCACAACAAACTGTGGAAAATTCTTAAACACAAGGGAATACCAGACCACCTTACCTGACTTCTGAGAAACCTGTATGCAGGTCAAGAAGCAACAGTTAGAACCAGACATGGAACAACGGACTGGTTCCAAATCAGGAAAGGATCACATCAAGGCTGTATATTCTCACCCTGCTCATTTAATTTATATGCAGAGTACATCAATGCAAAATGCTGGGTTGGATGAAGCTCAAGCTGGAATCAAGACTGCCAGGAGAAATACCAGTAATCTCAGATATGCAGATGATACCACTCTAATGGCAAAAAGCAAAGAACTAAAAAGCCTCTTGATGAGGCTGAAAAGAGGAGAGAGAAAAAGCTGGTTTAAAACCCAGCATTCAAATAACAAAGACCATGGTATCCAGTCCCATCGCTTCACAGAAAAAAGATGAGGAAAAAGTGGAGGAAAGTGGCATATTTTATTTTCCTGGGTTCCAAACTCACTATGGACGGTGACTGCAGGCAGCCATGAAATTAAAACATGCTTGCTCCTTAGAAGAAAAGCTGTGACAAACCTAGACAGTGTATTAAAAAGTAGAGATCATCATTTTGCCAAAGGTCCGTATAGTCAAAGCTGTGGTTTTTTCAGTAGTCATGTACGGATATGAGATTTGATCCATAAAGAAGGTTGAGTGCCTAAGACCTGATGCCTTTCAAATTGTGGTGCTGGAGAAGACTCTTGAGAGTCCCTTGGACTGCAAGGAGATCAAACCTGTCCATCCTAAAGGAAATCAACCCTGAAAATTCATTAGAAGGACTGATGCTGAAGCTCCAATACTTTGGCCACCTGATGCGAAGAGCCAACTCACTGGAAAAGACCCAAAAGGTTGAAGGCAGGAGGAGAGGGGATTGACAGACGATGAGATGGCTGGATGGTATCAACTGACTCAATGGACCTGAGTCTGAGCAAACTCCAGGAGACAGTGGGGGGCAGGGACAGCTGGCGTGCTGCCGTCCACGGGGCTGCAGAGTCGGACACGACTCAGTGACTGAACACGACTCGCTATGAACCGCAAATGAGAACTCAATATCCCCATAGCAGCATACCTAATTAACCCCACTTTACAGATAAGGAAACAGAGAAGCATGGGGATTAATTGCTTTATCCAGTGTCCCACCAATGGTTTAGATTCCCATGCATGGCTGGCGGGCTGACCCAAGAGTTAGTCTCCTAAGGAAGTCACCAAGCTATAGCCAGGCAGTCACCAGAGCAAACTGAAGACAAAAAATAGCTGAATTTACTTTTTTGTTTAAATTTTTATAAAATACTTAGACCACAAAAATTTTTTTAAATGAGCATCCACACCCACTCAGTCAAGAAAATAAAAACCTTCTGTATCCTTCACCTCAACCTGCAACATTTTTGGTAACATGAGCTGAAGCCCAGTGTTCATCATTCCCTTACATTTATATTTTTAATATACATGGTTGTATAACCAAGAAATAGATGGCATTATTTTACATATTTTAAATGTAACTTTATCATAGGGTACACATATTTTCCCACAACTGACGGTTTGGCTCAACATTTGTGAGGTCACATGGAAGTGACTTTTCTTCCAGTTAAAGGGGAGAGCCATTTCACTTTTTCCATATGGCTATGGAAGGCACAACCCCTTTCTTACTAATGTAAAGAGCCACCCATGTCACCTATGAAGCACTTGTACACACACAGGGCTCTGTTTCTCCACTGTCGAGTCTGCCCCATTAGTCCAGGTGTCCATTCTGTGCAACGTACACGGCTGTGAGCAGCTTTTCAAAACCACCTTCTCAGCTGGTTGGTCAAATCAAGCCACTTTTCCCTACAGCCCTTGCTCTCTCACATATGCACATGAACATGCAATAAATAGACGTGGAAGTCTGACTAGAACTGTGGAACCTGGGATTAATTTTTTGGGGAAAAGACAGCTTTATGATATCAATCTTTCCATTTGTTACTGTTTTTCTATAAAGCTTTATCCAAAAGCTTTACCCAATTTTGTAAACTTCTTCAAAGGTGCCTTATTTTTATTATATAGAATATAGTTTATTAAATTATATTTCCTAACTTGTTCACAAACAAGAATTGATCTTAACACATTTGATCTTAACTCTAGGAATCTTGCTAAACTTTTATTAATCCTACCCACTTACATGTAGATTATTTGGTATTAGCTAAATAGAAAACCAGGTTCAAATGAGACTTCAGTTTTCTCCCTTCAAACTCTACCCTTTGATTACTTTACCTGCTGCTTTGGAACACATAGCACAAAGCTAAAAAGGAGTACAAAGTGGGTTTTGTTATCTTGAGCCACAGTTTTTGTTTTTTTTTTTTAATTCTGGAATTTCATAAAAACTATATTTAAACAAGTTAAGAAAACTCATTCCTAATTGCTAAGAATTTGTCAAAAGTGTTAGTGTTTTTTTTTAATTAAATTTTTAAATGCTTTGTCTTCATCTTCTGATATAAGATTATTCTCCTGGATGTACTGAGCTGCTCAGTACATTCATTTGAATGTTCCATACATATATTTGAATGTTCACAGCTATAAGGTTTGAAAGTGATTTTTTTTTTTAAAAGAAAGTACTTAGCCTGGCTAAAAATACTTTGGCCACCTCATGTGAAGAGTTGACTCATTGGAAAAGACCCTGATGCTGGGAGGGATTGAGGGCAGGAGGAGAAGGGGACGACAGAGGATGAGATGGCTGGATGGCATCACCGACTCGAAGGACATGGGTTTGGATGGACTCCAGGAGTTGGTGATGGACAGGGAGGCCTGGCGTGCTGCGATTCATGGGGTCGCAAAGAGTCGGACACGACTGAGCGACTGAACTGAACTGAACTGAACCCTCTTACTACCTTGCTTGTCTTTTTAAGTTTTTATTTCTTTAAATATCAAGACAACAAAATGGTTTCTTTTCTTGGAACTTTATGGGAACTCTTTAAGATCTATACTGAAGTTGAGTTCTTCTGATGAGGATCTATGTTTGCTTCTGCTAGTGTCCTATGGAGACAAGCAATTCACAGCCACTTTAAACTGCCTTATCTATTTGGATTTTTCAGATCACAAAAGTAGCACAAATTCTGAGCAAAAATCTGCATGAAGACCCAATTTATGGTTGCAGATTTTCAGGTAAGATTACTTTCCCTGCTCTACCCAGTAACTGAGGTTCCAGTGGGTAGATTCCCTCACTCTCTTCTATTTAGTAGAGTTAACCTCTCGTTCACCACTGATGACATAGGTCTTGGGTGGTTCGGGCTTACTTTCTGTCACTCCATGCCCTAAGCACTCATAGCAATGCCCCATGTCTCCAGGATTCAGCCAAAACCTGAAGATGCAAACCAGCTTTGGCTTTCATCCCCCAGGGTTTTGGCTCTGGCTAAAGAATGTAGATGTGTGGCTTCACAGCAATGAGCGATCTGTTCTCAGTTGCGAAGATCATTCAGACTACTGAATTCTGCACTCTGCTGAATATACAAGTTTTTTATTTCTTTTAATCATTTAAGTACAGCAACTTTATATTAAATAAAAGACCCTTAAGTCTTAAAGAGATTAATTATGTTTTTATTCTTTTCCTTTGCTGTTTATCACTCATCATAGATGTAATTTTGGACTATGAGCTCATATTTGGCATACTTTAATCTGTGAGAACCCTAAGACACCAGATTTGAGAGTGGCTTTCTCTATAGAACTTCAATGTTCTATATTGCTCCTGTCAGGCATCCTTGGGAGCTGTAAATGCAGACCATTTTAATCCATCAGGTTGGGGTTTCCAGATAACACAGGTGAGATAAACTGAAAGCACAACTTGTGTGAGAAGGAAGTTTAGTCACAAGTTGGGGAAGACTGATTTTTGCTTTGCCTGGGACGGAGTCAAGAGAGAGATCATGTCAGTTTGAAGGTAAAAAGGTTTCTTTTCCCCCAAACCCATCTTTTCATGGATATATAGTAGTTAAAATGCTATCTTAGTGATAACTCTTAACTCTCACTGAGGTGATTACATGAGAAACCTCAGAGCACCCTTAAAATCAGTTTCTGGAAGTCTAAAGGGCCTCTGTTGTGTTGTACTCAGATATGTATATAAAACTATCCATGGCATGGTTAGAAAGCATCACCGACTCCATGGACACAAATCTGAGCAAACTCCAGAAGACACAGGACAGGGAAATCTGGCGTGCTGCAGTTCATGAGGTTGCAAAAAGTCAGACATGACTTAGCAACTTAATAATAACAACAAGAAGTATATTTCCTTTATTGGAAGAGGTTTAGTTTTAGTAATTATATTAGTTTGGCAATATTACTAAAAATGCCTGCATATGTTTTAAAGAGATAATATAAAACACTCTATGGCCTTTAGGAAAAATAAAGTCTACTCAATAAACATAACAAACAGTAAAAATATACTTCAGTTCTATACCATGACCTGTTAATGACATATTCATTCATACTGTGTTTTGACAAAGACAGAAGATGTGGGGAAAAAAAAAAAGCCAGCAAAAGTAAAAGATATTGAAAGGGGATGTTAGGGGGGAAAATTCTGGAAGGAGAGACGAGAGAGGCATTTAGAGAATGCATGTATCTAGAGAAGCGCAGACCCACAGGAAACCAGACCTGCAGGAGGAGTGCAGCCTTTGACTTATGTGGAGGGAGGATCAAAGAGCACCTGTCCGTCATGGCCGGCTGATGGTGCCGCTGAGAACTGCTTCCAGTCACACTGCCCTTCTTGTGGAAAAGCCCTCCGAGCAGGAAATGAAACTGGCGTACTGGTTTAACTTGGAAGCATGGTTCTCCCACGTTCAATTTAGCCGAAGACAGCTAAAAGTCATTCGACAGCCTCCCATCACTCGGGTCTCTGTCCTCCTGCCTGAGCTCCACGTGGAGATGTGAGGACGCAAAGGCCTCCACGGAAATCTCACTCTCGAGCTGGGGAGCTCCAGGCCCACGGACTGCTTCCCACTTACTGGCTGGGGCACACCACATTCGACCGCACACCCACGTGGCGTTTAAGAAAGAAAGGTGGAAAGCTGAGCACTCTAAGTGTCCCTCTACACAGATAACTTTCATCATATGTTTTAAAGATAAAAGTAAAAGAAGTTTAACACTTTTATTTCTATATATATAGGCACATTTTGTGTGCAAAAAGACTAATCACTTAAAATTGCTTGGATAAATACACAGCAATACCAAATGTTTTATTTCCCAGTAAAATGGAACTAAAATCTAAGTTTCTTTTTCTAAAGAGCAGACAAGGCTGCAGAGTCTTTTTTTAATCATGTAATCTTAATGAAAATAATAGTTAAGCATTGCCCTTGACCATCTAATAACATATGATAACTTATTCTCTGAAACCATCAGCAAGTCATCAGTATCCACAGGTCACTGAAGTTTTTTTTCAAGTACTTTAACTCTTCATTTTAAGTTATTTTGGAAAAAAACATGAATAATACATTTCCTGAACCCAGCAATTAAAAAAAAAAAAAGGCAAGCAATGAGAAGATGAGAATTGTTCATTTTCTTCATAAGCTGAGTATCTGCAGGGGCCTCTGTGCCTGCTGGGGATGTGCTAGTCCACAGAGGCTAAGTCCCACAGCTGCCTCCACATCTGCAGATCAAATAAGTGTAGACCTCGCAGGACTGTGTGGTTACTTATCCGCCTACAAGTGGACCCACACGCTGCAAAACCAAGCTGTTCAGGGGTCAGTGGTGACTGATTATAAACTCTCTCACAAATGGCATAACAGATAATATCAACGTTTTCTTCTTCCAAATCCTCCAAGTCACTGAACATAACACGCTGAAAGATAACCTGGAAATAAACTTTTGTCCAAAAGTTGAGCTTTGACTTCTTCACAAAAAACATTTTTTTGATTAGTTGTAAATGTCAGGATAGCTATTTCATGTGTGCAATAAGGAACCCCCAGAGAATATTTATTTTTTTCAATCACTATAACGAGGGAGTCACCAGACTTCAAATGTATAGTCTGAATTTTGGATTCAGAGCTTCCAACTACCAATTTAAATTACTGCCTCCTGATGCAAATATCTAGTGCTTGTCCTAAGAGCTACCGAAACAGAGAGTAACATACTCAACGCACATATTAACAAATTTTCAAAAGACTCAAAATGATCCTAAAAATTCAGACAGGAAACTCTTGACAAGATGCTAAATGATGTTCGGTGTGTATGAAGCTTTTCTAAGCAGCCTGCTAAAATTCATAGCTGAAACAGACAGAAATGACAGCTCAAAGGGCTCCCATGGCCTCTATTTTCCATCTCATCATCACACAAGGCTGGAGGCTCTGACCAGCCAGCGCTGTGACAGCCAGGATGGCCCTGGGACCAAGACCGAAGCACATGGAATTCTGGCTAATTCTGAATTCTGTATGACTAAGGGCCCACAGATCATCCTCCACTTTCCTACCAGGAGGAGGACCGGAAAGAGACTTCTTGTCCTCAGCTTTCAGCACAAAAATTGAGCAAGCAACCCTCTGACCTTACCCTGAACAGGTAAAAGAAAACTGACGGGTAAAAATAATGGAATAACAGGCTGACTTCCATTCTCTCACAGAGGGATATGAAACCAACCAGGACGCCCTGCAAAAAATGTGGAAATTCCCACATCATGTCTCTAACTTTCCATGTCATCTGCATTATTATTGTATCCTACTCTATTCCCTGTCCATCTAGGCTGAGGAAATACTTAAGATCCTTTCTTGGAGAAAGAGAAACATAAAATGACTTGTTTCAACTAAAAAATGTAAGAAAATCACACCTAGCCTCAGTCTTCTATCACAAATGGCAGCCTTAGGGTGCCACGGGCCTTTTGTCCATCTTTCATTTTGGAAACTTCTCATTTCAAAAGCTTATCCAACTCCAAGAACCATCAGTGGAGCTTGTCAAAAATTCAGGCTCCTTGCTTGTTCCAAACTTAATCAGAATTTTCAAAGGGCAGCACCTAGGACTCTGCTCTTGTAAGCAAGATTCCAGAATTTTATGATGAGATAAAACTGAAGAACATTGATCTTGAGACTACATGTCTTTTAAAAATTTCATTCCAATTTTTCCTTTGTGAGTTTCTTAGAAAGTAGTGTATGAATTAAAAGCACTGTGAGCTGCACATCTCGAGATAAAACCCAGTCTACTCTGCTGGCTGGCCTTTAGAGGGGCTAAATGTAAAGCAGGAACTTAATCTAGCAGTTCCTAATTGTTAAATCACTATCCTGAGGATTGCTGAGTCTAAGCCATTACCTTACGCAAATGAGGTAACTCTGTATTTCAATTATCTGCAACATCATGCTTACTACCTAGAGACTTTGCAAAGCGGATCATGTCTACCAGGTGCTATTCAAAGACCTGTACTGACAGGAAGAGCTCTGTCTAAAATTCAAAAGAATCAAGCATCAGAAAGAGCCTCTTGAGATCAACACAAAGAGAAAACCAAGTGGATGTGGAGATGTGTAATTCTTCCACCAGTTTTGCTCCTGTGTGTCCCAGAGAACACAGCACAGAGAAGGCATTTAACCCAGGTTGCTGAGTGGATGAATGAGAGTACATGAATGAATGGGGCTGGCGTCAGTGAGACAAACAGAAACAGTATCATATAATTCAGTAGCTTCAGGGGAGAGAAAAGAATTTTTTTTTAAACGTCTAGAAATTACCTGCTAAAAAACCTTTACCAGCCTTTAACCTGCATTGCCAATTGACACTGAAACATATGCTTACAAGAGGAAAGGTCAATCCTGAACGGCCCACAAAAGCACGAAGTGAAGAGAGGAATCACGTGGATGTGGTGCTTCAGGAGTGACAAAACCTGAGATGAGTCACCTCCGAGGTCGCAGGGATGCGCCTCCCAGCGTGGGCTCAGAGTGACACGCCGTGGATAGCACACTGGAGCCCAAGTCCACAAGCACAACGACCGAACGGGAAAGGAGGGGAGCGCCCAGGTCGAGGGAAGGCAAGACCCAGTGGAGACAGGAGGAGGAGCGAGGCGGGAAGCACATGCAACGTGTCATGCAGGGACCCCAGGGAGGGCGCGGGCGCCAGGCAACACGCGTGGGGACACACCTCGTCACAGAGACAAACCGCTTACCCTCCGCTTTAGTGGCAGTACCATCTTTAAGCAAATTAAAAAAACAAGGGAAGGGATAACAGGGAACAGTTAGTAACATCAAAAAAATTAAAAAGCAGAATGTTATTATTAGCTACCAAAAAAGCAAAAGTACAATTTAAAATAAAATTAAAAGGGAAACAAGTTCAACAGCAAAGCACAGTCTGAAGCAAGTAAGTGCACCTTCTATTAACATCAGCTTAGGAGAATGTGCTTTCTGCCTTCAGAAAACACCACATGAGAGGACAACCCAGGGTCAGGCCTTGGCTGATGGGCTGTGTTTTTGATTTGGCCAAGCTCATCCTGCTTGGGCTTCCCTGGTGGTTCAGTTGGTGAAGAATCCGCCTGCAATGCGGAAGACCTGGGTTTGATCCCTGGGTTGGGAAAATCCCCTGGAGAAGGGAAAGGCTACCCACTCCAGTATTCTGGCCTGGAGAATTCCATGGACTTTATAGTCCATGGGGTTGCAAAGCGTCGGACACAACTGAGCAACTTCCAGTTTCATTTTCTCTCATCCTCTGAAGAGCCCTCCTTGGAACAAGGTATTGTGCTAGCAGAATGACGGGGCAACTACAGACACCCAGCGGGCAGAGGCGGTGAGTCAGCAGCCCCGGAAGCTGGCAGAGCAGCACCCAGCCCAGCCACGCGTCCAGCTCGGTACCTGAGTCGAGGCCTAGGGGCTCCGTGTCTCCCCTCGTGTGTCTGGACTCTAGAAGTTGGGAAAAGGACCATCAGCTTTAACACTACACTCCTGCACAGACGTGGCGTGTCCACCTCAGCAGAACCTGGAACAGCTTCTCAGCAGGGCTGTGTTATACTGGGGGGCTGATTTTGCTTGGTCTTTATAGACCTGGACATCAGAAAAGCTGAGGTCAAGCTGTCAGGCGATGGAGAGCAGGGAATACTCCAGTTTCACCATTTGAAAAGGTAACACTGGGCTGAACGCTCATCATCAGCGCTTCTAAAGGGTCAGTCCTGTGTCATCAGACCAGAAGACCCAAGCGCTTTTATAAGCACCAAGCGGAGGCAACAGGGTCCATGTTAAAACAGCTTTACTGTGCACAGAAAAACAAGGACTACTGTGACTTAACTCAAGTTTTCAAACAATGAAGCAAATACTAACTAAAGATCCTCAAGGTGGATCAAACAGAACTAAAACGAACAGAAAGCCTTCACACAGGACAGACTTCTGACTTCTCTCTTGCTCAGTGATCACACATCAACACAAGAGCCTAAACACACCTACGTGATGGTGAAACAGTTAAATAAACAACATAAAAGGAGAGCTCTTCCTGGCTATGTTCCCAATCTCAGGAAGACACTTCTGCAGAGAAGACGAGACTGATTTTACAGCATCCCACACTATAAACCTGACCTTCTAAATTAACCACGCTCCTCTCACAGCCAGTTTCCTTCATCTTATAGGATGATAGTTTACAAAAGACTTCTATATAGTTTCATTTGTCACTACTACATATGTTACCAGTGGCTATAATTTAACAGCCGCAGCTAATTTACGGGTGGAGGAAACAGACTCGAAAGCTGCCTGGCTTGGCCAGGCGCACCAGCTTTGGCTTGGTGCTCTCCCCCTCTGCTCCCGTGGTTTCAGGTATCAGTCGTGGAACTGACTTTGGGATTAGTTTGTAAACCACAGGAGCAGTTAAGTCTCGATGTTTCATGAAGTTTAAATCACATTCATTTCCTTAAAATCCAAAATAAAACGAATCCTGCTAAGTCTCTAGACTTTGGCTTTGAACAATTCTGCTTTAACAAAAATAAACTGAAATTAAGTATAAGCCTTACAACAGGTGTCCAGTCCACCATGCTATCAGACACTAATTCTTTGAAAATAATTTTCGAAATCTGCGCTAACATTAGAGTCTGTGCACGCTCCTCCCAAGGTGACACGGGGGGACCGACATCACCCTTCCGTGGGATCGGCCATGCTGGTCAGGGGGTCCTCCTGCTCCTCTGGAGCTCCCTCTTACCCGCTCCCTGTGCCCACTCCAGGCAGCGCCTCCTGGAACAGTCAGGCTCTGTACCCCACGCCAGGACAGGAGGGGAGGAGACCCAGCTCTGGCCACAAGGGAGGACGCTGGGATGCTGGGAGGGGCACATGGCACAGAGGGACGCACCACGGGTGCCCCAGCAGAGAGGACACTCACCCGAGAGTGTAAACCAGCAGTCAGCACACAGGGTCACTTAACTCTGAACATTAGCCCTGCAACCGTGAGGCCTGCCTCAGTTACAGTTTCTGGTCATTTGCTCTGTAAGTCAATCTAATCTGAGGTTAAGTGTCATCTCGAACGGCAGACCTGTGGGGAAAGGTCTCGGGGGTCTGGTTACCTAAGGACGCATACGAGCCCGGAGGTAAGGCCGCGGCCGAGCTGAAGGGCGCTGTGCCGGCAGCCGAGGAGATCTTGGATTTGGCGCTGGCGGCTGCGTTCACGTCGATGTCGCTTCGAGACCGCTGCAGGGACCCCGCGGTGGATGCAGACTTGGTGCTCACTGTGGAAGCTGCAGGGGGAGGGGTGAGCTTTAGCAAGGACTAAGGGCTGCTACTAGACCTTCAAGCACATAGGGCTGAGCATGTCCTGTTTCTCCTGAGAACAAACATCAAGTTTTCACAAAGGTTGGAGTACAGAGCACTGTCCAACAGCGGCTCCTGGTCACTCGGCAGAGCTTAGCTGGTGCTGAAGGGAATGACAAGTGACCGTAACTCCACATACCTTCGTAACCAAAACCATAAATCTCACAGAAATGGACCACAGTTCCGATCCACAAGAGTAATGAAACAATGAAAACTCACTTGCATCTGGCCGGTGTCCTCCTAAGTGGGTGTGAAGGCGCCCTCCCACCCCTGGCACACACCACCCCCCACCTCCGTTTCAGGGAACATCCCCGTCCCCACTCCCCGAAGATGCCAGGTCCCGGGTGGTTGCAGCATCTCAGCCAGTGCTCAGAGCACAGAAGTATCACACACACACACACACACACACACACGCCCCAGGCAGCACCAAGTACAGGGGATGGGCGGGGTGAGATGGACAGGGCTGCCTGCCCAAGTCACCCTGACAAGCTGTCCTTGCTCTGCTGGGAACGTGGGGGCATGAAACAGGGCAGACCCTCCGCAGACCTGGGAGCAGCAGCTGGCGTCCCGCCACCGCTCAGCCCACCCCAGGCTCAGACACCGAAGCCTCCCCCACGGTGCCCACCTCACCTCTGGAGGTGGTACTGCCAGTAGGACTTCTTTTGGCAGAGAGCGGCCGACTGAAAATAAAGGAACACGTCTATAATCAAAAGTGTATTGTATCTGCATTAATACAGGTAAAATACACAATGGGAAATTATGATCACAAAGAATTATTTCAGACTTCTCAGAATTCTACAGGTAATCTGGACCACAATCTTAAAAATTCCCAATTTCAGAAAAGCTTTAGTCCTGTGCTTTGGACTACCTTTCAAACACATGGCAAGAAGTCTTAGAAAATAGAAATAAAGAATGAAGATAGTAGTACAATCAGTCCCAGGGTTTGAATGCCCTCCCTTTCCAAAGCTGTCTCCAAGTTAATGCTTATATTCTCTTAGAAGATACTTGGAGCAATTTGCTTGTGCTTGTGTTACTCCAAAACTGTGCCAGGACTGACATGCAAATTTCACTACAAACCACCTGAGGCAGGGGTCAGGGACCAAGGACCACGGACCAGGCCACCTGTTTCTTACGATGCCCCACGGCATCTTCTCCAGCACTAGGCTCCATCTGAATTAAGGGGAAAACGATAACAGGCACATATGCTTTCAAGAGGACGAGGTGCTGGCCCATGTGCTCAGGCAGCAAACTTTTCACTGTAAACCCCACACAGGCGAAAGCATAGCAGCAGCGCTTACTTGAGGCTCTCCTGGGAGCTGGAGGACGAGCGGTCCGACTGCGGCAGTGACACCACGCTGTCCGAGCTCTTGAGGTGGGTCTGCAGGGCCTTCTGGTAGGAGGACTCCAGGGTGTGGTACAGGTGCTCTGCTTCCCTGCTGAAGTGACTATGGAAACCCCAGTAACACCTGGAAAACACGGGCTTCCTGTCACTGGCAGCAGGTCACATAGGTATGCAGCCCAGGACACCATCAGGGACCGACCTCAGCTCCGGGGACCAGCAGCCGCAGCGGCGCAAGGGAGTGAGTGGAGCGAGGAGGGCTGCCGTGACTCCTCACCCACAGCCCGCTAGCTCTGTGACTCTAGGCGAGCTACTCCATCTGTCCGACCCTCAGTCTCACCAAGAACAAGGACATCAAAGAGTCTAACCTGCAAGACTGGGAAGACTAGGGAAGACAGAGCTAAAACATCTAGGATTACACCTAGAATGTGAGGGGCTGCTTCGTGGAAGCAAAACGCATGTGACACTGGCTCCAAGTATTTAAAACGGCTTTAGGTAACATACAGAATAGAAAAACAGGACGATGCTCACAACCACTTGAAAGGTATACTGTGTTATGATTAAAAAGCTAGAAAAAAACGGGGGGGGGGGCACGAAATGTAAAATAAGGACAAAAAGAGCACAAGTAGATCATTAACAAATCCATTCCTGATTGAGTCACTTGTTCGGGTAGGAACACAGAGAAAAACAGCCCCAAAGCAACATGGGAAGTGTGTATCTTTGTGCTGAGAGAAGACATCTGAGCATCAGACTTAAAATTGCTATTTACAGTCAGGATGGCGTGATGACCCCAGAGATGCAGGGGGTGTGGGGGCCACACGCTCTTGGCCACATCACAACCAGTCCTAGTGGTACGATGACTCCAAATGTGGGCAGGACAGTGAGCTGCAAACTGCGGTCAGCCTGAGCCACCCTCATCCACGTCCCAGGCGCCCACCTGACCCTGGCAGAGACGCAGAGATGTGGTCGCCGGGTAAGAATCCCCGTGATGGGGAGTTTTCACAGTAAATCAACAAGCCACTGGGGACTAACAGAGCTGGGTGAGTAAGAGAAGACGTGGGACACGCAGACAAGTGCTTTTCTGGCTCATGGGATAATTTCACATAAATTTAAAAATGAGCTTTTTCTGCTGTCCACGTCAGTCCCATTTATGTTCAAATAGTGCCAATCAGGCTTTCAGGCCTGGGCACTCCACAACCTTTGAAACAAAAAATTAGAGAAATATTTTGAAATGGTCTTTTGGGTCACATTAATAAAGTTATGATTAACAAGCCATGTTCATGTGACTTAATGAACTTTTATAAGGCAATCTAGACAGTGAACCTGAAATAGAAAAGCAACGACTTAAGAAAGTGGTGTTCACCAAACACTTACTTTCTGGCTTCTATCCTTGCTTCTGAATCAGCATCATGTATTCCCTTCTTTATCGTTTCAGCTAATACTGATATGTGTCTGTATAGTTAGAAATGAAAGCAGTACATCATTAATACACAGTCTTATGTAGATAAAAAGAGGTGTGAGAAATAACTTCAAAATGGCAACGTGGAAGGTAGAACCTTTGTGCCCACAGAGTTGAGAAACACGGAGCCTAGAAAACCAGCACATTTGCTAAGTGATTTCTGATTCTGTCCCACCCCTTCCCCATGAACAGACACACACAACTCTTCTGGGATTCTTTCCTTTAGTGATGACTGATATTTTTCAGGCCATACTTACTTAGCTCAATCTTTTATGAACTCAAACAAACAAACAAACAAAAAATCCTACTTTTCCATGGTCATAATACGTTTCTATGGGAATTATAATGAGATAATAATAACACTTAAACACTTAACACGGAAAAGGCTTTCTGCATCACGTCTCTATAATTAAAGAATGTTTTTCCACTATATGATATGAACTATTTTATGAAATGATGTAAACATTTTATATACAGGTGTTCTTTTCAGTTAGGTTCTACCCTAGCTAAGAAGATAGCATTGAAACTCTCATTGAATACTGAATGGTTTGAAGGAAAAGGCCAGTAACTGAATAATTTCACAGGACAAACAGTAGACACCCATTTTACCAGCATCAGACTCTCCGCCTCATCCCTTCACTCCTTCAGTAAATCCCTGGTGAGAACCTGCCCAGTGCCAAAGCTAAGCCAGGAAGCGAGCAAACACTGGAAGCCACAGCTGAGTGAATCCTCATTTTCTGTCCTGCTCACCTGTCCCCATGTTCAATCCCTCATTCCATCTTCCCCTCTAAATCCCAATACTATCACCAGATCAAGAGGGTATAATACCCAAGAGATCAAAGAACAACAAAATACTTCTGAAATGCGTGACTACCTTCTAGATCCAAAGTGAGGCCTGCAGGTCTGAACCGGACTCCAGGAGAGCTCTACGTGTGTTCAAGTCCACTACTCACAACACGTCTGCTGCTGCTGCTGCTAAGTCACTTCAGTCGTGTCCGACTCTGTGTGACCCCATAGACGGCAGCCCACCAGGCTCCTCCAT
This sequence comes from Muntiacus reevesi, assembly GCF_963930625.1. Taxonomy (NCBI): domain Eukaryota; kingdom Metazoa; phylum Chordata; class Mammalia; order Artiodactyla; family Cervidae; genus Muntiacus; species Muntiacus reevesi. Next base: position 200,153,874 of record NC_089251.1, on the reverse strand, counting down.
CCCTGGGATTCTCCAGGCAAGAACTCTGGAGTGGGCTGCCATTTCCTCCTCCCATAACATGTCTAAGATGCTGTAAAGTCTTCATGACTGTGCAACACACCACTAAAAACTGAGTGGCACAGGATCATTGTCATCTCCAAACTTAACTCAGAGAAAATAACAGGCACAAAAAAATTGAAAGGAACTAAAAATGGCTTCTCAAAATAGAGACAAGTTTCTTCATGAATTCTGGGGTAATCCTACATTTTATCATGAGGATCTGAAACACACCAGCCTGAATAAAGAGAAAACTGCTGACTTTCTGATACAAACGGATCAAAAAGAGAAACTTTCAAATGAGTGAAATCCCTTTAAGGATTTTCAAGTCACCCCTCACCTAGTAAGAGCAGCTATAAACATTTACCTGGCTGGGACCGACAGGCTGTCATGGGGCAGACCACAGTCAATGCAGTGAGTCCTGGCTGTGCAACGTCCCGGGGCACCCCGTCCACACGCCCAGGCTAACGTGACTGTCTGAGGGACTCACCAAGCGCCTCTGCCAGCGGCCTGTGCCTCACTTCAGGAGAAACACCACCTGCTACCATGCAGACAAATGCCCTGATTTCTTCACTTCTCACACAGAGTGGGCTGGATCGCTAGCTGAGACATTAAACTCAAGATTCAATTCAGAGGGAAAACCAGCAAATCAGAGCCTTACCGTTCCAATGAATGTGTCTGCCATTCTTGTAAAAGTAGATCTAAAAATTCAAAGCAGCGCCTGAAAATTGCGAAAAGAAAAAATATGTCATTTGCCTGTTTACGAAAATAGCTTTTTCCTTAAGTGACCCAAGGCTCCTTTTTATAATCGGCAAATTTCTTCTAATTTTCATGATTCAAAAAAATGGAACATAAAAATTCCATAAAAATGGAATCAAAATTGACTGAAAACCAAAGCAAATCAAAATAATTAGGCACCTATGGTGGTCAAAAAAAAATAATCACAAGGATACAGACAGGGAAAGGATACAAGAGTTTCCTTCAGATCAGAAACTTGAGCTTCAGAGCAATGTCACTGAACAGGTGTGTCCCTGCCGTATGCTTTTTTATTCTACCTCAAATAATACATTAATATAGGAACTACACAGGCACAAAAGATCAGCATACATTAAAAAATCAGGGAATTAGTTTTTGCATTAATTTCAAAGAATGCTTTCTACAAAGAAAGTAAAAACTACCCTGGAAAACAAAGTGTTTATCAAATTTTCCTGCCAAGTATTTAAAACAGGTTTTTCTCTAGCTACTCAGCCAGTCTCCTCTCTTCAATCTTTCAAGATTCTTCCTTTTCAAACCTTTCCACTTCTGTGATCTTTCTTGGCCTGAGTGTATACACAAAAAAACAATGCTGGACTAATCTCCCTTGGGTTATACCACCACTTCAGAGTCTACCTCTTCATCATTTCCTTTTCCTAAATTCCAGAATAACTATCTTTGTAGGAATAAATATTACTAGACTTAAGGAACCCATTCAAGGAAACAAATCAGAAGGCAATCTTTCTCTTAATGATCGAACTTTCTTTCCCATGATTGTCCTAATTCAAAATCTCATAATGCATACAATTACTCACTCAATGTATCTTTAATAAACCCTTACCCTATGCTGGATGCTGTACACACAATGGAACTGAGACACAGTCCAGCGAGCAGGACAGACAAGAAACAATGCCATGTGCCTGGGGCACAAGGGCCCCGGGAGAGCCCTGGGGAGTCACTCAGCTCAGCGCTGGAGCTGCGAGCAGACTTTCTCCAGGAAAGATGCTGACCTCTGAACACACCCCTTTCTCAGCATCACTGTGCCCACCCTCACCCAGGCCATAGGCATGCTACCTTTGCCCTCTGCTCCATGTCATTTCCTGGTGTGGATTTTTCTCCCCTTTAATGTATGTGTATATATGCTCATATTTATTAATATTTATTTCTTAGTGGATACATTCATCTTTAGTACTAATTCTTATCTTCAATGAATTTCAAAACAATCTATTTAATCAAAAATATCCCCTGTAAGGGCTTTTCAGGTGGTGCTAGTGGTAAACCTGCCTGCCAATGCAAGAGGCATAAGAGATGCAGGTTCGAGTCTACGGCCATACCATCCTGAACGCGCCCGATCTCGTCTGATCTCGGAAGCTAAGCAGGGTCGGGCCTGGTTAGTACTTGGATGGGAGAGGCAGGTTTGATCCCTGGGTCAGGAAGACCCCCTGAAGGAGGGCAGAGCTACCAAGTTCCAGTATTCTTGCCTGGAAAATCCCATGGACAGAGAAGACTGGTGAGCTATGGTCCATAGGGTTGCAAGGAGTTGGACACGGCTGAAGCAAGCAGCATGCACGCATCCCCTGTAAATTAGGCTGTGTTTTAAGCTTTTTAGACTAAAATCAGATAGGGAAGTACATCAAAACTGGCATTATTTAAATACTGCATTACTTAAGCACATCTGGTTAGATCTTGTCTCTTTTCTTCACCTACTACTGCTCATTGTTCAAAAAGCAACTCCATTTTTTTTTTAACTTGTCTACGAGGCTCCTTCCGTTTGTTTAATAAGGCTGGCTTCCTTTATTTTATTATTTTTGGCTGCACTGGATCTCTGCTGCTCTGGGTGGGCTTTCTCCAGCTGCGGTGAGCAGGGGCTCCTCTCCAGTTTTGGTGCGCGGGCTTCTTACTGCAGAGGCTCCCCCTGCTGCAGAGCCCGGGCTCCAGAGCAGCAGGGCTCCAGCAGCTGCAGCACGTGGGCTCCGTGCTTGTGGTACACAGGCCTTGTTGTCCCAGGGCGTGCAGAATCTTCCCGGGCCAGGGACGGAACCCGTCCCCCTGCAGTGGCAGGTGGATCCCCACCAACGGACCACCAAAGAGGTCCGCCAGCTAGTTCTGACCAGTGCTCTGTGAACGCCTAAATCCATAAAATATTTATGGATTTATGTATGCTGTAATTCACTCTTACACGGCTCTGCATTACTGTTTTTATTACCTCCAACTAAATTATATATTTCTTAAAGGGAGGGAGAGCGGGCAATTCACTTCTTACAAATTCTATGAAGCAAAGCTAGCTGCTGGCTGAATACTGGACAGGAACCGCTGCCTTTGTTGCGCCGCCTTCTTGCTCCTTTCCCTTCTGAAGGCGCGGCCCCTAGTATTCTTTTCAGTGCTAAGACACATGACTCTGACTACATACAGGAATGCCCATCTGGGTGTGTGGCGAAGAAGCTGGTGAAGGGGGTGGCATTTCTACTGTCATGGTGACTGCATGCTGCTACTCACACCGAGCACCACAGGTTAGAATTTTTACATGTTAGGAACCAAAGTGCCATTCTGTCATTCCTGAACTCTCATATTGATGCCCTAAACCCCCATATGATGGTATTTGGAGATGGGGCCCTCGGGTGGTCATGAGGTTCACATGGGGTCATGAAAATGATGCGCTTAGGATTAGGGCCCCTGTAAGAAGAAACACTAGAGCTCTCTCTCTTACACAAACACACACAAACACATTCTGCATCTTGAAGACACAGCAAGAAAACAGCCATCTGCAAGCTACTCCTATTAGAACCCACCTGTTGGCACCTGGATCTCAGAATTCCAGCTTCCAGAACTGAGAAAATACATTTCTGTTCTTTAGTCCCACTCCATGTATGGTATTTTTGTTATGCAGCCTAAGTCAACTAAAACACTAAACATCCTATAATGTTCCCCACAAAGGTCTGTGTCACCTCACTGCCTTTCACAAAGCAAACACTTTCCAAACTGCTCCTGGAATCCTAAATCTGCATTGACAATATAACAGCAGCAGCAGCAAATTCTCATGATGGCTACCATTCATTAAGCTTCCACCAAACATTAAGCCCCTTCTACCTAAGTTACTGTGAATCCGCAGAACAACTCTGTCCCCAAGTGGGAAATCCACCAACAGCCTCCACCTCGCCAGCTCCATACACTCGTCTCTCGGGAGCTGGAGCTGCTCTGCCCTCTAGGGTGGTTGGACTGTGGGTCAGTGGTTGACCACACTCCTCAGTCATGCCACTGAGCCACACTTTTGGAAATTAAGCCTCTTCACTGGAAGAACACATCTTTCTTCCTGACTTACACAGCCAGCTCATTCCCCTTCTCTTTTCTCTTGCCTTGCACGTGGCTGTTAATAAGACGGTGATGAGGGCTGCTTCATGCTCAGAAAGACCCCTGCACCTGGGCAACCCTGGGAGAGTCCAATGTGCCAGCCCAAGAAAGGAGAGAAGCAGGGGCAGCCGTGAAGTGATGGGCCCTCCTGCTGGGCTGGATCACAACCCAGAACTGCAGGAATGGGGCCAGAAGGCTGCTGCCTAGGTCTGCCATTAATTTACCCCGTAACGCCCCTGATCTGGTCCACCAACATGCTTCAGTCCATGAACTGTCTGAAAACTCATGTAAAATTTCTGTGTACTTACACTTTCCTGGGAAGACAGTCCACACAATTCACTATCTGAAAGACTCTGTGGAGTCACCAGTCCAGACCCCACAGACCCAGCCAGAAGCACAGAGTCCTGACACTAGACACAAGCTGGGACAGCTCACGTGGACCTGAGACGAAGCCCCGCTGGCTGCTCAGGCTGACCTTCGGGGTCCACCTCCCCTCACTGCACAGCACAGAACCCCCAGACCCACATCAGAAGCTGCAGACAACACACACCTCCTCCTCCTATGTTAACGTAAGTAAACACCACTCATTTCTCCAATGTCTTTTCCAGGCAGCCAGCTACTGCCTTCATCAGGGCAAGGGTAGACCGACGACAGAGGCAGAGGGACCAGAGCGGGAAGAGTGTGCGTGCGGGGACACGCCCCCATCCCACCGCTCCCAAACACCTCACACACACGCACAAATAACATCAGTGGTCCACATTCACCTTCCATGTAATTTTGATCATGACCTTTCAATCCAAGGGCACTTCTTATAGCAATGTTAAATAATATTAACTATTTCAAACATAAACTTTTTAGATGGAGGGAAATTTAAAATTTGTTTTGGTTTTAAAACAATTCAAAAATAATGAGAAAATTCATTAAAAGTTTACCTTCTAACTGCAACAGACTTGGAGGTGCAGTTGCTTGTTATGACGGGGATTAGCCTCGGGATGTGTGTGTGCTGTGGGAAAGAGCAAAAGACAGAGGCGAACAGCTAAAGATTCAGAACTGAGACGGTCAGTTCCTTCTCTCCATGTGCAGCACCTAACCCATCCAGACGAGAGTCCTACTGAGTTTAAAAAGGAGAAAGAACTTCACTGGACACTTACAAAGGGCATGACGAAGTTTACAGAGCCAAAACAGACAACATGATGTGTGTTAAGCCAGTCTAAAATCAAAACTAATCACTGGCATGAAGCCTAGACTATCTGAGCAGTAGAGATCTAAGTGAGTAAAAAGCGGTCAGTAGACCAACGTATTTTAATACCCTTTCAATGGATATGTCCAGTAATGGCTTTTGGTTTAATATCTGAAATAGGTACTGTAAACAGTAAGAACTAAAATAATGCAAAGAAAGTAACCCACAATAATCACAAATATTCTGGAAAGATTTCAGTTAGCATCATCAAGCCCCAGTTTTGAGGGCTGCCTCTAGGGAAAAGGGACTTGATATGGGGAGAAGGTGATATGAAGAACTTGCACTTTAAGGCTTTGGGAGCTGTTAGGTTTTACTGAAAATCTGCATATAAATTACTTGGCTAATTATTCAGACTGGATAAATTAGTGCTTTGAAAACTTAACTGAAGATAGCCTTTGCTTTTAGGCTTATGTACAATTACTTAAATAAAGATGCTAGATGAATACAAAGCTACAAAGCAACAGGCCAGTAACTGTACACCACACCCGAAATTCACTCCAGGGAACTGAAAAGGCTCACAGGTGACAGTGAAGCAAGGGATGGTGGGTGGGGGGAGTACTGTACAGACAGTGTGATCCAGACACAATCACTCACATGAGAAACACCTCTGGTAACTGCTTATCTACCACCCATATTTACCACTTGCTTACTCCACAATACATACGGCTCCGAAACACACTCACCCGAATGATTAGCCTGACAGCGACAACCCCCGAGGTGGCCATGATTTTGGCACTGTTTGGGATTAAATTAAAGATGGTTGGCATGATGGCTTCGGCACCGTGGTCAAACTTATTCCCCAGTACTGATGACAGGTGCCTGCAACGAGAAACGAGCACCGGGCTGTCACCAAAGTTCTTGGAAACAGTGTAACATATAAAGCTTTTCACATTTTAGAGCCTTTGCATAAAGTCATCTAAGGACAAAAACAAGTCTAAGTGAAATACAAATACTCCCCAAGCACATGCAGAGGACTGTACACATAGCCACTCACCCAGAAGAACTGCTTTTTTAAAAACAAATAAATAATTTCCCAGTAATTACTCTTCAAATAGCGAAAACAAATACTAATAAAACATAAATATGACAAAGCACCCTCAGCCTCTTTTTCTTCTTTTGCTCTTTTATTTTCAGCATATAACATTCAGGCTTCAATATCTGAGGTCAAAATCTTGAACAGCTGCAAAGCCACGCTTCTATTGAATTAAACTGGAACAAACAAAATTTCTATTTATCATGCTATATCCTGCCAGCAAAGTCAATGAAAAGGCTGAGAACAGGAGTTTATAAAATTTCATTTTTCCATATTATTAATAATTGTTTCAAGTTTAAAACAGAGGCTTCAGAGTTAAGTCACTGGGTAAAATTTAAAATCTGTCACACAACCCATTATTGACCAGAGATGTAGTGATGCCACAGGTGTTAATTTTCTGCAAAAATCCCCTCTGTCAATGACGCGTTAACATAACTGGCCAGGAAACACTGTCAAAGTGTAATAGAGAGTGTAAATGGAATCAGCCTTGGAGACCAGGCGACAGGCATGTGGAAAGCCCCAGTGGATGTATTATTCAGTGACCCCTCTCTGAAGCTCTGTGACACAGCCACTTTATTATGTGAGAACCAGGAGCATCGTAGTCCTTACCCCAGCGTGATACAAGCCTCCCGCACAACCTGAGACCGTAGATCCTTAGCCGACAGTTTAAAGGCTCCGTCCAAAAGCCGTAAGTGCTGGAAGAAGTTATCATACTCGGCAGCACCAGCCAAAAGTAAAGATCTGATCTTTTTTAGCTAATGGGGTAGAAAAATTAAGAGACAGACAAAACAATCCTTAGAACAGAAATACAGAATAATGGAAGCCAACAAATATTCAAGGATCAACAACAAAGTTAAATGATACAGTTTTCCAAGAAGAATTAGACCAACTAAACAGTAGCTAACATACTGAAGAAATCTAGGTATCATAAATAAGAAAAAATAATTTTTAAAAATAGTATCTGTGATAAATGCATTATAATTCTCCAAAATGTATTTTTTAATTGGAACATTTTAGCGTATTTACAGACGCTCTGATACTAAGGATAAAAATAACTGAAACCTCATTGTAGCCTGTAAAAAAGCTCCTTCCCTAAGCTCCTCTTTCCCAACACCCCATCCAACCACCATTTACTGAGTGAATCACAGGAAAGAGGCTCAGCTGGTAAAGAATCCGCCTACAACACAGGAGACCTGGGTTTGAGCCCTGGGTTGGGAACAAGGAACCGGGATCCCCTGGAGAAGGGAACGGCCCACTCCAGTATTCTGGCCTGGAGAATTCCATGGACTGTATCGTCCATGGGGTTGCAAAGAGTCAGACATGACTGAGCGCCTTTCACTTTCACAGGAAGAAGTGTCCCCACTGGAGGTCACAGTATCCACATTGTATCTGTTACTGACGGGCTGGAGGGCATCTGAAACAGACAGTAGCCACATTCCCAACCTGCTTCCTGCTGGCCAACCAGTACAGTCACCTTCCCCAGAAAAGACACACCTTCACCAAATGCTGCTCACTTTAATGTTCGGACAACTTGCTGCCATTAATGTACTTTTAAAAACAGAAGGGACAGAAGTACTATGAAGAAAGAAAGGGCGACAGGGATGCTCAGTGTACGCCACTGAGAAGCTGCTTCCCCGGCTAAGGATCTCGAAATTAAACCTTTACAAAGGTGAGGGTAGTGGCCATGCCAAAGTACAAGATGCATAAAAAGACAGAAGTAGGCATGTTTTAAGAAAAGAAGTGAGGTCATCTACTAAAAAGGCAAACTGTGAATATGGTACCTTATATTTAAAGTACTGCTAAAAATTCATTACAACTGTACCTCAATTTTATAATAAAGTATTTATAACATTTAAATATATAATGCAAATGTAATTATACAAAGTCGGCAGCTTACAGCATTTACTCTTTGCTCCCAATCATGCTTGTCATCAGATAGTATTTCCCTAATTTTGTTTATGGACTCCTCAAGGTCTCGGCTGGAATAAATCTGTAAGCAAAATTAATTTACAATCAATATGAGAAAATTTACAGAATAAACAAAGATTATTTCTTAATTACCTGAAGTCAAGAGCATCTGGTAAGTATACTACAAGAAATCATTTCATTTTTCAGAAAAGGGCCTCTGAGATAATATCTAGATAGGGTTGCCACTGAATGAGTTTCCACCGTGAGTGTAAACTCACCAGCTCTGATGCCCGTATATGGACAACCTCGCCTCAAATGCAGCTTTACCATAACAGACGATTTCATGGACAACCAAGAGAGAAGCCCAGTGGGGAATGGGCAGAGAGGCCCGAGTCGCTGATGTGGTTTTTGTAAGACCACACTATGCCGGCAGGCCTCAGAGACGCTGCCAGGTCAGTCCTAGTGTCGCCACTGCACTGCAGGTGCAATCAAGTGAGCATCACAGTGAAGCGAGTCACAAAGATTTCCCCGGACTGCAGTCTATTAACTGCCAATTAAAGTATGCACTGTCTAAAAAGGCCATGTGCATACTTTAATGTAAAAATCCTTTATTGCTTAAAAAAAAAATGCGAACCACCATCTGAGTCTTCCGAGAACTGTGATCTTTTTGCTGATGGAGAGCTGAACTGTTGTGAGAATTACCAAAAGATGACAGAGACACGATGTGAGCAGATGCTGATGGGGACGGGACACCGTACACATGCTCGAGGCCAGGTGGCCACAGACCATCTGTGAAACGGCAGCACTTACACAGCACGACACAGTGAAGCCCAATGCGGCAAGGCGTGTCCGTGCTTGGGACCCTAAACACTTTCAAACCTATTTCCTCATTTATCCTGTATCTTACTCCAAAGATAGCAAGGGGGAGGAAAAAATCCACCACGCGTGAGGCATGGTAGGAAGGTCAAGGACATAAGGATAAACCTGAGCCTGAAACACCTGCCATCTGCTCTGTACACACATGGCAACCAGGCAGCGACCAGGGACTCAGACGGGCATCAAGCGCGGGAGGCATCCTGAGCACGGCACCCGACGGGCCGCGAGCCGGGTCAGCAGGAGACGGTGCCGAGGCACACCGCAGGTTACGGGGAGTGAAGTCACCTCACCAGGTTCCGCAAGTCGTCTCTGCTTCCCGTGTCAGGTGCTCACGGGAAGTACCACGATGGTATAAACTAAGGCTTTATGAAAACATTTTTTATACCTTTCAGACACCTACATTCTTCAAATTTACAGACTTCTCTAAGGAAAATACCGACATAAGCAAGCTTCTTTGTTCTCTCTTGGAATGGAGTCACTTATTTTCGCCTCTTTTGTGTGACCTGACTCATGAACTCACTACTGGAGCAAGCCGTTTCCCACCAGTTCTAACGGGAGGGTCATCCTGGGCGGTGACTGTCACTCTTCATTTCAGCTCTGAGAGGCCCTGACATTTCCTAGTCTGCAACCTTAGACCTCCTGTGGTCTAGGTAGTCACAATCATCCTACCTAGTAAGAAACTCTGCGTGTCACATGCTTGAAAATGAAATCTGAAGAATAAGCCCATCCTTTTTAATCAAACCAAACAGCTTCACTCACCTGGACTACAGGCACATCATCAAATGCTTTAATAAAATCCTCTTCATCAACAGCACCAGCTCCTTCTTTTGCAGCTATAAAAAAACATCGATTTTTAAAATGTAAACAGTGCGCACTGGAGGACTCATATACAAAATCAAAATTATATTTTGGAAGATCTGCAACTTTTTAAAGTCAATAAAAGTTTATAGAGTTTTGTGGCACTGACAAGCATTACTGACTTTCAATATTAAGATAAAGTATAATAGTTTTACAGTATAACATATATTAGCTTAAAGTCATCTAAAGACAGTACCTACTTAAGGAGGGCCAGTGGTACAGACTTTAAAAGATTTCGGTGATTTATATTGTACTAATCTATGTGTGTGCATCCAAATCGCTTCAGCCATGTCCATCTCTTTGCGACCCTATAGACCATAGCCCGCCAGACTCCTCGGTCTGTGGGGTTCTCCAGGCCTGAATACTGGCATGGGTTGTCATGCCCTCCTCCAGGGATCAAATCCGCATCTCCTGTCTCTCCTGCAAGGGCAGGCAGGTTCTTTACCACTAGCACCACCTGGGAAGCCTTTTCAAAGATTCCTAATGAACATGTAATAGAAATTTCAATTCTTCAGGGAATAAGTCAAATTATATCATTGTCAGGAATCCTACATAACAAATCTGTGAAACATTCAAATAAGTTTCAAAGAATTTTACAGTTTCACCTCAACTTCATGTTAGTCTCAAAATATTTTCACTTCAAAGAAAAAAAATTTTCATTTCCTTTAAATCACAATAACTTGTCAATTTTTCATTTATATGTCAGTTGCAAATTGACCCCACAATTGCTGTCATTCAGGAGAAAGCTTTTTCTTTCTGTTAATACGTCACTTCACATATGAAAATCAAGTGCTATTTTACCAGATGTTTTTTCTTCATATTCAAGGTTTCTGAATGGTCATCTACAGTCATCCCTGTAACCGTCATTACTGATTTATATTGATTAGTCTGGGTGCTTTTCCAGAGCTTCCTACCTGACAGCTTAGTTGGCATCTGGGGTTGTGATGGACCACCTAGACAGAAAGGGCTTTAAAGACAACTGGTGCTCATGGTAAACACGTGTCATCATACGTGATGAGTATTTCTCTGCCTTCACAATTACAGAGAGAAAATGGTAACACGCTGTGAGTGGTGCCACCTGCCTTAGGTTAGGCCTGTATCCCACCAGGCTGACGAGCACCCAGCATCTTTCTGTGTGAAGCGGGGCGCCGCAAGACACAGAGGGCTTGGGGCCATACGCAGGCCTGGGCCCCCAGGAGTCTAATGAGAAGTCAACAGGGAAACTCACAACTATGAAGTTAAACAAAATGGAAAAAAGACGGGGTCAAGCCTGAGGGAAAGACAGGGCTGTATCTCTGTACAATCAATCTACACAGGTCGGATCTTTGGAAGGAAAACAGGTGAGGAACGGGAACAAAAAGACATGGTCTGATCACGCAGAAATTTTCTAAGCTTAGTTTGTAGAATACATGCTACTCAAAAACAGATCAAGAAAATGGATTAGAAAGATAGTTCAGCCATTTAAAAGAAAAGCACTGATACACGCTCCAGCAGAGATGAACTCCAAAAACATTATGCCAAGTGAAAGGAGCCAGACACAGAGACAACATATTGGATGGCTCAATTTCTCTGAAATTCCTAGAATAGCTGAAAGCACAAAGAACAGCCTGGAGGGACCGCCAGAGATGGGGAAGGAAGGAATGGGAAGAACTTCAATGGGGTCTTTTCCTGAAGGTGGAAACTGTGTTGAAACTAGATAGAGGTGGTGGTTGCCCAACACTATGAATATAATAAGTGCTAATGAATTGTTATCTTTAAAATGGATGATTTTATGTTGTGTGAATTTAAGCTCTTTAACAAAAACAACAAATATATATATATATACATATATATATATATATATTTAAATGAACCAAGAAACAAAAGATGACCGAGAGGCATGGGATGGCAAGGGGTGGGGTGGGGGAGGCTCAAGAGGGAAGGGATATAGGTATAGTTATGACTGATTCACATTTTTCTATGGCAGAAGTCAACACAACATTATAAAGTAATTATCCTCCAGTTAAAATAATTATAAATTATCCTCCAGTTAAAATAAATTTGAAAAAAATACACTTTAAAAAAATATATAAACCATTAGGACGAACTAAGAGCAGCAGTCCCCGCCACACAGAGACGGCAGTGCAGAGGTTGTGGGCACCAAGCCGACAAGCTGGGACACCAACACCCACGGCCTGTTCAGACAACAAGGAGACCAGCGCAAGGAGGCAGCCTTCTGATGCTGGTCTTCACTCTAGCTTTAACTGATCAGTTCATCCAGCCAAGCTCAAAAGCCCAATGCCAACAGTAAGCATGGTTCCAAAGTAAAAAGTAGTTTTCACTACACTGTAAATCAATGATACTTCAATGAAAAAAATTTTTAAAGTAGGTAATTTGTGTATAAACTTAAATGTGACCACAAAACGAAGGCTATATATAACAAGATCCAGAACCGTCTAAATCAGGGGATGGGAGAGGAGGATAAAGAGATTTATCCTTATAAATTTGTTTTCAAAGCCTCAGGGAGCTAATCTTGACCATTCACTAATTCAGTATCTCACAAGGTCTCACAAGCAACAATCTTACTTGAAGGAACAAAATACATTTTAAAGACAATCTAACTTCTAGACAATCTCAGTCCTGAGACACAGAAATCAGCTGACACCACGCAAGCATCATCAGGTGTGGCAGGGGCCCAAGGCCATGAGCTCTGCTCCGCGGTGGATCCACAGACCCAAAGATTCTGCCTCAGCAGACATGGCCACACGGCAGCTCAGACGTGCGCTCTACCAGCCTGTCAGCATCCACAGAGGAGACCCAATTTACTCAACGAGGAGAAGGTGGACTCACACTGGCCACAGAATCCTGCGCCCCGGAAGGACGCAGAGGGCGAGCAGCAAGCGCGCCTGCTTTAAGCACCTGCACCGCGGCCCACGCAGCACTGCGCTCGGGCTTGGTCCTACCTGAAGACTTGGATCCCAGGGAGGAGGAGCCGAGCCTCCGGGTGGTCCCCATTCCAACGTTTCTCCGTGAGCTTGCTGGAGCTTTGGACGACGTAGAGCTGGCGGAAGAAGGTCTATTACCATCCACAGAATCTTCATCATCAAAATTTTTATCTGAAGAGTAAGCATAGACATTTTTTCTTTTTTTTAATTTTTAAGAACTTTTTCATCTCACCTGAAAACGGCAACTAGTTTTAATTAGAGGTTAATGCTTTGCCTTCTCTTCTGGAATCTGAGATGCCCATCCAGGGTCTAGAAAAGCCTTAGGTGAGTCAAGAATGCAGTTACGAATACCCTGTTTACTTTCACGTATCAGGAATGCTTTCCACTCCAATTTCAGAAAACAGAAAAATCATAAAAAAGAAAGCAGCTTCTCATGAAACTATCACGTAGGAACAGTTACTTTAACAATCTGGTGTATTTCTGGCCATCCTTTCATGTACTTTTTAATAGTTAATGTAAGACTATATTCCATTTTAGAAAATTGCTTATTTCAAATGTACATTTTACCACATGATAAAATATTCTTCATAAATGCCATTTTAATGGTTCCATGGTACTTTGCAATTGGAAAATGATACAAATAAAAAACATTTTCATTGTTAAGAGAGTTAGGGATATCTAATATCTTATGCTTAGAAATAATACTGCAACAGACACCTTTCTACCTGCATTTTTGTTTGAACATCTAATAACTTTAAGAAAAATAATTCCTAGAAGCAATATTACTGAGTCAGAATATAAAAGCTTTTGATGTATACTACCCAACTTATCTTCAGAAAGCTCATATAAATACATACTTTTCCTGAAAATTCAGAGTCTCTTGCCACATTCTTGCCAATATTGAAAATACTAACATTTTAAAATTTCAACCAAAATTTGATAGGCTTCTCCCCCCCAAAATAACCTCTTCTTCAATGTTGCATTTTAGTGAAATTAAGCTTTTTTTTTTTTCATAAATTCATTAACTTCTAAATTTTCTAGATAGCAGCAGTGGTGGTTTAGTTTCTAAGCCATGTCTGACTCCTGCAACCCCATGGACTATAGCCCACCAGGCTCCTCTGTCTATGCGGTTCTCCAGGCAAGAATACTTAGGACTGGATTGTCATTTCCTTCTCCAGGGGATCTTCCCAACCCAGGAATCAAACCTGGGTCTCCTGCATTGCAGGCAGATTCTTTACTGACTGGGCTATAAGGGAATTCCTCAGACAGCAGTAGATTGCATCAATATTCCTCGAGTTGCATTTTAAAAAATAGATTTATAAAAATAAAACCATCTTTGAGCATTTTGAGGACAAAAAAGTCAAAGCCATCACAGCGCACTGTGCAGAGCACCAAGGGCGTCTGTAGCACGTGCGGGTCAGTCAGGGGGAGGGTGAAGGGCTAGGAGTCACTGAAAACAGACAAACAAAGAAAACTAACATCCACAGCTGGCAATATTCATGATTTCGGAAAAAGGGCTTAGATCTTTACCAGTAAGTCTAAAGTAAGTGTTGACCAAAAACAGAAATAATCTGTTTTTCTTGATCTAGTTGCTTCTCAGCTGAACTATCGACAGCCAAGTCTTGCGTCTATCCAAGACCCTAATGTTCCTTACGACTCACCAACAATCCACTTCAAATCATAGGGCTCCTTATATTCAACAGTAAGGGAGGAACCGGGCTTCTCAGGTGGCTCAGTGGTGAAGAATCCACCTGCCAAGCAGGAGATGTGAGTTCAATCCCTGGGCTGGGAAGATCCCCTAGAGAAGGAAATGGCAACCTACTCCAATATTCTTGCTTGGGAAATCCCATGGACAGAGGAGCCTGGTGGGTTACAGTCCCTGGGGTCTAAATGAGTTGGACTCAACTTAGTGACTAATCAATAAAACAACAATAAAGGAGGAATCACATTCTCACAAATGCAGAATCCTATGCAGATTAGCTTCCCTCCACATGCCTTTACACTTCGGATCACCTGGCAAGCTGTGCTCTTTCACAGATGGCTCCTTCAATCCATGCATCAATGTCTTACTGATTCAGATGTTCAGTGGTCTATTAGTACAGACTTCCCATATGGACTCAAAAGTGATTATTAAACTGCAGAGCACACTATAAGGCCCCTCCAAGAGTAAAAGGTGAAAAAAAAAAAATGAAGTCGCTCAGTCGTGTCCGACTCTTTGCGACCCCACGGGCTGTAGCCTACTAGGCTCCTCCGTCCATGGGATTTTCCAGGCAAGAGGACAGGAGTGGGTCGCCATCTCCTTCTCCAGAGGATCTTCCGAACCTGGGTCTCCCACACTGCAGACAGATACTTGACCATGGGAACCACCAGGGAAGCCTGGATCCAAGAATAAGGCTGGCCCACAGCAGGAGGCCGCCCACCAAGCACCGAGAGCGGAAGCAGGCTCTGTCCTCGGGGGCTCCAGGAGCACCCGGGCCGCCAGCACCACTCGGCCGCCGTGGAGCTGCGGTCACCACTCCTGGGAGACCAGTGACAGCCCCAGGCGGTGGGGAAGGCAAGTAACGAGGGGCATGACCACAGCTGTGCTTCACGCAAAAACACACATAATTTGCCTTTTGCTCTCTTTCTAACACAGGTGGGCATGCTGTGTGGAACTGCGTTCAGTTACTGAGAATCATTTTCACAGGTCAGTCTCACTGACTCCCTGCGGTTCCCACCTGCCACGAGGGTGGGTCAGCAAAGACCTTACCTCTCCCCAGGAGCCACACAGAACACATAAAACAGCCACTTTCAGAAGACAGAAGGCAGCACAGAACTGTGACGCCTCAGGCAAGGGAAACAAACAAGGTGCGTTCTTCAATCACTGCAACTTCCTGCCTGGAGAAAATTTCCAGGCCACCCCTTACGGGGAAGAGGAACCCAAAATGAACCTGGCAGTCTTGGGAAGTGGAGAAAATGAAGATCAGACTTCAAGGAGGCTGAGGTTGCAGGGTGGAGTACTGAAAAAGGGGAAGCCCCATAGAAAGAGAGCTCCAGAAATGTCCTAAGTTCTGGGTCACACACATGTGAGTGAAATTCCCTAAGGGAGGGCACAAAATGACCAGGAAACTGCAATTTGAACAACTCGCAAAGTTTACACAAAGAGGAAGATTTTCAAGCATCAGAGTTGGGGTGTTTTCAGCAACTCACCAAATGCATTCAGTAGAGACCCCAGAGAGAGCAGGCCTTAGTAGGGGGGCTGAACTATTACACCAAATTGTCCTCTCAGAGCTTAAGAACAGGCCTTAAGGATATGAGATTTGCAAGTGACTTAACTGCCTTGCCAAACATTCTTTAAATAAACACAACAAACCGCAGATCCTCAATAATGTAGTGGTCACAATACATAGCATCTAATCAAATTTCCTAAACAGCTGAGAAGCAGAGAAATGTGGCCCATAATAAGGTGGGAAAACCATCAAAAAACAGTGACCCACTAAGAAATGAGCCACTAAGAAATGACAGAGACAGTGGAACTCTCAGATATTAACATGAAACCTGCTATATCCATGTTCAAGAATTAAAGGAACTCACAAGTATAATGAAGGAAAAGGAAGCTAGTTCAAAGAACCAAATGGAACTTCTAGAAATTAAGAATATACAGGAGCTGAAATGAAAATATCATTAAAATGGGATTCAAAGCAGGTTAGACACTGCAAAAGAAGGGGGAAAATGAGAGAATTTACGCACACGGCAATAAAAAATTAATCAAATTTAAGCATAGATATCAAAAGGGAAGGTGGAGAAATAAGAGGAATAGTCTCAGAGAGCTGTAGGATGATACTGTCACCAAATCAAGTGTCTGTGCGTCACACACAGTGAGGCCAAATCCCGAAACGCTGGAGTGTGGAGCAGAGCAGTGTTAACAGTGGCCTCCCCAGACCACCTCTGAGACATGGCGGGCCCTTCCCTCCTCCCTCCCTGGTGCAGGGATCACTCCATCACCATGCCTCTCTGTGCCAAGCCCACCAGACCAGCCTGTGTCCGCCAGCCACACGCTGCACAGCTTCCGGCCACCTTGTTGGTCACGAGCTGACCACTGAAGCCAGTGGCAGGCTGAGCCCATGCCACCTGCCACCTCAAACAGCGAACCCAGTAACGGTCATGTCAACCACCTCGGCTTGACCACCAAGGTCAGAGCCTTCACACCTAGCTCCACCTACCCGAGGATGACGGTGCTAGAGCGGCCTGGTGCTTCTTCAGACCCGGCTTCGCTCAGGAGTCACACCTTTCTTCTCAGGGTGAAACAGCAGTGAGGCAGGCAGGAGCTGGAGCTGCCTGCTAAGCCACAGAGGCGCCACAGCGGGCGCCTCGCCCAGGCAAGTGACCCTCAGTAAGCAGGTGCCAGCTGCCCCGCAGCCAACTGGTCAGCACCGCGGTGGCTCCTCCCCTCCCCGCTCACATGGATCAACAGAGCCCTCATTGGGATGGTTTTCGAGATGCCACCTTCTCAGTCTGCTAGCTTCCCAATTAAAGTCATTGTTTCTTGTTCCAAACAACTCATCTCCCGATTTACTGGCCTGTCAGGCGGCGAGCAGAATGAGCTTGGGCTCTGTAACAAAAAGGTTTATTGCAGGGCCCTACAAGGAGATGGGTGGCTCATGCCTTAAAAGCCTCAGACTCCCCAAAAGCTTTCAGCAAAATCCTTTCCCAGGGGAGGTAAGGCAGGGGCGTGGTCAGTTGTTTGCTAACTTCTTGGTTTCAGATCTTTTGTTCTTGAAGTCAGGTCAAGGTCAGGTAATGTCCCTGTAAACCTCCACCAAATGAATGCTATTCTCTGTTCTGACAAGAAAGGGCGAGGTCCCAAAGCACAACTTCCACCCACTGAGGTCCAGGTCCTGCTGAGAGGTGGCAGAACTCAGCTAGCGGCTCCCTCAAGGCCAGGCCCTCGGACCCATACAGCTGACATCACTGAGGGAGCCAGGCGCCCAGGACCCGACGGGCCCTCACGCTGCCCAGACAGTGGGGTACACGTCCCACAGACTGCATCCTTCGCAGATGGCCGCTGCCATTAGGCCACAGAGTTGGGGACGGGGAGAGGTTCACAGCCACCTCAAGGCCTGGGCCCGGCCCGGGCTCTGGGGCCCTGCAGGACACAGCCCCCAGCCTGTTCCCCAGGCCCCTCCAACTCAACCACTGGGATGAGGCTGAGTGAGTGAGAGGGCCCTGGGGAGACGGCCAGCATCCACCTCTCACCTCACTCTCCGCCTGAAGACCACCAGCCCTCCCGTCACTGGTTGAATGGGCCACGCAAGGTCGTTCACGGACAGCTGCTCGCTCGGGAGAGAGGCGCACTGTGGCCCTGACCAGTGGCCGAGCAGGACCCCGCGAGCCGGTCAGCAGGAACCAGCGCCTGCTGACAGGGTGCACGGCACATGCCAAGGGATGCCTGTGGAGGACCGCGCGTGGCTGCGCTCCATCCCCGCATCCTGGAATCTGACAGAGAGAAACCACCCTGCCAGCAGAAGCCAGAGGAAAAAGGACACATGCTATACAGAGGGGCAGAGTGACAACAGGCTTCATCAGAAGGCCTGTGTCAGAAGACAGCAGAATGGCTTCTCTAAGATGGCGAAAGAAAGCTATTAACCTAGCTACACCCAGCAGAAACACCTTTTAAGAATAGAGGCTGAACGAAAGCAGGACTCATGGCCAGCAGATCTCACTTCAGGAAACGCGGAGGCCCTCCAGGCAAAAAGAAAACAGTATGAAATGGAAACTTGGAATCACACTAAGAAATGAAGGGCACGATGAGAGCAAATGTGCAGGTGACGTAAGGCTTTCTCCTTGCACTTCAGTTACTGCAAGAGGTAACTGTCTAAAGCAAGGATTAAAACACGCAACATTTGGTTTCCGTCCTTCTTATAGTCTCATGTCACAGGCAGAGTACCCCGTGGCCAGAGAGAGCACCCATGCTGGCATGTGGACACGGGGATGGGGTGGGGCACGAGGACACATGTTCCTGAGGGGGGGTGCTCCACGGAACACGGCGCAGGAATGAAGGGAATGGAAGCGGGTCAGAGTCTGTCCTCAAGGAGCCTGTAGCTTTAACAGCTCATCACACGCTGCTCACACTCCCTGCAGATGGTACGCTGCACACGACACGGCGGCAGCTGCCTCATCACCAGTGCCCGTGTGGAAGTGGCTCCCAAGGGAGGCAAGGGGGACAAGCAGCCAGTGCAGGGATTTTAGAAAATGAGCTCCATTAGTCCCAACCTAGCCTCTACTCCTCCTATGAAAAAAAAATCTGATGGCCTGACTTACCTAAACTTCTAACCAGGTCAGAAGTAAATAAACAAAAATAGAAGGGGGGTCAGAACTCGGGAGTTAAGCACGGTGACGGGAATGAGAAGTGACGCTTGAAAGCCCAACAGATAAACAGACACGATAAAAAGCAAACACGCATAAAGAAAAACCCTTGAACCCGCAATGCCCAGAACACCAGTGCCAGCGCAGGGGTCAAGTCGCACGTCCCAAGGCCACAAGCTAACAGCAGGATACCAAGCACGCATCACCACGACGCTGTGACAGCAAGCTTACACGGCCGTGCGTGGGACCTGTGCACCAGCAGAGAAAGCGATTCACGTTTTCTATCTGAGTCAGAAATTCAGGGGAACAAGGAAAAGGGAATATTCATTTACAAGGTTAACAGTTGGACACACTGCTTTACGTTTGGAGATACTTCGCCCAGAAAGGTGTTTGGAGGACAAAAGTCAATTGAACCTATTATTTGAAATAACCAGTACACCATCTAAAAATAAACATGCCCTATGGTTCCTAGCTTTTGGGACACCCAGAAATTAAAATCAAATTCAGAATGGGTTAGGCCCTACAAAAAGCATCCACCCAGTTTCAGTGAACTGGGGTTAAATTTCTCTGATGTAGAAGGTGCCGTTCCCGACCCGGACAAACAAGCTGTGTTGGCTGCTGGGCTGTGCAGAGGGCGTCCACTGTGGGTCCAGTCCAGGGTGAGGGGCCTCATGGTCTAAAATGTTTCAGTACCTTTCAACTACATCAATCCATACTGAACTCTGCAAGTCACTTAAATTCCCATTTTCTTTAGGCTTTTCAGCTAAGCAGACATTTGTTAGAATAGAGGCTCTTTTTCTAGAGCTTTAACTAAGGCAAACACATGTGTGAGAATGAGTATTTTTAGCTATGCAAGCTTGTGCTATTACATCAATTTAAAATTTTTCACACATCAAGATAACATCTGTTACATAGAAAATGTTCTCAGAGAAGGATCAGTTCTCCCTGAACCTAAAGAAATAATTAATTCCATCTCCAGACACCACTGCAAGGCTGTCATTCTGAGGGTCACTTCTCTCAGTTCCTCTAATGTTTTAAAAATCACCCGAGTTCCACTCCCCCTTTTACAGAATTGGAACAAGACATTTAAAAATTACACATGAAATTTCTACAGTGTGACAGTGTACTTTTCATCCAACTCTCAATCACTCCTGGTAACCCAATTAACAGGCACGGGGAAATGAAAACAGCAGTAGAATAGCATGCCCCAAAGAACTGTAGATACAAAAGAGATTTTAAAACACAGGAGAGCTGAGACCTTTTGAAAAAATTCAAAGTTCAGAGTAGTACAGTCAACTTGTGGACTCAGCAGCAAAGTAGCGTAATTCTCAAAACTGAGTAAGTTTGTGAACTTGCACTGAAATCCTGAACAGTGGCCCAGATGCTGGACAGATACTGGCAATTAGCCACGAGCATAGGCAGGGCAGAAGCAGCCTCTCCACCAGCCTCCCAACTCAGATCTGAACCCCTAAGGAAGGCCCAGCAGAGCCCCAGCAGACTCAGGACTCAACTGTAATTAGGCTGGACTGGGACGATAATAAGCAACAAGTCACACACAGACTCTTTGGGTCAAAAGTCATCAAAGACCATTACACACCACTGTGGCTACAGTTTCAGGTACCGAAGAGGCAGAAAAACATACCAGTCCAAAGACTGACTTCAAGTTAGGTGTACAGAACTCGGAATTACAAATTTTGACTCATACTGTCCACTTAGAAATATACACATGCACCTGTGAGGACAAACAAAATGTCACAGAAACTAAGAGATACTTGTTCTCCATTATCCATCTGCCAGGGAGGCCGGACCCTGAACCACCAAACTGTTCCTGTCGTCACTCCTACAGCAGATTCTGACTCATGAGAAGCCAGTGGGGAGAAAATGCCTCATTTCTACACAAAGACAACCAGCTCTGTCTCCCTACATGAGGGTCGCCCCGTGGAAGCTCTCAGTTTCACCCACTCCCTGTTACTGAAATTCTCCTCCCAGGGAATGAGAAATGTGGCACCTAGTAACTGGAGTATAATTAGTGCTCCCAAGAGGGGGCTGCACGGAGCCATGATAACAAGCTCAAAGGCAGGTTGCTTCTCGTAAACCCCCGAGTTTCTCGTCTTGATCCGTCACAGATCTGAGCTGCTGCTGCTGGCCCCGTATGCCCAGCACACGCCTGTGTGACTGTGACTACACCAGTCTCTGTGATCCTGCCCGACTCTCCTGCCCTGGACTGCACAGCCGTGCATGTGCCTCCACTCCTTCTCACCCTGGAACGATCTGTGTGCAGGTCTGTTCTGTCTCTGTGCCGGGGGCAGAGACCAGCAGGGACTTCTCTGGTGTTGCTAACACCCACAGCAGAGCCCGGGCCAACAGACAGTAAGGCAATCAAATACTTAACTCTGGCAGTCCACAGGAAAGAAGTCAAAACTTGTGAATGAATTCTAACCATCCTTCATGTACCTTTTTCAGCTTTCATGACTTCTAAAAAATGCATAAGGCTTCATTAGATAATAAAGTCAAACAAAGTTATAAAAATGTCTGAGGAAGAGAGTAAGGTAAATACAACCCCGAAAAGTGAAAGTGTTAGTCGCTCAGTTGGGCCCGACTCTTTGCGACCCCCGTGGACTGCAGCCCACCAGGCTCCTCTGTCCATGGGATTTTTCAGGCAAGGATACTGCAGTAGTTTGCCATTTCCTTCTCCAGGGGATCTTCTTGACCCAGGGATCAAACCCAGGTCTCTTGCACTGCAGGTAGGTTCTTTACCTACTGAGCTACCAGGGAAGCCCCCTAAATACAACCCTAAATGTTTTTTAACCTTCCTGATTTCTCACCAGTCAGAAATATCTTTATTCTTTTTTTCGGATAAAGCATAAACCTATTTAAAATTAAAGCCAAAGTATAATCCCCAAAATAAGACTATTCACAATGATATATGACATATACACATGCATTTCTAGACTTCAGTGTATATACAAACCTATCAATATACACACATGTGCACAAAAACCAATCAATACACACACGTGCACAAAAACCATTTGGCCCACTACCAATATTTAGCATTTTTCTGTATCAGTCTAATCCATTTTAAAGACTATTATTATACTGCTCACATTTATAATATTTGACCAATGACTTATAGACAGGTCCATTATTTCAAATCTTTCACCCTCGTAACACCACTGCAGTCACGTGTTTAAAGTGCAACACTGAATGCACACTCATATCTATACATAACTGTGTGCCGGGCCTGTGTTCGGGGCCCTCGTCAAATCCTCCTGACAACCCCAAGAGAGAAGTACCATCATGACTCCACAGTAAAGATGGAAAATGTTAACATATCCAGACACAAGTGCCTAAGGTGACACAACTAATAAATAAGAGGGGTGAAGGTAGAGTTCAGGTCTATGTCTGTCTGACTCAAGATCCTAGGATCCGAGTTGTGATGATAAACGACCACACGAAACAGCAACTCACGTAAAATGGCCGCTGTGCGCTGGGCACCTCTGCTCAGACCTTCCTGTGCATCATTTTCTCTAATTCTTGTAACAGACGCTCGCTTACTTAAGAAAATTACTTAAGGTAATTTCTTAAACACAGAGCCATCAGTATCTCTTATGACTATAGACACAGCAACCCTCAACAAAGTATTAGCAAACCAAAACTAGCAACATATAAAAACTATCACTATGGCCAAGGAGGATTTAGCCCAAGAATGCAATATTGGCTTAATATATAAAATTTAATTAATTTATTAATACATCATATTAACAGACTAAAAGACAAAAACACATGCTCAACAGATGCACTAAAAAATATTTGCAATACTAGGGGTGGGGAAAGACCTTTCATGCTAAAAATACCACAAATAGGGGCTGGAAGGGAACTCCCTTGACCTGATGAAGACCAGCTACAAAATACAAAAAGCACACTATTAAATCTTATTTAACAGGGACAGACTATATGCTTTCCCCCTAAGATCAGGAACAAGACAAGAAGCCCGCTCTCACCAATTCTATTCAACAGTATACTCAAGGTTCTAGCCAGTACAATTAGTAGAGAAAAAACATGTGGATTAGATAAGAAGAAATAAAATTATCTCTCTTCACAGATGACATAATCTGCATATATAAAGTTCTAAGGAATTCACTAAAAAACTAGCAGGACAAATAAATTATTTCAGAGAGACTGCAGGATTAAACCAATACAGAAAAACTCACTGTATTTTTACACATCAGCAGTGAACAATCCAAAAATGAAATTAAGAAAGTAACTCAATTAACAATAGCATCAAGAAAAATAAAATACTTAGGGGTAATTTTAACAAAAAGAATGTCTGCATGTTTGCTGAAAACTATGTAATGTTAATGAGAGAAACTGAAGACCTACTAAATGGAAAGACATTTCATGTTAATGGATCAGAAGACTATGGCACAGAACTAATTCAGATTATGCAGTAAGAAGAAATGTATGAACATTTTTTGAGAGACAGAAGTAGGCATTAAACCACCTTCCCTACAGATGGTTCCAAAATGAAAGGATCTACCTGCCCGCTTGTCAAAAAGCCCTGGGATGGTCTCAACGACAATTTTCTCAGGGTCACAGAAGAAATGCATCACTTACAAAGTAAAGGAAAAAAGCTAAATTAGGTATCTGCTTCCTCTAAAAGGCATCAACTTTTAAATTCTTCCTAAACTCTCTGTGGCCTCCCTGTGACTTGGAAGTTCAAGTTCAGGGCACAGGGTCACCTGAGAGTTGATCTGGTCTCAGTACTCCCTTTGTTGCTTCTAAAATAAAACTGGATGGATGGCTGGGAGCAAGTCTCCTCTCTGGAGGGGGTGGGGTGTGGGAGGGGTGTTACTGGATAGAACACTTTCTCGGAACACCAAGAGCACAACACATGCAGCTTCCTTCCCTCATCGCTTCAGCATCTATTTACCAAGTACACCTCTGTGCCGGGTACTCTGCAGGGAACTGGGAGGAAGGCAGGAAGGCGTGGCTTTTATCCTGGAGCTAATGGTCCAGCGTGGGAAACAGACACACACAACTCACAGCAGCCGTGACTCAGTGTGATGCTTTGCTCAAGGCACGCACAGGATGTGCCAAGTGAACACCGCAAAGGGGCACAGAGAAGAGAGACAAGGAAACTCAGAAAGGAGCCGCTGTCCCCTCCCACCCACACTCCGTGACTCACTCCACTGCTTGGGTCTGCAGCGGAGGACCTAACGTGAACCGGGGCTGTGAGATGCTCCAAATGGGCACACAGCCTACACAGAGCAGGCACATGGTAGACAGAGAACACGTTCCGAAGACTCCTCGTGGACAAACGCAGGAGGGGCAGGGGCTTCTGGCAGGGACGGTGAATAAAGCAGCGAGCGGCCAAGGCACAGAGATGGGTCCAGGAGCCCCACAGTTCTGGGGCAGCCCCCATCCTGTGCACCAGGGAACACAGGGCCGAAGGCAAAGTCTCCAAGTCATGTCCAGAAGTTTGAGTTATCAAGTTGGCATCTCTTGCCCTGTTTGGATGCCCAACTTAAACTAACTATGTTAATACAAAGCCTTCCCCAAAGAAAAGAACCCACAGCAATATAGCAATAGCAGGTATAGAAGATCAGTCTTGAAGAAGAGTCTCTCTCTACACACCTCAAAAAGACTATAAACTTCTCCCTGGAACCAATCAAAAGGGACGGCACAAACAGACGGCTACTTCATCATCCTGAGTATCAAAGGGTTCTCGGGGGACCAGTAGGGAGGACCGGGATGGACCAGCCTTTCTGCCAGAAGAGCTGGCCACGGAGCTCAGGGAAGACTTAAACAGTCTCTGTATTAACACGGACTGGTGAGCCTCACGAACTCTGGCCAGATGGAAGTCCCGGCTTTACATTCTACCAGACCCGGCTCTGGACACATCCAGGGTAAGAGAAACGCAGGAAGAGCCACCCCAGAGGGCACCTCTCCCTCTCATGCTCCCATCGCCCGTGAGGGTCCCGGAGCGGGGACCTGGGACCATCCTGTTGCTCCTCCGCCAGCCACCCAAACCCAGGCCAATCAGCTAGAGGAGGAAAAGGGACACAGGAGGCTTAACTCACTGGTCACCTAAGCCACACTCTCTCTTCCAGATGCCACAGGTGCTCTGGGGTAGAAGACAGTCCTCATACAGCTTGGAATCCATCCTGCTTCAGCCCCTACACACAGTCTGGTAGAAAGTTAAAGTCAGTTCACTACTGACTCATATTCACGAAGCATGAATTTTTAACTCCTTTCAAGCCTTTTCTTCTAGGAAACAAGATTATCAAAAGGATTATCAAAGGATTACCCTAAATCCTATGAAACACAGATCAGTCAAGCCCAAGATAGTTCCAAAAGAGATTCCAAGAAAGAACCACCATAGCAAACAAAAATCCACAGTGTTTTTTAAAGAATTTAGCACTCTTTCCTAGAAAGTATCTCTGCGTAAATGTTCAAGAGTCTGAGTCTGTCACATTTTCTGCAACTATTACTGTGTCTTCTTTCTCTAGTGCAATCTTCATTCAAATCTGAATTCCTATCTTACCATTTGAAAGTTAAAATCACATTATAGTTAGTTGATGGTTTTCTATAGTTTTTGTAGGAATACGGCCTTTGAATAACTATAACACACACAGACCTAAAACCAATTTACCGCTGCTAAGGCCCTAATATATTTTATTGAACTTATCCTCATAGCTACTTGGGAATTCACAATGCTGTAATTATTTACATAATTACAAAGCGGTCGAAATGCTGCTGTGACTGCCTATCCTAGCCGCACTCAAACCCAGTTCACATTTCTGTACAAAGAAACCCAAGTAAACTAAAGATACCAAACAAAAACTTTAGGATTAAAAAAGAGGATCTTTCGATTGTTTTCTTTTCCAATTTCATTTTTATAAAAATCAAATGTATACACTTACTCAGCCCTTGAACCTGGCTGTAAGAAGAGCTCGTGAAGCCCATTCCAACTACTTTACTATTTTTTCTGTCTTGCTCAATCAATTCTCGCAACTCCAAAGACTAGTGAGTAGATCTGTTTTCAGTGTCTGGGTATCTGTGCCAGAGGTGGCTGTGTGCAGAAGTGGTACACTCATGCATGCAGCTGGGTGACGGCGGAGTCTGGACCCAGCCTCTGTGCACGTCCACCAAGAGGATGGGCCAGGGAGAGCCTTCCGACCTCATAGTCAACGATTTCATGCTGGATAAAGGCCTGGCATTTCTAGCACAGTGTAAACCAGCCAGTGTGCGGTCACACCGAGAAAGCCGAACAGTAACCGGAGTTCAGTCTTCCCCGTGTGACTCCAGCTTTGGGAGGCAGCACGCAGACAGGTAAAATGCACAGGTTTCAGAGAGTTCTTCTCCAGACTTCAAAACCTGGAACGGTTTCTTAGTTTGGACAAGTTACCAAACTTCTCTCTGCCTGTCTTTCATCTGTAGAATAAGTATCACTCACACACCCATGATCTGTGTATTCATAAGATGTTCATGTGTCCCTGAACCGGAGGCTGACATTCAGAGACTGAAGCACTTCCACTCTCAGAGCTGACAGCCAGCAGCATGGTGAGGCTTCAGAGGCCCAGGGAAGGGGCCCTAAGAAGTCTCCGCACGGTTGCATCTGGAAACTGAGCAGATGTTAATTAAGCTGGGTGACAAGGAGCGTGGACTCCAGTGGGATCCACATGTGTCCCTGGGCCGAGATAACCCAAGCGGCAGTCAGAACTGATCCCGAGACAGCACAGGCACAGAGACTGCCAAACTGATCCCGAGATAGCACAGGCACATAGACCGCAGTAATTACTAATTATAACGACCCTAATTGTCTACATGGTAATAAGTTATAGTAGGGCATTTAACTAGGCAGTTACTTCTCACAAATCCACCAGCAATGCTGGAGACTTCCCTGGGTCAGGAGGATCTCTTGGAGAAGGGAATGGCAATCCACCCCAGTACTCTTGCCTGGAGAACCCCATGGACAGAGGAGCCTGGCGGGCTACAGTCCATGGGGTAGCAAAGAGCTGGACACGACTGAGCGACTTTCACTTCACTTCTCACATTTATTTTCAGTGAACATATGTGGACATGTTTACTATTTCATAGGAAAAGGGGAACGTTTTAAGCACCATGAACTACTGTGAAAAAAGTCTGCATACTGATGACTGAAAACTGAACTTCCAGGAAGTGGCAACTAATCTTTCAACACCTCAGATAATCTCTGAATGTCATAGTGACAAAAATCACAATGGATTGTTTCACTGATTCAACATTCTTTTCTCCTTTTGACTATACAACTTATGCTACCTTTGAACTTGCCCTAAAGGGGTATTGGTGCTTAATTAATGTCAGAACCCAAACCCCACAAATATCAGACCTACACCTTGCATTCATCTGGAAATGTCATTTTAATTATCACTGTACCAACCCTGACCCAATTTTTCTCGACAACCACTACACAGGAGCAAAAACAAGTCAGCTGGAAAAATCTAGAGCCAAATTTGGAAGAGGTTCCCGACGAGAACATCTTCCCACATTAAAGTGACTGCACCCAGAGCTGTCTGCCTCTCATGCAATAATCCCTCAAATCCCCCATCCCTGATTTAATGACTGCATTCTCAAGAACCCAAGAGAAGCAAATATCACATTCCAATACAAAAAGACAGGGAAATAAAATGACAACTGAAAAGAAACACCTATATTCTAGTAAACTATAATTCTCTAATACCAGCCCCATCCCTACTCCAAGATACAAACCCACTTGGAATTCACACACAAATAGAATTCTAAGCTCTAGTGTCTAAAACTGCAATCATTTCTCCACCCTCTGAACTGCTCCCTCCCCAAGAGCCCTGCTCCAGCCAGCCCGGCACCACACGGTCAGGCACAGTCTCCCCACACATCATCCTGAGATGCGGCCAGGGAGTTCCCTGCTGGCTCTCACCTTCACCACCACGCCCACCACACTGAGGCTGTCCTCATTCCGTTCTGCCTCATCTCTTAGCTGGATTTCTGCTATTAATAGTGTCCAAACCACTCTCTTTGCCTCCAAGTTTTTTTTAAAAAGTAACAATAGATGTTTCAAATACACAGAACGTTAACCTTAAGAGAACCTAATCTCACCACCTAGACAGCTTTGTTGTGCAGTGGTAAAGAATTTTGCCTGCCAAAGCAGGAGACGTGGATTCGACCCCTCAGTTAGGAAGAGACTCTGGAGGAGGAAATGGTAACCCACTCCAGTATTTTTGCCTGGAAAATTCCATGGACAGAGGAGCCTGGAGCCTTGTGGGCTACAGTCCTTGGCTTTGCAAAGAGTCGGACTCGACTGAGCATGCACGCAGAGTCAAAGAAGAGGTGAGATTCTGACAATACAATGAATTCCACCACCTAGACAAACTCTGCAACCTCTTTCAAATGAACAAAATCAACAAATGTATAAACATGGTTAAATAATTGAAATATTAGAAGAAAACAAAATGAGATTAAAAAGCTTCTCTACCCAACTCCCTTACTACTTTCCAGCATTTTGTTTTGTTTTGTTTTGGCCATGGAGGCTTATGGAATCCTAGCTCCCCCAAACCCCAGCCCCCTGTGCAATGGAAGTACGGAGTCCCAACCACTGGAGCATTAGGGAATTCCCCATTTGGGGTTTTAATGAAGCTTCTATTTTCGAATAGGATCCAAGTTACAGAAAAGTTGTGAAGACAGTACAGGGGGTCCCCGACTCCCCATACCCTGTCTCCCTGTTGTTAACATAAATAATAGTCTGGGACATTTGTTATAATTAATGAACCAGTATTGATACAACATTATTAACTCGAAGTCCACAAGCAGGTTTTCTCAGAGTTCCCTATTTTCCCCACCATCCTTTCTCTGTCCCAGGACCCTATCCAGGACACCACACGACATTTAATCACCACCACGCTCCTCTGGGTTGTGACATTTCTCAGACTTCCTTGTTCTAGACAACCTTGACAGTTCAAGGAGTGCTGGTTGGGTAGTTTACAGAAAGTCCTTCAACTTGGGTTTGCCTGAGGTTTCCAAGTGTAGATAGAGCTTATGGGTTGAGAAAGAAGATGCTCAGAGGTAAAATGCCATTCTCCTCACATCTTGTCCAGAGCACACGTGGTCGACACGTCCGCTGACGCTGACCTCAGTCGCCTGGCTGAGGCGGTGTGTGTCGGGTTTGCCTCTGGAAGGGCACCGTCCCCCTTCCTACACCGTCCCCCGCGAAGGCGACACCGCATACAGCGCACAGAAAGCCGGGAGTCACGCTCCCCGCCTCTGGGGGGACGGCCACAGAAACCATTTGCGTTCATTCTGCATGGAGACTTGCTTATACACTCAGTCACTGATTTGCAGCAGTACAGCCTCATCAGCACTGATGCTCTGGGCTACAATCCGGCACCACTTCACGGCTCTAACTGTTCTCGCTCTAGTCCGTGGCTGCTGCCTGTGACCGCTGACAAGCCTCCATCACTTTTGTTTTGTCAGCGCATGTTCTTACTGTCTGGCGCTACAGGACACCCAAGCTTACTGCATATACTCCCTGTTCCAGCCCTAGGATCTGCAAACCCCGCGGAGCCCGGTGGTGGTAGAAACCAAGACAGGGGCACAGACTGGCAGCTTCTTTTTAAGATATCTTATTCTACATCTGATTCTGTATCTTATTTCTCTGGAGGGAACTTTCACATCTAACAAAAACATCAACCACATCATGTCAAAACCTAAACCCAACGCTCCCCTCCCATTAGACTGTGTCCCTGTAACAGATCTGTGTGCGCTCAGGCACTAAGCCATGCCCAACTCCTTGCAATGCCATGGACTGCAGCCCACCAGGCTCCTCTGTCCATGGGACTGTCCAGGCAAGAACACTGGAGTAGGTTGCCATTTCCTCCTCCAGGGGATTTTCCCAAACCAGGAATCGAACCTGAACCTCCTGCGTCTCCTACATTAGCAGGCAGACTCTCCGCCACTGTATCCCAATAACACACAAGACAGTATTTACGGGCCATGCCAACTGGTTACATGCATCACCTCATTCACTCCTCGCAGTGGCACAGGAATCACTGAACTCCCCCACCTGGAACACGAGGGAACCGGGTCTCACAGACCAGCCACCTGCTCAGGCCCCCCTACACACACACACACACACACACACACACACTCAGACAAAGGGATTCTGAAGTCCACACACCTACCCGCACTTGTCCACTTATGATTCAGTCACCTAGACCCCAAATCTACTTGCAGGACAGGTGACAGTTTTTGGATAATTTAACCAGTCTGCACCAAACTGGGAACTTCAAGGAAAAACTTGCAAACTTCTCAGAGGTAAATTTATTTCACTTAAAAGGCAGCATTTATTCTAAATGACATCATTTTAATTTTCTTTTTTTGTAACTGGTGTTAGTGTCCCTTGTTTTCTGAAATGAGAGAGAGGATGGAGCTCTTTGGCTGTCATGATGTTACATGTGGTACCATTAAAGTTTCACCCTGCCTCAGTCTCTGCCCAGTTTTTTAAAGTTGAAATCTGAGATGTTAACAGCCTGCAACAAAAGCCTCAGCTTGTTAGCATGGCCTAGAAGGCCCTTGCCATCTTCCCCTGCACTTCCCCTGCAAGAATACCACACTGCTTTCAAAAAC
This sequence comes from Muntiacus reevesi, assembly GCF_963930625.1. Lineage (NCBI taxonomy): Eukaryota > Metazoa > Chordata > Mammalia > Artiodactyla > Cervidae > Muntiacus > Muntiacus reevesi. Next base: position 200,122,910 of record NC_089251.1, on the reverse strand, counting down.
AAACTCACCACCTTCGTACGATGATTTCCAATCCCAGAATACCCCACATGCCCCCCCACTCATCCATCACTGAGCAAACAGCTGATTAGGGATGGCATATTTTCACAGTGTCTAAAACACTATTTGTCTAAACAGGCTAATGCCTATTTTAATAATAGCTCTTTGAATGCTTACAGATTTTAATTATTCCCTAAGGCATCTATATTAAAAATGGCACAATTTCAGAGTCAAAAAAACAAACTAAAGTCAGGATTTTATCACAACAGCTGGGTGGACACTTGCTGGCAGGAAGGTAGGTCTAAGATGGCCAAGTCCAGGGCTGCCAGCCCATCTAGAGAACTCAAACCTCCCGTCCCCCCCACCTCCTCCTCATGGGGCTGCTGGGAAAATCTGAAAATAAAAACAAACAAAAGACATTTCAGAAAACGCTTTGAAAATACTAAAATACACAACACCATAGTAGAAAACGGTTGGCATTGTATTTTGCAGACTGTTGTGGGCTCCTTATTGAAGATGGGCTGACAGAGGAAGATACGAATATGCCCCTGCTACAATGAACAGCGTTTAACTGTTGTCTCCTACTGCATCTGCAGCTCCCTAGGGTAACAGGTACCAGTGCTTTTAAAGCCTGCATTTTAGGCAACAGTGACTACAGAGGTAGGTCATTTGAAACAAATTACCAAATGAGAGAATAGTCTTTATTTTAAACTCAGAGCCATAAGGTTTTCTCCATAGTCTTGAACATAAAGTGATCAACTAGATAATTATATTTCCCTGTTGTTTAAAAAAAAAATCTAAAATACAACATAAAACAAATGCTATTTCTAAGTAACACACTTCCAAATCCTCAAATGACGGGTGCTGAAAGAGGTCACTTCAGAACATGAATTATTTAGCTCTCCTGCCCGGGTATTGATTTCCTACAGCAACTTAACCTAATTACACTATACTGTAATGAGGAGGGAAATAAAAATGAGCACTAGCAATATACGCTTTCAATTCTCAGTTTTAAAATATAATTAACAAGCATAACCCAGAATTCCAGTATGACTTTTCAGCAAACTCAACCAAACTAAGTTTCAGAAGGCATATACACACCTTCATCGTCCACGACAAAAGAACGAACACAGAGCAGACGAGTCGCACGCACGCCAGCTTCCGCACGGGGAGACAAACGAACACTTGTTACTGTGCCCACAATTTACTCTGTGTAATACCTGCTTTAGCTGAAGGGTTTGGAAACCCTGAGACAACAAATTAAAAGCCTGCCAGGAAACCCGTCCCACCGGAAAGCGAGACATGGATACAGGTGACTCACATCACGGCCACAGCATTCTTCCAACACAAACCTTGTTCACATGGAGCTCTTTCACATCCTCTCAATGCTCCCAAAACCTGGGCAAAACCTCCGTGGAAAGACCAAAGGCTAATCAATTAAGACCTGTGATATACAATGCCTCTTTCATAGTTCTCCAGTTCCATTTTTACACTTAAAAAATGCAAAACTTTTAAAAGGAAAAATTTTTACACGATGATTCTCAAGAAAGATGCAACCCCTCCGCTACTCTGATTTATATGTGCTTTTTTCTACCCTCTGTTGGAAAACCATAGAGATTTCCAACCAGTAGATTCCTTTCAAGACAGGCTATACTTACTAACAAATGTCTTGTAATTGCAAAAGAATTTACTTTCATGAGCCGTTTACTGTGAATACAAGAGACAGGGAAAAAGTTAAAAGCACATAAACAAACAGAGGCTGATGAAAACACAGCTAATCTCAGCCTTCGATGCCCAATTCCTCTCTCCTAGTCCTTGAGGGTCAACGTTAACAGAGCCGCAAGTTTTATAATTCTTCCCTGCCTCAATGCAAACAGCCATGACAATTATTTGCCTGATTCACCCATGATATTTAGCTATCAAAGCAATGATAAAATACCCCAAACATCTTTTTTCTGAGTTAAACAGCAGTAACTACAAACACTTTCCAGAATATATTAGAGCAGCCTACCTTTCCCAGTGGTCATGACTGTCGGTGATGGAGGCACAAGTGAGAACGCTGCTCTGAAAGCTACACCTGCTCACAGCTGCGGACGCCTCGCAAACTCTCCACCCACAGGCTTCTCCAGCGCTCCCAGCACCAAGGACAGCGGCCGCCCCATTCCAAAATAAAAGCCTACCCTCTACAGAACAGTGACTTGCTCAAGGAGCAGGGGCCTTCTCTATCTGACGTTACTCACGTCAGAGATACTCATGTCAGAGAACCGTCTCCCCGCCCCACCCCCCGCAAATGCAATGAGTTTATTTTTTTTTCTTTTTCTTTCTTTTTTTTTTTTCGTTTATTTTTATTAGTTGGAGGCTAAGGATGGCAAGAACTGTCTTTAAAAATGGTATGGAAAAAAATTTTAACCAACTACTTGATCAACCCCCGCCCCATAGAAAAAGAGAATTTCTTAACATAAACTTTAAATAAGAATAAAGTACAAAGGCTATCTTATTTCCACACGGAGGATGATAGAGTAAGCTGTCACCTGCAGCTTGAGCTCCTGAAGCTGGCATCAGAAACAGTCTCTTCCAGGCTACTCTAGGGGGTGGTCTCCCTGGGCAGCACAGCAAGCTTGCCAGTCTTGTGATATATCATCCCCGCAGCCGTGACTATGGAAACACTTTCCTAAGACACTGAACCAGAATCCCAAGCCTTGTAACATGCAGAATCTAATAAACAAGCAGGGGGAGCCCATGATCAGCACTCGATCCACTTATTCAAAACCACTGTTTTAAAATACTACACAATAATGGTTTAGCTTCTTAATAAAGAAGACTTTAAATTAAAGCTCTGTCCTAGCTACAGTGGACAACAATTCAAAGCTTACCTAAAACTAACAATTCACCATTGAGTCTATTTGCTTTCACACTTGTATTTCTCATTTCCAACAACTGAGAAATGATATCTAGCATTTTTCAAATAACAAATTATTTTAGTAAAACAAAAGAAGGCAGGCTGCATTTTACAGCAAAGTGATACTCTAGATATATGGGTATGGGTTAATAATTTTATGATTATTATCTAGTTTATAGTTTGTCAGCAAATAAGTACTTTTCTTTAGCTACAGATTTATTATAGAATTTTCATAGATTTAACCAACATGATAGTTTCATTCTTTCCTCATAAACATGTTAACCTTCCTCAAGAAACTCAAAAGCATGCACATTTTTAACCAAATTAACATCTATGGGCCTCATTTCAATCAACTCCAGTTAAAGATCATTAAGTGGCTGCAGATAAAGGACAATGACTAGTCTATAATTACTGGCTCTTTCATGCTGAAAATCCAATTCTCCCATGAGCATATGCACATCTGCATGATTTAAAATGTACATAGAAAATAATTTGCTTTTTGAAACCCATAGAAGGAAAAACTGTAATTTTTGCTTCAAGGGGTTTGCTAATTACATGGAGATGGGAAAAAAGAAACATCTACAAAACAACATATTTTTAACTCTCATATTCCTGCCACTCAAAACTCAAAGGCCTTCAGGTAACCTAGCAACAAAAAAGAATCACACAAAGCTGAAGTATTCCATTACAGCCAGGCCACTCACCCCCAACTGCTGCTCAGATGCTTTTTCACTGCTGTTTTTGTCACAAGTCTAACACTTGTGAAAAACGAAGTCTCTGGCATTTATATAATCAATTACACACCTTAAAACATAATTTTGAACATGTCAAGAGAATTACAACCCAGGACAAAACCCATTTCTTCCCCAAGTGTACTGCTATTACATCAACAGTTCCTTTCAACCTAGCTCAAATCCAGAGCTTTTATTTCTTACTTAAAGGAGCTTTATTGTTCACAAGCAACAGCAACAAAAATAAATTAGAATTCATCCAAATTAAAACCTTAGATGCCAAGAAAGTGAAAGACAACCAAAAATTGGAAGAGTATTTGTAAATCAAGTATCTAGTAAGAGTCTTATTAACTAGTATATGAAAAGAACTCTTATAGTTCAACAGTAAAAACACAAATAAACCAATTTAGAAATGGGCAAAGGACTTGAATAGTTTTTCCAAATAAGATCGTTTGTAGAAACAACCGACAAGTACATGAAAACACTCAACATCATTAATCACGAGGGAAACGCAGATCAAAATAATGAGATGCCACTTCACACCCACCACAATGGCTAGGTTTTTAAAACAGAAAGAAAACAGTGTATGTTTTGTTTTGCTGGAGAGGATGTGGAGAAAATGGAACCCTCACACATCGCTGGGGGAAATATAAAATGGGGATGGGAAACAGTTTGACAGTTCCTCCATAGGACGAATAATTCTGTGAACACAGAAATGCCACAGGATCCAGCGATTCTACTTCTAGGTATATACTCAAAAGGATTAAAAACATATGTGCAACAAAAATTCATAAACTATTCACAATACCAAAAAGGAAGAAATCATCCAAATGTCTACTGAACACAGTAAACAAAATGTGCTCCAGCCAAGCAACGGAAGAGAGGTACTAATGCACTCCACAACATGCACAAACCCTGAAAACATTCTGTCAAAGTGAAATAAGCTACACAGAAATCAACATATATTGCATGGTTCCATCTACCTGAAATGTCCAAAAAAGACAAATTTATAAGGTAGATTAGCCATTGCCGGATGTAGGGATGGAGGGGAGGTTATCGAGATAAGGAGGTGACAGATAAAAACCTAAAAAGGTCTCTCTCTTGCAGCAACAAAAATGTTCTGAAACTGACTGTGGTGATGGTTGTACATATCTGTAAATACATCAAATACAACTGAATTAAATACCTTAAATGAGTTGATTGTATGGAATGTGAATTATACCTCAAAAATACCATTTTTTAGAAGGGGATTACTGTTAAAGAAAACGTGCATTAAATTTTAAACATGTACAAAGCTATGGTTTTTCTAGTAGTAATGTACAGATGTGAGAGTTGGATCATAAAGAAGGCTGAGCACAGAAGAATCAATGTTTTTGAAGTAGGGGGATGGAGAAGACTCTTGAGAGTCCCTTGGACTGCAAGGAAGATCAAACCAGTCAATCCTAAAGGAAATCAACCCTGAATATTCATTGGAAGGACTGAAGCTGAAGCTGAAGCTCCAATATTTTGGTCACCTGATGCCAACAGCTGATTCATTGGAAATGATCCTAATGCTGGGAAAGACTGAGAGCAGGAGAAGGGGGCAAGAGAGGATGAGATGGTTGGATGGTATCACCGACTCAAAGAACATGAGTTTGAGCAAACTCCAGGAGATGGTTTAGGTCAGGGAAGCCTGGAGTGCTGCAGTCCATGGGGTTGCAAAGAGTCAGATATGACTTAGCAACTGAACAACAACAACAACTCCAAAATAACCCAATACTCCACAAGAAACAGAAGTGTGACAGTTATTCTCAAGCGATGTTCTTTATAATTACAAAAAAATGAATATATCCAGAAAATGGAGCGGGAGAGGAGAAACCTATCACTTTGAGCACGAACCCCATCCCAGGCGCTGTACTGGGAGATGTGACATCTGATCTCACTTACTCTGCACAATGAAGGAGCAAGCTGGCTCCCAGGAGTGAAGCGATGTGCTCTCAGTCACACGGCTGAGCTGGAAAGAGTGAGAGGTGGTGACCTAAGAGGAGACCGCAGAGCCCCGTACCAGGATCTTAAGAGGAAGGATAAAGAGGACAGACAGGGAACCACAGGTGGCCCAAGGGGGTGGCCAGACCGAGATGAGGCCGCAGGGCTAGACAGAGTGTGGCTGCAGCAGACTGGGAAGGATTTGGGTTACCCTGAGAGCAAGAAATTGAAACAGTAAAAAGACTAAAAAAGGACAAAAGCAAGCAGGGAGGGCAGGAGGCAGAATCTGCCTGCAACACAGAAGTATTCGGAAAGACTCTTCAACGAATCCCTTCATGGGACTGAAGCCCACCCTCTCCAGCGAGCATCACCACAGAACTCACGTGGTATTACTAATGCCTTTTCCTTTCTCTTGGAACAGAGTAACCCATTGAAACTTCTTCCCTCTGTTCTTAGAAGCTGATGGTAACAATGGGCTGGATATTTTCAGGAGATTAATACTTGCAAAATTCCTAAAAAGAATATACCTAATCTAGAACTGATGCTTACTTTCTATTTTAATGTTTCTACTAAAATATACTCAATATAAAGGGCCATGCTCGCATCTTGAATCTGACTTGAATGACATAATGTATTCTAGCTCTTCTTCATACAGCCCATTATTTCTGACAGATGGGAGATAAAACAAGACAAGCCGTATGCTGACAACTGGTAAAGTTGGCTGGTGGCCACATGGGGGTCCATTACTCTCATCTACCCATGTTAATGTACACTTAATGTTTTCCAAACAAAGAAATGAACAGGGAAGGGTGGTCAGAAGACCCCTGCTCAGCAGCACCCACCCCACTGTGCGTCCATAGAGCTTGGTACACATTGTGTCCACCTCCAAGAAAGTGCAGATCTGAGTTGCTCAGACTTTGGAGAAGTGAATACTTCACAAACGAACATCAAAGCGACAGTGCAGGTAGTATTTAAATGTTTTTTAACACTGTCCTGGGTGAAGCAAACAGGAGATCTTCCAGCCTCAGTCTCTTCCACCACAAAACAGTTTTCATCAAGAGGAAAAGGTTGTTTCTCCTTTTGACAATGTCCTACACCAAATAGAACAGACTCAGGGGTGGGGGGGGGGGGGGGGCAGGAAGAAGGCAGGAGGACAGTGAGCAGGTGGTTTTAGATAGATGGCATCAGAGTGCTGGAGACGGTGAGACGCGTCAACACCCACACGACCAGCGATGACACACCCAGGCAGCGAGGGAGACGAGGCCTTTGGGACAATAGGAACGTTCCAATTTACACGCCTGGACAGACAGTGGAAGACGTACAGAGAAGATCCAGGACAAAGTTGTGTTTAGCTGTTTGGGGTTTTGTCTTTGAACAAGAGGAAAATAAGAATCTGGGTTTAGATACATGTCTCCAATACAAGAAGAAATGTCAGACAGGCAGCTCCTTCACATCGATTAGTAACACTAAGACAAAGTGTGGGCAAGAAGCGCTTTATCTGGCTAGTCAATGAAGCTCCAGTCATACACAATTACCACCCAAAGGAGAGAAAGAAACAGGCCTAGGACCAAGCTTTCAGAATTTAAGTTGCAGACATTAAACAAAGGAAGGACATCTAGAAAGAATAGTCCAACAACAGCAACAAATCAGAATGAAGTGAGGCCAGAGAAGCCAAGGAGGAAGAATGCTTCAAGAGGAGGCAAGGTGGGTGACTCGGCAGGGTGCAGACTGGGAAACGTCAGCCGCTGATGGTGCCAGCAGCTGCCTCAGCGACAAGACGGAACCACGAGACTAGAGGGTCAAGGAGTGATTACAAGGTGAAGAGACGGAGACACAGAACACAGATGTTAAAAAAAAACAACAACCCACAGGCCCAACACAGGCACTTACACTAGGCCCCGCCACCAGAGTGGAGAGCCCGCCTCCCCTAGACTGCAGTGTCCTGTGGTGGGTCGGGCATTTCCCGGCCGGCACCAATGAGCTCATCTGTCTCCTGGGCGTCCTCCAGCCCCCAAAGGAAGATGAGGTCACTACCAAACAGCCCCATCCCATCCCCCACAGGTGCATTACTTTAGCCTGAAATAATCTCTTCTGAACATGACCTCCTTGTCTTGCCTTTAAAAATCTTTCCCTTTCACACTCACCAGATGGGATGCTGCCCAACTCAAGACCCATTCAATAAAGCCAATTAGATTGTTAAAATTTACTCAGCTGAATTTTGGTTTTTTTTTTTAACACAAACCACTCAGGAGAAGTGCTATACAGGGGAGGAGAGAGGCAAAGCAATGAGAAAAACCAGATGGAGACATACGTGTGCCTGGTTTTACTGAAAGACACTAAAATACGCCAGACAAGTTGGGGGAGGAGAGTGAGAACAAGCGTGGGCCAACCTCTTTCATGACGTTACACGCAAAATTCCTCAACAACGTAATGACAAACCGAACACAACACTGTACACAAAGAATTGTACACTATGACCAAGTGGGATTTATTTCCAAGTATGAGAGAATAGTTTACCATTAAAAAAAAAAAATCAAGCAATGTAACTCACAATATCATCAGGCTCAACAGAAGTCAAAGCAGCATCCAGATTAGAAAGTAAAAAACAATCTCTATTCACAGATTAAATGATCTTGTAAACAGAAAATCCTAAGGAAGTCACTGGAGGGGAAGATCAAGAGAATAAACAAGTTGAACAAGACTGCCAAATACAAGATCAAATATAAAATTCTACCATATTTCTATATACTGACATTAAACAACCCAAAAATAAAATGAAGAAAACAATCCCATTTACAACACCACCAAAAAATAGAATGAATAGAATGAAACACCCTGGAATAAATTTAACAAAATCAGTGCAAGACTTGTAGACTGAAAACTATAAAACATTGTTGAAATAACTTCAAGACCTAAATCAACTGAAAGGTATCTTATGTTAATAGACTGGAAGGCTGAAGGCTGTTAAGATGACAATATTCCTTAAAACAGTCTACAGGTCCAACACAGTCCCTATTAGAACCCTACAATCCATATGGAAATGCAAGGAACCCAGAAGAGTCAAAACAATCTTGAAAAGACCACAGCTGAAAAACTCAAACCTCAACCCAAATGTCCTTCAACTGATGAATGGATAAATAAAACACAGTATAGTTATAGAAAGAAATATTATTCACCCATAAAAAGAAACAAAATATTGATTGATACACACACACACACACACACACACACACACACACACCCTGATACACACACACACACACACACACACACACACACACACACACACACACACACACACACACACACACACACACACACACCCAGGTGGACAAATCTTAAAAATATTATGTTAAGTGAAAGAATCCATACACCATGATTCCATTTATACAAAATGCCCAAAACAGGCAAATCTGCAGAGACAGAAGGTAGGCTGTCAGGGACTGGAAGGAAAGGGAAATAGTGCTAATGAGCACAAGGCTTCCTGGGGCTGATGACAATATTCTGGGATTAGATAGTGGTGATAAGTGTATGACTTTCTGAATATATGAAAAACCACTTTTAAAAGGTGAATTCTTTTGGCATGAATTATATCTCAATATTTAAAATAGGCTGATGATTTCGGAAAAAAACTCTAACACCTAGTTGTGATAAAAAAAACTCAGATAAACAGGAATCAATGAGCACTATCAAAAATCTACAGTTAACATCAAACTTAGTCATGAAAACCCTAGGACTGGCAACCAGGCAAGGAGCTCCTTCTCACCATTCTTACTTTAAGCGTCCAGCAAGGGCACTCAGGCAAGAAAAGGAAAAGAAAAGAACACACGTCTGAGAGAGACAAAACCGTTCTTGCTTGTAGATGGCAGTGAGTGCACATCTTGCTGATCTCCCAAAGTTACTGATGACAGACTGAACAGTCTGGGTTAGGGATTCTAAAGCCTTCATACATGCACCTTTACCTTATTCTATTCTGGCTCTAACAGTTAAACCGTAAGAATACAAGCCAACAGGTGTCCCTCGTTTTACTGCACTTTGCAGACACAGAAATGTTCTCTCCTCCCTTCCTCCTCTTTTTTTTTTTTCACTTGAAGGGTTTGTGGTAAACTTGCAATGTGCAAATATCCTGAAGCTATTTTCCCAAACAGCAGTTGCTCACTTGTGTCTCTGTGCCACTCTTCCATTACTAGTACTATTTGTTATGGTGATCTGTGATCAGTGATCACTGAAGTCACTATCTTAAAACGATTATGACTCACTCAACGGTCAAGGGGATGGTTAGTATTCTTTTTTAGCAATAAAGTATTTTTTAATTAAGGTACATACATTTCCTTTTTTTTTCAGATATAATGCTATCACACACTAAAAACAACTAGTTTGGTGTAAATATAACTTTTATAAGTGCAGAGAAATGAAATTCTTCACATGATCCATTTCATTGCAATATTTGCTTTATTTTAGTGGTCGGCAACCAAACCCACAGTATCTCCTAAGTATGCCTCTACAGTAAAAAGCTGAACAAGTCTCTAAAAAATTTTGAGTTAAGGCCTTCTTACAAACTGTCTTTTTTAATATAGATGCATAACAGAACTGTTTTTACCCTCAACCCTACCTCTATACCACATGCATACACATACATGGACATACACACACACACACACACATTCCACAAAAATAAGGAAACTGGGGGCAATATTCTTACCAAGACAATTAGATTAAAACATTGCTGAGAACTACCCAAAGCCACAGGATGCTGGATTAAATCATACTGTCACGTTCATTAAAACTCATACAATAGGGACTTCCCTGGTGATCCAGGGGTTAAGACACTGTGCTTCCAATGCAAGAGGCATGGGTTCAGTCCCTGCTGGGAGAACTAAGATCCCACATGCCATAGCAGTGAGGCCAAAAATAAATAGATTAAAGGAAATTAAAAGAAAAAATCACAGACTATTCAAAGTATACATGAATCAGTCCACCATGCTGTATGCCTTAAACATAGAGTCCTTAGCTGCCGTCTATGGGGTCCCACAGAGTCAGACTCGACTGAAGCGACTTAGCAGCGGCAGCAGTATACAGTGTATGTCAATTATTTCTCAATAAAACTGAGGAAAAACTACTCATGAAGTGTGTGTGTGTATATGTATATGTGTGTGTATACATGTGTGTATATGTATATATGTGTGTGTATATGTATATATGTGTGTATGTGTATATATACATGTGTGCATGTGTGTATATGTGTGTATATATGTGTATATACATGTGTGTATGTATATATGTGTGTGTGTATATGTGTGTATGCATATATGTGTATATACATGTGTGTATGTATATATGTGTTTGTGTGTATATGTGTGTGTATATGTGTGTGTTAATGTATGTATATGTGTGTATATGTGTGTATGTATATATGTGTGTATATGTGTGTACATGTGTGTGTGTATTAACCTATGTATGTATAGGTATAGATATACACACAGAGCAGCCTGGTGAGGGGAGCTACAGTCTACGGGGTTGGAAAGAACTGAACACACCTGAGCACTACCTTGCCTTGATAAAATCTTCCAGGCAGGCCTCCAGTGTGGATGCGGTCTTTGTCCCCAGGGCCAACACTATAATGAGATGCTGTCTCATACACAATAAAGTCAGGAAGCACAAACTCGGTTTCTGCCACCCCTCCTACCGCTTTGCCCAGTACTTTCTATCTTGATGCCAGCAAGTTTTAAACTAGAAAACCACACAAACTACACACACACACACACACACAATATAAATTATGCCATGGTTAAATATAAATTATACAATTACAGGAAAATTAATTAGAAAAGAAAAATAATTTGTTGGTGACAGCTAAATCATAATTAATCTTTTTTTGAATGCTATAATGTTTTTACAAATGTACAAAAAAGAAATAAGAGGGTTAATGAAAGTGTTTTATAAGAAACAAGCTATTTAAAGACAACTCCTTACTGACAACAATGGGTATGCAGCTGGAGTATGAGTCACAAGACCTGGATTCTGTTCCTATTCTGCCTTTAGGCACCGTGTCACTCTGGGAGAAATCACTCAAACTTTTTAAACAACCGCGAAATGTAAAAACTACGCTATGATCTAAGATCCCCAGCAATTGTGAAATGGCTATGATACAATGAGGTACCCAAGACTAGAAACGTTCTTGATGGCAACAGACTTTTTGATGATTCCCAAAAGGCACTAAGGATAAAGAAGAGAATAAAACAAAGTTCTTACCCTCAAGAACAAACAAAAAGATATTTCTGCAGTAATATACATTAAGAAGGAAAACCAAGCAGGATGAGTGCAGAGTGCATCCCCTCACAACACGGGGGATGCTGATCCTGACGCCCGTGTAATGAAGGGAGCCTGCAGCTAAGACCTGGATGGGGCAAGAAGGCCTCAAAGACAGCCAGGGGCAAGTGTCTCCAGCAGAAGGAATCAGGAGCACTGAGGCCCTGGAGCAGGACAAATGTAAAATGTTACAAATTAGCAAGGAGGCCAATGGGTTGGAGCCAAGAGAACTTTTGAGAAGAACACCACAAGATGATCCCAGAATGGGGGGCTGCACCAGACCACACAGGGCCCAGCAGCACCCCATGAGCCCCTGAGCTGGGCAACCTTTGGAGGATTCTGAATGAACAAAGGACTGACATCACTTGCACTGCATTCTAAAAGGATCACTCCAGCGGCTGAGTGAAAACAGGCTTTGGGTGTTAGGAGAGAGAAAAATCCAGCCTCTTGGCTAGGAGCTGCCACGGGGTGCAGGTAAAAGGCCACTCTGCCCTGAACCAGGAGAAGAGCGGTGCTCACCACCGGGAACCTCCGGGATTCTGGATGCATTTTTAAAAGAAGCCAATAAGATTAGCCAATGGTGGATTCAGTGCAGGTTACGGAAGAAAGTCAATGACAAGGCCATCGTTTCCAGCCTGGGAAGGTGGGTGAATGGAGATTAAATGCTCACACCTAGAAACGCTTAGTACAATATCAAATCCAGCTGTTCAGAATCAGAAGATAGCATTCCTTAGGCTAAAAGCAAACCTGAAAAACCACAAGTAGAATGATTGCTTTTTCTACTCACCATTCGCAGATTGTATCATGTTTCCAGATTTTTGGACTTCATCAAATTTTGTAAAAATTACATTCAACCTGTATGAAAAAAAATATATATATATAAACTATTAGCCATCATTGTTTACAATTATATTTTACACTAATGTTGAGTCTTACTCACTGAGACCCATCTAATAACAACAGTAACTATGCCAACAAGAAATGAGCCATGCTTGTTTTAAGCCAAGCACTGACCTAATGGCTCCAACTGAAAGATCTCCTTTAATTCTTGTAACAGCTGTGTAAGAAATTATATATTATCATACCCATTTTACAGATGGAGAACTCTAGACCCCCTTACTTAAAGTGACACAGCTGGTCAGGGTGGTGATACCAGACCCGAGAGTAAGAATCAGAGGCCAGGCTATCATACATTATACTAAACTGACTGACATCTCCAAACAAAATGTACGCATCATGAAAAGTATTTGTTTCTCCTATTTCTAAGCACATACTGCTGATAACTTAGAGTACAGATTTTCAGAATGCATTGATACAATACAAAGCTTTTTCTGTGACTCTTGCTTATTACAAAAAAAAAATGCTGTAATTTCTCTAAAAGTAAATGTTGTGACTGGATAATCTTCAGCTTAAAAATCCACGTGACACATATTTTCTATTAATGGATCACTTTCACTTTGACATTTTGAAAGCAGTGAAACTCCTTAACTAGGCCAAATATTCCATCCTAGTGACATCAAAAATGGGAGGAACTGGAATGGGTTGGAATCCTACCTTGTAGTCAAGAAAAAAGAGGGTTTTCTGAGCAAATTACAGGTATATTGGAATAAGCATAAAGGCTGAGATTACAAAGTCATGCATTTTTGCATTCAAACTTGCACCACCCATTTCAGGGATCAGACTAGAAATGTTAAATAGCACTTTCTTACAAACCAGCCTGTCATACAAGTTCTAATCACTTCAAACAGGTTTGATTTCCTTTCCAATCAGATGGAAGCCCTTTGGGAGTAGGGATGGGACCTGTATCATCTTTGGTAGTCTGTGCACACCAAGCATTGTCATGTAAGAGGGTGACATCACCACTTAAGAGGGCTGGTACCTGCTGCTGTCCCCACCCTAACGGTGGAAAGCTAGGTGGTTCACACACTCCAGAGTCAGCTCGCACGTGCATTCATTCACTGGGCCAGCACTAAGCTCCCTAGGTGCTGAGACTGGAAGGTTTCCACCATTTAGAGCGCCTATTTACCTCTACACTTCATTCTAGCCTACTTACCCTGTGGCATTCTAAGATCCAGAGGACCCAAAATGCGCATCAGTGAACAGGGGTGAAATGAAGGAGGTGAACTGGCCTGATGCACTGCCTCTCCTGCTTCCCATTTCATGACAGACAGTGATCTTTTAACCCATCTCTCCAGGTAAGCCCAGATGTACCCTCAGAAGCCTCCTCAGAACTGCTCCAGACAGCTATCACCAATGAATCACAGTGGGCACTGAATTAAAGATCTATTTGTCACCCCTGGACCAGATGAGTAACACTACCACTCACTTTCCACTTCAGGTTTCACTGAAAATCTGGCAAGATGTCTTAGAATTAAGTTCTTATGATGTCCATCACCTTCCCTTTTCTAAGTACAAAGACTCCCAATGGCTTAACAAGCCCATAAATAATACCCCTATACAGGTTGCCAGGGCCTGACCTGACCAAGCTACCACTTTGTTGAGTCACAACTATACCCTCTGACGTGAGCAGGCCTACAAGTCTGCCCAGCAGGGACAAAGGAGATCTCCAGCTGGTTTTCCCTGAAATCACTGGGAGGGGGTGAGCATTTCTTCCATTCCTAGAACAGTATTCACCATTATCCATGGCAACTGTGGAAGTGTCTGCAGACTCTACGTAGGCCTCAGGTGACACCCACTCACTGTGGCCACATTACCCGTAACCAGCAGGCCCAACAACCAGGCCTGAAGAAGCTGAAGCGATTACCATTGTTGGCACCCGCACCGTAACTGAGAGTTACTTCAGGCAGCGGACAGGCCTGCCCCCTGCTCTCACGCTCCTGTCTCAACCGCTGCCCTCTTCACTGCTCAGCAATGCCTCGGCCACGGCTGCTGTCAAGATGGTCACCTCCAGGGGGCAGTAATCTGGCTTCACGACAGTTCAACACCAATAAACCTCCCTTAAGAATGGCTTTTGTCTACTTGCTCTGGGCACAGCCATACAAAACGCCTCTTTTGGAACCTATCAATCTGCACGTCTAACAGGTGAGTTTTCTATGTTCAGAGACACTGAATACATAGCTAATGATTACCTGCTGAAACCACCATTTTTTGCACTTTTTAAATTTTAAATCTTTGGATCTCAAATATAAAATAAATTTCTTCACTAACTTGACAAATAATCCAATATCATTTTTACCCTGGTTTTTCTGAATTTAAATTTTATATTCAACTCAATCCAACTGGTGTTTATTTTACTGCAAAACTGTGATCAAATTATTCCTTCTTAGAATAGCT
Source organism: Muntiacus reevesi (assembly GCF_963930625.1). Lineage (NCBI taxonomy): Eukaryota > Metazoa > Chordata > Mammalia > Artiodactyla > Cervidae > Muntiacus > Muntiacus reevesi. Next base: position 200,107,715 of record NC_089251.1, on the reverse strand, counting down.
TATAATATAAACTTAAAATAATTTCCTAAAAGCAAATACTAGCAATCTCATGGTAAACAAACTCTACCTATACACTCAGCTTATAACTGGCTTTTCAGTCTGCTACTCTTCAATCTGAGCAGGTAACCAAGGATCATGATGCATCAGCAAAACTTCTAACATGAAAGAGACTAAACTGAACACACGGATACCCCAACACTTCAATTTAGAGAAGAGACCACACAGTCCATGGGCTTCTCCAGGCCAGAACACTGGAGTGGGGAGCATCTCCCTTCTCCAGGGGATCTTCCCAACCCAGGGATCAAACCCAGGTCTCCCGCATTGCTGGCAGATTCTTTACCAGCTGAGCCACTAGGGAAGCCCAAGAACACTGGAGTGGGTAGCCTATCCCTTCTCCAGCGGATCCTCCTGACCCAGGAATTGAACCGGTGTCCCCTGCATTACAGGCGGATTCTTAACCACCTGAGCTATCAGGTAAGCCCCTCAATTTAGAGGAGAGACTATGAACAGATTTTATAATACATTGTTTACATCTCCAAATAAATGAGAAAATATTATAGTCATAAAAGCAAACGGGGGAGGATCCTTTCAAAAAGGTACCCTAAGAACCTTTGAAAATTTGGTCCTTCAAGGAAGCAAAGAAAACATCAGCAAAATCGGACAAAATCAAGTTTTCCCAAACTCTGGAAATTAAACAAAGGCTTCTAACAATCCAAGCATTTTTCAAACAAAAAGGCTGAATCTTGATAAGAACAGCAAGCTTTCCATTGCTTTGGAAGGGCCCTATTTCCATTTTCAACTCAGGCTGAAAAAGAACAGCCTCACAATCATGGCAGTTTGGAAACCAGCAGACTCACAACCACTAGAAATTCTGAGTTGAACAAGCCTGGAGACCCTTAAAAAAATCCCCACTCCCAGAGAACTGTCATCTTCTGATGATCTGTCTGCATATTCCTGAACCCCCATCCACAGGGCTTGTCTTTACCTGACCTCACTCAGAGCATGCTCAGTGAGAGATCTTTCTTCCTGAGGCCACAGTCAAAAAGAATTCACAACTGTTTAACATGGCAGCTGCCTGAGATGGCAATAACATTCCAGGCAAAGAAACTGACAAAAAAAAAAACTTACAAGGAAAAACTGGAAGAGGAGATGTTCTCAGGAAACTCTGAAAAGCTCCGACAAATTACTGGGAAATGTACAAGGTCACATACATGGGCAAGGCTGTGTGCATGCCCAAGAAGGACTGCAGCACTAATGTCTCACCTCTGGCTGACCTTGAGACTGCAGAAGCAGCAGTAAAGAGGTCTAAAGGCAGAAATGCATACACTGCCTGCCGTAACACTGAGCTATGTTCCAACACAGAGAGCCTTCAGCAAAGACAATGAGAGGGAAACTTCCCATCATCAGCTGAACACTAACCCAGCCAAGAAGAGATGACAAGTAGCCACACACATCCAAATATACAGACTTCACAGAACTATGGGGTCAGTAAGTAAGCCGTGAGCAACAAAAACGGTAAGCACCAACAACAGCAAGGCTGAGGCGAAGAATGCGATTTTCAAAACTGTCACAATGCATAATCTTAAGTGTTCAGTTTCAACAAGACACTTATGAGACACATGAAGAAACAAGTAAATATGGCCCACACGCAGGGGAAAAAAATCAGTCACAGAAACTAACCTTAAAGGACTAACGAGATGAATACTTGAAATCAACCACTATTAATATAGTTAGAGAAATAAAGGAAATTATTTCTAAAGAATTAAGGAAAATATAAGAACCAAGGTCTCACCAAACAGAGAATATCAATGTGTAGAGATAGAAAACACAAGAGAGAATCACAGAAATTCTCAAAATTCATAGACAACTGAAATTAAAAGTTCACTAGAGGCTCAAGAGTGACCTGAGTGATCTCAGAGAACAAAGCGGCAGCAAACTTGAAGATGAGTCACTGACACTATCATGTTTGAAAAACAGAAGAAAAATGAACAGGAAAGAGTACTAACAAACAGAGCCTACGAGATTATCTTTTTATCAAACCCACATACACTCAATGGGAATCCCAGAAGGAGACGGGAAAGGAAAAAGCACAAAAAGAATATGTGAAGAAATAATGATCAAAAGCGTTCCAAATTCATGAAGTTCAACAAGCCTGCAATAGGATAAACTTAGAGACATTCTAACCCAGACACATGAAAAGCAAAGCACTAAAAGAAAAGACCTAGAGGACGACTTCCCTGGTGGTACGGCAGAGGAAAATCCAACTGCTGAAGCAGGGGGTACAGGTTCAATCTCTGCTCCGGGAAGATTCCACATGCTGCAGAGCAATGCAGCCTGTGACTCGCAACTACTGAGCCCATGTACTACAGCTCCTGAAGCCTGTGCACCCAAAGCAGGAGAAGCCACTGCAATGGTGAGCTCATTCACCACATCAAAGAGTGGCCCCCACTCACCGCGGCTCGTGAGAGCCCAAGCGCAGCAATGAAGACCCAGCACAGCCAAAAATAAATGATTAAAAAAAAAGAGAGAGAATACTTTGAAAACAACAATTAAGAAGCCATCTGTCACAATACATGGGCTCCCCAATAAGACCAACAACTGATTTTTCATTTAAAACAATGGAAATCAGACAGTTGTGGGAATATAAGTCCTACAACTAAAAATCTCAGCCAAGAATTCTATACCCAAGAAAATTACCCTCCAAAAAAATGAAGCAGAGAAGCCTCTCTGGACCAAAGGTATTTCAGTCTTTACATGAAGCCATACTACCAATATAATAAAGTGCAGACCTGGGTAGTAGGAGAATATATGAAGGAGAATTTCAGACATTTCTCAATAAGCAAAAGATAAAATAACAGACTCCTTCAGCTTTAAATGAAAGAACAGAATACAATAGCCCAGATTCACATGAAGACATAAAGAACACCAGAAAAAGTTCAGTCAGCCTTCCATATCTGTGGGTTCTACATCCAGTGGATCAAAAAAAAATTTTTTTTCATTTTAGTAAGTTCCAAATGAAATACCCTGATGCTTGGAAAGATTGAGGGCAGAAGAAGGGGATGACAGAGGATGAGACAGTTGGATGGTATCACCAACTCGATGGACATGAGTCTGGTTAAACTCTGGGAGTTGGTAATGGACAGGGAGGCCTGGCATGCTGTGGTCCATGTGGTTGAAAGAGTCGGACATGACTGAGCAACTGAACTGAAAACGAAAACTTGAATTTTCCACATGCCAGCTACTATTTACATAGAATTTACACTGTAGCAGGTATTATTATAAGTAATCTAGAGACGATTTAAAGTATACACATATGTTATACGCATATATGTAATACTACCCCAACTATAAAACAGACTCAGGCATCAGTGGACTTCTGACATCTACAGTGGGTCCTGGAGCCAATCCCCCACAGATAACAAGAGAAGACTAACCCTACAAAGGTAAACATAAAACACGGGCTTCCCTGGTGGCTCAGTGGTAAGTATCTGCCTGCCAATGCAGGAAACTGGGGTTCAATCCCTGGGTCAGGAAGATTCCCCAGGGAAGAAAATGACAACCAATATTCCACTATTCTTACCTGGGAAATCCCAAGGACAGAGAAACCTGGCAGGCTATAGTCCATGGGGTCACAAAAGAGTCGGACACAACTTAGCGACTAAACAACAACAAATACAAAACACAGGCAGATATAAAATCCAGTACACATTTACCTACTTTGTTATTGTTAACTCTCCTCTGGTCCCACATGACTTAAAAGGACGCTTACACAAAGCAGTAATTAGAAAACTATATGCTGGATAGCTTATAATGTACAAAGATGTAATATTCATGAAAAGAACAGCAACAGAGGAGAAGAAAACAGAGCTGTGTAGGAGTAAAGTTTTTAATTCTAAAATTAAGAATAATAATTCAAATTAAACTGCTATAATTTAAGATGTAAACTGAAATCCCCAGAACAAACACTAATAATTCCCTAAAAAAAGGCAGGAAAATTAAACTGGCACACCAGAAAGTACCTGCTTATTACAAAATAAGGCAGCACCGGAAGAACAGAGAAATAAAAAAGTCATGACATATAAAACAGAAAGAGCAACATAAAATAGCAGAAACAAAGTCTACCTTATCAGTAGTACATTAAATATGAATGGAATTAAATACTTCAGTTAAATGACAAAGATTTCCAGGCTCAATAAACAATCAAGACCCAACTGTATGCTGGCTATGAGAGATTCATTTCAGTCACAAAGACGCAAGGGCTGAAAGCTAAAGAATATAAAAAGATAATCCATGGAAAAAAGTGTTCAAAAGAGACCTAGGGTGGCTATACTAATATCAGACAGTATAGACTTCAAGACAAAAAGTGCTATCAGGTACAAAGAAGAACATTTTACATTGACAGGAGGATCAATTTATCAGAAAGACATAATTATAGGCACCTAAGAACAGAGCCCCCAAATATATGACACAAAAAGGTCAAGACCCCTGTTCAATTCCTGGGTCAGGAAGATCCGCTGGAGAAGGGACAGGCTACCCACTCCAGTATTCAAGGGCTTCCCTCATGGCTCAGCTGGTAAAGAATCTGCCTGCAATGGGGGAGACCTGGGTTCAATCCCTGGGTTGGGAAGATTCCCTGGAGAAGGGAATGCTACCCACTCCAGTATTCTGGCCTAGAGAATTCCATGGACTGTAGAGCCCATAGGGTTGCAAAGAGTTGGACATGACTGAGCAACTTTCACTTTCAAGAACAGAGCCCCCAAATATATAACACAAAAAGTGACAGAACTGAAGAGAGAAACAAGCAAATCATCAGTATTAAAAGACGACTTTGATATTGCATGCTTCAATAACAACAAAATATAGATTCCTATCAAGTGCACCTGGAACATTGTGTAGGACAGACCACATACTGGGCCATAAAACAAGCCCCAATAAATTTCAAAGAACTAAAACCATGGAACACAGGAATTATGATTTATGACCATAACAGGATAAAAGTAGAAATGAATAACAAATAGAAATAATGTTGGAATTTAATAGAACAGCCCTAATAACAAACAGGTCAGATGAAAATAAAAGGGAAATTAGATAATATTTTGAGATGAATGAAAATGAAAGTACACCATACCAAATGAATAAGCCAGTCAGAAAAAGACAAACACAATATGCTATCACTTATGTGTGGAATAAAACTAGTGAACAAAACAAACAAAAAACCAGACTCACAGATATGGAAAACAAACAAGCCAGTGAGAAGAGGTAAGGGTGAGGGATAATATGTAGCTGGGGACTAAGAGGTACAAACACTCTCTACTGGCAGTTGACATATCTTGTATTTTAAAATCCCAAGCAGTCCACAGTAAAAGCATTAGAACCAGGGAGTTCAGCAAGGGTGCAAGATTCAAGATCAATATAAAAAAATCAACTGTAATCTATATACATTAACGATGAACCATCTGAAATTGAAAATAAAAGAAATTCTACTTAGAATAGCACCAAAAGAAAACACAAGGAATAAATTTAACAAAAGAAGTGCAAATCATGTCCTCTGGATACTACTGAGCAATCATTTAAAGTAATTAAACATTTCTAAAAATGGAAAGACATTCCATGTTCATGGATTGGAAGACAGTGTTATTAAGATGGTTAATATTGCCCAAACTCATTACAGATTCATTTCCTACCAAAATCCCAGGTGCCTTTTTCAGGCAGAAATTGACAAATACAACCTAAAATTCACAAGGACATCCAAGGGACCCAAAATTGCCAAAACAATCTTAAAAAACAAATTTTGACTTCAAATTTACTACGAAGTTACATTAATGAAGACAATGTGCTACTAGTAGGACAGGCATATAGATCAAGGGAAAATAAGTAAACAGAAAGAAATCTTTACATTAATGCTCAGTTCATTTTCAACAAAGTTCCAACAAAAATTCTATGAGGATCAAAACCACAATGAGAAACTTATTAGGATGGCTATTGATCAAAATAAAACGGAAAATAACAATTTTTGACAAGGATATACACTGCTGACAGAAATCCAAACTGGTGCAACAGCTACAGAACAGAATGGCAGTTCCTCAAAAAACGTACACACAGAATTACCACTTGCTCCAGTTTCTACTGACTATATACCCAAAGAACTGAAAGCAGGGAATGGAACAGATATATATATACACCCTATGTCATAGCAGCATTACTCACAGGGCAAAACTGTGAAGCTATAAATGGGAGAGAAAAATAAGAGGATCAATGGATCAACTAGTCCAAGAGGTCATTATAAAGAAACCTGCCCAGAACTAGACGACACGAGGTTCCATTGTGAAAGGCCCTCCAAATGCATAAGAAAGTAGCCTCAAATAAGGTCCACTATCAAGTTTCAGATCAACAACGAGAACAAAGAGAAGCAGAGAGACAACATATGCAAAAAATCAGAATGACTGTGGACTTCTCACTAGAAACACTGAAAGCTGGGACTCAATAAGGGGAGGGAGGCACATGAGCTTCCACATTTTGGATGAAGAAAAGGACTTATAACCTAGATTTCTAGACCCTGACAAACTATCAAGAGAGAATAAAGATATTCTCAGGCTCAGAAAACTATTCTTCTCCACATCTTTCCTCAGAAAGTGACTGGTGAGGGAGAAAACCAGCAAGACGATGTCTCCGAGAATCAGCAGCTGCGCCTCCGAGCAAGGTGCAGCGCGGCCCCGGGAAGCAGACAGAGAAAGCGGTGGAGGTGGCCGGTGTGGCCGGGAAGGCGGGAGGAGACGCGCCCGACCGCAGCGTGCAGACAGCCGAGCGCAGGAGGTGCGTGCAGACAACCGCACAGGCCAGAGACACAGAGCCAGGGCACGGCGGGGCGGGGTGGGCAGGGGCCGCGCCAAGCACGGACAGTGAGCCGTGAGCGGCGTGCACTAGGACACATTAGGGTGTCCTAATGACATGAGAACATGACCAGGTCTGGTGGATGTGGGGAGGGTAAGCATGCCTGAGGGCGGGCAGGAGGACAGAACTGAAATTCACGCTTCATAATGTGAAGTAAAGCTCTTAAGAGCGACAAAAAGCTGAGAGATAGCAGGACACGCACAGCACTCAGACAGAGCAGCAGACACAAGAGTCAGGAAGCAGCTGCAGCTGTTCTCCTCTGAGAAAAGGTAGCAGAAGAGGGAAGAAACTGCCCTTTTTTCCAATGTATCTTATAAATCTAGTCAACCCTCTCTGTATGAATGATTTACAGAAAAAAAATTTAGCAATGAGAGGGGTGGACTTCACTAGTGCTCTAGGGCTTAAGAATCTGCCTGTGAATGCAAGGAACACGGGTTTGATCCCGGGTCCGGGAAGACCCCACACACTGCAGAGCAACAAAGCCTATGAGCCACAGCTATGAGCCCATGTTCTAGAGCTCATGCTTTCCAACAAGGGAGACCACCACAATAAGAAACCTGAGTGCGTCAAATACAGAGCAGTCCCATTCTCCACAACTAAAGAAAGTAGCAACACAGACCCAGTGCAGCCAAAAACAAATTTTTTTTAAAAAGAAACGAGAGGGCTGTTACAGAGCACATTTCTCATCTGCTTTTGCCCTGGGACCTCCCTGTTAACACCAAAGCTTTAGCAAGCAAATTAAAACCAAAATTAAGAAAGCTTCAATTCTCCCCTTAACAATACAATCATTAGATAATAATGTCTAGTGAATGTTTGCAAGTTTTTTATAAACAAATACTATGAGAGCTATGTTCAAAACTGCAGGCTCGCAAAGTTCACTGAAGAGTTACAATGGATCCAACGACACGTTTCAGCTCTATCTAGAGCTTAGAACTATCCTCAGACTCAAAGCAGCTGCTGTCTCAGGAGCCTGGTTCCCAAATGGTGGTTCCAGAAGAAACTTCACACCAGCAGTCTTTCTACCAAAGCCTCACAAACTAAATCATACTATATGGAATAGAAATATTTTCTGGCATATACGGCGGGGTAACAGTGAGTGTCCACGTGGGCAGACAGCATCTGTCTGTGAAGGGAAGCCTTGGAGAGTAAGTGACAGGAATCTACCGACATTTTCCTTAGATCCAGAGACATCCCACATATATCCTACAGCGATATGGCCTCTTAAAAATGAACAGAGAGAAGTGAATCGTGCAGTACCTGGTTTCTGAACACATCATGTGTGTGAATTGTGAAAACAATACATGTAAAACAACAGAACATTTCCAAATACTATGCTGAATGACATTCACAGATCAGCTGTGCTGAGACTCCACATAGATAGAGGACATCTTCTAAGATGGAGATTGGGCTGAGTATCTCCACTCTCTCCTTTGGATGAAAGTGACTTTAGCCAACAGATGACATACTCAAATAACAATTGAACACATGGCCCCAAAGGATGATTCCAGCTCCTTCAAAGTGAAGCTGAAGAATACGCAACTCTCTCTCCTTTGTGAAATGGGCAAAGAAAACTGCTGCCTAAATCAGATCACTCTTACTACATCAGCTGACATGAGAAAGGCATTCTTTTTCATCATGTATTTTATTTCCTAGAGACACAATTAATCTTCTCAAATACAGTACTCACTCAAGTTCTCAAGTTTGTTGAGAACAACTCATAAGAAGACAACATTGTCTCCTTTTATGTTGCGATGCAGGGCATGTGGGACCCTAGTTCCCCAACCAGGTATCAAAATTGTGTCCCCTGAAACGGACACATGGATTCTTAACCACTAAACTGCCAAGGACAGCTGCTAGAGGACAACATTTTTTATTCCAGGACTAAAGACAAGTTTTAGAAAATATTAAGCAAATTCCACAATATTTTGTTAGTACTATGGAATCTTGCCAAGCTAAAGACTCTTCTATGCTCCTGTAACAACAATGAAAAACCTATAAAGATATAAAAGAAGTCTAGGATATTCAAAGCATTCTAGTCAGCCACTTGGAGCCACATAGAGCAGATACTGAACTTTCCAAATGACAGAAGGAGATTCTTTCTATGACCTATTCTATCTGGACTCCTCCCCATCAAAATCAAGGTGACAGTCAGAGCTTGCACCTCATAGTGCAAGGTTTTATGTAACTGTCTTGTAATAAATATAAAGATAAATGAGGTTTCTGATTCTTCCAGTCAAGTTTTATAAAGAACTAACAGCCTAGCTCTTCAAGCACTGTGTCTGCCAGTTTTATGACAATGGCTGTAAAGCTGTGGGTCACTTCCTTAGGCTTACCCTCTCCTTTTGGTCCAGAATTTGAGGAAGGATTTCAGCTAACATGAGACAGTGGAAACTCATTCCTAATCACAGAGGCACGAACTCTTCTGTTACTTCTTTTTAATCTTTTCTTTTTTTAAAGGGAGTAGAGTTGACAGCGGGGAAAAAACCATGACTGGGAGTCTGCAAGAGAAGGCTCTAGCCCCAGCTCCAGGACCTTACCTCACTCACTCTGTGGGTCCCTAAGACCAGCCCAGGTTTCACGACTCACTGGGAGGACTCAGGGACAGTCACACTGACAGCTGTGATTATTACAATATAAAAGGACAGAAAGGAAAATCAGCAAAGGGGTGAGGACCACAGGAAACTCGACTCAAGATTCCTGGAGTTTCTCCTGGTGGAGTCACACAGGACATGCTCAATTCCCAGACACAAGCCGGGACAAGACGCATGGAATGCTGGCACTAGGCAAGCTCATTAAACCTGAGGGCCAGGGTTTGTGGGGGCTGTTCAACCAGCACTGCCCAAGGCTCCACAAACGCCAGAGTCCCAACGGGAAGGCAGGTGGGCAGCCACACCCGGGCCAGGCTCCTGACCCCACTCTGTGGACATGATGGGCACCCCCGCAGTCTAGCATCCAGGCAGAGCCAGGCCGACCCCACATGCAGGCTATGTAAGGTGCCTCGGCCTGCAGCGTGACTCGCCCTCTGCGCCCACCTCGCTAGACCTCAGTTTCACCACGTCACGTGCCCAGCTGTCAGCTGCTGTAGCGACTGCTGAATGTGACACAGGAATCCCACGGGGAAGATGGGCCGGCCATGGCCTAGGCTCACCACGAGGTACTCAGCGAGGTGACACCAGGCCTCAGGCAGGAGAGGCTCTCATGGCCCAAGACCCATTTCCCCAACAGTGACGGTGACATCGTCACTAAGTAGCCCCTGCTTCCCTGCAGCCTCCAGCTTTCCCTGAGAGCCTGCTCAGGCCTTTGTAGCTCATCTCCCTCCCGAGTGCTCTCACCATATATTCAGAGACTACGAGGTGGAGGTTCATAAAATGCCAGAGTTAAAAACCCCTGCTCTCACAGATTACCTTCACATAAAAAACATGAAGAGTGGCTGTGTTCTTGTCTGATGACCCTGTCCACTGAAAGGCTTCAGTGTAAATGGCTGGCGTCCACCACACCAACTGCTGACCCCTCCCCCAGGGCTCATGGATCACGTTGTCTGCTAGTACAGAGTATTCCCAGTATTTTCTAATGTTATAAAATACTGCAGTGCTTTAAAAAAAAACAAAGGCCCAGGGACCGTGATGTGGTCAGATGTGACACTCAGCAAGGAAGGCTGCCCCCCTCAAGTGCCTCCAGCACCCTGACTGCAGGGCCAGTCGCCCACTTCCATCACACCCAACTGAGGGGCATCAAGACAGATGGCTCCTGTGTATCTCAACATTCTGCCCCAGGTGGAGATGCCCAATACTCTGCAAGCTCATCTGTGGACTGGACAGAGAAAATGAAGCACAGGATATCAGCCTGAGCCCTGACTTTCTAGCTGGGTCATGTCTCCAGTCACTTCCTGTCCCCGGGCCTCAGCGGTCCCCGGGCCTCAGCTGTCCCCATGGGCACAATGACAGGTCCAGACAGACCACTTGGTGAGTCCCATCCAGGCCTAACTTCCCAGCGTTTTCATATTACACTCTCCCAATTAGACAGTCAAAAGGTTTAAAATTCATTTGGTATAAAATTTCTACATCACAGTATAAAATCATAAATAACTGATTTTTCATTATTTTTAAAAGTTTGACAACAAACATCTGTGGACTCAAGGGGACTCTGGATATGGTAAGACACTAATCTCCTTGCACTGGAGACTTGCATGTTGAAACTGGCATTACTAGCCAGAAAGCTACCATCTCAAAGATGTCCAGAATTATCACTTATATATTTCTATCCAGATTTATCTGGGGAAGGTTTCATTCAAACAAACACACTCCAAGCCCCCAAGATACCAGGTTCCATGTACATACGAAATGTAGAACCACATGAACCCAGAGAATGCAAAATCTTTCAACACCAATCACTTTTAAATATGCTCCTAAAAACAGTCTGTGGCATGGGACCAGGTCAGATGTCTGGGTGAGAAAGTCTTACTTTTGAGCAAGTGGAATGAAAGGGGACCCCTGAGACATGATCTGGACAAGATTGCCATCCACCAATCTTCTCACCATATCGTCTTTCAAAAAAATTACCCCATAACAAAATAAGCAGTGCAAACCAGGATGTTAACTGAGAAAGAGGAGGGGAAAGAGCAAGAGAAAGGAAAAAAGTCTGAACTCACCGGGACTGTGGCAATCCTTTTTTACTGAGATCTGCCCTCACACGTTCTCCTACATGTCTGTAAATTTCCACTAAGCTGTTTATTGCTGCATCTCGAACCTAGATGTAAAAGAAGAGATCTTACAGCTGCTCTGTGTCATTCCCAGCGCTTCCTGCTGTGGACACAACAGGCTATCCAACACCCCAAGTTCATCACCCACTCACCAACGGGACTCTGAACACAACCCCTGCGAGACGCGGCATGGGACAAAGCCGTGCCGTGACAGCTCTGACTCTGTGGGTACAGCTCCAGAGAGCACGGAAAAACTCAGATCCCAACCCTGTGTCCATGTTAAAGTCTACACCCCTCAGTTCTTTTCATCCTTTAAGATGATGTCTGGAAACTAGAAATTTCAGACCAAAGTGGAAAACACTACAAATAAGTGAATCATTCTAAAAGTAAAACACCATGTAAAGCATTCTGGATATAGGCCAATTAAATACTTAGCAACAGAAAAGTGTGGTAAAGGTTACACAGCACCTGTATTCAAGAAGTGCAAAGTTCTAAAAGGTAGATGGGAAAAAAGTCCATAAATTCTACATTTAATACAGGACAGGATGTAATAAATGTTATACAAAAGAGTACAGAGAGCTCACACAGTAGAGGGGAGTGAGCACACCAGAGGATACCAAGAAACAGTTTATGGAAGAAGAAGGAACCACTTAAAATGTGCTTAGAAACACAGCTTTTCAGCAGGAAGAAATGGGATGACACAGGCTCCAAACAAGGTAACCAGCCAGTGCAGAGGCGTGAAGGCGGAGCAGCATGGCGTAAGCTTCAGGAAGCTCAAGGCAGCAGTCTGGCCAAACACAGACAGGGGGAAAGAAGGTCCAGATAAATAAGGCTCCAGAGACAGGATGAACGTTATTAAAAAACAAAACAAAACAGAAAATGGGGGAATTTGAATATGGACTGTGTATATACCAAACATAAGGCTGGTGCAAAAGTAACTGGGATTTTGGATTGTTGAACTTTGCCATTTGATATTGGAATACATTCCTAAATAAATGTGGTTGTGTTATACATCATTTTAATGCACATTTCTCATTTTGTTTTATTGCTAATGTTATTATAATGTTTTATTACATGTTATTTATATTTATTTTAGACTATATAAATGATGTCACACAAAAAGTAAATTTGAGTAATTTTTTATTTGAGTTCAAAATGGGTCCTAAAACAGTGCAGACAACTTGCAACATCAGCAACACATCTGGCCCAGAAACTGTCAATGAACATACAGTGCAGTGGTGGTTCAAGAAGTTCTGCAAAGGAGACAAGAGCCTTGCAGATGAGGAGTGCAGTGGCCGGCCATTGGAAGTTGACAACAATTAACTGAGACCAATCATCGAAGCCGATCCTCTTACAACTACAGAAGTTGCCAAAGAACTCAACGTTGATAATTCTATGATCATTCAGCATTTGAAGCAACTTGGAAAGGTGGAAAAGCTCAGTAAGTGGGTGCCTCATGAGCTGACCAAAAATTTAAAGAAAAAAGCTGTTGTTTTGAATTGTCATCTTCTCTTATTCTATATGACAACAAACCATTTCTCAATTGGATTGTGATGTGCAATTAAACCCCTGGAGAATAAAATGGCAACCCACTCCAGTATTCTTGCTTAGAGAATTCCATGGACAGAGGCGCCTGGCAGACAATTAAAAGTGGATTTTATACAACAACCGGCAATGACCAGCTCAGTGGCTGACCTGAGAAGCTCCAAAGCACTTCCCAAAGCCAGACCTGCACCAAAAAAAGCTCATGGTCACTGTTTGGTGGTCTCCTGTCCGTGTGATCCACTACAGCTTTCTGAATTCCAGTGAAACCATTACATCTGAGAAGTATACTCAGCAGATTGAGGAAATGCACTGGAAACTGCAATGCCTGCAGCTAGAGTGGGTCAACAGAATGGGCCCAGTTCTTCTCCACAACAATGCCTGATCACATGTTGCACAACCAAAGCTTCAAAAGTTGATCAAATTGGGCTATGAAGTTTTGCCTCATCCACCATGTTCACCTGACCTCTCACCAACCGACTACCACTTCTTCAAGCCATCTCTACAACTTTTTGCAGGGAAAACACTTACAAACCAGAAGGAGGTAGGAAATGCTTTCCAAGAGTTCGTTGAATCCCAAGGCATAGATTTTTACGCTACAGGAATAAACAAACTTACTTCTCATTGGCAAAGTATGTTGATTGTAATGGTTCCTATTCTGATTAATAAAGACATGTTTGACCCCAGTTATAATGATTTAAAATCCATGGTCCAAAACTGCAATTACTTTTGCACTAACTTAATAGTCTATCAATGTTAAATTTCTCAGATGTGTAAACAGCATGTGACTATATAAAAATCTCTGTTATTACATAGGAGTAAAAAGATGTGTGCTAGATACTTTCAAATGGTTCAAAAATAAAAAGTATTTCTCTGTGTATGTGTGTGTATATGTGTGCATAAGTATCCATGCTGAGTTATAAAACAAATGTGACAAAATGTTAAATGGTAAATATGGCTGTTCACTGTACTACCCTTTCCATTTTTCTACAGATATAAAATTCTGCCAGTAAAAAAAGGTGGAAAGAAAAAAACTTTTTAAATCCAATGAATTCAAGGCCAGCCTGTGGGGGGTACCCAGGGGAAGAGAGCAGGCATAGACAGGAGAACAACATGATTCCAGATTTGGTCTCAAGCAATGAAATCAAAGAAACAGAGAGTGAACAAGAGAAGGAAGTAGGAATACAATTTACAATCCTGAACATTGCAAGTCACCCTATGATTAATAGTAGTGCATGAAAGGTAATTTTACTCACATGTCTCCCCTGTGATAGATAGGCAAATTCCAGGTTCTTACTATCTTCTCACCTAAAACTTGATGCTATGTACCAAATAGTGTATGTGACACCCCCCAGCCCCCGAAAAAATTCCTCTGTTGAAACCCAACATGACTGTAGACAGACAGGGCTGGTGAAGAAGGTAATTCAGGTTAAATGAGGTCGTAAGAGTGGGCCTGATACGACAGGAGGGCTGTCTTTATAAGAGAGCTCTGTGTCTGCAAAATGGGAGGAGAATCCTCACCAGAGCTGGTCATACTGGCACCCTGATCCAGGACTGCCAGAAACAAGTTTCACTTGTTCAAGCCTCCCCGTCTATGGTATTCTGCCATAGTAGCCTGAGCTGAATAACAGAGATTACCAGATTACTTTGGAAAGGAAATAATTTCTGATGTCAGTAAACATTTTCACATTAAGACATGCACATCTAACAAAAGCAGTCAATGCCACTGTCTGAAATCAATGACAGGCGCATCACCACTGCTTACTTTCTAGTCATGATATCTGCTCAGAGCCAGAGAAGATCACACTGGGGAAACTCTTTAAAGAGCAATCAATATCCTGTCTGTTACTTACAAGTCAGGGCTGTAAAGAGTTTAAGGGATTTAGTGGAAAAATGACTAGCCTTCTAAGTGGAATAAGTCAGACAGAGAAAGGCAAATACTGATATCACTAATATGTGGAATCTAAAAAACACAACAAACTAGTGAATAAATCAAAAAAGAAACGTTTGTATAGAGAAAACACACTAGTGGTTGCCAGCGAGGAGCAGGAATGGGGCAGGGGCAATATAGGAGTGGAAAGGGGGTTATTATGGGACTACTGTATGAAATTGTGTGTGTAACTTCTGAAAACCGTAAAGCACTATAGAATTTAAAGAATCACCTTATTCAGTCAATCAATCAACAAAATTACTAGCCTTAGAGTCAAAGTAGCCCTCAGGACCTACTTGGCCATTTAGAGACTGTATAACGTTAGACAAAATATTTAAACTCTTTTAATCTCAATTCTCTCCTTCATAACTGGAAGGTTGCTTTGAGGTTAAAAAAAATAATGGACTCAACTCAACGAATATTTGACTGCCTATTAGGTGCCAAACTAGGGTGCCACACGGCCCAGGCAGGGAACACGATGGGCAGAGCAGGGTGGGGGGACGAGGACACAGGACCCCGGCAGGGGATCCCGAGGGCAGGGGGCAGGAGAGTGCGGCCTCAGGCAGGCAGCTACCAGCAGGCCGCCAGCTCGTGGCCGTGGGGGCACGCATACGGGGTGCTGCAAGCACGGCTCTGCCTCACCCTCACTCTTCGGAGAACACTCAGAAACACACATCTCCCAAATGTAAAACTGTCCGAAGTCCAAAAGTAAAAACCACCCTGCAGACACGTGTATGGACACACACACGCACCCACCTGTAGACCGAAATTCAAGTTCAGGTCAGCCGTTTGTGCCCCGTGGTCCTGAATATGAAGCACTCAACACAATGGCTGGTGGAGCTGGTATTATCTACATCTTTCAGACTAACAACCTTAGCCTTCAAATAACTCCTCTTCAGGCTCAGAAAGCTACAGGGTCAGTTAAATGACCCTCGATTCAAGAATCACAGAAGAACAGACTGTGTGTGGCACTATCAAGTACTGTAAAGCAGCTGAGAAGACAAGTGTCCCTAAAGCAAGTCAATTAAGGCTGAAGGGGCAAAGCAGTGTTCACCTCTACATGCAACGGTGGAGATCCTGGCCTTGCTTCTGGCCACCCGCAGGCTCACCTTGCAAAGGAACCCCAACAGGTCAGACCACTCAGGGAGCAAAAGACAAGGGCCCCAGGACGTGCCTGTCACTCCGCCTCACGCCGCGCCGCCTCACCCCACTGCGCCTCACTCCTCACCCCACTCCACCTCACTCCGCCTCACCACACTCCGCCTCACTCCTCACCCCACTCCACCTCACTCCGCCTCACCCCACTCGGCCTCACTCCCACTCCGCCTCACTCCACACTCCACTCCGCCTCACTCCCACTCCGCCTCACTCCACACCCCACTCCGCCTCACTCCACACTCCACTCCGCCTCACTCCACACTCCACTCCGCCTCACTCCAACCCCGCCTCACTCCACTCCGCCTCACCCCACTCCGCCTCACGACACTCCGCCTCACGACACTCCGCCTCACTCCACACTCCACTCCACACTCCACTCCGCCTCACCCCATTCCGCCTCACTCCGCCTCACCCCATTCCGCCTCACTCCTCACCCCATTCCGCCTCACTCCTCACCCCACTCCGCCTCACCCCACTCCGCCTCACGACACTCCGCCTCACCCCACTCCGCCTCACTCCACACTCCACTCCGCCTCACTCCACACCCCACTCCGCCTCACTCCACACTCCACTCCGCCTCACCCCACGCCGCCTCACGACACTCCGCCTCACTCCAACTCCGCCTCACGCCGCACCGCCTCACTCCACTCCACCCAGATGTGAGTGGCAGGAAAGAGGCTCCCTACACAGCCTGAAACTCAAGGGGAAGCCTCACTCTCAGGGAAAAGGAGGGCCCCAGAAACCCCTGCAAGGCCAAAGTCACCCCGTGCCCCATAGCCACCAACCCACCCACTTCTCAGGTGCTGGTCAAACCCTCACCAGGGACGTCATTCCCCCACCCGCCCGGCACCCACGCACAGCCAGCCCAGCCCAGGGCCGGCTGCAGAGAGCGCTGAGATCAACACTGGTCCTCAGGCTCTGCAAGATGGTTTTAGGCTCAGAAGATCAAACTCCTCAGGAAAACAGCAGACGGGGGTGGGGGCCTGCAGACACCATACCTCACTGCCTGAGGCCAGGTGGGCAGCTCATGAAGGTATATCAGAGGTTTTCAGGCAGAACTGGAGTTTCCCCTATCTGGCAGAAAGTGAAAGTGAAGTCGCTCAGTCCTATCCGACTCTTTTCAACCGCATGGACTGTAGGCTACCAGGGTCCTCTGTCCATGGGTTTTCCAGGCAAGAGTACTGGAGTGGGTTGTCATTTCCTTCTCCAATCTGGCAAGGGACTCCCTATTGAGCAAGTGTCTCCAGACTGCTGGCTGCCTTTGCCCTGTCCTCCTAGGCAAAAGACATAGGCCCTGTTCTGCAACCCACACCCCAAAGGAGGAAACCCTAACCTCAGCTAGGAAGGCAGCATCTCATGAGTGTAAAGCCACCCCATCCTCCTGTCCCTCCCCGGACCCTGGGCTAACAGAGGGGCCTGAGACACAACTCTCAACCACGAGATGACAGGAAACCTGAGGAAAGCTCCTGGAAAACGTCTCTCCACTTGGGGAAAGAGAAACGCAGGGAACACTAAACCACAGGAGACCCTCAGGGAGAAGTGCACTGGACTGGGCATTTAATGACATGAGGGAACGAGTCATTCCAAAGGAGCAGGAAGCGACAGTGGTGTTAAGATTAGGTGGAGAGCCCGTTCCTTTTGGAGGAGGCGAGAACTAAATCACCTGCTGTCTAAGATTTCCTTCAAAATCATCCCTTCAATACCTTTTGCTTCCACATGATGGGGTGGGGGAGCAAAAGCAATGTAAGTAAACTGGCCTCGTGTGGTCCACTGCTGAGGCTACGTGACAGCACCCGGGGTGCAGCACAGCCCTCTCTCCACTCAATCTGAGTGTGGACTTTTTGATACAAAAACGCTGAAACAGGAGAGGGACAGCGGAGCACCCCACTTTCATCTGCCAGGAGGGCCGGACACACACTGGACCACACCCGCCAGGCCTGTGAGCAGAGCTGCAGAGAAGGAAGCCCAGGCGGTGGGCAGCCCGGCAGAAGAGAGAGGCAGGCACAGGCCCGGGGACATCACGCAGCTGCTAACACACCCTGCGGCCTCCCTCCCTCGGGCCCCCTTCACGGGGATAATACACTGTCCCTGCTGCTGTCGTGGTTCTGAGTTACTTTCAGCAGCCAAAAGCATCCCAAGCCACACAGAGCCCGTGTGTGGGGTCACTCTGAGGAGCGGGTCACTGTACAACGAGACCACAATCAAAGGACTCACACCCTCTGGGGCAGAGTGACTACAGGGTTCACCTTAAAGGTAAATCCCACTGACACGAGGAGCCACGTGCAGGACCATGCAGAGCCCTCCATGCACGTGCGCACACACAGAGACAGACACACACACGCCGCCACCACCAGAGGACTGAGAGCCAGATGGAAGCTGACCATAACGCTGGGCGCCCAGTGCAGAGATAGCACCAGGAAGGCACAATGGCCTCTACCGCCTGAGATGGCCACAACCAAGAGGGGAAAGCCGTGCACAGAGCCCTGGAGAACCCACTCAGTCCTAAGGCAGTCCTGGGACGACAGAGAGGAGACAGGGTAGTCCGGGCCTTGATGGTTCAGAGCCCAGCAGGAGAGACGGACAAGAAAACGCAAGTGAAGTCAGGGGCACAAGCACATGGACAGACACCCCCAGGAAGGGGGGGCTAAGAGGGCTGGCGTCAGGGGAGCAGGCAGTGTCCCCGGGGTGGAGCTGAGGCTCAAGGGCCTGGGAGTCCACACGCACTCGCTCACGTGCAGAGAAGGCCTCCTCGGGCAGATGTGAACACACAGGCTCCTCAGATGCTCAGTGTGGGAAACTGGCTACAGATGCTGTCTACTCTAGATGGCCGATGACTGCCCACTGAGCCCGGCCTCACTGACCCCCTCAGCCTCCCGGGCCCAGCGTGAATACTCACATCACCTGCCAGACCAGAGTAAGCACCTGTGCTACACTTAGTCGCTTAGTTGAGTCTGACTCTTTGTGACAACATGGACTACAGCCCACCAGGCTCCTCTGTCCGTGGGGATTCTTCAGGCAAGAATACTGGAGTGGATTGCCATGTCCTCCTCCAGGGGATCTTCCCAGCCCAGGGATTGAACCCAGGTCTCCCACAGTGCGGCAGATTCTTTACCGTCTGCTGCTGCTGCTGCTAAGTCACTTCAGTCGTGTCCGACTCTATGCGGGTCGTAGACGGCAGCCCACCAGGCTCCTCTGTGCCTGGGATTCTCCAGGCAGGAACACTGGAGCGGGCTGCCATTTCCTTCTCCAGTGCACGCATGCACGCTAACTCGCTTCAGTCGTGTCCGACTCTGTGCGACCCTGCGGACAGCAGCCCACCAGGCTCCCCTGTCCACAGGGTTCTCTAGGCAAGAACACTGGAGTGGGCTGCCATTTCCTCCCCCCTTCAGCATCTGAGCCACCAGGTAAGCACCTGAGTGAGGAACAAAGCGCCTCAGCCAGCCTGGCTGGCTTTCCTGCTCTGCAGGACAGGAAACCATGTGGCAGGGGTCACAGCCTCAGAGTATGACCTGCATAAATTAGTTTTCCCTCAGAAAACAAAGTGGAGGCAAGACATTAAGGGGGCAAAAAGGCAAAACAGTTCATTTGGTAAGTTAGAATTTACTTTTTAAAAAGTAAATTCTGTTATTTTTAAATTAATGTTGCACAATAAAGCATGATTCAAAAAATATAAATATCTGAACATCACATTTCCAATGTCAAGTGTCCTCAATAAAGGTTGGGTAGAGGATGAATAGAAAGAAGAAAGTGGGTGCAGGCGAGAGAGACCAGCATAGCCGGGCATTGAGCAGGAATGGGCAGCACAGCAGAGCCCCAAAAAGGAGGCAGGAATGCAACTGGGATGAAGCCCAGAGACACGGAAGGAGGAGAGGGCAGGAAGCGTTCAGACCCCAGGCTCTGGGAGCTGAGCCGGGGGCAGTGAGAGGAAAGCAGGCTTGTCCACGGAGTGCCCTTCAGCTGCTGCCAGTCAAGGCTGAAACTCAGGTGCTGTTCCCAGCGTACAGTCGACCCCTGGACAATGCGGGGGTCAGGGCACAAACCCTCCACACATGCATGGTTCAGCCGCCTTGGATCCAGATTACCAGGGTCCATGCAGTGTAGCGGTATATCCTGTGAACATCCGCCTGAAGGTGGGCTGTGCGCTCTGAACCCATGCTGTTCAAGGGTCACGGTGTGCACTTCTGTAACTCCCGGCCCCACGTTAAGCCCCTTGATCTAAGCGGCCGTGTGAGCTAAGGTCACAGCCAGGGCCCTTGAGGACCCCAGGAGTGACCTAGAGAGGAACGGTGCCTCTGAGGCAGGCTCACCGCTCACCTGCGCCGCCCCCCGCCCCGGCCCCCGCCCTGACACAGGGGAGTGGTGCTGTGCTGTTTCTCAGTTCTTGTTTTATTTACATAAAACATCCGTGAGGCACCAGTGTGGCCACCACCCAAAGAAAGCATGGCACCTTCCCGCCGCCTCCGAGAAGGGCCCCAGGCCCTGTACAGCCCCCCTCCCGCTCTCTGGGAGGCGGCCACTGCTCCCTCCCCCACGCCCACCTCTCTGGCTACACAGATGGGGACCACAGTGTCCTTCCCCTGGGGGCTGGTCTGGATGATGTCACTTTACAGGCTAGTGGGGGCCCATCCCGACCTGAAGAGAAGAGCAGAGTGGCTCCCAGGTCTACCCAGGACCCCAGATTAACCCAACAACTGCAGACAAGACTGGAGCTAAGAGCTGAGTAAAGTCCCGCCCACACAGCACCAAACGCACCTGCACTCTGGGAGACTAGCACTTTACCTTTCTTGCTCAATACACTCACCTGGCTGTTGGGATCTCCTAGTAGGTTACATATATGTGGCACAATCTTGCTTAGTGTTAACGTATGAGCTCCAGAGCTGAAAACAAAAGGAATGCTTTACTGGTGGTGAAAACAGAAGACAGAAGGCCACCTCCCCTACCCCCACCACTATCTCTCACCAGGGCTCACTCCTCATCCTCCCTTACCTGCTTCCAAAATAAACACACACCCAAAAGCCCTCTGCACAGAGTCCAAGACTGCGAGTGCTTTTCACAAGTCTCCCCCCGCACTTGGGGTCCCTCCAAGCTGAAGCCCGAGCCTGTCCCACCGGGGTTCCCGCCATGCTGGCATCACTATTTGTCCCATGACGGTTCCTACTCTGCCTGACTCACTGTGCTCCCAGGCAGGTCCCTGGAGCCCTCCGCTAACCCTCTCCCTCTCCCCCACTGTGTGCAGTTCTCCGCTACAACAGACGTTCATGTAACAACCGCTTGATGAAAAGGCTGCAACGAACGGCTGAGAGGACACTGCCCTCTTGGAGAACAACTAAGCTACTGGCAACTGTTCACCACCATAAGCGCAGTCACAGACGTGCTCTCGCAATACAATTCTCTTTGACTACCCTCGGATTACTCCCTTAGGATAAATAAGTGAAACAACTGTTATCAAAGGCTAGAAACATTTTTTAAAAGCTTCACACATATGCCAAAATTAATGACCCTTAAAATCTAGCACATTAAGAGGCGAAAAAAGCCTACCAAGTAATGTAAACATTAAACTCTCCATTTTGTTTTTAAAAAAATAATAAAACTCTAAAGTCTGGAACAAAATGCTACATGTTAACAGTGATTATCTGAAGGTAGCAGAATTATAGACAATGATCACTTTCTTCTTCATGCTGATTTTCTGTGACATATACAGTAATACTTTCACAATCAGGAAAGGTGATCTGTAATTTTTAATCTTAAAACATCAACAGTCATTAAGGAAGCAAAACCATAAACTACATACACATCAAAATGGTTAAAATTAAAGACAGTGATAACAGTCAACGCTAGTTTCTGAAGAAACGAAATCATTCACACACTGATAGTGGGAATGTATAACAGTACAGACAACTATGGAAAATAGCTAAGAATTTCTCTTAAAAACTAAAACGAACTTGTTAAATAACCTAGCAATTGCACTCTTGGGCACTGACCCAAAATAAATGATAACTTCTGTTCAGGCAGAAACTGGTATATGCATGTATTCATAACAGTTTTATTTGTAATAACCAAAAACTGGAAGTATTCAACAGGTGAATGATTAAATACATTATGATACGTCTGTATCAGGGAATTCTACTTGGCAATAAAAAGCAATGAACTGTTCAGCTATAGCATACATGCAATCTCAAGGGAATTATGCTGTGAGAAAAAAACAAAGTTGATCTCAAAGGGTCACGTTCCATGTGATTCCATTCATGTAATATTCTTAATAAAATCTCAGAGCTGGAGAACAGGTGACTGGCTGGCAGAGGTTGGGGACTGGCTAGAACAGCAATGTGAGCATCCTGGGGTGGGGTAGCGGGCTGCCCGTGAACGTGGCAGCGAGTTACCTGGGGCTGCACTCGTGACGGAGCCGGGCACACACAGAACACACAGGACACATGTGTGTCACTGGAGGAACCTGAACACGTTCACATCAACACCGATTTCCTGGTCTGGACCCTGTACTACGTACTCGCAAGACAGCGGGCGGGTGCGAGGCACCTCCCAGGACGTTTCTCTACATCTTCCTATAAATATACGATGATTTCAAAGTTAAAAGTTACAAATACAAAAGCTTGGCCAAGGAAGCCCTCAGGCCCCACCCAGACTTACGCGTTGAGGGTGGCCACGAGGCAGAGACACGTGCCTTCCCGGGTGCGGAAGTTCTTGTGCTTGAAGCCGCCCAGCATCCGGTCCCACACGTACTGCAGAGGGCAGAGGTAAGGGGGGAGAGGAGGGGAGGAGGCTGCTGCAGCCCATCCAAGCCGGGGCCCCCAGGGCAGGGGCCTCACAACAGGTGCCATATCCCTCCCTGCCTCCACCAGCCCTCTGGGGAACTTTTTGGAAAATGGTAACATAGGTTTCTATATCAAGCTAAAACCTTTCAAAACACATTCCTTTATGTAATTGCATTTAATTTTCCCGACAACCCTGAAAAAGAGGTGGGACTGTCCCCAGTTTCCGGGTGGGGAAAATGAAGTAGAGGCGGGGTGACTTACCAGAGGTCACCTGCTCACGCTGCTCTCTAGGCCGGAAGAGCTGTGCCCACCACACCCTCTAACCCGCTCTGCTTCCCAGACTAGTCTAGGTTTTACCTGCCCTGGGAAAGCTTCTCCTCACACCATCTCACCCTGCCCCACCCCCCAACAATGGACAGCTGGACCAGTAAGACAGAGCTGTATCTCTGGCTGTCCGTCCCAGCAGCCCAGCTCACCAGCAGACACGGACCAGGGCTGCAGCCAGGCTGCCGATGGCCCTGACCTCACAGCTGCATCTTTTCAGAGACACAAAAAGTCAATTATGTAAATGAGCTTGAGTCTAAGAAATTAAACCAAGCACCCCATACCCATGTTAAGTTCACTAATTTATTCAAAGGTATACCCTCTGTAAATATTCCACTGGGGGGGGTAAGAGGGGCCAGATGAAATACCATAAATTTCTTTTCTCCGAAACCCATGGACACTTTGCAGGAACACCCTGGTCTCACCTGGGGATTAGCAGCCTGATCCATGATCTTCAGCAGCAGGGCCTGGTCTTGCTCCCTCACAGAGTCTTTAGCATCTCCCAGTCTGTCTATTAAACTCGGCAACACTGGAAATTAAAATGCAACTTGATCAAATCTACTCTGATAGCCCAAGGTCACCAACTGTGAGTATATCCATTAACAAGATATCTCAAAATCCTGGCCTATACGAGGCAGATCACTCTACACCCACCAACCTCTGTAAATCTCCTCCCATTCAAATTCATGGGAGATACTATGAGAATCTGCAAAAATCCTTTGCATGGACACACTATTTGTCTTCTTCCTTATGCCACCTCCCTCTGGGCAGTTCCCAATGTGTTTTTAAGCTGCTGGAATGTTATTAAAATGGATGTCAATGGAAGACCTTGGCAGCAAAGAGTCAACACAAAAGGAAATCCAGGTAAGAGAGAGAGGCCCCCGTGCATCTACTCGGGGGTGGACGAACAGACACTTAAGGCTCAGTCTGCTTTTCACCTTACATAACATCTCTGCATGCTCATTAGACAGAATGCAGCTATCCACCTGCCCTTCCTCTGCACAGCTTGAGTGAGCCATAGCTGCTGTTCCAAGGGCACTTGGATGTCAGAGGTCAACTCACTTTGCTTCTTCTAAAAGTCTATTAGAAATTTATTTTACAGAAAATAATCCTGAACAATTCATCTAACTTGGTATTAAATAATCAAATTAATAAAAATAAGAGGGATTTTCATTTGCAGATACACAGTTTATGGCAGAGTGGGAAGAGCTCATGACTGTATCTAAACATGCACATTGACCAAAAGTTAACAGAAATGCACAAATATATGTGTACCTGTCGTAACGAGAAATGCTAAAAGGAAAGAGCTAGGGCTTGTTGTGTTGTTATGAAAGCCCAGAGGTTGGGAATAAAACCGTCTCATAAACTTTGAAACCTGATGTTATATTTATTTCATTATTCTGACACTGTTTTCCCTTCAAAATAAAAGTAATCATTCACCACACACTTGAAATGACACTGACAACCAAAGTGAAAAAGGTCATAGTAACAATAAACTCTTTAAAAATACAGCTGCGTCGGATCTGTAAGACTCTCTAAGAGAAAAGGCAATGCCTCTCCAAGAGAAGGGTCAGAGGCAAACAGGGTTTGGTTGGCAGCACAGCATGATGGTAATTGGCATAAGAAATAAAAGTAATAGCTAGTCCTAGAACAGGAAGATTGGAAAAGAGCAGAAAGATATGGAAAGGGGGCGGGGATGCCAGCAGGCAGATCCAGAAGCCGCCCGAGGGGAGCGAGGGGAGCGAGGGCAGCGGAGCAGCATCTACAGATGCAGGAGGAGGTGGGGGCGAGCCGGGGAGAGCCGGCTAGAAAGAAAAGGCGGGGAACTGAACGAGGGCTGGCTACGGGGCGGGTACAGCCAAGTGCAGGGTATGGGGAGACCCAGTGAAGGCCGAGACGGGAGGAGAGAGCTCACCTGTACCGATCTGCGCCTTGAACCGATCCTGCAGCCGGGTGACCAACGCGGACAGGATGTCCATGCCCAGGAGAACCACCTGCAACGGCAAACAGTGGGCTCTCGTCAGCGGCCCATCGGCGGCTTGGCGCCCTCGCCCGCCGGCTGCAGGCGCGCCCCCGCATCTCTGGCTCAGACTCGGCCCGGGAGCCCGAGCGAGCGCCGACCCCAGGGTGAAGCTGGGTATCAGGAAGAGGGCCGCTCTTGTCCGAAAGGGCGGTTGACAGAGCTAATACGAGAGAGTCCTCGGCGAGACGCCACTCAAACACCGACGCCGCGAGCCGGCTCCGGGCGACAGCCCAGCAGGGCGGGAACTCCCGCCGAAGCCCCGCCCCGGCGGGGCGCGCGTATGCAAATCAGCTCGCGGCCGGCGCGCGGCCTTCTGGGTACCACTGAACGGCCTCTTGGTGACCTTCCGAGCCTCCGAAAACGAAGTGTTGGTGGCGAGCTTCAGAAGCCGTGATCAGTGGAGGTTCACCCGCTGCTGGGCGGCTGCGGCGGCACTGATGAGTTAGTCGCCACAAGTTTACCCAGTGTTGGCGCCTGCTACTCGCGCCGCACGCGAAAGCTCTGCCAACCATCCTTTTCTTGGGGTTGCGCTACTGTCCGATGAGCGCTTAGCGAGGGCAGTACTGCTAACGCCTATGCAACACGCCCGCACCGGCTAAAGCTCAGCTTTATCACGGTGCAATTTTTGGAAAAAAGAAAAATCTCTTTTTCCACGATCTGTTTGTTACAAGAACAGTTTCTTAAAGTGAAAATGCAGTCCTGGTAAAACCGGTAGATGGCGCTTAGAACTGACGGAATAGAGTTCGGAGTTTTCGCAATCCACATGCTTCCCCAAGAAATACCCCCGAAGCCTCTACTGTTCATTTCTTTGTCTCTTTCTTCTGGCGCCAGGATTGAATAAGAAGCAACCCACTACACTACTCTTGACCTTGAAAATCCCGTAGATAAGACAACCTGGCAGGCTACATACAGTCCGTGGAATTACAGAGTCAGAAACCACTGAGCAAAACCCCCGCGCCGGGCACCTGCTCGCGCCTAATTGTTTTTAGAGTACCTGTGTTCTCTTTTACAGTTACACAGGTAACTGGGGACTCTTAACCCCCCAACTCGCCCTCGCCACCTCGCTCTACCATTAAAACGAGAGGCCTACAAGCTGTGTGTTTGTGTGTGTGTGTGTGTGTTGCTCAGTAGGAAGCACTCTTGCATTGTGCAACTTTATTAAACATAGTTCAGAAACGACCTGGTGTTTATATAGAACCAACGAACAAAATTGCGGTGATGATAATTATCCTTTACCCCAGATAATGATGAGTCCTTGAATCTGCCTGCCCTTGTTTTGCGATCAGTAAAAGTAAAAACAGCAGGCTTTTCTATTCAGCTTTAAAGTCACTGTTTCAACACAAAGGAATCAAAATTTTCCCATTAATAACCACAATACACATACTGTCCTTGTAAGGGATTGGTGACTTGAAGATATTAAAAGGGCATAATCTTTTAATTTTTGTATAAAGAGAACATTGTTTTGTGACAGGTTTTTTTAAAAGCCTATAACAGTAAAAAAAAAAAAAAAAAAAAAAAAAACATTTTAATGACTTCACTTATGAGCTACAGAAGATAAGGAATCATGCATTCATTTCCTTCCAAAGCCCTAGAGTAGGGAGATAGCTAAAGAGTAGGGGGAGTAACCGGTACAATGGGAAAAGCTTGACAAAGGGTACTGATACCTCAGCCAGATCTTCAAGGTCAACATCAACGGCCACAAATCAGGCTGGAGGTGTGTATGCTTGCTATGTGATAAAATGGGGCTTTAGGTCTGTGATCCTTAGCCTGAAGACCCACAAGCCCAGTCGAATAACAGTATCAGATCCCCACAGAGGGACAGCCTACAAAATATCTTACCATACATCTCAAAACCATCAAAGTCAGCAAAAAGAAGGAAAGTCAAATTTCCTTCCTCCTTGTCACTGCCAAGAGAAGCCTAGGAGACAAATAGAGTGTGAGCTTCTTAGGTTATGCCTGCCAATGCAAGAGACGCAGGTTAGATCCCTGGGTTGAGAAGACTCCCTGGAGGAGGAAATGGCAACCCACTTCAGTTTTCTTGCCTGGGAAATCCCATGGACAAAAGAAACTGGTGGGCTACAGTCCAGGGGGTCGCAAAAGAGCTGCACAGGACTTAGCAACTGAAACAGCAAACCCTAGATGGAAGCCTGGGATAGATAAAGGACATTAGATAGAATTTTTAAAGACCCGAATAAACTGTGGACTTCAGTTAATCACAACCTAACAATACTGTTTTATTAATTTCAACAAATACACCATACTAGTGTCAGACAGTGATATATGATGGGGAGGCTCGACATGGGATAGATACATGGGGGACTCTACTATCTTTGCAATTTTTCTGTAAATACAAAACTTCTAAAAATTTAAGTTTATTTTTCAAAAAAAAGAACAAACTCTCAATCATTAGGAACTGGCTTTTCCTTGATGAAACCCTAAGCATGTGTCTGGGTGCACCACTGGTTGGAGGGGAGAGTGCTATTCATTATAGAAATATTAATAATGGACCTCAGTTCTCACCACATCCCTTCAGAATTCCCACAAGACCGTGATGTAAGAGGACTATGGTCTTTTCAAATATGACAGCCCATGTCAGTTTACCCACTTGTGGAATTTGGGAAAACAAACTTTAATCTTTTCCAGGTTGGAGGTTTACTGCCAGGTCCGAGCAGAGCAGGCCTGACTAAATCCTGGGCAGCAATATTCCCAAAATTCCCACCCAGACAGACTGGGGGAGTCCAGAGACTGCTCCGGAAGACAAGGCTGATGGATGCAGCAAGCCCCAGGGACCGAGGATGGAGAGGCCAGAGCACAGTCCCAGACACCTTCACAGAAAAACAAATACCACCCCCCAACACTTGTCTACTTCACCCTTAGTCACGGCCCCAGTGGGGGCAGGAAAGGAGAGGAAACCCACAAATATTTATCTTCACAGTTCAGGCCCTTCTCCTACATTCCCATTTCTCTATTGAAGAAAGGGAGAATTGAATAAAGTCATTGCACAGAAGACAACTCTAATGAGGAGCTGTGAAACCTCTCTGTGCCTCAGTTTTCTGACCTGTTAAATGGGGACACAGTAACAGCTACAGTAAAGGGCACTGTGTGCCCATGAAGTGCTTGCGATAGTGCTTGGAGCATGGAAAAGGCCAGGTGACCCAGACGATAGCTGTTAGCCCCAAACCATGGTCACCCAGTGCAGGGGTCAAACACACTGATTCAGGTCAGTGGAGGCCATGCCTAGGATTCCTGGGAAGAGGGCCTGGGCTGGCAGAGGAGGCTTTCCAGAGGGGTGCACTGCGCAAGGCTAGTGAGCTGTGAAGAACTGGCCTCACACTAAAGGAAGAGAGGACCTCCCAGCAGAGAGAAGAGTGAGGGGCGAAGGTGGGCAGAGTGAACAGCCGAGGACTTGGGAGGGGACAGGGGAGGCAGCCCCAGAAGGGCCTCAGACGCGCCTTAAATACAGCGCGGGAGCCAAAGCAGAGCTGCCATGTACAGGAGGGGTGACCGGGCAGCGCCCACCGCGCGGGGGATGACAGGACACCGCCCACCGCGCGGGGGTGACAGGGGTGACAGGGCAGCGCCCACCACGCGGGGTGACAGGGGTGACAGGGCATCGCCCACCACGCGGGGGTGACAGGGGTGACAGGGCACCGCTCAGCACGCGGGGGTGACAGGGGTGACAGGGGTGACAGGGGTGACAGGGCAGCGCCCACCACGCGGGGGTGACAGGGGTGACAGGGCAGCGCCCACCGCGCGGGGTGACAGGGGTGACAGGGCATCGCCCACCACGCGGGGGTGACAGGGCATCGCCCACCACGCGGGGTGACAGGGGTGACAGGGCATCGCCCACCACGCGGGGGTGACAGGGGTGACAGGGCACCACCCAGCACGCGGGGGTGACAGGGGTGACAGGGCAGCGCCCACCGCGCGGGGTGACAGGGGTGACAGGGCATCGCCCACCACGCGGGGGGTGACAGGGCATCGCCCACCACGCGGGGTGACAGGGGTGACAGGGCATCGCCCACCACGCGGGGGTGACAGCGGTGACAGGGCAGCGCCCACCGCGCGGGGGTGACAGGGCAGCGCCCACCGCGCGGGGGTGACAGGGGTGACAGGGCAGCGCCCACCGCGCGGGGGTGACAGGGCATCGCCCACCACGCGGGGGTGACAGGGGTGACAGGGCAGCGCCCACCACGCGCGGGGGTGACAGGGGTGACAGGGCAGCGCCCACCACGCGCGGGGGTGACAGGGGTGACAGGGCAGCGCCCACCGCGCGGGGTGACAGGGGTGACCGGGCACCGCCCACCGCGCGCAGACGGCCGGGAGAGAAGGGCGCAGGGTCGGCTCACGCCCCTCACTCCACCCACAGTTTTCACGAAACCAGCAATCCTGCATGACCCTGCCTCCTCCAATATTCTATCTGATTTTACGTTTATGTTTGTGTCCCCAGCTAAATGTCCTTGAATGTAAGGAATACCATGCCTGGCATTTCCTTGAAACTTCCATAATGCAGAGCATGATACTGGATTCATGGTAAGTGATAATAAACCCCTACTTTACTAACTAGTAATGAATCAGTTTGGAACAGATGTGTTCAAGGGCTAACACAGTTCCGATCCTGCAACTTTTAAAAGGAGGTAATAATGGCTGACTAACTCAGGCCACCCCTCATGCTAAAAACAACTACAAGTGTGGAATTTCACATAGAAGTACATCTGCTTGGAAACATGGGAGAACTAAGAAGGCACAGAAAAACTACCAGGTCACAAAACATAAGAAAACTA
Source organism: Muntiacus reevesi (assembly GCF_963930625.1). Lineage (NCBI taxonomy): Eukaryota > Metazoa > Chordata > Mammalia > Artiodactyla > Cervidae > Muntiacus > Muntiacus reevesi. The sequence goes on along the minus strand of NC_089251.1, from coordinate 200,077,594 downwards.
AAATCCAGAGAGATAGGCCTGCAGTAAAGAGTCTATCTTTGCTCCAGGGCTGTTTATACACTGAAAAGGGGCAACAAGACGCTGAGAATCACTTGTGATAATCACTTGGGTCTAGAACATACATTCCAGAGACCTCAAACAACCCCCTTCACTTTGGGTTGGAAATCCAAATGCTATACATTTGGAGAGTGAACTGGAAATAAAACAGCCTCCAGATGTACTGCACACCAATTTTCAAGAAACTGGGTGACCTAGAAAAATACCAATCCCTGACAGCAGATAGAAATGATTTTATTAGATTGCTGGTGCCCTAAAACCCCTGGAAGATAAAAGCCCAAATCATTTCTGCATGGATAGAACGTAATTCTAGTTTAGTCCTCAATTTACTTCTATAAACAATTCTCAAACACAATGTCCAAAGTACAACCAAAGATAATCAGGCACGCAGGACAACTATAAACAAAAACTTGCAGAAATGAAGATCCATGTGAGGATAATTAGGAGCAGAATAATTCTTACTATGTATAAGACAAAATACTCAAGATTAAAATTAGGGGGACAGGTGCTTACTTTCAAAAAGTGACACAAATTTTTAAAAGAACCAAACAATGCAATGTCCAAAATTAAGTAATGGATGGATACACTTAAAAACATACTAGATATAGATGAAGAGGGAATCAAACGGAAAACCAAGTCTGCAGAAAAATTCCAGAATGAAGCCCAGAGAAACAAAAGGATGGAAAATTCAAAACAGCAGGTGAGAGCCTAAGCAGAGAGAAAAGGGAATTGACCTGAGTTCCAACGGAGAGGCCAGCAAAAGGGGACTGAGCGGGAGCTGACACCCGCCTGGGCACCGTGCCCACAACACACAGGAGCAGGAGCCGGAAGACACGTGCTGGTGAGAACGTGGGGGAGCTGGGGCTCTGGGTTCACTGTTGCTGGAAATGTACAGCTGGTACAGGCACTGTGGAAAATGGTATGGAAGCTTCCCCAAAAGTTAAACACAGAATCACCATGTGATCCAGCAATTCCACTTCTAGATATAAACCCCAAGTAAATAAAAGCAAGGATTCCAATAAATACTTGAACACTCACGTTCTGAGCAGCATTATTCCCAACAGCTAAATGGTGGAAATAGCCAGATTTTAATCCAAGGGTCAAACTGAACATCACAATTGATGAAATACTGAAAGCTTTCGCTTTGATACGGGGAACAGGACAAAAACGTCCAAATGCATCTTCTTTTCAATACTGTATCTAAGGTCCTCGCTAAAGCTTTATGGCAAGGGGAAAAATGAAAGGTATAAAACTCACAGAGAAGAAGCAAAATTGTCAATATTAATGGAAATTGTGACTAGAAAATCCAGAAGATCTACAGGTATACTATAAGTGAGTTTAGCAAGACTGATAAAGTCAACATAGCAAAAAGGAAAAAAAAAATCAACTACTTTTCTATACTAATAAGTCACAAAGGAAAATTTTCAAGCTCCCATTTTTAATTGCATAAAAATTAACACCTAAGAATAAATCTAGCCAAAATAATTCTCTACTCCCAAAGCTACAGAGTAATAAAAAAAAAAAAAATTAAAAATGACTAAAATAAACGGAAGGAGAAACTACAGGTTGGAATACTCAATACTGCAAAATTTCCATTTTTCCCAAATTGACCTACACACAAAATTTCACTCAAAATCCCAACTGTAATTTACCTTTAGGAAGTTCACAAGCTGATTCCAAAATCTATGTGGAAAGGCAAAGAACAGGACACAATATGGTAAAACTCACTCCCACAGGAAATCAAGATTACTACAGCAGAGCAGACAGACAGAGACTTGTGCAGCAATGGGCCCTTTTATGACAAAGTAGGCGTCACACTGGAATGAGAGCCCTGGGTCAACTGAATGTCCATCTGGAATAAAAAAGCAACAGACTTCTATCTCAACCCATACATAACAATGAACTCCTGGTTACAGATCTAAGTGTGGGAAACAACATAATAAAGCTTTTAAAAAGTAAAATAAATAAATAAAAATTAAAAGTGACATCAGAAAACAGCTTCATGATCCCCAGATGGGGAAACATCAGGGCACAATAGACAATAAAACATTAAAGGAGAAATCCATGCACAGGGCCACATTAAAATTGGGGACCATGGTACACTGAAATATCTTACAGAAGTAAAAGGCAAGTCATGACGTATTGGAAAACAGTATTAATAAAACAAATAAACAACTACAACAGGCTTGATTCTGGGATACATAGAGATCATCTACAAGCCCAGTCAATAGACAACCCAGTAGAAAAACGGGCAAAATATTTGAATAGGCCCTTCACAAAAGATATCAATGTTCATAAATATATGAAAAGTTGTTCAACCTCGATTACTTGTCAGAGAAACACAAGTTACTGGACTGGCCAAAAAGTTCATTTTGGTTTTTCTGTAAGATCTTATGGAAAATCACAAATGAACTTTTTGGCCAACCCAATAAAATATAATGAGACTACTACATACTCCCTGCATGGCTAAAATTAAAGACCCACAGACCAAGTGTTGCCAAGAATGTATTACCACGTAACCTCTCACACGTACGTGCTGGAGGAATATAACCTGGTACAACCAACACTTTAGAAAAACATCTTGGCATAGCTCCCAAATGTGAACGTACACATATGCAGCTATCCCACTGCTAGGCATCAGTTCAGTTCAGTCGCTCAGTCATGTCCGACCCTTTGCGACTCCATGGACTGCAGCACACCAGGCTTCCCTGTCCATCACCATCTCCCGGAGTTTACTCAAACTCATGTCCATTGAATCAGTGATGCCCTCCAACCATCTCATCCTCTGCCGTCCCCTTCTCCCCCTTCTGCTAGGCATATGCCGAACAGAAATGCACGCACGGGTACAACAGGTGAAATGCACAAAAATGCTCAGAGCAGCCCCATCCATAACAGCCAAAAACTAGACATCCAGATGCCCATCTACTGTAGAATGTGAAACTTGTGGTTTTCATACTAGGAAGAACAATAAACAATCAAAATAAATGAATCAAAGCTACCCTCAACAATACAGATATATCCAACAGTGAGTGAAAAGGCCAGATGCCAAATATATACAAACATAAACTCTAATTTTAAGGTGCATGTTTAGATGGTAAAACTAAAAAGGAAAGCAAGAGAGTGATGCCACAAATGTTAGGAGAGTGGTAAGTTTGGGGAGTGCTGACAATACTCCAGTTCTTGTCCTGAGGAGCAATCAAACCGCTGTTAGCTTCAGGACAATTCATTAAACCGTGCCTTTGTACACTGTGCACTTTCTACATACAGTTCCAATTATTTTTGAGGTTTTTAAAACTAGAAAAGTGGGAGTGACCCGGACCACTCAACCTACACGTAAGTCTGTGACAAGTGGCTGGGACCTCTTGTCCAAGTACCTTACTTGCTTACAAACTACACCCCAAAGCCCCAGCATGGAATCTACCACAGTTCTCTCTCCACAGTGGCATCTGCTTAATAATAGAGAAAGAAATACTAAATCTTTTTCCTCCAAAAAAAATGTCCATAAGGGAGAAGGAAGAACAGGTCACTTCCTGAGTCATGGGAGACTGGATTAGCTGGAGTAACAGAATTATACTGCACTCATATTGTACTTTATTGTTTTTAAGGTACTTTTGGATGAATCTGAATAATCTCAAAATAACGTGAGGTGTGGAACATATTACCCTTATTTTGAAAATAAGGAAAATTTTAAAAGAGGTAAAGAGACTTACCTAAGGTAATAAAGTTCACAGTGATTGAACTGAGAAAGAAAAGCCTCCTGACTTGATCAAGGTCATTATCGCTACAGCATAATCACAGTATCACAAAACCCCATCTTTTAGTCTTCTTTGTCTTTTTCTAGCTAGCTGAAGACCTTAAGCAGGCCACATTTCTCCTCTGCCAATGCCAGAGATAGAGTTGGTCTCAGCTCCAAACATGTTTGATGCTCTGATAAAGCCCCCAACAGGAAAAAGTCCAAGGGCGCTGTGAGCACAGACCTGGATGTGAATCCCTACTGTGCCACATCTTCAGTCCAGCAGAGACGCTCAATCTCCAGGCGTCACATGCTTCATCCATGAAGTCAGAGTAATCACACGTCTACCTCAAAGAGTGCACAGGAGGGTTAAAGGTTTTAACAAAATGCCTGGCATGCTGTAGGCACTCAGTAAGTGTCTGTTCCCTTCTTCACGAGAGCAGCACAATTTTTTTTTTTAATTTCTGGCTGTGCTGGGTCTCTGCAGGGGCTATTCTCTAGTGGCAGTGGCTTCTCCGGCTGCACCGCGAGTGCCTCAGGGTGCAAGGGCTTCAGCAAGCGTGGCACACGGCTCCGTGGTTGTGACTCGCGGGCTCTAGGGCACAGGCTCAGGAGTTGTGGTCCACAGGCTTAGTCGCCCCACGGCATGTGGGATCTTTCCGGACCAGGGATCGAACCTGTCCTGCCTAAACTGGCAGGTGGATTTTTAACCACTGGATCACCAGGGAAGTCTCGAGAACACTTTCAAAAAAACAAAGCACAGCCCTCTGAGGAAAGAGAGGAACAGTCCGGGCCGGGGAGTCGTGACCCTAAAGAAGAAAATGAGGGGCCTGAAATCTCATCACCCAGCTGTCAACAGTCCTCTTCTTCTTTGTCTGTTAACCACACCATGAAGCATGCAGGATATTAGGTTTGACCAGGGATCAGATCCAAGTCCCCTACAGTGGAAGCACAGAGTCTTAACCACTGAACCACCAGGGAAGTCCCCCAAGTACCAATATTCTGACGACTACCCCTCAAGACATCTTGCATGCACACATATGCACATGTGCACTATGGATTTTACATAAGTGGGTTCATATGCATGGAATTAGCCCCAAATCAGTACACAGCGGTCCACAACCCCACTCTCAGGGGCTGGGTGTACCCTGTTGTATACAGGCATCAGGGTCACCGGACCATCCGCCAAGCCCCAAATGACAGTCATCATTTTAATCAATACTTCGGCGAATACACACTTTAACACACTACCTCCTTAGGCTGCGTTCTCCCAAAGAACACACACTGTACACTTGATTCCCACTTTTTTTTTGCCACACCATGTGGCTTGCAGGATCTTAGCTCTTCAGCCAGGGACACAACCTGCGCCCGCTGCAGTGGAAGCACGGCGACTCAATCACTGGGCCGCCAAGGAAGCCCCAGCATTACTCTTACCTTCATGTGTCGGTGCCCTGAGGGGCTACAGGAGGCTCACCCTATACATTTTTTGTTATTGTCACTGTTGTTATTTTAAGACTCTACACTGCAACCTTATTAAATAAGGAAGAAATTCAGAGAACTCTTACAATGCGCTCATTTTCAATTCCAAGAATAAGAGCACAACACACATACTCAAGAAGAGAGTGACAACAGTCAATGACCCTGCGTATTCACGTGACACGGGAGAGTTCTTCACCCAAACCTGCTGTCCCACAAGCAGCACCAGGGAGTCCGGGGTCACCCATGCCGACCAGATGACACTGGGCAGCCCGAAATCTAAATCCCTCTTCTGTAATGGCCTCCAGAGACGGTTTTTGAGCACAAATTATAAATAATTGATATTAGGTGAGTGGGACTAATGAAGTGATAGGCTTGATACTACTGCTGCCCACATACTGGGGTCTTACCGTTAGAAAGAAACTTCAGGGACTTCCCCAGTGGTGGAGAGGCTGAGACTCCATGCCGCCAATGCAGGGGAGCCAGCTTCAATCCCTGCTCAAGGAACTAGACCCACGTGCTGCAACTAAGAGCTGGTGCAGCCAAACAAATAAGTAAAAAGTTTAAAAGAAAGAAAGAAACTTCAGATCATCCATCTCAAACCACTTCATTTTACACAAAAGCATTAACAGGCCCAGTGAGGCCAGGAGACCAGGGATGAACACAGATTCAGGCAGTCAATAACCTTTGTTTAAAAATCTGGACCAGCCCAATACAACCTTCAGCAGGGACAGGAATTTTCCGTCAAGATCTATACTGTCCAAGTCAGTAGCCACCAACTACAGGAGGCTACTGAGCAAGTGACATGTGAATGGGAAAAAGAATTTTAAATTTTCCTTAAAACATTAATTTACTTAATGTAACTTTCAATAGCCACACATGGCTACCATGCTGGCCAGCACAGCTCTAGGCCGCTGGGGGCAAATTCCAGCAGGGAGAGATGAGGCAGCCTTGTAACCATGGAAACCTGAACTCCTCTACAAGTGCTGCTTACGCGATCCTATGTGAGAATCAAAGTTAGTGTGGCCAGATCTCCAGATTTTAAACACTGGCAACTATCTGAAAACTATGAACAGAGGTTTGTGACATTGTACAGGAGGCAGTGATCAAGACCATCCCCAAGAAAAAGAAAGGCAAAATGGTTGTCTGAGGAGGCCTTACAAATAGCTGAGAAAAGAAGAGAAGCTAAAGGCATAGGAGATAATACCCATCTGAACGCAGAGTTCCACAGCAAGGAGAGATAAGAAAGCCTTCCTCAGCAATCAATGCAAAGAAATAGAGGAAACAACAGAATGGGAAAGACCAGAGATTTGCTCAAGAAAATGACAGATACCAAGGGAATATTTCATGCAACGATGAGCACAATAAAGGACAAAAATGGTATGGACCTAACAGAAACAGAAGATATTAAAGAAGAGGTGGCAAGTATACACAGAAAAACTATACAAAAAAGATCTTCACGACCCAGATAACCACGATGGTGTGATCACTCACCTAGAACCAGACATCTTGGAATGCAAAGTGGGCCTTAGGAAGCATCACTATGAACAAAGCTAGTGGAGGTGATCGACTTCCAGTTGAGCTGTTTCAAATCCTGAAAGATGATGTTGTGAAAGTGCTGCACTCAATATGCCAGCAAATTTGGAAAACTCAGCAGTGGCCTCAGGACTGGAAAAGGTCAGTTTTCATTCCAATCCGAAAGAAGGACAATGCCAAAGAATGCTCAAACTACCACACAATCGCCCTCATCTCACACGCTAGTAAAGTAATACTCAAAATTCTCCAAGCCAGGCTTCAGCAATACATGAACCGTGAACTTCCAGATGTTCAAGCTGGTTTCAGAAAAGGCAGAGGAAACAAAGATCAAATTGCCAACATCCATTAAATTCCAGAAAAACATCTACTTCTGCTTTATTGATTACACCAAAGCCTTTGACTGTGTAGATCACAACAAACTCTGGAAAATTCTTCAAGAGATGGGAATACCAAAACCACGTTTGGTATTACCTGCCTCCTGAGAAATCTGTATTCAGGTCAAGAAGCAACATGTAGAAACAGACATGGGACAAGAGACTGGTTCCAAATCGGGAAAGGAGTACTTCAAGGCTGTATGTTGTCACCCTGCTTATTTAACTTATATGCAGAGTACATCATGAGAAACGCTGGGCTGGAGGAAGCACAAGCTGGAATCAAGACTGCCAGGAGAAATATCAATAATCTCAGATATGCAGATGACATCCCTTCATGGCAGAAAATGAAGAGGAACTGAAGAGCCTCTTGAAGAAAGTGAAAGAGGAAAATGAAAAAGTTGGCTTAAAACTCAACATTCAGAAAACTAAAAGATCCCATCAGCAGACGAATGGATAAGGAAGCTGTGGTACATATACACCATGGAATATTACTCAGCCATTAAAAAGAATTCATTTGAATCAGTTTTAATGAGATGGATGAAACTGGAGCCCATTATACAGAGTGAAGTAAGCCAGAAAGATAAAGACCATTACAGTATACTAACACATATATATGGAATTTAGAAAGATGGTAATGATAACCCCATATGCAAAAAAGAAAAAGAGACACAGATGTACAGAACAGACTTTTGGACTCTGTGGGAGAAGGCAAGGGTGGGAAGTTTCGAGAGAACAGCATCAAAACATGTATTTTATCTATGGTGAAAAAGATCACCAGTCCAGGTTGGATGCATGAGACAAGTGCTCAGGCCTGGTGCACTGGGAAGACCCAGAGGGATCAGGTAGAAAGTGGGGTGGGAGGGAGAGATCGGAATGGGGAATACATGTAAATCCATGGCTGATTCATGTCAACGTATGACAAAAACCACTATAATATTGTAAAGTAATTAGCCTCCAACTAATAAAAATAAATGAGAAAAAAAAAAAAAAAAGAAAACCAAAAGATCATGGCATCCGGTCCCATCACTTCATGGCAAATAGATGGGGAAACAATGGAAACAGTGAGAGACTTTATCTTCTTGGGCTCCAAATCACTGCAGACGGTGACTGCAGCCATGAAATTAAAAGATGCTTGCTCCTTGGAAGAAAAGCTGTGACCAACAGAAACAGCATATTAAAAAGCAGAGACATTACATTGCCAAGAAAGGTCCATCTAATCAGGGCTATGGTTTTTCCAGTAGTCACATATAGACGTGAGAGCTGGACTATAATGAAAACTGAGCACCAAAGAATTGATGCTTTTGAACTGTGGTGTTGGAGAAGATTCTTGAGAGTCCCTTGGACTGCAAGGAGATCCAACCAGTCCATCCTAAAGGAAATCAGTCCTGAATATTCATTGAAGGACTGATGCTGAAGCTGAAACTCCAATACTTTGGTCACCTGATGCGAAGAGCTGACTCACCAGCAAAGACCCTGATGCTGCGAAAGACTGAGTAGGAGGAGAAGGAGACGACAAGAGGATGAGATGGTTGGATGGTATCACGGACTCAATGGACATGAGTTTGAGTAAGCTCTGGGAGTTGGTGATAGACAGGAAAGCCTGGTGTGCTGCAGTCCATGGGGTCACAAAGAGTCGGTCATGACTGAGCAACTGAACTGGACTATCTGAATGAATTTAAACGACTGGGAACTCCCCTCCAAAGAAACATTTCATGGGTCTAATCTGGCCAAAGACCCCTAAATCTGCAACCGCCCTCATCTATACCCACCTCATAAACATGAAATCAGGCACCAAAACATTCATGGTTGCCCAAGGAAGTAAACACAGATCCACCTGTTCCACATGGGCTTTTACAATTCTCCCAATACGCCCCTAAGCCAACCTCCACACCCATCTCTTCCAGCCATCCCCAGCCTGGCAGGCCTGCGGCTCTCCCAAATGCCCGGACTCTCCTAGGAGCCTCCCTGCTCCCCTCCTCCAAGCCGAGGTCCTAATCCTTCTGAGAGACCCACCCAGCTAGCCTGGTCCAGGAGTTCCCCTGGCCTCTGCCCCTTCACCTGCACTCCACGTCTCTGTCCAGTAAGACCACACACTCCTGAAGGCAGGGTGGTCCTCACACGGTCTCTCTCGGCCCCACCACCTCCTCAGAGATAACACACGAGTGGGGGAGGCGGGGTAACAGGGGAGATTACCTGTTTCCTTGCACACAGTCTCTTCACTGTCTTACTTAATCCTTACAATTCCCTGTGCCAAGCACCACACCTGTAAATATGTACACCTGTACTTCACAGATAAGGAAACAGGCAATGGAAAGGTCACTTGGCTATTATCTGGCTCAAATAATATTCATTAATCTATCAATCTTACAAAAGGGCAAAGGAAGAACATAAAGTTTATAAAGATGCTCCCAAAACAAAATCATTCTCGCGTGTACTCACTCCAGAGAACCATCTGCCTGCCTATGGCTGCACTTCTGGAAAAAAGTAGGTATTATTCTTAATAGCCAAAAGTTGGTAATAATCCAAATATTCATCAGCTGATGAATAAACAAACAAAATGTGGTAATCCATACAGTTAAATACCATTCACTATTCAACAATAAAGAGGAACAAACGTAATGATAGGTGCTATGTTATACATGAACCTTGAAAAGAGGATGCTAAATAGAAGAAATCAGACATAAAGCCTACATATTGTATGATTTCGTTTATATGAAAGGCTCAGAAAAGGTAAATCCCCAGAGACAGAAAATAGATAAATGGTTGCCTACAGCCCGGGGTGAGGATGGAGACTGACTGTAAATGGATAGAAGGGACTTTCAGAGTGATGGAGAAAAGTCCTAACGCTGGACTGTGGTGATGGGTATACAACTCTGTAAACTTACTAAAAAACAACTGAGTTGTACACTTAGTAGATAAATGTTATGTAAATTATATTTTAGTAAAGCTGAAAAAAATAATCAGTTACTAGATTTAAAAGAACTCTACTCAGATCTTTCTGGATCATGGAAGAGATCTTCCATTTCTTCTTCATCTTCCATGACGGGATCATGGAAGAATTCATTACATCTGCCAAAGGTGGGGATGGTTCAGGCAGTAATGCAAGTGATGGGGAGTGGCGGGTGAAGCTTCACGCATTTGCGCCCTGCCGTGGGGCCTGGTTCCCAACAGGCTGCAGGTTGTCACTGGTCAGCAGCCTGGAGTTTGGGGACCTTGAACTGTGCACGCCAATCCACACCACAGACAGCAAAAAGCACTGTCACCCGATCCTGTGTATGCGTCCATCCTGGGCGCCCCTCCTACTCTCACCACACGACGACAAGAACGTCCCTCGGAAAGAGTCAAGTCCTTCCCTGAGAGCCCGCCAACCCTCCCAGCGCTGCACAGGAACTCGGCTTTCCGAGAGCCACTCCCTCCCTTCGCGGCCTCCTGGCTGCTCCTCTTCTGCCCCAGATGGGGCCCCCTCTCTGCAGAGATGCTCTCTCTACCTGAAATGCTATTCCCCAAGACTGCCACGACCCCATCCCAGCACCCACCCACTCACATTTCTGCCCCAAACCCACGTTCTCGGCCAGGCCCACTCTGACCACCCTACAGAACATCATGGGCAGGTACACACGCCCTCGGCCTACGCAGGCTGTATTTTTCTAAAAAGCAGCTCTTTCCATTTCCCAGCAGTCTATAAAATCCACTCAGTTAACTTGCTTGTGGGTTCTTTCTCCCAAGTGGAACATGAGCTTCATGAAGAAGAGAATTTGTATCCAATTCTTGAATGCTATAGCCCAGAACCTTATTTGTTGAGTAACAGAGTGAATCCCATCAATCTGCTTTATTTCTCACTTGGAAAACTCACTTAGTTCAGTGCCAGGGCCTGCCCAGCACCTACTGTGAAGCCCAGTCATCTAAAGGTGAAAGCAGCCTCAACCACAAGAAGCTTCACCTTGGTTCTTCAAAGTTATGAAGCATTCAGAGCTAGCCAAATCCCACCACACTCTGCTCAGGATGCTTTGTAAGAATGATCTTGGGAATCAAAGCTTCCACTGTACTACGAATCTTAAGAACAGTTTATGGAAAATCAATGCACTGAACTGTGAAAACACTCAGTCATGTCCGACTCTTTGCAACCCCATGGTCTATAGCCTACCAGGCTCCTCTACCCATGGGATTTTCCAGGCAAGAGTACTGGAGTGGGTTGCCATTTCCTTCTCTAGGAGACCTTCCCAACCCAGGGATCGAACCGAGGTCTCCCACATTGCAGGCAGACGCTTTACCACCTGAGCCATCAGGGAAGCCCAACCCATCAGCAAAAATACTACCTAGAGTACCTGATGGCCATCCTGGCCATCCTGGGTCTAAACTCAAGGAGAAAGCTTTCAGGTCACTGTGATGGAGGTAGACAAGGTGTGAACCACACCCAGTAAGATGTGCAAGCCACACAGTTCAAGACAAGCCCAGCAGAACGTTCCACCTTCAGAAACCCAGAATGGGACGGGGTACGAAGCTAAGGTGGAGATCCAAGCAGCAGACAGACCATAAGTAGGCTTTGGAGTCGGACAAAACTGGGTTCAAAACATGGCGCCACCATGGTTACTAGCCATGGGCCCGCAAGAAAGTTACTGTTTCCAAGTCCATGCATGTATCTGCGATGTGACACCTAATACTGCCTTTTGCAGGTGACTGGGAGAATCACTGACGCAATCAATTTCAACCACAGGGCCCAGGGAACCACGCCCAGTAAACTCGCCCCATCCTCCCCTTCACTCCGAGACAAAGATCATGCTCAAGAGCCCCTGCAAACATCAGACAAGTGAAATACACCAGACACGAAGGACACATACTGTATGCTTCTGTATAAAGGAGCTACCGAGAAACGGCAAATTCTCAGAGGCAGAGAGTAGAACTGGGTATGCCCGGGCAGGGCAGTGGTAAAGAATCCACTTGCCAATGCAGGAAACACAAGAGATGCGGAGTCAAGAAGATCCCCTGGAGTAGGAAACAGCAAGCCACTCCAGTCTCCTTGCCTGGAAAATCCCACGGACAGAGGAGCCTGGCAGGTTACAAGCCATGGGACTGCACGACTGAGCCAACACACACACACACACACACACACACACACACACACACACACACACACCCCGACACTAACATAAATCAACAATACATCAATTAAAGAAAAACAGAAAGAAAGTAAAGTAGCAGACACACACACACACACACACACACACACACACACACACACACACACACACACACACACACACACCCCGACACTAACATAAATCAACAATACATCAATTAAAGAAAAACAGAAAGAAAGTAAAGTAGCAGTTATCAGCAGCTGATGGGAGGGGAAATGGAAAATTATTGTTTAATGAATGCCCTTTGGGCTGATGAAAAAGTTCTGGAGATGGATAATGGTGCTGGGTGAACATCACTGTGAATACACATAAAGCCACTAAGCTGTAATTAAAAGCAGTTGAGGGAATTCCCTGGCAATCTAGTGGTTGGGACTTGGCGCTTTCACTGCTGTGGCCCAGGTTCAATCCCTGGTCGGGGAACTAAGATCCCATAAGTCCCAGGGAGTGGCTCACTCTCAAAAAAGCAGTTAAAGTGGTAAGCTTCATGTTATGTATATTTTAACATAGTCCTTTTTTCCACTAAGTTTAAGACTATTTGCAGGACAAACCAAAGGACAAATCAAAATTGACAAAGGCCAACGTTAGAAGGTCTGTAGGTATGTGAGCAGGAAAATGGTTTGCATGGTCGGCACTGTTTCATTTGTCCTAGCAATTGTTTCTTCACTAGAGTGCTGGGTCCAAAATAGCATTGTCCCTGTTGGTGACATCGCTGTGATCACCATCATCATAGAGGCTTCTCTCATAGCTCAGTTAGTAGAGAAGCCGCCTGCAACGCAGGAGACCCCGATTTAATTCCTGGGTCAAGAAGATCCACTGGAGAAGGGATAGGCTACCCACTCCAGTATTCTTGGGCTTCCCTGCGGCTCAGCTGGTAAAGAATCTGCCTGCAATGCAGGAGACCTGGTTCAGTCCCTGGGTTGGGAAGATCCCTGGAGAAGGGAAAGGCTACCCATCCAGTATTCTGGCCTAGAGAAGTCCATGGACTGTATAGTCCACGGGGTTGCAAAGAGTCAGACATGACTGAGTGACTTTCACTTCACTTCACCGTCATCAAATCGGGAGAAACCATTTTTCCTTTCCACCCTGTGAGAAGCTGTATCTCCATCCACAAACCTGCCAGCACTGAGAGGAAGAGGAGGCCCAGCTCACTCTGAACGTTAGCAAACCGCACCCACCGCCGGGCAGGACGCACAGGCAAAGCCGGGGAGACTCACCCAGGCCCACTTACACGCCACCAGGCAGAGTCACAGGCAAAGCCGGGGAGACTCACCCAGGCCCACTTACACACCGCCGGGCGGAGTCACAGGCAAAGCCGGGGAGACTCACCCAGGCCCACTTACACACCGCCGGGCGGAGTCACAGGCAAAGCTAAGGAAACCCATCCAGTCCCACTTATAAGAGAGAGAAATTCAAAACAGTAGCAAATCAAATCCAGCATGTTAGTCAATGAACACACTAACAGAGCTTATCCTAGGAATTAGGAAGTCTATATGACCATCTCACGAGATTTTAAAAAGTTCAAAGCAACTTAAGAACTTAGGAATTTCATCCTGAAGTGTTGGGGAATCACTGAAATATTTGAAAGTTTGGAAAAAAGAAGGGGATGGGATGGAAGCAGGAGAGGGAAGAGGACAGAGGAGTGTGAAACGATGGATCTGCAGTTTTACACGCTCATCTTTGCAAAGATAGGGAAGATGAGCTGGAGGCAGAGAGGGCTTTGGGCTTAACGAGAACAGAGATTGCAGGTTTCTGAGCTGAGCAGCAAAGCTGATGGCCATGCCGTGAGGTCTGTGTGACCGCAGGAGGAGCCGAATCACTTCTGACATGCTGAGCTGCAGGGGCCTGATGGGGCATCAACACAGAAACACGCTGCAGGCACAGTCTAAGTGAATGCAACGCGGGGTGCGCAGACGGGTCTGGGAACACCCACGTGGAGGAGAATTCCCCGGGAGAACAGGCAGCGTGCAGAGGAAGACTGAGGCTGGCATCCTGATGAGCCCCCATGTCTGCAAGGGCTGCAGGGAGAGGATTTACCAAGTAGACGAAAAAGTTGCTAGAAGAAAAGGAGGACTCGGAACTTTTCCAGTGCTTCAGTGGTTAAGACTCCACGCTTCCACTGCAGGGGGCAGGAGTCTGACCCCTGGTCAGGGAACTAGGATTCAACATGCCTTATGGTGCACCAAAAAGTAAACCCTTAAAAAAGAATAAGAACAGAACAGAGGTGGTGACACAAGGCAGTGAATTAGAGAGCTTCGCCAGTCAGGGCCTGTCAGTAAGAAGTCACGTGAGATCAAGACGGCTCTGGCAGTCCCTGCGTCCATCCACAGTTCACGGAGGAGAGGTCAGACACGCGGAATAAAGAGCGACGGGGATGTCAATCAGGACAGAACGTAGGACACGCGCAGTGGCAGGACTGAGGCAAAGCTCAGTATGGCAGCCCCAAGACTCTGCTGGTGAGGTACGACGGTGGTGGTTTCTTCCTAGAACGGCAGGCACACACACGTATTTAGGGACTGAAGGAGGAGATGAATAAATAAGGGAGTGCGTCTGTAACTGACAGGCGCTGCAGGGCAAACCACGGAAAGGACCGCAGAGGGGAGGCTGGGGGACACCGGAGAGACGCGGGGACGTGGCAGCCGAAGCCCGGGGATTCCGGAAAGGACCGCAGAGGGGAGGCTGGGGGATGCCGGAGAGACGCGGGGACGTGGCAGCCGAAGCCCGACGATTCAAGGCCTGCCCAGGTGCAACACGGCAGACAACAGCTCGGGGCATTAACCACAGTCAGTGTTTATGACCAGTTCTGACGGAAAGTTCTTTTGACTGGGCAGGTGTCACGTGCTGAGGTATGCTGACGGCAACCAACCTCCAGAAATGTTAACACAACTGAAACACTCTAAGTGTCCATTACAAAATATAAGTGCCTTCCTTATCATAAAGACTTGAAATATTCGTAAAATAAACAGCTGAGGCTGCCTTGGATTGTTCTGGGGAATGGGGGGGGGGGGGCAGTTATGAACAATAAAGGAGCAGGTAGGAACGAGCACCAAGAAGAGGGGAATCCCAGGGAAGAAAAATGAGATGAGGAGGCCCAGCACCAGCACACAAGTGCCCAGCGGGAATGAAGAAACGGAAACAAAAACTTTAACTCTCGTTTCTGCTTTTGATTATGATTATGATCTATTAGCGACTAAAGAACTGGAGGAAACATCTTTCAACAAGTCAAAGGTATCCTATTAGAAGCCAACGGCAGGACACCGGACTGAAAACACCAGGGGCTGCCGTGAGAGGTGGGGACGGGTGGGGATGAGAGGCACTGTGTCCGGCCTGGCAGGACTGCGCGATACAATACAAAGAAAGGAGGTGCAGGGAGAGCAAGAGAACTGAAGACGAGACAACACTGTTACTGCCACTTGCAAAAAGAACTGTCTACCAAAAACATCCAAGGGGATCAACAGAAAATTAGAACTGACAAGAGAATAAGGGGCCAAATCCTCTAAAAATACAGAAAAATCTATGACGTTTTTATTGTATCAATTGGGACCAGGAAGAAAGTTTAATGGAAAATATTAAATTCATGACTGCAACAAAAACCTAAGGTAATTAGGACTGAATCATAGAACTTATGTGAAGAAAAAAAACTATAAAACATTTTACTAATGGACATTAAGAAGACACAGATAAAGAGAAATGTCATATTCCTAAAAGGGAAAGAAAAAATAAACACAAGTAAAAAAGAAACAACTGGGCAAAATATATCTGTAAAGTATATGGTAATGGATTATACCATGATACTTTTTAAAACCCACAAATAAGAAAAAAAGGCAAAAATTTTAAATAGGCAAATGACATCCAATAGACTATTTCTATTTAAAAAAGGAAAAGCAATAAACATTAAAAGGTACTCATCTTCTTTTAACCAAAGGATTGCAAGTAAAAATAACGATACACCATTTAAAACTTATCAGATCACGATACATTTTAACACCACTGTATTTACTTTATTTTTTGGCCCTGCTTCAGGGCTTTTGGGATATCAGTTTCCCACCCAGAGACTGAATCCAAGTTGTGGCGGTGAAAGCCCAGAATCCTAACCGTTAGGCTGAGGGAACTCCCCAAATACATTTTAAAAGATTAAAAACTCAGGTTTGGGGAGGGTTCCTGGGAATAGATACTAACAAGCTGCTCGCAAGCGTGATAACTGCAAGTGATACAGCATTCGGGCACAAACTTTGATATCTATCAATTTTTTAAAAATATTTTATTTCTATTTGGCTTCATTGGGTCCTACTTGCAGCACACATGACCTCTATTGCACGGGTGGGCTCTTCACTGCAGTGTACGAACTCAGTAGTTGCAGCGCATGGAGTTAGCTGTTCCCCCGCATGTGGGATCCTAGTTCCCCGATCAGGACTCAAACCCACACCCCCTGAATGGGAGGGCACATTCTTAATCACCAGACCACCAGGGAGGTCCCATCTACCAAATTTTTAATCGATATAAACATTGGCCTAGCAACTTCATCTCTAGGCATCAATTTCAAACACGTTAACCCAATATGCAAAATAGCATAGTGTAGACACAATGGCCACTACAGCATTATTTTGTGAAAGGAAAACATTAAAAATAATCCTAAATATTCATCAAAGTAACTAGATAAATGAGTTATATATGGATGTGTCCTATTTTCATAATTAAAGCCGACAGTGCATACATCAGCAATGGACAAACCAAAAATGAAATTAAGGAAACAATTCCATTTAAAATAGCACAAATTTAACCCAAAAAGGGAAAGATTTGTACACTCAAAACCACAAAATACCAGGGAAAGAAATTCAAGAAGACCTACATAAATGGAAAGACATCTTTTGTTCATGGAATTGAAGACTTAATAATGTTAGGATGGCAATAGTCTCTAAATTGATCTACAGGTTCAAGTTATTTGCCATCAAAATCCCAGCTGCCTTTCTCTGCAGAAACTGACAAGCCATGCTATGAGAAGAGCTAGACCAAAGGAAGGCCGCAAAGCATCATGTACAGAGACCTGTTTGTTTCTAAGAAATCTGCACGCTTTGTGTTTCTACGGGGGAACACAAGTCTTTCACCTTGCGCTTCCTCCCACAACAGACGCCTGTAATTTCCTAGTGCAAGACATGATACAAAATTCTTCAGTATTATAGATGTTAAACAATAAATAAATATAAATCCCTGAGAGGCTGCCGACCAGTGAAGAATGGAAGACTTGTTTTCTGGCCGAATTTTGCCTGCAAAGTGGAGGGGCACCCACATCCGAGGATATCGCCCTGCCTCCAGTATTTCCACCAGCAGCAGCAGAGAGCCACCGCCAGAACAGGTATTCTGAGAGAAGCCAAGCGCTGGCAACCACCGCAGCCAGATGGCGGGTGTGCGGGGACACATTACAACAGCCTCGCTGCTTCTGCGTGGGTCTGAAACTTTTCGTAAAACCAAGGTAAAGAAAACTTTCACAGGTGCCTGTATCTTTGATTTTCATGATCCATCTCTCCTGAATCAGGAGTAAGATGCGTGACTAAAGTCTCTGGGAAGAAGGCTCCCTGGCTGCAAACCGGCTCCAAAGGTCCTCCTCCCCACCCTGCTCCCCCGACCCCAAATACTGCAGTGACTTAAGAGCGTCTGGGGGGGCACTGATCTTGTACCACCAGCATCAAAGGAAAACTCAGAGACAAAACAGTACAGCAAGACAAGCACTGGAGATGAGAAAGGCCTGGTGAGTCCAGGCTTCCTAAATGAAGGACAATGCTGGTGTTTAAAGTGGGGCTTTCAAAAGCTATAATTGTACGTTCACTGTTCTCTCCTGTGGAAAGCCATGTGTTTCCTCACGTGACTGGCACATCCACTGCGAGGGTCAGAGCTGCTACCTGGCTGCCGCAGGCCCAGGTAAGCTAAAATCAGAGGGGACGTGGTTTTCATTAGAGAACCAGCGACTCCCGGCACAGGCGCTGGAGGTTTCATCTCTGTTAGGGCTTCACGTGAGGTGTCCTCGTGTGCTGGGGTTTCTCTTTGGGGGCATCATCTGTCCTCTGACTGTGGACCTAAGGTGTTCCTAAGGGTTGCAACATAAAGCAGATTTCTTTACTACGGACTCTAATGAAACAGCCTGACAAGCTGGTGGCTGCCTCTGTCTCCTTAGACCAAAACCCAGAGCCAGACAGTCCAGGAACCGGGCTGGCTGTAACCACCTGCTCTCCTGCGCGGATGAACATCTGCGGGAAGAGAAGCTGCTCTGCCCAGGACTGGGGGAGCTGACTCAGAGGAAGTGCTTATACTTAGCACAGCGCTGGGAGACAGGCATACTCACTAATTTGGTTCTCCCCACTACATTCTTTTCTCATCCTTTTCCCTGTATTCTGCCTTTCAATGATTTATCTAGTCACCCAGACAAAAACAGAAACTCCAAAGCCACGGTCGGGCTAGAACACAACAAGCTTACTACAACACTTAGTTCTTTTTTCCCCGTGATGAAAACGCAACTGGGTGGAATACTGAACAGTTCTTCCAAACACTCTCAGATGGATATGACTGAGAAGAATTTCCATTTGGGAGCTATTCCAAATCCTTCAATTATTTACTGTGGGATCAAACAGGAGCGCAGAAGCACAACAGGCAAGGTTCACTTAAGCTCGGCTTTGTCCTCCGGAGCTCCACTGCTGTTGGGCTTTTGTTTTGAAGCTCCAGCTCTCAGTGATGCGGCAGAGTGCAGGGAATCCTCCCCGCCTTTGTCTGATTTTGCTCTTTCAGAATCTGTCGGGGGAGTCTCCGGGCCCTCCGGGGTCTCTGTTCCTTCCTCTGCTGTGAGGGAACTGTCAAATGACTTGCTGGGGGCGCCTACATCATCTTGAGAGTCGGGTAAAAGCCAGGTGATGCTATCAGAGGGCAAGTGACAGTGTGACGGGGCAGGAAGAAGCAGCAGAAGCCTGCGCTCGTGGGCTGAGCGCCTCCCCTTCCAGCCCACAAGTTCATTCATGCTTTCAAGCACACAGAGCCGGCAGCCTTGCCAAAAAGTAAAAAAAATATACGCGCCTGCACATTTAATGAGTTCACTTATGAAAAATTAAGCCAACTTGTTCTCGTGTAGAAAGCTTAAAGGCAAGACAGAGAAATCAAAATACACTTGCCGCTCTCATTTCTTCTAACTTCCGGCCTTTAAGAAAACAGAAACGCACAGGGAACTGGGGTGAATTCTCAGCTCGGGAGAAGCCAGTCCCTTCTGCAGCCCTTCCAAGTCATATTTAATTCTGATTCCAAATCTCAAAAGTAGGCAGAACCACACCTGTGGGATAATAAACTAGAAAGGGTGGGATGAAAATGAAAAGTTCATAATGGAATTATTTCAAATGAGGAATTTACTACCGGCTCGCAGGCAAGGAGGCAAAGCAAAAGAAACAGAAAAGCTACCATCTACCCATTCTTCTACAAAGGCTCCTTTAGGATTCACATTCTGTTCTAAGACTGTCAATTCATCTCTCTAGCCCAGCACCAGAGCATCTTTTGTCATGACCCTAACGCGGTTTGACTTCTGCAATCAGGGCATCACCCTAACTCAGCACCACTGCAGAGGAACGACTGAGGGTTTCAGGCAGAAGGGGCCCTGAACACCACCCTGTGCTCTGCACCCCAGTTCCAGCAACGGCCCGATGGCCGTCCTCATGCCCAAGCCTGGGGGCTCCGCAGGCCAGCTCCTTGTACAGCACCAGGTCTTCCTCCCAGGAAGCGGGGTCCGCAGCAGGCCACGCCAGGGGCAGGAGTCTAAGCACAGCTGTGCATCCACCCGTCCTCTGACTTGTCTATCAAAATGCCAGCAGAGAAGCACGGAAGAGTCTTCCCAAAATGGGGGTGGAGGAAACTCAAGGGGCTGTCGGTAAACGAAAATGCCCCCACAGACACTTCCAAGAGAGGACAGGGGAGGCTGCACGCATGAGCTGTTCCAAGAGGACTCCACCAGGACGCGTGCTCACCTGCCGGGGCCCAGGGTAAGTTCTGGGCCCTGAGGGAAGCTACGAAGCCACAGAGGGTCGGAACAGCGGGAGGAAGGGGAGAAAAGCGGGTACCTGAGGGGGCGCCGAGGGAGGCAGCAGGCATGGGGGGGCGGTGGAGGTCGGGCACGGGAAGGGGTGCCCCAACCGGCCAGGACGGGCCCCTCTGCACGTCAGGCTCAGTTCCACGGACATCCTGTGACAAAGCGATCACACACTCGTCTCTCACCACTAGGCTGGGAGGAAGGTAAGCAGATAACGTACCACCCACGCTGGGGCACAGTGGGTGAGGACAGTCGTGCTGTTCAGTGATACCGGGACGGCAGGCACGAACGGGGTCTGGCTCAGGGAAAAGGACGGACGGGCTCCGAGGCAGGCGTCCTCCAGGCCGAAGTCAGGCCCTGTCCTGCTACACACGCCCCAAGCCAAGGGGCCCTCAGGAAACGCTGGCTGAACCGCAGAGTGACCGACTGCCTTCTCCCTTCACTCCAGAGGCATGAAAGGCGCTCTGTGAGCTGTGGCTCAGGCCCAGGTGCGCACCTGGAGAGGAGAAGGCACGCTTGTTTCAATTAAAAAAGAAAACCCTCTCTAAGTTACCCTTGAAATGAAGCTCCCCTACACCACAGCCACTGAGGCACAGTCCTGCCCTCAGACTGGGTCCCCTGAGCTGCCTGTGACCCTCCTGGTCCCCTGTCCTGGCCGGGCAGGGCTGTCCCCAGGCCCGAGAGCGGGCACGGCAGCTGCTCCCACGCACGAGCCCACGGGGCGCCCCACCAGCTGGCCTCCTGCTGAGCGACCCCCAGCACAGCTCCTCAAGTCGTGGCCTGGAGACCTGCCCGCTCCAGTCTGATGTTTGGAGCAATCCTGAGATCACGATACACAGACAGGAAGAATCTAAACCTGTTCTAAGTCCTTTCTGTTCCTCCTGGGAAAGCTTGTCACAAGTCATCCACAGGGAAGGTATAAACAAGGGTCCTGGGGCCTGTTTCTCATTTGAGGAGGAAGCGTCCAGAAAGCAGGAGTGAAGATGTCCTTCCGGACTGCTCTTGGGAAGGCCAAGGCCAGAAACAAGCTTGCAGAAGAGTCGGCACGGGGCTCCAGCCTCGGCTTCTCCGAGACGGACAGCTGTGAGTCCTATTAATGGATCTCCAGTACCCTTCTTAGATTTCACTGGTTTCATCCAAGTTACCAAGCGATTCTAATGAAACCAGCCCACAAACTACTCAGGTGCCAACTGTTCCAAGGTTCTCCCACAGTGAAGGCAGGGGAGGGGCAGGGACAGAAAGAGAAATGGGGAGGAAACGGAGGCTCCAGCCCCACCTCAAAGGGCCTTGCGCTTCTTCGGCCCTATGATCAGACCACACGTTGGGACAGAATGTGAGTGTCGCTCTTATCAATCCTGGGATTACTGACGATGGACACCACAGCTCCAGTACGGCGCAGGGACTTCTGCACTGCACTGCACTCTGTTACTAATCTACCGACTACACACACGCAATGGAAATGACTCGGGCCTCTCTCTTTCTGAAAGGCTCTGATTTCAGGGGGAGCTACGACAGAGAACTAAAACGGTATCATTCACAGGCATAACACCTCAGATGTCTGCACGCAGGACATCCTTGGTTCAGGGAAATTCAAGCTTCTAATGAGTAGGCATTGTAGAGAAAATGAAACCCATTTATTACCTTAAGGACCTGTCACGTGCAAAGCACAAGCTCAAGTCTAAATTACTCTCAGATGCCACCATGACGTTTGGTGATAACATCTACATTCCAATGCCAAGGACTCAAATTATTACACCGCTCTCCCCCAGGCAGCCCCGCAAGCCAGGCCCAACCTCACTGCCACTCGTCTCACTGAGCTATTTCCTGGTACCCTCCAGCTGTTCCCAGGTCAGCTCGGACACCACCATAATTCTTTAATGTTCCCAAGTGCAGCTCAGACAGGCCAGAAGCCTGCTCAAAACCCTTCACTGCTTCCTCACAGCCTGTGAAAACCCAACTTTAAGCGTCGGGGCATAGGCGCTTTCTCACCCTCTGAGCTCCAGCGCCCCCCTGCCTATCCTTCTAAGAAGCACTGCTTCAGTAAAGCGTTTGAGTTCTGAAGCCAGGAGCCAGGTTTCTGACGCCAGCTAACTGTCACCCACGGAAGGGGGATCACGACAGAAACTGACCAGACGGTGTGAGGACAAAGTGAAATGACTCGCCTATGAGAGCTCGGCACCGGCCTGGGCCAGAGCGCTGCCCAGCAGACGTCAGCCTCTGCCATCACCCCAGCCTCCTTCGTGCACCGAACACACACTTCGTGCTGAGTGCCTGGCTCTCAGAGGAGCCCCGCCAAGGCCTCCCGCAGCACCACGTCACTGGGGAGGGCCGCGTGTGACCTCACAGACCAAGCCCATCAAGGCGGAGTCTTCCTGGCCTGCTTCAGCCACACCTGCCACTTCACTTCGGCCTGCTCAAGTCCTGTGCATCTGGGAAGACCCAGCTCCCTGGCCACCATAGGAGGGGGGCTTCCACAGCCTCCTGCCACAGAAGGGAAGCCTCGGGCTGTCTGCAGGCACCCCTCCTAACTGGTCAGCCATACCATCAAACACAGGGTCCTTGGATGCAAACCATATTGACTGCTATAATCACTTGTTCAGAAGCCAGAATATAATTTTCTCTCAACAACTGGCAAATATGTTCTCCAAACAAATTTGTGAAATGGGCAAATAAATCTGAAACCCAATTATCCATGCCATGACTAAACCAAGGAACCCAAAGAGAAATCTGGGTTATAAAGAGGTATTTAGGGAGAAAAGAAACACCCGCAGAGCCCCACGTAGCATCAAGGGCTCCATAATCTGTCTTGGCTAAGACGCTGCGACGTCTCTGTCCCTTTGTGTGACGACCTCTGTCTTCTTAGATGGGGCTGGGAGACTGGAAAAGGTTCAACAGACTGACAATCTTCTAAGATTGCATGCTTTTATACCAGTGAAACAAAAAAAGAGGAAAATTAAGGCCTTCCTTTTCTCACTATTCAGTGTTTCCTGAAAGCCACGAGGGGGAAAGCGCCCGTACAGAAGGGTCCACGCACTCGCCAGGGAACGTCACCACTGGAACAGGCTCTTTCGTTCACAACTGCAGAGTGACAGGAGCGGGGGCTCACGGGGCCCAGCCAAAGGGTCAGGCGCTACCTCCGCCCGGTGGGGTCGGGAAGCCCCAGTCTCCCTCCCTTGCGGACCTTGGGGGACACTTTTGACCACGACACCAGAGGAGGCCTTAAGAGCCTCATGGCCCTCACACTGGGCCAGTCTACTCAGATTTTGCTAACGATTCTCAAAAAACTCAAAGTGCCTTTGATGTCAGGTAAGGAACACATTGTGCTCTAGACAGGAGGAAGGAGAAATGCAAAACAGATTTCTTTAATGAGCACAGCAGTTTTAGCAAAGACGCCCATTACTAAGCAAGTCACAGGCCCACATCCGAGAGAACAAGTGAGTCCACCAGGAGAGATTTCTCCAAGATAACTGAGGACTGAACCCAAAAGTCTGAACATCCTATTTAGCTCATGGAAGTCTCCCAAAATGTAGCAGACATGTCTGCTACAGAGAATGTTCTGAATTGAGCTGTTTTTGATGTCTCGGGGTCACCGTTACAGACGGTCACTGTGCTGAGCTGAAGCGGAAGAGTTCCTTTCCAGGACCAGACGAGGCCCAGCATCACTACAAGAAGCCTTCTAAAACTGCCAGGTCCTGCCTTCGCTTGCTGCTGACACACTGGGGGACAGAAAACTCGCGTCAGTTTGCGAGGTGGCAGAGTCTGGAGGGACGAGGTGATAGGCAGCAGTCTTTCAGTGTCCGATGCTGATGGCGTATATCCTGTAAGGCAGGATTCTAAAATGTTGGTTCCGGGCAGGGGGTGGAATGGGGTAGGAAGGGATGGGTTGGGAGTTTGGGATTAGCAGGTGCAAACTATTAATACTATATACAGAATGGACAAACAACAGGTCCTAGTGTATAACACAGCGGGTGAGAAAGTGAGAATGTTAGTTGCTGAAGTCATGTCCAACTCTGCAACCCCATGGACTGTAGCCCATCAGGCTCCTCTGTCCATGGGGTTTTCCAGGTAAGAATACTGGAGTGGGCTGCCATGTCCTTCTCAAGGGGATTTTCCCGATCTAAGGATCAAACCTAGGTCTTCTGCATTGCAGGTGGATTCTTTACCAACCCACACAGAGGAACGATATTCAATAACTTGTGATAAACCATAAGGGAAAAGAATATGAAAAACAATATGTATACATATATGTGTATGTGTGTGTATGCGTGTATACACAGAACTGAATCACTTTGCTGAACAGCAGAAATTAAGAAAACATTGTAAATCGATTATACTTCAATAAAATAAAATTTTTAAAAAACTTAAAGGTTGGTTCCAAGAACCATAGCCAATCTTGTTTTTAAACTGACGTAATCACACTGCACAGTGGTTTAGAATGCACACTTTGGACCTAGACTGTTCTGCTACCAGCTATGTAACTCTAGGTAAATTATTTCCTCTGAATGCCTCAGTTTGCTCCTCTGTAAAATGAAGGTAAGTGTGAATATTTCAAATTTGCTGTTTTAGTTTCAACTTCAAGTGTAAAGGTGGGGGGGTGGAAGATATCTAAGTATCTAAATATCACTAACAATGAAGCCTGCAGCATAGGAGCCAGTCCTCATGCTCTCTCCCTCCCTCTCTCTCTGGAAGGAAATGGACAGCTGATCCTCTCGTTCACAGAGTGAAAAGCGCCCGTCCTTTACACGACTGGAAGCCACCACCATGGCAGGGGGAAGGCAACCTGGGACTCAGTGTCCCACTCAGGGGGGCAGCGTTTCTTAAAGCTGAAGGCCATCTTCCCTTGGCTGCAAAAGGTTTCCTTTCTCTAAGGCAAAACTACTCTGTGGCCACAGTTATTCACGCTGAGCATTTCAGGCAACGCGGTCGAGTCCCACATGCATGACTGCCCGCTTTCTAACAGCTGCAGACAGAATCTAATGATCTTAATGATCCACGGGGCTCCCTGCCTGCCAAGCCTCCTCCATCACAGAGCAGACACAGTTCTGAGCACAATTAGGAAGCCCGGCTTCCCGCTGCAAAAGGGGGTAGGGTGTGAATGAATCTGTATTTCTTTCACGTCAGAACTACACTTTCCTTCCATGTGATCTTATGGGACACTCATGATTTTTCTAGTTGGAATTTTCTTGCAACACATCACAATATAAAATCAAGTTCTTAAATTACTAACAAAGGTTAGGATAGATGCCAAGGCAGTCATCCAACCAAAACTCATTGTGCAGATTAGATAGGAGGGAAACAAGGACAGTTCCTCGCTGATTCCCAGGTGTCCCCTCCCACTGGCTACCCCACATCGCATCACCCTCCTGAGAAATGAGCACCACCCATGGGATCTGAAGGTCCATTGAATTCTTCCTGCCTTGCAGGGACCATTTCTATAAATTTATGCCACAGTTAGTCCTTCTTGTAATATTATACTGCATTAGGATATGACTACAGGAGCAAATGTTGTCTTAGTGATTTTTAAAAATGACAAGGCAGACTAAACAAAAAGTACAGAGAAAAAAAAGCCATGGAAATACAGGCAAGCAGTTGCACATAATTAAATTTAATAAGTAATTACTATAAGCAAGTGGTTCACAGATACAAAAACAAATAAAATGTGGCCCTCAACCAGGAAACGTCGACAATATAGCTGAAACAAATAGGCAGCTAGCCACAGTTTAAGGTAAAACCTGGTCTGGCAAATATGAACTGGGGTCTAAGCATGATGGGAGCATCAACCATTGCACAAATTCATCTCAACTGTGAAACATCGGCACAGGCTCTACAGATACCGTAGCATTTAAGCTGAGTTTTCAACCATCAAACTAAAGGGGTCTGACAAGGCCAAGAAAAGGCCATCAACCTTCAAAGCTGAGCCTTCAACCTTCAAACTAAAGAGGTTTGACAAGGCCAAGAAGAGGCCATCCCTACAGAGGAAAGAGAGTAGGGGGCAGGGGAAGATACCAGTGGAGGTGGCGGGGGACATACCCTGGAGGTATGGCCGAGGTGCGTGGGGAACACGGCGGGAGAAAAGTTAGCGCTTTGAGAATCAGGAACAGGTGTCCAGGCTTTGTTCTGCAGGCAGCAGAGCTGCCAAGGCCTCCAGCAGGGATGAATGGAACTGCCTGTGTTTTAGGAAGCTTACTTGGCCTGGAGAAGGAGACCTGTCAGAGAGTTACTGCATCAGGCCAGGGAAGGGAAAAGGGGTGTCTGAGTCTTATGTCAGAGGAGGCTGAAATGAAAAGAAAGCAAGAAGTTTGGAAGTTAAGTGCAGATGAAGTAAGTGGTGACATTTACATTTTCCTTATGCTTTTCCACTCTTTTCAAATAGGCGCATATTCTTTTATTTTTCATTGAAGTATAGTTGGTTTGGGCTTTCCCAGTAACTCAGTGGTAAAGAATCCACCTTCAATGCAGGAGACGTATCAGGAGCCGTGGGTTCAATCCCGGGGTCGGGAAGATCCCCTGGAAAAAGGAATGGCAGCCTACTCTAGTACTCTTGCCTGGAGAATCCCATGGACAGAGGAGCCTGGTGGGCACGGTCCATGAAGCTGCAAAAGAGTCAGACACGACTGAGCGACTAAACAACAAGAGCTGATTTACAGAGTTAAGTTAGTTTCAGGCGCACAGAACAGTAATTCAGTTACACTACACACGCATCTTTTCTCTTTCAGATTATTTTCCAATATATGTTATTACAAGAAAATGAGTATAGCTCCCTGGGCTATACATTAAAACACTGTTCATTATCTATTTTTTATACAGCAGTTATGTATATGTTGATTCCAAATTCCTAATTTATCCTTCCCCTAGCCGCTTTCCTCTTTGATAACCACAAGCTCATTTTCTATGTCTGTGGATCTGAATGTTGTACAGTTTCAACGGCATGAATCTTTACTATCTCAATTTTTTAAGCAGGGGATCCTTTAAAATTAAAGGGAAAAAAAAAAAACCGTAAAGTAGACAGCTCTGTCCTATGAAACACAATTCACTTTGGCCACATCAGAGTGTAACAAAAAAAAGGGAAGCTTTGGAGCTAAATACTTAAAGTCGGCATCACCGACTCAATGGACATGGGTTTGGGTGGACTCCGGAAGTTGGTGATGAACAGGGAGGCCTGGCGTGCTGCGGTTCATGGGGTCACAGAGTCGGACATGACTGAGTGGCTGAACTGAACTGAACTTAAAGGTAAAAGCATAGAAATGTTAAGGATCCCAATCTCAGTGACCACAAAGTAAAAAAGGAGAAATAAGAGAAAAAGAGTGAATCACTCCTCCATGTCCAGCTTTACACACAGTCCGGGGAGGAAGGAGGACCACATCGTGGCTGGGTCACCACTGCACAGAGAGAGGAGCAAGGCTCAGATAAAGCAGCTTGCCTGAGTCCACACCCACGTGTTCAAACACAGTGTAAACATGCTTTTGTCACAACAAAGGAGGGTGAAAGGAGGAAGTGCAAGGTTAAAGGCTCCTAGACCAACACCATTCAAGTAACAGCATCTCAGGGGCACCAAGGTAATAAATCAAGGGTCACAACCTACAGGACAGCTTTATGTTATGAACTCCAGAGGAGACACATTAAGACCTCCCCCAACACCAGAAGGTGCAAGCTCCCTCCTATGACTGCAAAATGAACGATGCTATGGGAAGCACGACCAAGGCCAGGGCCAACCCATGAAACCCTGACAGTATCTGTAATGTAAGGTATGATTATGCAACCGAGCTTTCTCTTCTATTCTTCTCTTTAACTACCGAGAAACCTCATCAACTACCATGAGCAGAAAAGGTTAGGTAGGGGATTGTTCATTTATTACACAACTTTACTGAATAACTATATTCCAAGAAAGTTATAGGTAAAATTACTTTAAAAAAAAAAATGAATTCTCCTGACAATCTAGTGGTTAGGACTCCACACTTCCACTGCAGGGGACATGGGTTTGATCCCAGGTCAGTGAATTAAGATTCCATGCACGATGTGGTGCAACCAAAAAAAAAAAAAAAAATAGACACAGTCAGAGAGAAATTATGACATTAATCATTATGACACTAATCGAATCATCACAAGATAAATTAGCTATGATAAATGCTCTAAGGCAAAGCTTTGAAGTCATATAAAACAGCGTGTTC
The DNA here is from genome assembly GCF_963930625.1 of Muntiacus reevesi. NCBI lineage: Eukaryota > Metazoa > Chordata > Mammalia > Artiodactyla > Cervidae > Muntiacus > Muntiacus reevesi. The sequence continues at coordinate 200,049,059 of NC_089251.1, read as the reverse complement.
TAGTCTGAAGGTTGAGAAATAAGTTTGAAGAGATCCAAATTTATGGACCATAACATATGCAATAAAGAAATTCAGCTCTAGAAAAAAAAAATAGAGCCATAAAATACAAGAGAATTAGTTCTAAGACACAAATAAAATTCGACTACTCCATGCAAGAGGGAAGAGCTGAGAGAAAAGAGCAGTGCCAGCCCCACACTACGCCTCCACTCTCAACCAATGATGGCCCAGGGCCTGATTGCCAGCCCCCACTCTCAACCAATTACGGCCCAGGGTCTGATTGCCAGCCCCACCCTACGCCTCCACTCTCAACCAATGACGGCCCAGGGTCTGATTGCCAGCCCCACACTATGACTCCACTCTCAACCAATGACGGCCCAGGGTCTGATTGCCAGCCCCACACTATGACTCCACTCTCAACCAATGACGGCCCAGGGTCTGATTGCCAGCCCCACACTATGACTCCACTCTCAACCAATGACGGCCCAGGGTCTGATTTGGGCCTACAGCCCACCTGATCCATAAAATCTATGGTCTAGGCCCGGTCAATTCCATGAGTTTTCCATGTCCTTACTGAAGGACACAGGAGAAAAAGTCACAAGAAGACTGGACTCCAAGTCACCAGAGCCAGCTGTCAGGATGTCACTCACAGCTCCTGAAGGCCACTGGGGAAACCACTGCAGTTGAGGAACTGGCGCCCTTCTCAAGTCCCAAGAGCACTTCTCAGCTGAGTTTTCTTTTGCTTCATGTTGGGGAGGGGGCTGGGAGTCGGATGCAGAACCTCCAGCGGGGATAGCTCTGGGTTATGAAACTTCCAAAACAAAACACAGTCTGTCCCTGCTCTCTGGAAGCTCACCTCTGGTGGGGAGCCACACACAAATAGGTAAGTTCCATGGAGGGAAACCAGATTAAACGTGCCTCTGGGCCTTTAAGTCTGACAAGATGTCGACTTGCCCAAGATGTCAGGCTCATCTTGGGCAATTCCTGCCTAGACCCAGAATCGATCATTTCTCTAAGGCACCCCCAATTCCTTTTACTGGAAAACAGCCCTTTCAATTGGCTCTGTGCCCTTTTGACATGACTTTAAAGTTCCTCTGTGGCCAGAGATGGGACCAAGAAGATGCTCAAATGTAATGGTCGAACACAATGGATATGTTTAAATTCATCAATTATACTGATACTAAAAAGACCCTCTTTGGACAACTTTGGAGGCTGGTAGGCACCAGCTCATGTTCTAAAAATTGATAAACTGAAGGAAAGAAGAAAGCAAACTGCCTTTTCTATATGGACTGTGTTTCAGAGTAGCCAACTAGTTGATGAGGCAAGGTTCTTTATAGAAGAACCACAGTGAATATTAATAACAATTAAAAGAAATGACACAATTGGAAAATTGTCCTATTGCCATCTAATGAAATAATCTAGGCAGCAATCATCAGTTGCTACTAGAAACTACTAAAAGTGACAAATCATAAAACAGAGGAATCCATGAGGACACCTGAACCCACAGATCAATCTTGACATCACCAGAAGTAGGATGACCAGCCAGTAAGGACCCACTAACATGACACAGATGGATGAACACACCAGTACCAACAGAGTTAACCGAGAGAAACACTGAAGCGAAGCCAGCCTCTAGACAGGTCTCGCCTGCTTGCTTGCTTGCTTGCTTAGCCACACAGTCATGCCCAACACTTTGCAACTCTTTGGATTGTAGCCCGCCAGGCTCCTCTGTCCATGGCATTTCCCATGCAAGAATACTAGAATGGGCTGCCATCTCCTCATCCAGGGGATCTTCCTGACACATGGATCAAGCCTCCTGCATTGCAGGAGGCTTCTTTACCCGCTGAGCCGGTGGGGAAGCCCTAGAATCAGGTCTAATGATCAGCTTTCCAGAAACAGAACAATATGCTAGAACACAATGACATAAAAATGCAATCAGTTAAATCCAGAATAAGGTAGCTTCTACAGGACAACTGATACAGTTTCTTCAACAAATAAACTCTATAGATAAAAGGTAGGTAGGGGAGAAACATCAATTTTAACAAAAATTTAAATGTAACATGTGACATCACTTGGATACGAATTTTAAAAAACCAACTACAAAAAGATAATTTTGAAACAGATGATAACTGAACCTACAGTAGTTATAAGATAATATTAAGGAATTAGTAACTTTGTTGGGTGTGATAATGACATTGTAGGTACTTTTTTCTATTCAGAATTATGTATTGAAATGGAGAAGGAATTTGCAACCCACTCCAGTATTCTTGCTTGGACAATCCCATGGACAGAGGAACCTGGCAGGCTACAGTCGTCCATAGGGTTGCAAAGAGTCAGACATGACTGAAGGACTTAGCATGTAGCATGTATTGAAATATTTACAAGTAAAACACTAAGACTTGTGGAATGTGCTTTAAAACACTTTAAGGGGAGAAAAGTGGAGAAAGCACGGTTGAAACAAGAATTATAGAACAGTGATAGCTGTTGAAGGTGGATATATGGGATTCACTGTTTTATTCTCATTACTGTCGTGCATACTGAAGGAAAACTCATCACCAAACGTAGGGGAAAAAATACACCCCTTAAATAGGAATACTCATCACAGTGCCTTGTTTAAATGGTGAAAATGTGCAAACAACCTAATTCTCAGACTCATCAGGTAACTTATCACACACGTAAAACAGGAATAACATGAGACCGCAAAAACAACCATGGTTTACTGCCCCAAAAGCCTACAGCTGTTTACACCGAGTAAACCAAAGCAACAAATAGCAGAGGGCAGAGCAACACAGTGTGACTCTAAAGTGATACACATACAGGAAAATGCCCAGAAGGATGTTCACCAAGGTGTGTCGATCTCTGGGGGGAATGTACTGGGTGTCACTGTTCTCTGAGAACTTCTGAAGGCATTCACTAATACAACTGCAGTTTTTTAAGGGAGTATGGGCAGTGAATATTTTGAGTTTTTTGTGGTTTCCCAAATTTGAAATATGGGTGAAAATATGGTTATTATGGTGCTTAAATGGAATAAAATATTGAAAGCGATTATCACAAAATTTGGCAAATAACCAGACATTCAAAACTTGTTAGAGCTCTTATTTTTTCCCCACTTGACAACCACAATAAAGCAACTGTTGTTTTAAAAAAATATTTTAAAATACCAGCATTTTTTTAAATGCTGGAGAAGGTATGGAGAAAAAGGAACCCTCTTACACTGTTAGTGGAAATGTAGACTAGTACAGCCGCTATGGAGAACAGCGTGGAGATTCCTTAAAAAACTGGAAACAGAACTGCCATACAACCCAGCAATCCCACTGCTGGGCATACACACCGAGGAAACCAGATCTGAAAGAGACACATGTACCCCAATGCTCATCGCAGCACTGTTTATAATAGCCAGGACATGGAAGCAACCTAGATGCCCATCAGCAGACGAATGGATAAGGAAGCTGTGGTACATATACACCATGGAATATTACTCAGCCATTAAAAAGAATGCATTTGAATCCGTTCTAATGAGGTGGATGAAACTGGAGCAATACACCAATACAGTATAAGAAAAACACAAATACAGTATATTAATGCATATATATGGAATTTAGAAAGATGGTAACAATGACCCTATATGTGAGACAGCAAAAGAGACACAGATGTAAAGAACAGACTTTTGGACTCAGTGGGAGAAGGCGAGGGTGGGATGATTTGAGAGAACAGCATTGAAACATGTATACTATCATATGTGAAAGAGATCGCCAGCCCAGGTTCGATGCATGAGACAGAGCGCTCAGGGCTGGTGCACCGGGATGAGCCAGAGGGATGGGACGGGGAGGGAGGTGGGAGGGGGGTTCAGGATGGGGAACACGTGTACAGCCATGGCTGATTCATGTCAATGTAGGGCAAAAACCACTACAATATGGTAAAGTAATTAGCCTCCAATTAAAATAAATCAATTTTTTAAAAAAATACCCTCATTTTAAAAAATCCAAAACCCATCTACTTCCTTTCTCTTCCTTCACTTAATTATATATTGACACCTCATACATGTTTGTTTCATTTTAAAGTTTAAAACAGAAGGCAGTCTTCATTAATACTTCCCCATAATGGTTCTCCTAAAACAGATCTTTGACGTATGACATCATCCACCTCCTTAGGTTGTCTTTCTATTGTAACACTTTAGACAGGACTGATCATTTAAACACATGGGGTTTTTTAAACGCTCATGTCAAATGTCTGTGAAAATTCAGCCTTCTCTCAGACTTCCCTGGGAGAACTAGGCTTCTCTGTAATTTACTATTGATACTAAAAGGACTAATAGGAGTTCATGGGACACGTACGGGAATCCTTCACACATGGAATCCCTTCTCCTTCTCAAGCTCCTTTTTTAAAGGAACATCATTCGCATACCACAGACTTCATCCCTTTAACAAGTCCAGTCCGGTGATTTCAGTACACGCACAGGGCTGCACCGCTGTCACCTCCGTCTCATTCCAGAACGGCTTCATCGCCCGAAAGAGCCCCCTACCTGTCAGCAGCCACTCCCGCCTCCCCACCCACCTCTTCCCTCAGACCCCGGCATCGCTGATGCGATTATAACCGTTATCAAGGCTGATTTGTTAGGGCAGGGGACAGGAAGAGGCAATACATTCTTTCATGGCATAAGATGCCCATTCTGAAGGCTTGGACTATATAAAGAACATGCTTCAGCTCCACGTGTATGCATTGGTGAGGATATATCAGCACTTTCCCCTTGAACCGATCTTCCTTGTACCACAACGCAGGAGTCGAATCCCACAGACAGCACTGGCTTCCTCTGATGCACGACTGATCAGCTCTCACATGTGGCCATGGCGTATTTCACACTCTTCCATCTCAAAATTCTGAGGCAACAGCAGAGTAAAGTCTAGCAATTACCACAAAAAGATAAACTAAATGTAAAAAAAGAGAGTAAGTCATCAAGATAAGCTAAATTCACACCAATGTTTGCTCACTCAGTTGGCAAAACTTAGCACAACATTTCTTTCACTGAATGCATAACAGATTCTCTACAGATTTTTTTTTTTCTCTTTTTAGAGTAATTAGATGAAAATTGATGGAGAAAAAGTAGGGCTGACGTAGTTGAATATGCTGAGTGGACTTGTGACCCTAACTGCAACACCGCTTGGGGATCAGCCATATTACCAATGCTACTTTACTGTTACCGTAATTCCACAAGACAAAAATTAAGGAATCGCTGTGAGTTACCGCTACTCCTCCTTAATTTCGCACATGCAATTGTGCAACAAGTCCAAATTCTATTCATTTCCTCCTGCAGTAAACAATATAGATGGTATGTCATCCCTATTACTTCCTGACCAATATCTTCTCAAAAGCAGCTGAAGAAGAAAATGTTTTAAGTCTCTGTTTATAAAAGTAACATATGCCTCTACCGTGAAAAATTTAGAAATTACAGGAAGATAGGAAGAAAACTTAACATCTATAATCTTATATAGATTAATACCATTCAAATTTTCACACAGTTCTTTCCAGACCATTTTTTGTACACATTTGTACATACTTGTACACATTTGTGCACAGTTGAGATCTTTCTGTATCTAAATTTTGCACCTGCCTTTTTCACTTTACCTCATTCCATCAGCATTTCCCCACTGAAAAGTCTTTACAAACGGTCCTTGAGTGCAGGAGACCATCTTCCTAATAAACAGATGTAAGTATTTACACACACACACACACACACATCTCATATTCTCCTCATGCTATGTATTTGGAATTTTCCCAGTCTGAAGCTACTATTTCTAATTTAAAATGATTTTTTATTTGCCATGCACGCATTTCTTTCACAGACACATATCCCTTGCTCAGAGGCCACACATTTTCATTTTGGTTCCAAAGGACTTAGTTATTTCCAAGTCATTGTGATGCAGAGTCACTGCCAAAACCCACATTCCTGTCAGAGAAAAAAATATCACCCATATCATTAGGACTTTGGAATGAACAAACAATGGGCCATAAATTCTTTAAGACCACTTAGAAATGAAAGGCCATGCCCTCAATCAGTCAAAAAGCATTCTCTCCTATCCTAAGCTTGCAATCAGAGCTGCCCCCTGACCTCTAGTACCAAGAATGTGGGGAGGGAAGATCCATTCTGTCTGACTGTATCACTTTGGCAATGGCTATCTTACAGAGCCGACCTTGACTTTCACCTTTAGATGCTCTTCTCTGGCAGATCAGCATCTCACAAAGGTGACTGCAGAGCGGAGGGTACATTTCAGGAAGAAGGCTGCTGCACCCCAAGCCCTCCCAGACAGACGGCAGGTCAGGATATAAGTGAGAAGCGAGACTCCAGGGCCCACTGTCAACTGCCGACCCAGCCAAATAAATACCAGCAGGAACTTCCAATTCTTTATCTCAGTCCAAACGCATATTACTTTTTAAAATTAACATAAAACAAAACTTCCTTGCCAAAACCTCACAGAGAGTCCAAATCAAATATTAAAACAAAACCAGCCAAAAAACATGAATTTGACTCTGGCAAGGGCCTTCATTTTTAAAAATAAGGTTGCTTATTTACTTTACCTTATCTGCTGCTCCACTATTATTAAGCTATTTCCTTCTGACCTCAGAGGTACCATTAAATAGTACCTAAATAAACAACAAGGTCCTACTGTATAGCACAGGGAAACTATGTTCAATATCCTGTGATAAACCATAATGGAAAACAACGTAAAAAAGAATATATATGTACATGTAACTGAATTATTTTGCTGTCCACCAGGAACTAATACAACATTGTAAATCAACTATATTTAAATAAAATAAAAATTTTTTAAATAAATAATACCTAGAATCATTTCTCTCCCTTCCAAAAGGCTCCTTTGTTCTTAGTAAGAAATAAATAAATGTGTTCTTCCTAATCCTGGTTCCAAGGCAATCAACATTACTCTTCTAGCTGCTGAAACAGAATGCTAGCCCACCTGAAGTCCTCACCTGGAGCTTCCCTCACTCGCTGTGGACAGCAGGCCGTTACCCAGGCACTGTGATGAGATACTGCGATGCCTCCGTCTCACCAGCAACTGCTGAACTTACCCCTGAACATGATGGATTCAGCCTCAATCTTCTCGAGGCTGAAGGAGGGACCCAAAGGCCTTGCCGCCCTACAAACATCCAGTAAAGTCCAGTCCTATGCCTTGTGGCCTAGAGGACATCACCTAACCCCGAGGGGTCTCAGGACTAACCGATTTCTAGGAAGCAGGGTAAGAACAAAGCATATGGAAACCTACTATTATTTCTGACACGGGGCAGGAGATCAAATATCTGGTGAGTCTCTTCATGATATTCAGACAGCTCCTTTTCCACAATCTCCCTCGCTGTAGTTATTCATTTTGGCAAAATGCACAAATGCTTCTAATTCACTTTAACTCCATTCAAGCAAAACCACCTTCCTCTTTTCATAGCACACGCACCAGGCTACTGTCTCCCTGGCCCCAGGCCTGTCCCACCCCGTTCACCAGCGTTCTCTTTTGTTCTTCACTGTGATCAGCTCTGTGCTCATCTGAGAAAGGGAGGGAGAGGAGATCGTTTTGTAAAATGTACGGAAGCATCAAACTGCTCTGCTGTCCACCTGAAACTAACAGAGCTGCAGATCAATTATACTTAAGTAAACTAGTTAAATTTTAAATAATAAAATAAACATTACATCCTGGGGATGTACCGCTTAGCATGACCGCTACAGTTAACAACAGTGTATTCTCTACCTGAAAGTTGCTAAGAGAGCATATTTGAAAAGTTATCATCACAAGAAAGAAATATATGTAACTATGTGAGGTGATGTTTGCTCCCTAAATTTCTTGTGGTGATCCTGTCACAACAAATCATGATGTTGCCTACTGTAAGGTAATACAATGTTATGTGTCAATCACATCTCAGTGAAATGTGAGGGGGAGGGGGAGGGGGGTACCCCACTCCCCACCTGAGTACAGATGCTAACGCACGGAGGGACAGGAGCCAGTAAACTTGCACCTGGCGCCCTGCAGAGACACTACCGAAGCTACCTCAAATGCACTTTTTCGGAGATGAGGTTGCTTTGCTACCACAGGCTTCTTCCCCTGCGGCCTCTCTTTCGGCCACTGTTTGATGTCTCTGGGGTCATTTAAACCCATTTGTTGTTACTCAGTTGCTCAGCTGTGTCCAACTCTTTGCAACCCCATGGACTGCAGCAGGCCAGGCTTCTCTGTCCTTCACTATCAAGAGTTTGCTCAAATTCATGTTCACTGAGTCGATAATGTCATAACAGGTAACCCAAAGCAAGTGGTGATAGTGCTGGACCAACCACAGAGAAATGAAAGGTTATCACAGTGGCTACTGTAAAATAATCGTAAAACTGGCAAGCCTGCAATTACAGCACTGTGCAGCTGTCAAACGCTGCCTGTTTATGGACTCTTTCACCCCCCCGCCACAACCCAAAGATGGATACTGTCCCCATTTCACAGATGAAAAACTGAGGCCTGGAGAGGTTACCACCACCCAGCATCACATAGCCAGTGAGTGGGATAGTCAGGGAAGGAGTAGGCCCTCTAACCCTAGCAGTCTGGGTCCAGAATCCAAGCTCTTAACTTGACCAAGAGAAATTAAGTATTTTACAGAACTGGAGTCGCCTTCAAACAAAAAAGGAGGAAAAAAAAGAGTATCAACTAGGAACCGATGAGTGGAAGTCCCAGTATCACAAAGGGATTCCTAAACATCTCTGAATCTGGGGAGCATCTGCCAGCACTTGATAAGGAACACAGCCAGAGCAGTCAGAGGCAGGACACACCTTCAAAAGACATGAACGCGATCGTCAAAGTAAGATTCTAGATCAAGGCTGCACAACCCTGAAAATCAACTATACTTGAATAAAATTTTTTTAATGAAATTATTAACAATGGGCCTTAAGAAACAAATCCTTCTCCCACAGCACTCAAGGTTTCTCCCCAGAGCATCTTCTAGACGGCTTCCAGTTCCTCCACCCTCAACCTGATCACTGCACTTGCTCTGTTATTAGTGAGAACAGTCCTAGGCAGAAACACATCTCTAATATGAATAAAGCTGATCTGTGGAAAGAACTAACAGTTTTGAGGGCCCAAATTTTTAAAAAAGAAAAAGGATTTTTAATTGTCAAGTGAAAGCCACTCAGTTGTGTCCAACTCTTTGCAAGATGTTTTAATTGCCAAGGTGCTACCAAAAAGAGCTCCAAGATGAAAATATTTAGTGAAGTAGTAATGTAAACATTCCTTTTTCCCTTAAATGTTCTCCTCCCCCTTAAAAACACTCCATTAATAGTTTGGTACATGCCACACCAGACTTCTCCTTGGAACTCTAGTACCAAAATTCCCCTGTTTTTGCAGCATCATGCCATTCTTTCTGTATTTGAAAATGCTAAGTCTAAATCATTTATGTACGGATATACATGGAGAGTTAAGGCACAGATGTTAAAGCAGCATATAACCCCCACGTGCATCAGTGATGCATACACATAGTTTAGTTTCTTGAACTAAATAAGCATTAAGAAATAGTTCAATAAGCATTTTTTTAAAAAAATCCTTGTACCTCAGCTGTCCTCGGTGGGGGGCATGTCCCCACTGTGCCCACATCCCCCTGCACTTTGGGGCTCAAGGAGTCTAAACCTCCTCATTCATTTTATGAAGCAACAGGGCCCCACACAGGGCCCGCTGGGAGCGGAGCCAGGGATGGGCTGGGAGCACGTCTGGCATTGGCCCCAAGCACGACTCCCTGGGAAGCGAACTGCCTTTCACCCACCTGCTCTGAACACACTTCTCTCAAAGTAGCGCAACTGGGAGGGAAGGCTGATTAGGGCTAAAATCAGTAGTCCTGGGGGAAAGGTCTGGACTAAGAGAGCAGGCATGGAGCCGCAGGGAGAAGAGCAGGAGCCCAGCCCCTGACACAAGGAAGCCACCCAGGCTCGGGGAGGCGGGAAGGCAGCCTGGAGCCGTCCCCTTCCTGCCCCCGAGGCAATCTCCCCAGAATCAATCTCCTGAACATCACCGCTCTGCTCTTAACTGTAAAATTACTCCATTTGGAACTCTGACAGAAATGAAAGGCCCAAGCTGGCTCGCAGAAAAATGGAAGTGATGAATAAACATAAGAGGCTCAATTTCACTCATGTTAATTGCCATTTCCTTAGTTACAGCAAGACACGCAGGAATGGTTTTAACCGAACAGGCAAATGGTAAGCATGAGCACGTCTGAAACATTAAAAAGCAGCTTGTGAATCTCTACATCCAGCAAAATATACGTGATCCAGATTTCAGATGTTTAAACTACTGAAAGAGGGGCATTATGCCCATAAAAACACTAGCATTTTAGTACCAGAATTACAAAAATTGGTATAACAGACACTAAGGACAAGTTCTCGGTCTAAAGGGGCTGGGAAAGACGGAACGCTCTCACCAGATGACAGAGCTGCAAGCCCACGTAACACAGGGTCGTCCGAGGAGAGAAGCGAGGCGCAGGCAGAGACGGCAGGGAGCAGGCCAGCCCGGAGGGGAGGGGCCCGCCTCAGGCTGCTGACTCCTCGGCACGAGGAGCAGAGGCCCCGTCAACAAGGGCAAGGGCGGTGGTGTGAGCCCGGGGCTCTGATCCCGATTTCTGGGCTGTCCACGGGGGCCCCTGCAGCCTCTCCAGGAATAAGACAAGCAGTCCCCGTGAAGTTCATCATTCCCCACAGTGGTCATGCTCAGGCCACGTGTCCCCCAGCCAAGTCCTCTTTCTTTTAGCAGAACCCACCCCCAGATGTCTTCCAGCCCTTGACATAGAAGTTTTCTGAGCAAGGCCACCACTTCCTTGCAGCACCACACCCCCCTGGCCACAGTGAGCGGGCCGAAGGCTTGGGGAGGAGATTTACTACAAGCTGGGAGAATAGAGATTCTTGCCCCTGGTGATGGGGCTACAAGACGTGACGCGGGGCCATGGTGGCCGAGTGCAGTGCTGAACGGAGTGTCCCAGAAGCCAGTGGCCAGACAGAGCAAGACCCCTCACACCCCACCCCATGCTGTCCCCACAGTCATCCATCTCTACCACCCTCCCGGCCAGGGGTCTGCCCCAGTAACGCCCTCTCTGGCTTGAACTGGCTTGAACTGAGTTACTATTCAAAGTCTACCTGACTTCCTCATCACAATCAGAAAGGTTAATATCAGTTCTTTCCTTTACAAAGCTGTGAAAAAAAAAAATACTCCTTAGGTTGGGCTAGAATTATATGAAGAATTGAACAAAATCACGCATCTACCCTCACTGTCCAACGAAAACCAACTGATTATCCACTTAGCTTTCCTCAGCGTCTCCCAGCTAAGACCAGTGAGGATGAACTGATACTTAGGTTCTGGCAGTGTGAAAGCACTTGGAAAAAGGAAGGAGCATTAAGAAGAAATGTTATGACAGTTTTTTCCTCACAACTCTCGTTTTGTGTTTAAAAAAAGAAAAGAAAGAAACGCTAATGGGAATAAATGACAACAACAGAGACCCCACTCCTGCAATCCACTTCAGGGTAGCCTTTGTAAAGGTGTCTGGATGCCCTCCTCCTGGCTAATGACGTCCCCTACCCTGCTAACGTCTCAAGACGGCCCAGACAGAACCTATTTGCATCAATCATTTAAGGGGGAAATGAGATTAACAAAAATAAAATTATTTAGTTTATATCCTTATAAGACTTGCTTTTATCTGAAAGGTCAGAAGCTGCTGAAAGGTTCTCCAACACTGCTCCTGGCAACAGAGACATCGTTTCACTTACCCAGCAAAAAGGAAAAAACATTCAGGAAAGTAACACCCAGGACTGGTTCCAAGGTGCACACACAGCACTGGGGGGTGGGCAACGTGGCCCACCCTGACCCACCAATCCAACTCTCGAGAAGTTCCAGCACAGACACGCACAAGAGGGCAAGAGCACGCACAGGTTCAACGATGCCGTGACGCTTGCGACAAAAAAACCAGAACAACCTAGATGCTGACGGCTAAGGATAAAGAAATGGTAGCTAAAAACTCATGGAAGAAAATCATGCGTTAAAGCTACATTAACCCAGCCTCGTCTACACCACCCGCATCAGCACCCAGGGTTGCTGGCCCTTCCGTGGCTTCCGTGCCCCCTCAAGTTGGCCCCCAGGCCTCCTAGGGTGCCAGAGGCCAGGCACTCCCTGCCTGGGGCTCTAGCTCCACCCCACAAGTGCAGAGCATGCCACTTCTCTCAGTACATCATCTCTACTGAGGACACCCATGACACGCTGCTCTGTGGGGTCACTGAGCAGTCTGCCTTCTCTCAGCCAAAAAAGCCCAAAGCCCCTCTCTTCCACAAAGCCTTTAAGGATGATTAAACACAAACATCGACCCACCACCAGGCCTGGTACCAAGCACTTCCTACCCGCCTATAACCCCAGCCATCTGGTCCGCAACAGATCGCTGTCTCTGCCCCTACCCCAAATCCCTGGTGAAAGTCAGCTGTAGCCAGATCATTACTCCAGGTCGACTTCCATCTCTATTCAAGCCAGTTTCATCCAGTTTCTCTGGATTCTTTGCTGTGGTCCTTGTCACAGACTCTTCCTCTGTTTAACCTGTTAAGAAGATTAGCTCAGGGTGTCAGTCAGCTCTTGATTACCTATTCACCTTGGATGCCATCTGACAAGTTCCCCCTTAGCCCAAAGCTCTAACTAGTGAGGGCTTCCCTGGTGGCTCGGCGGTAAGAGAACCCACGTGCCAATGCAGGGGTCGTGGGTGCAATCCCTGGGTCGGGAAGATCCCCTGGAGAAGGACATGGCAGCCTACTCCAGGATCCTGCCTGGGAAACCCCAAGGACAGAGCAGCCTGGCGGGCTGCACACAGCCTAGGAGCTGAGGAGAGTCAGACACGGCTGACTGCGGGGCTCAGCGCCACAGCAGCTGCTGCCGACCTGCGTCTGCAGGGCTGCGCCTCTTCCCTGCTCTCTGCTGGTCCGCTTGCTTCCCACGCTCTTCTTTCTCTTCCTCATACGAAGTGCCCTTTAACGTCCTGCTAAATCCAAGGAGACATTCGACTGCTATTTGCCCTTCTATATTCCTTCCACCGCTGTTCAAAATGTACAGATAGATAACCATCTCTCTGTTTTTTTTTTTTTCCTTTGGTCTCTCTGTTTCTATTTTGCCTTCCAGGAAGCCCAGAGTCCAAACCAAATTTCACCACATTAATTTTATGTTAACAAAGGATTAGGCAGCCTTAAATTCTTTATGAACATAAATGTACCTACATAAGACTAATTTTAAACATTTTCTTCTTTCCTCACAATAGTTTTGGGGATAACTATCAAAGTATACACTTAATTCCTGCTATACAAATAGACAAAGGATATACATTTCAAAAGTAAACGAAGCCAACTGATAAATGGGGAAGAAATGATGGAATCAGAAAATCACCCTTTAGCATCCAAATAATTATCTTACACAAGGATCATCAACAAATACTAAAGCTGGTAGGCGACAGCTTGATGACAGGATATTCACATAGTCTCAAAATATCTCCCCACAAGACACCTATTCATTGTAAGAGGAAAAAATAACAACTTTTGGAAATAACCTGGCAAGAATCTCTTCACCAACTAGGACAAGAATACCACATGCCTTCTGATATGACACAATGATCACTTCCATGGTTTTCCCACTGCAGAACACAGAACCAATCGAACCATAAGCAGAAAACAAACTCAAATGGAAGGACTGTGCAAAATAGACAGCCTAGCACTAAGTCAAGAAAGACAAGGACAGACTGGCAATGAACTGCTCCAGGCCAAGGGAGACCGCACAAGTGAGGATGAAAACGCAGCCAGGGAGCTTAACCGTAGACCACAAAGGTCTTCTCTCTTTCGCTATGGAGGACATCGGCAGGACAACAGGTGAAACGTGCACAAGATTCACAGACTGCACCACGCGTGCACGCTCAGGCATGTCCCATTCTTTGCAAGCCCATGGACTGTGGCCCTCCAGGCTCCTCTGTCCACGGGATTCTCCAGGCAAGAATCCTGGAGTAGGCTGCCATTTCCTCGTCCAGGGATTAGTATTCTTACCAATCCTAACACAGTATTAGGACCTGTATTGAGGTCCTAGACCTGCATAAAGACTATATGAGTGAACGCCCTTGTCTTTAGGAAACATGAATAGTTAGGAGCAAAGGAGCACGACGTTTACCACTTCCTGCCCAACAGTTCACATACAGAGCAGACAGAAGCGCTGCCACTGGGGTCTGGATGGCACACGCGGAAACTGCACTAGAATGTTTGGGTTCCGGGAAGGGTCTGGGGTATAAGTGACATACATTATGTTAGTTTCAGGAGGACAGCGTAACGATTCAGTATTTGCATACACTGTGAATGATCACCACAGTTAGTCTACTTAACGTCCATCACTACACACATTCATAGAATTTCTTTTTTTGTGTGATGGGAACTTTTAAGATTTACTATCTTATCAACTTTCAACTGCGCAAGGCAGCATGACTCGCTTCACCACACTGCACATCACACGGTCAGTCATTTCAGAGCTGGCATTTGCACCTTTTGACTCCCTTCACCTATTTTGCCCAACCCCCAACTACTGCCTCTGGCAGACATTTGTGAACTCGGTTTGTGTTTTGTTTTGTTTAGATTCCACGTATAAGTGAGATAATACAGCATGTATTCGTCTTTTTCTGTCTTAGTTCACTTAGCATTAAATCCTCAAGGTCCATCCAGGTCACAAATAACATTATTTCATTCTTTTTTATGCCTGAATAATATTCCATCATATTGAGTTGGTCAAAAAGTTCATTTGGGTTTTTCTAAAACATTTTACAGAAAAATCCAAACTTTTTGGCCAACCAGTTCATCAATCGATGGACACTTAGGCTGCTTCCATATCTTGGCTGTAGTAAACAAGACTTTTTTCCAGTTTTGTGAAACTTCCCTGTAGGTTTGGGTATTTTCCAAAATAAAGAGTTTAAACAGTATACAAGGTCATGATTCCATTAGGACCAGTCAAAAAACGGTTTTAAACACACTGATCTTTAATAGTTCTGGGTTTTTATTAAAGTACAAAATGAGCTGCTTATCTGTCGCTCAGAACCCAGTCTCCTAAAGTCATCACTGCTGGCTGTGGGGTACACCCTAACACTCTTTTGCTCTGATAAATATACTATAAATACCGTTGCAGCATTATAAAGGAAGCAGCATTGCTCCGATGCGGATGTGGGCTCTAAGGACAGGCTATCCAGATTAAAATAACTTTCCAGTTCTGTGACCCTGGGCAAGTTGCTTCTCTGCTCTTAAGCAGTTCCCAGCTGTTGAATGGGAGCAATCCCAGGGCTTCTCAGGGGTACTTGCTTCATGATTAAACAAAGCAATGAACAAGAAGTGCTTCACGGATCCTGATACACAAGAGTGCTTCATAAAAGTGAGCTATTTGTAAACATCAAAATCACGGATTCATCAGCCTCACTGTCGCGCCTGTGCTCTCACCCTAGCCGTTTCTTCTTTTCGCTCTGACATTCAATTTATGATTTCATTATATGTATCCGTATTTCAATTTGAACTTTCTGAAACAAGGTGAACTATCAGTTAAAAATAAAAAGAACAAATGAAACCCTCTGAAAACAGGGGTCCTCCACCAGCGGGCTGCCTTTGCCAGCAGGCTTTAAACTCACTCTTAGAATTCCAGGCCAGCTGCTGCTCTGCTCAGGGCCTCTGTTATCAACAGTGCATGGTTTAAGGACTCATATCTTGTTACAAAGGATCCAAGGCCTCTGCTGCAGGGAACAGCCTGACCAGGACTAAAGAAGGCACACAAACTCAGTCCCACCGAAAGGTTCACTTTCCACAGATCTTGTTATCTGTGGGCCCAGCAACTGCATATCTATCATCATTCTCCTCTCACTGACCACACGCTCACGCCAAGCGGCCCTGGCACCTTTGTGTACAGGCTCCCTGCACCCTCATAACAATGCTGTGGGCCAGCTGTCACCAGACTCATCTCACAGATGAGTAGATCGACTTGCTCAAAAGGCTAAATGGCAGAGCCAGGATGAGAATTCAGACTGTTCATCCTCCAATCCGAACTACTTCCAATGCACTTTGCTGCCCTTGCATATACATAAACACACACTCAGGAAGAAATGCCATTAATTACATACATCAAGGACACCATTTTTACTTGACAGGTCACATAAATTTTCTTAAAATAATTCTTCCAAGCTTATTTTTATTTTTTTTGCTTTGCTTTGGTTTTTGTTGATTACCACTCCCTGCAGCTTTCCTACTTAGAAGAGAGGCACCTGTCTTTAAACTATACCCAGAAAAACTCAACTTTTGCAAACGACGGGACAAGGCAACAGGGAAAACTTGGGAAGAAGGAACAGCCTCTGTGAAGCCTCATCACTGCGGCAGCACCAGGCAGAAAGGCAGAGAAGTCACATCACCTGAATCCAGCCGCCCTCTCTGCTCTCCTCTCAGGGACACCGGGGGAAGTTAAAACCTCCAAGACAGTCGAGGCTCTGGAGATAGGCGAGGGGCCCAGAGGAGCCTCCCTTATCCGTGAGCACCTTCCCCTCAGGCCAGAAAGGGCACCTGAACCAGGGCAGTGGTCATCCTGCGCTCCACAGAGCAGCTAAGGAAGAGACGCAACTGTCCACAGTCCATACTGAGACAGTGCTGCTAGACACGGGGGAACAAGAAGGACGAGAAGGCTCTCTGAATTTGCAACTCACTCCTTTTGATCCTTCCTGGTGCCATTTAACCCCATCTTTCCATCAAGGCCTCCCCAACTTTATAGATTCCTTATAGTCCTACCTTTAGACCACTAAGACCATTCGGTTCAGTTCAGTTCAGTTCAGTTGCTCAGTCATGTCCAACTCTTTGCGACCCCATGAACTGAAGCATGCCAGGCCTCCCTGTCCATCACCAACTCCTGGAGTTTACCCAAACTCATGTCCATTGAGTCGGTGATACCATCCAACCATCTCATCCTCTGTCGTCCCCTTCTCCTCCTGCCCCCAATCCCTCCCAGCATCAAGGTCTTTTCCAATGAGTCAACTCTTTGCATGAGGTGGCCAAAGATAGGAACTTCAGCTTCAGCATTAGTCCTTCCAATGAACACCCAGGACTGATCTCCTTCAAGATGGACTGGTTGGATCTCCTTGCAGTCCAAGGGACTCGCAAGAGTCTTCTCCAACACCACAGTTCAAAAGCATCAATTCTTCAGCTCTCAGGTTTCTTTATAGTCCAACTCTCACATCCATACGTGACCACTGGAAAAACCATAGCCTTGACCAGATGGACCTTTGTTGGCAAAGTAATGTCTCTGCTTTTAAACATGCTATCCAGGTTGGTCATAACTTTCCTTCCAAGGAGTAAGCATGTCTTAATTTCATGGCTGCAATCACCATCTGCAGTGATTTTGGAGCCCCCAAAAAATAAAGTCAGTCACTGTTTCCCCATCTATTTCCCATGAAGTGATGGGACCAGATGCCATGATCTGAGTTTTCTGAATGTTGACGGACCACAGCCTTGTCTAACTCAATGAAACCATGAGCCATGCCGTGTGGGGCCACCCAGGACAGCTGGGTCATGGTGGAGAGCTCTGACAGTATGTGGTCCACTGGAGAAGGGAATGGCAAACCACTTCTTGAGAACCCCATGAACAGTCAACTAAGACCATCAGGGCAGAGATGAAGGAAGCCCTCAGTTAAAAAAGATCCTACAAATTCCAAGCCAGCGTGGCCTGGGCCGTGAGACGGCAGCGCACTGGGTGGCGTCCGCACGCATCAGATTCAGACAGCGCGAGGCTGCCCAGCGCCAGCCAGCACGTCCTCCCTGAGCAGGGGACCGTGCCTGGCCTGCTTCCTCAGGGACACCCAGCCCTCAGGGCACTATACGCGCGGGATCAGGGCTTCACTCACTTCAGTCACTGCACGAACACCTAGGCTCAAAGCCCAGAAACCTTGATCACTGGCTCTGTCATCTTGATCAAGTTACCTGATTTATCTGCACATCAATGTCCTCATCTGTTAAATGACTATAGCAAGATCCATCTCATCTGAAGTTAAAAATGAACACATATTTAGCATAACTTCTGGCACTGGCGGCTCAGATGGTAAGGAATCTGCCTGCAATGCAAGAAACCCGGGTTCGATCCCAGGGTTGGGAAAATCCCCTGGAGAAGGGAATGGCTACCCACTCCAGTATGCTTGCCTGGAGAATCCCATGGACAGAGGAGCCTGGCGGGACAGTCTGTGGAGTTGGACACAACTGAGCATACACACACACACGCGCGCACACACACACACACACACACACACACACACACACAGAGTCTAGAAAAGAAGTCTCATGAACAAACAAAGACTCCGCCTCTTCCGTGTCGCCCCCAGCCACTGTGACATCACAGAAGACTCATCAAGTCCTCGCAGTGACACCCTGGACTGGCGGTGGGGGTGTAGTCCTGGGGTGTTCCAGCCGTACAAGGACACTACTTAAATAACCACTCCCCAAGATGACCCAGCAACGTCCAAAGCCGGGACCGAGCAGGACGCTGTAGGGGTGCCTGGGCACAATCAGCCTCCTCGACTTTCCTTGAGTTCCAAAGGGCAGGTGGAACAGTTGCTACTCCAGGAAGGGAAGGGATGCAGAGACAAGGGAGGAGCAGCCAACAAACGGTGCAGCCCTGAGGCAGGGTCCTGCTTCCACCTCAAGGGACACACAGTCTTGGGGGGCAGAAGCCTGCTGTGCCTCTTCTGCCAGGCCAAGCAACCAAGCTATTCTTTCCACCTTCACCCAAAACTCTGTCTCTGGGATTCACTCTGGTACCAGTGCAGAGAGGCTGATTTCAGCAAAGTCAGCTCACAGTAAACAATCAGGGACAGGCTAACAGAACATATACTGAGCCTAATATGAGGCTGCATGAGAGAGCCAAAAAGGCAAGCTTCCTAAAATATCATATAAGATGCTGCAAAAGCAAACTGAGTTCTTTCAAAATGAAGGCTTCCCCTGTTCCCAAATTAGGTACAAATTATAAGGCTCATTCTTCCCCCAAATGAATCATGAACAGCTCCCACCAGTAAAGAAAAGGATCTGCACACCATAGGCGCTCAATGTTTCAGTTAGTGCTGGGGCTAGTAAACTACGGTCCAGGGGCCAGCCATCTCCATCTGTTTATGTAAATTAAGCCTTGCTGGAACACAGCTATAGCCACTCATGAACACATTATCTGGGGCTGCTTTTGCATGTATAATGGCCCAAACTAGTTAAATATTTACAAGAAGACAACAGGGCCCACCAATCCTAATATATTTACCATGTGATCTTTAAGAAAGTTTGCTGGCCTCTATTCTAATGCAAGAAACACTGGCTAGGAAATCAGAGTCCTACATTTAAATCCCAGTTTCATGATCACAAAGAGAAATTATCTTGTTAATTCTCAGTAATTCCCGGGACCTCATGTATAACATTAGGATACCACCATCTACTTTGCAGGAAATGTTATGAAGATTACATGAGATAGTAAATGCATATGGTACATAAGCAGGAATCAGTAGCTATTAAACCTTAATCAAAAACAGGTACAAACCTGTCTACCACATTAATACTCAAAGTGATCCAGGCTCCAGCGAACTATTTTTTAAAATAAGACACCATGTTGGCATTCACCTACATCCTCTTACTGGGAAAAGGAATAACAATACCTAAGTGCTATCCTTCTAGAAGGTCAAAAGGACTTCTCTTTTCCCCTTATCTTTTTAGTCCTGAATTTAAAAAGAAAAAAACAACTGTCAAGAAGCCAAGCTTCAGAGAATTGTCTATTACAAAGTGAATCCCTTCAAAAAAAACCTGGAGGGTACTTCAGACTCTGACTGAGTAATCTCAATCCATGATTAAGGAAAAAAACAGGTGTAGGTCCCTAAAAAATACACTTCCAGGTTTCAGTAAAGCAACCAGGAATATTTGCCAGAGTGCCCCTGAACTCCCGAGCTACGCAGGGAAGTAGGCTGTGCTGAGCACCTGCGAGGTTTCAGGCTCTGGGCCTCAGTGTGAACAGGGCACACGGTGACCACACTTAAGAGGCCTTACAGCCCAGAGGGGCACTCAGCATAGGGCAACGTCAGAACCACACGACGAGGCCCCGACGCCAAAGCCAGCAGAGAGTGAGGCCCCGAGCAGAGACCGAGACCAACGCCCGCCCTGCACAGACGGCAAGACGGCTTGTCCGTGACCACAGGCAAGGCAGCAGCAAACCCTGTTTTCCTTTCCTTCCCAGGGCTGTGTTTCCTGGAAATTACTTCACAGAGGTTCTCAAGTCTTAATCTTTCACTCCACTGTGACCCTACAGTTCCTATTATGAAAAATCAACCCAGTCTTCAGACCTCTGGGTTCTGAAGTAGACAGTGTTACTACTTTTCTTCTGTCTTCCCACCAATTCTGTGGATCTTTATTACGGCTTCCCTGGTAGCTCAGCTGGTAAAGAATCTACCTGCAATGCGGGAGACCTGGGTTTGATCCCTGGGCCAGGAAGATCCCCTGGAGAAGGAAACTGGCAAACCCCTCCAGCGTCCCTGCCTGGAAAATCCCATGAACAGAGGAGTCTGGCAGGCTGCAGTCCTTAGGGGGGCAAAGAGCTGGGCACGACTGAGCGACCAACACTTTCTTTCACTTTCTGACTGCCCACGCAACACTGACTGTAACCGTTCATTTATATACCCTTACCTGCCCCTCCCAGACTACGAGTTTAGTGAAGACAGGGACCATGTCTTGACACTGACTGAATGTCTGAAAGCTGATTATGCGGCTGCCATCTAACAACTGCATGCATGCATGCTAACTCGCTTCAGTCACGACCGACTCTGTGACCCCCATGGAGAGCAGCCCACCAGGCTCCTCTGCTCACGGGATTCTCCAGGCAACAATACCGGGGTGGGCTGCCACTTCCTTCTCCATAATAACTGTGTATTCACTCTCGTTTAGTGTATACAGTAACTTTCCCACATTATGGATGAGGAAACTGAGGCCCAGGGAGGTTAGGAAAGCTTCTGCGGTTCGGCAAACCTGTGGGTTACTTATTTAACATCCATGTGCCTCTGCCCCTTGCCTCGCCTCCTTCTTCCTAGCAGGAGTCTGGTACCCAACCCCTCCACACAGCCACAGGTTTGACTCAGGGGAGGCTGAACCGCTTCATGAGACCAGGAGGTGAAGCGTGATGGCTGAAGGCCACTGTGGACACCTGTCCGTTCCCAGTGATGCTGCAATGTAATGTAAAAACATCTGCTGGGGAGCTTCACAGAAGGTTTCCTCCCAAGTCAAAGACACAAGCAGTCACTCATCTTCCCTAGCCATTGCTTTAACTATGTGGACATTCTTAAGTTTTTAAAGGCAATTACTCAATCTCCTTATGCAAACTTCAAGCCAACTAAGCCAGCCTTCAGGTGCTCTCAGCCAGAAGCATCCTAACTTGCACAAAGCAAGGGTGACATCACAGACCTCAAGGACGTCACCAGTCTACCTCTGCAACACTCCCGCCACCCAGCACCGGCAGAGCAAGTAAGAGGTACTTAGCAAGTTCAGCTAAACGAATAAACAGATGAATAAAACAGACAAAATTTAAGCTCAGCTTTCAAAGTCAGGGAAGGTAAACCTTATGGCCAGTTGTAAGTGAAATATTAGGGACTGAGGTAAACACCCTTAATAAATCTAAAGCCTGCTGACTGTTAGATAAGATTCATTCAATGTAACTGGAAAACAAAGTCTACATTAGAGCGAACAACGAAACCCTATAAGCACCGTTATGAGTCCACATGTGTCAGAAGACTGGTACAGTGAAGACAATCACAGACGGTTCTGTATCTGCAAGCCCCTTTGTCTGCAAGGTCTACAGCACCTATAGCAGTCACACAGCAGCCCACCCTGTCTCCCATCCCGACCTAGACCCAAAGGGGCCAGCGTCTTAATACACTGGGTGGGGAGGGGATGAGGGGGAAGTGACACCTCTTCAGCACCTAGAGTCCAGCCCAGCTTTCCTCCCGGAAAACTCAGCCCCTGAATGGCAACAAGGTCCACCTTCCCAACTCATCTGCCTCATTGGACCCCACCTGCCCCTTCCACCCACCAGGGGTACCTGAGGAACCCTGATCTTTGGAACCTGAAGGGTAACCTCCAGGCCATTACAAACAGGTCTCAGGAGAGTCCTTGGCAAACCATGCTATTGCTGGCCAGGTGCCTGGGCCGACTTCAAAATAGGAACCTGAAGGTAAGAAGCCCTCATCCTACTGCCAATCCCCACCCCCAACCCCAAGAAAATCAATGAGGTCACTTGTTATTCACAAAGAGCCACTCACTGCAAGACATGATAGTCACTTTAACTTCAAGGCTGCAAACACTCGCACCTCTTCCACATAAAAGCCTCTTTATCTGGTCACACGGCCTTCTCTCAGTACCCTGAAGAATAAGGGTGTTTTGATCTCCAACAAAATCAAAGAAAACTCTACTTGCTCTAGAATGAAATGTCCAAAAGCCACAACGTGACTGAGTGTCTTAATGGAAACCAAGGGATCAATCATGCTGATGGCTCTCAAAGGACTCGTCAAAGGACCCATTTTGATCCCCCTAGGTAGCCCAGCCACCTAGAAGAGCATCCTCTTGCACACAGCTTACCTTATAATTGCTAGAGTTCACCCAAGAGGTAGCGAGTCCATCCACAAGTTTGTCTAACATGGTCTGGTCATGCTCGAGGTCGGCAGACTTCTGTTTGTCTGAGAAATAGTCTATCAGCTCTTGGCCAACCTGCAGTCGTTTCCCCACATCCTTCTGCAGCACCTGTGCCAGGCAGGCCTCCATGCGAGGCTCCATGGCGGAATTCCAATCCAGAGCCACCGAAGCTAGAGGGCGGTGGGGGTGACGCCCTCCCCGTGAGCAGCCCCCGGAGGCGGCCTCTTTGTTTGCTGAAGGTTACTAAGAGCTTGTGTGTCAAAGATGCAATCCGGGGAATGGCAGCAATGCACCATGTGTGGCTGAAGAGCAGCTGGGAGGATATTAAAAGTCCAATTTAAATAACTAGTAGGGGAGAAAGGAGTGAGTGGCAGAGTGGCGCTCTCCTCCTGGGTCTGAAACACTTCATAGTTCAGCGGTCCATTCTGAAAAGCAAGAGAAGAGAAGGGCACATCAGCATGGATAACAGAACGCTCACATGTTGGGAAACATCTGATCAAAGACAAGCATCCGCGCTGCAGCCTCGTTTATAAGCACACGTGCAGTGAGAAGCATGAGCACTGGGCAACTGTGTCAGACTAACATAATTATTATTTTCATCAGGAAGAACGTCGAAGCCCAAAGCAAAGAACCAGTGAGCGTCACAGTTGGTGGGTTGAGGTTTTCCACAATTTTCCAGCTTGTAAATGCACCAGTCAGGAGAGCAAGCTTTTGCTTCAGCTGGATGATTTATGTACAGCTTAAATTCTGCTCCCCACCAAAAAGCAAACACCACTGTGTCTGAGTCCCGTATGTGCTGTAGCCTGTCTCTCAGTTTTGTATAGTTCAAGTGCCGGAAGTGAGGCAGGCTCCACAGAAACACCACTGACCAAACTGGCTGGCCCAGGAACAACAGTCAAAGCCAAGGCGACACCTACACGTGCTCAGCAGCTTTACAGAGGGCGAGCAGGCGGGCGTCCCCGCCTCCTCCTCCAGAGAAGCGACCCACAGGGGGAAGGGGAGAGGCTCACCATCTGACCACGCGCTGGGACGCAGCGTTCTCGCGGGCAGAATCACCAACTGGGCCTGGAGTTTTGCTACAGAATCAGGAGACCTCAAATCCACTCCTGGCACAGCACAAAACACGTGATGTGAGGAGGCACCAAAATCATTTTTACTAGACATGAATGGGCGGACCATTTAATCTGCAGCTCCTGGAACAATTGTACATATTTATTTTTTCAACATCTTTTCTCAATTTCTAACCCAAGAAGATGCACAGAAAACCTATGTTCAAGATGCAGCAACCCTGACTCTGTACTAAATAGAAACGTTCCTCACACCAACAGTCAGTGTGAACTCTCAGCGGTTCACAGGTAAATCTGACCTTACAAACCAAGTAATATTCAACCTCAGGGCAGGGTAACTGTTCCAGTCTCAGCACAAGGCTTCTCTCCCTTCCCGGCACCCGCCCCACCTCCACCCCACCCCATCTCAGCAAAAAAAGCAGCGCTCTTCCCAAGTCCTAGAAGGAGAGACGAGTCAGGTCGTCCAATGAGGAAAACACTCCCGCAAAGCCTCTAGCCCCTGATTACCCATTCTCTGCTTTCCTTCAATCAAAAAGCCTTGACGTCTCACGTGGCAGTCCTTCCTGAAGTGGAGGAGATATCACTTTCCAGTCATGCCCATGCCATGGAACTTGTCCTTCCTTCACAGGAAAGGTCTTCAGATATAGCAAAGCAGCCATTACCCTTCACTCCAATTTTCAGTCCAAACAAAATACCTCCACTTCCTTAGTCAGCTCCCCTGTCAGACTAACGAAGGTATCAGAGATACATGAAAACTGGAGAAACCAACAGAACCTTTACGTTCTGGGCCCAATATTCGCCAAGCAGCTAGTTAAGGTCAAGCATGTGGTAGATTAAAAATGGCTGCAGAGGCGTTGCTGCCCCTCCTCTACCGAGATGGAGTCTCATCCTCCCCCGTGACCCTGGGATGAGTCCTGAGACTTGCTCTGGCCAGTGGGAAATCAGAGACGGCAGAAATGAGCTGAGATGTGACCCTGGAGCGTGCATGACTGCCACGCCGTAAGGGAGTTGGTCTAGCCTCCTGAACAGGAGAAGCCAGTAGTGGAGAACCAACTCGCTGCAAACAGCAGCCGGCAGCAACCACAAGACATGGGAGGGAGTCCACGGGGGACCACTCAGCCTCACCAGTCACCATCTGACTGCAGATACACAAATACATCTAAGGAGACAAAAACCAGCTGGTCAAACCACAGGATGATGAGACACTGTTCACTCATACTTCAAGCCATCCAATTTGTGGGACTTTGTTACACAGCAGCAGATAACTGATCACTCCTTCTTCCTCTAAACATCTTTCATGCTCAGTGAAAAGAATTTCATATCCCTTACTCCTTCAAAGGGCCCAGAATCAACAGACACTAACCAGTAATGACGGTGCCAATATCAGTTCTGAGCATCAACATGAGGGATCAGGCTCTATGCCAAGATGATTTATACAGTTTATCTCCGATTCTCCAACCACTTCTATAAAGTAGGCATTAACACAACCCTATTTTACAGGTGGGGAAACTGAGGCAAAGGTAAGTGATTTTCCAAGGTTGCATGGCCATAAGTTTCCGTTTCCCACCTTCAAAATCCTTGTTACTACAAGTCTGGCCTAGTTCTGTCCCAACTCAGGGAAAGAAGGTCAGACTTCACAGTGAGCTGGGAAGCAACAGGCCAGACAGCAAATTCTCCACTCCCAGGAGAGGAAGGAACCCATGCATTTAAGGCTCTTTCCTGTTATTTTTTAAAATACATATTAGATAAAAACTTCCCCTTCAGCTGGAATTTCATATGATTTCTAACAAGTAAGTATATGCTTCTTGACAGTAATTATGCAATAAAGGTTTAGCACACTCAGAAGCAGGTCACAAACTCCTGTGTATGAAACCCGCAGAATGGCACTGGGAGCCCCAAAGCATTCAGCAAACTGGGTCCTCTTTGTTCTTTTTAATTAAAAAAAAAAAAGCAATGGGTGATCCTCTCTTGCACAAAAGTGTAAGCCCTCTCCCCTACTCCTGTCCCCCGGCCACATTTCCCTACTTAAAAGCAAGAGGTGTTTCTAACTTCCCATGCCTTCCTTCACAGGTATTTTTAGCTACCCAACAAATAAGTACATGTCTTCTCCCTCTGCAATCCCAGGAAGAGTTTCTTAAGTATTTACAGTTACATCATAAGAAGCAGCGCAATTCTGCTACAGGCCAACAGGAAGAACTTAAAAAATACCAGCTTCAACAAGAATGAAACACACATCAGGACAGCCTGGTGTCGGGGACGCTGTTAGACAGCCCCCAGTCTCCACTCTGCACCTCCAGGGGGGCAGTGGGGAGATCAGAGGCGTCACGTTCATTAAACAACATTCAGGATCAGGAAAGCTTGCACAGGGCACTTTTTTTTTTAAATATAGCTCTCTCTCGATCCTCTTTCTTATAGCTACTTCTCAGGTCACCACCATAAAGGAGTGAAGACAGCAGAGGGTGGGGCAGGGAGCAACACCAGCTGTGAGCTCTGAGCTCCCACGTCTACGACAGGCTTCTCCACGAGAGAAGTTAAAAGGTGGGGCCATTTCCACTAGTGACTTAGAGCAGTGACAAGTTAATATTTCTTGTACGTCTATGATCGGCTGGGCTCAGCAGGAGGTTCACTCAGGTACCTGCTGCTGTCTGCCACTGGCTGAGGTTAAGAGTCTACAATGGCATCACCTACATGTCAAAGGCAATGATGCGGGCTGTTGGCTGAACCTCTCGCCACACGTGATGTCTAACAGCTCAGTAATACAGTCTATAGTTCAGTACAGGTGGTTGGAGCATTCCAGGATGGCAAAGAGAAGATTGCCAGGAGGCAACTCACAAGGCCCAGGAGGCAGAACCCGCAAATCACTTCTGCCACAGTCGACTGTCAAAGCAAGTCACAAGGCCAGCCCAGGATAAAGGTGTGAGGAAATGGATTCCACCAGCTGACCGGCCTCAGAATAGTGCAGCAGTGCGCTTCAATCCTACGTGTGCACACTCAGTGGACATTCGTGCAATGAACACCTGAGTGAGGTAAATAGGCTTATCTTCTCTGTTTACCCATCATCGTGATTGCTTTTATTTACTCAACAGTTTATGATACATCACATCTGACCACAGTAGAAACATCTGCTGCTGCTAAGTCGCTTCAGTCATATCTGACTCTGTGTGACCCCACAGACGACCACCCACCAGGATCTACTTCTGCTTTACTGACCACGCCAAAGCATTTGACCATGTGGATCACAACAAACTGTGGAAAATTCCTCAAGAGACAGGAATACCAGACCACCTGACCTGCCTCCTGAGACCTGTATGCAGGTCAGGAAGCAGCAGTTAGAACTGGACATGGAACAACAGACTGGTTCCAAATCAGGAAAGGAGTACATCAAGGCTGTATATTGTCACCCTGCTTGTTTAACTTACATGCAGAGTACATCATGAGAAACGCTGGGCTGGATGAAGCACAAGCTGGAATCAAGACTGCGGGAGAAATACTAACAACCTCAGATATGCAGATGACACCACCTTTATGGTAGAAAGCAAAGAAGAACTAAAGAGCCTCTTGATGAAAGTGAAAGAGGAGAGTGAAAAAGTTGACTTAAAACTCAACATTCAGAAAATGATCATGGCATCTGGTCCCATCACTTCATGGCAAATAGATGGGGAAGCAATGGAAACAGTGACAGACTTTATTTTCTTGGGCTCCAAAATCACTGCAGATGGTAACTGCAGCCATGAAATTAAAAGACGCTGGCTCCTTGGAAGAAAAGTTATGACCAACCTAGACAGCATATTAAAAAGCAGAGACATTACTTTGCCAACAAAGGTCTGTCCAGTCAAAGCTATGGTTTTTCCAGTGGTCATGTATGGATGTGAGAGTTGAGCTATAAAGAAAGCTGAGAGCCTAAGAACTGATGCTTTTGAACTGTGGTGTTGGAGAAGACTCTTGAGAGTCCCTTGGACTGCAAGGAGATCCAACCAGTCCATCCTAAGGGAAATCAGTCCTGAATATTCACTGAAAGGACTGATGCTGAAAATGAAACTCTAATACTTTGGTCAGCTGATGCGAAGAGCTGACTCATTTGAAAAGACCCTGATGCTGGGAAACACTGAAGGCAGGAGGAGAAGGGGATGACAGAGGATGAGATGGTTGGATGGCATCACCAACTCAACGGACATGAGTCTGAGTAAACTCTGGGAGTTGGTGATGGACAGGGAGGCCTGGCATGCTACAGTCCACAAGGTCTCAAAGAGTTAGACGCGACTGAGTGACTGAACGGGACTGAACCACACAAGATACAAAAGAAATAACTATAATCTATGACTTGACTTGAAAATGCTTCCAACTTACTTGGAGAGAACAAGATATACACACTCACAAGAAGCTTGTCAGTGTAAGAGTTCAACACACACAGGATCCGTGGCAGACTTCACAGACAGGATGCCATATTGCCGCATAAGGACTATGAGTAAGTACTATAATCACTTTGGGAAGGGACAGATCAAGAAGGCCTGGAAGACCACGTCAAAACCACTTAGACAATGCTCAACTGGAGCTCTATCTTGAAGCGTGGGCGGGGTGTCACACATCAGTTAAGGCACTTGATCAGGGAAGAAACACAAGCAAGTGAGGGCGGTGGGAACCTGTGCGTGGCTGAGGGAGTAGAGCAATGACAGACCGCGAGACACCTGCACGGAATGGGCAGGCACGGTTCCCCACATTGAAGACAAAGAAACAAAGCTTAAGGGACATCACTGGTGGTCCAGTGGCTAAGCATCTGCACTCGCAATGCAGGAGGGCCTGGGTTCAATCCCTGGTCGGGGAACGGGATCCCACATGCCGCAGCTAAGTCCAAGCTCTGCAACTACTGAGCCAACGTACTCCAGAGCCCATGTACCGCAACAGCGACCCAGTGCAGCCAGAACAAAAACTTCTTTTAAAAAAGAGAAGAGAAATGTAGCTTAGAGGGGAATTCCCTGGTGGTCCAGTGGTTAGGAATCTGAGCTTTCACTGCCAGGGCCCAAGTTCAATCCCTGGTCAGGGAACTAAGGTCCTGTAAGCCACTGTGGCACATGCAGCCAGGAACAACCACAAAAATACACCCAAAAAAACTCTGCCCAAGATTTAAAAGCTAGTAACTATCAGGCTGTAACTGAACACCAGATCTGCCTGGCCCTAAAGTTAGTATTATTTTCATTATACTACGATACTAGACTACTGCCTCACTGAAAGTCCACAGCATGGGTACCTAAAAACTTAAAATATGAAAATGTTAGATAGTTATAGCATATGGAGCATGAGAAGTAGAGGACTAAGAAACAAGAAATCAAATTACAAAGCACTTGGGAAGCTGTAATAATATTCCAAGTACAGCATCAAGAACTACCATGGAATATTTCCAGCACCAGTGAATCAATAAACACATCAAAAGTCTCCCTGGAAGAAATGAGAGAAAGCAGACAGCATACCTGACAAACCAACTCCAAAAGCCAGAAATGAGCAGAATTTATTCACACTCATCAAAAGCAGTTGTTTCCATCAATAAGACAACTTTTTGCACTATAACAATCTACAGTTACAACACAGTGTGGACTTATACAGACGTCCCAAGCAAGCCTCCCTCCCCCGGGCCGACCTGCACCCCACTTGCCAGCAGCCACAAGGTCACTCAGTGAGCTGACATTCGCTCTGGACCTGCCAGATGACACGCGTCCTCGGCTGACTCCAGGAGAGCACAGAGTCACGGCCCGCGAGGGAGTCATTGCCTCGAAGGACAAAAAGACAGAAATACAGATTACGGCGGCACGGAAAGACAGCCCCCTAAACCAGAGGCTTGGGGGTGCTGTGGTGGCGGAGGAGGGGGAGGAGACACTGCTGAGGGAATCCAGCTGGGCGTTTCAGGACGGGACCTGCCCCGCACACCCGGCGGATGGGCAGCCGCTCCCCAGGCCCGGCCTCCACGCTGGGCCCACACAGACGCCCCTCACCCAGAGCACGCGGAGCCTCCAGCCTCCCCGCCTCCTGCCTCAGCTCCTCGCATTTCTGTAGTGGCTGCACCCTCCCAGGGCTGACGACTTCCCTCCTTCCAGCTTTCTGCTCTCTGTGGCAGCACATCTTCCTGACCCTCAGTCCCTCACTAGGCCATCCTGCTTCCCACCACAGCTGCCCATCCCTCCAGCTCTTCTGTTCAAGGGCACCGCCTCAACCTTGTTAATCAGGTAAACTTCTCAATCTCGTTCCCCGTTGAGTCTGGATGAAACTCCACGTGGGTGTTAATAGCGTGGCACCACCCGCCACTGTCTCTCTCTGTAGTAGTTGCCTAGTAATCCCAAACCCTGGGTGAATCGAAGCTCTGAACCAGCTGCCTCCTCAGGCCTTCGGGGTGACCATGTGGAAGAGAACACACACATATCCAACCAGTCTGGTCTTAAATTGATCCCATCTCAAAATTCAGAAAGGCCCTGAGCACCAGCAGCACTCCCACTCACATTCTCTGGGAAGTCTGTTTGCCTTTCTCTCTGCAAGCAGCCATCTACCCTACCCGACCCTGCAGCTCTCTCCCGACAGCCTCACCTCCTGCTCCACTGGTAAAGGAGGCAGGACCAGACAACTGAGATCTTCACCAGCAAATCAGGACGGTCACCGGCAACTCCCCTGATAACGGAACAAAACTCTTGTTTTGCCACCTCTACCTTTTCAGTTGCCTGGTCTCCAGCATCTGCAAGCTCCCCTCCATCGGCTCCCTCCCGGCAGCTGAGGCTCTCTCTAAATCATCCATCTTTAACAGGCCGTCTTGAGCTCACAGGCCTTCCATCAGTGACACCAGAAGAGTGAAGCCCCTTTAAGCAGACGTCTACCCCAGCGAGCTGCACGGAGGCACTTCCTGTTCCCCGCTTGGCCCTCTCCTCCGGTTTCCCCTTGTCAGGACCACCAGTGACTGCCCTGCTGGCAGATCCCAGCAATACTTTCCTCTACTTCACTAACTCCGCCTCTCAGAGGCATCCCGAAGCTGACCCCTCCTTCCTTCTGAAAACTTTCCCATTCCCATGAAAACAAACGAGCGTTGCCTCGCTGTGACTTCTCTGGCTGAACACCCACTCAAGTTTCTGTGATCACCTCTGTCCCTCTCCCAGAGCTCTCTGAGCAGCTCAGTCCAAAGCCTCTCCCCTTCTCACTTGGCTCACCCCAAAATAACGTGCATCCATTTCCATAAAATCTTTTAAAGCCTACAGGACTAGTGACTCCCAAGTTTGAATGCCTGGATCACCAGGCACAGGCACCGGCCTCTTCTCGGTTCCAAACTCTCTACCACTTCAGAGCCTTCCCTCTCCGTCTATGTGGCTGCGCCGGGTCTTGGCTGCGGCTTGCGGGGTGGGATCTTTTTTTTTTTTTTCATTTATTTTTATTAGTTGGAGACTAACTACTTTACAATACTGTAGTGGGTTTTGTCATACATTGACATGAATCAGCCATGGAGTTACATGTATTCCCCATCCCAATCCCCCCCCCACCTCCCTCTCTACACGCTCCCTCTGGGTCTTCCCAATGCACCAGGCCCGAGCACTCGTCTCATGCATCCAGCCTGGGCTGGGATCTTTATTCTAAGCACGCCAACTCTCAGCTGCAGCGCTGAACCCGTGGCTGCGGCACGTGGGACCCTTCTCCCTGGAACAGGGATGGAACCTGGTCTCCCTGCATTGGGAAGTGCGGGCCACCAGGCAAGTTCCAGGGCCTCCGCTCTCACTGTTCCTGCCGCCTGACACACAGTCCTGAGGCCTACACTGCCTGTCACCTCAGCTCCAGTGTCACCTCCTCAGCGAGCCCTTTAGGACCACCCGAGGGGTTCCTTACCACTGTCACCTCAGCTCCAGTGTCACCTCCTCAGCGAGCCCTTTAGGGCCACCCGAGGGGTCCCTTACCACTGTCACCTCAGCTCCAGTGTCACCTCTCAGAGAGCCCTTTAGGGCCACCCGAGGGGTCCCTTACCACTGTCACCTCAGCTCCAGTGTCACCTCTCAGAGAGCCCTTTAGGACCACCCGAGGGGTTCCTTACCATTGTCACCTCAGCTCCAGTGTCACCTCCTCAGCGAGCCCTTTAGGACCACCCGAGGGGTCCCTTACCACCGTCACCTCAGCTCCAGTGTCACCTCCTCAGCGAGCCCTTTAGGACCACCCGAGGGGTCCCTTACCACTGTCACCTCAGCTCCAGTGTCACCTCTCAGAGAGCCCTTTAGGACCACCCGAGGGGTCCCTTACCACTGTCACCTCAGCTCCAGTGTCACCTCTCAGAGAGCCCTTTAGGGCCACCCGAGGGGTCCCTTACCACTGTCACCTCAGCTCCAGTGTCACCTCTCAGAGAGCCCTTTAGGACCACCCGAGGGGTCCCTTACCACTGTCACCTCAGCTCCAGTGTCACCTCTCAGAGAGCCCTTTAGGGCCACCCGAGGGGTCCCTTACCACTGTCACCTCAGCTCCAGTGTCACCTCTCAGAGAGCCCTTTAGGGCCACCCGAGGGGTCCCTTACCACTGTCACCTCAGCTCCAGTGTCACCTCGTCAGCGAGCCTTTAGGACCACCCGAGGGGTCCCTTACCACTGTCACCTCAGCTCCAGTGTCACCTCGTCAGCGAGCCTTTAGGACCACCTGAGGGGTCCCTTACCACTGCATCCCGTCCTCTTCCTTCAAAGCACTCACAACAAGTTGAAATTTATCACATGCCTATTTACCTATTTGCTGGCTGATTTTCCCACAGGACTGTCAAGCCTTATAAATGAGGAGATATTGTTTATTTGTTAACCTGAGGCCTACAACTACGCCTGGTACAAACACAGCACTCAAGAAATTGTTGTTGAATGAACGAAGTCTGCTTGAGTTGAAAATCAAAAGAAAATACTCATTGGCAACCATTAACTGAATTCAGTTTCTTCTTGGGGAGTGGAAGGTGGGGAGTTTGGGAGAATGCAAAACATTTCAGATAAAAGGAATGTGTAAATATACGTGGACAAAGCGCACACACACACAAATGACAAGCCTGTGGCCTATTCAAGGGAAAAGAAGCAATTTGCCAAGGCCAAAGCACTGGTTCCCAACCTGTGAACACTACTGACCCCACCCCTGAGGTGAGAGGTGGAGTGATTAAAATGCTGTCTGAGACTTTAGTTTAGTGCAGATGCAAACCACAACTGATCCACAGCCGAAGTATTCCTAGCCACATATTCAAACTTATGTACATGAAGTTATGAATCTTTAAATGCAAAGATAACGTAAAAGTATTTCTAAATTCTTACTTTGAGCCTGATAATTTTTCTCAACTAACGGATAGCAGGAATCCCACTTCCACAGAGCCCCGGTAACGCCGGACACTGAAAAGAGTTCTTATCCTCAGAAAGTCTGGCGCTGAGCAGACGAGGCCCAGCAGTCAACCGGCACCAAAGGCCCACAGTGCGGCGGCCTTCAGGGAGCTCTGCACACGCCATCTCGGAAATGCAGAATCAGGAGACGCTGGATGGGCATACATTTATTGGAAAGATCACTAAATCTGGAATGACTCAAGTTATTACAAGAATACTCTGTGAGAGGGAAAAAGAAAAAACTTGTTGAACTCCCTCCCTCTCTCTCACTCACCCCAGAGTGAACAATAATTAACTACAGTGAAGTCATGACATAAAAAAACTCTAATATATGATGTAAATGCCCAGAAGTGAATAAAAGGATGAAGTTCATGGTATTAAAAGTGAAGGTCATATGAACAGAAATAAATCATTAATGTTGGCTAATTTCTGGTACTAAGATCACAGATTTTTCTTTGTACTTTTCTGTATTTTCTAAATTTTTTCTATGAGGAATATAGAAAATATATGCTACTTTTATAATTACAAAGAGAGAAGTACTATTCAAAAATGAGACACTACCATTTGATACTGAAGGAAAATCTCCCTTTCAGTATTACTGCGTCTGACTCGTCGTGACCCTGTGGACTGGAGCCTGCCAGGCTCCTCTGTCCACAGGGACTCTCCAGGCAAGAGTGCTGGAGTGGGCTGCCACGCCCTCCTCACATTACTGTACATACACTGTTAAAAAATAGAAGAAAATAGACACTGCACAAGAAGGATTACTACCTGCCTTCACTACTATTTTAAGGAGGTAATTTTTTACAAATGTCTCAGATAGTTTAAATATTTTTTTCTGTGAACTATAGAAGGAGAACATAGTTTTACTGTTTGTTTCCCCTCTGGTTGATAATGAGAAGAACTGCTTCTATTCTACCCCTCAAAACTTCCTCAAAGGTGAAACAAGATGGACATACACTGAGAATTGCTGAAGCATGTTGACAGGTACATGAGAATATGGTACACCATTCTCTCCACTTTTGAACATGTTTAAAATTATCTGAAACTTTAAAAAATCCTAAATAATTTCTTCAAAAGAATTGTAAAGCTGAAGTCCATGTGGAAAAAAAATACCTGCATAAAAGTAGTAATTAAACAAGCATAGGATATGAAACTGCATTTTTCACATATATGATATAATTATACACATAGCTTATACAATGTGCAGCATGACATTTATATACATGTAGTATGACACAGCCCACACGTGAAACAATCACAGGAGAAGAGAGAGTACGTCAAAGATCAACGCGTAACCTCGGAGTAACAGGTCTCTGTGAGCTCATCTCCTACTTTTCAGAAACTTCCTCTACTTTTCATATTTTCTATAAAGAAAAAGACAAACATTTTAAGAGTGTTAAATGGAAAGGCAGTTATTTCATAACTTCCACCTTATTCATTCAACAATTGTGAGACCAAGAGTAATTAATTGATGAGAAAGATACCTCTCCACTGGCTGCTGACTTCTCCCACAAGACAGATGTCAACCACAGCATACAAACCGTTAGACTACAGACAGCTTCCCTGGGTAGGAGAGAACAGTAACATAGACTACAGATTCCCAAGGAAGGGTCTCACCTGAAAACAAGAGACCTCGGCAGAGAACCACTTGTTAGACAAGACAAGCCTTATTACAGTGATGAATATGTTGGCTTCTCCAGGAAAAGGGAATTTGTATTTCCACTGAGTCAAGAAGCACTTACTTTTTCTTTTTGTCCACAATTTATCTAAGATCCCAGATCCCTGACCATGGATCAAGCCTGCGCCCCATGCATTAGAAGCACATAGTCTTAACCACTGGACCACCAAGGAA
The DNA here is from genome assembly GCF_963930625.1 of Muntiacus reevesi. Lineage (NCBI taxonomy): Eukaryota > Metazoa > Chordata > Mammalia > Artiodactyla > Cervidae > Muntiacus > Muntiacus reevesi. The sequence continues at coordinate 200,014,068 of NC_089251.1, read as the reverse complement.
GTCCCACAACATTCACTTCCGTTGTATTTTTCAAAGAACTTCTCATACAGTTTCATAAATGACCAGCTTCGTTTCCCGTTGTTTACTATACTAATGAAAAACAGATCACTAAACCTGAATGACTCCTTACAATGACTTTGAGTAAAAATGACTCCTTTACATGATTTTTGAACTATAAATCACGAATCATTAAATTCTTCCCTTTAAAGTGTATGTAATTCAGCAGTTGTAAATAAATTCACAAAGTTGTGCAACCATCACCATTATTTAATTCAAGAACATTATCATTGCAAAATAAAACTTCTATTATCCTTTAGCAGTCATTCTCCAACCCGCTCTCCCAAACCCATGAAAACAGAAAATCCACTTTCTGATCGAATGGATCTGCCTACTCTGGACACTTCATATAAACGGAGTCATAAAATATGTGTCTTCCATGTCTGACTTCTTTCACTTAGCATACTATCTTGAAGGTTTATCCATCTCATTGCATGTATCAGTATTTCATTCCCTTTTGTGGCTGAATAATAGTCAATCAAATAGCTGTACCAGAATTTGCTCATGTAGTTATCTGCTGATATTAGGATTGCGTCTACTTTTTGGCTATTTGCGAATAATGGTATGAACACTCCTGAACAAGAATTATGAGGACAACTTTTCAATTTTGATATACAAATAGCAGCGTTAACTAGGCTACAGGATACGATAACCACATTTAGAGTTCTAAATAACTGCCAAACTGTTTTCCAAAGTGGCCACATCATTTTACACTGCCACAGAAGTATATGAGGGTTCCAATTCCTCCACGCTTTCAGTAACACTTCTTGTCCATCTTTTTTATCAAAGCCACCCTAGAGGGTATGAAGTGGTACCTCACTGTGGGTTGGATGGGCATTTCCCTAAGAACAAAGAATTTGGGGCTTCTTTCAAGGGCTTGCTGGACATTTCAGCATCTTCTTTGGAGAAATATCTAATCAAATTCTTTGTTGTTTAATTGGGTTGTCTTTATTGTTGATTGCAAAATTTTTTATATACTAAGGATAAAAGTTTATCAGATAAATGATTCACAAATATTTTCTCTCATTCTATGGGGTGTGCTTTCACTTTCTTGATAGTATCATTTGAAACAAACTTCTAAACTTTTGTAAAGTCCATTTCACCTATTTTTTTCTTCTTTTGTTTGTGCTTTAGATGTCATACCTAAGAAATCATTACCTACTCCACTACAATAAAAAGAAAAAAACAGAATCTAGTCTAAGATCATGAAGACTTGTATCTACTCTTTCTTCTAGGAATTTTACAGTTTCAAGTGTTGCATTCTGATCTATGATTGAGTTCATTTATACATATATGAGTGAACAAATGGTCCAAATTCATTCTTCTGCATGTGGATATCAACTTGTCCCAGCACCATTTGCTGAAAAAACTATTCTTTATTGGACTGTCTTTGCACTCTTGCTGAAAATTAATTGACTATAAATATTAAGTATTTATTTCTGGACTTACATTCTATTCCACTGATCTGTATGTCGACCCTACCCTTTATTTCAGCAGAAGACTGGTTTGCTTACTATAGCTTTGTAGTAGGCTAAGTCCTCCAACTTTGTTCTTCCTTTTCAAAATTGTTTTGACTATTCAGGGTCCCTTGTATTACCATATGAATAGGAAGATGAGCTTGCCAACTTCTCCAAACAGGCAGCTGGGATTTTAATAGGGAGTGGGTCAAATCAATTTGGGGAATGGTGTCATATTAGGTCATTTGATCCATAATATAGGATGTCTTTCCATTTATTTAGATCTTTAATTTCTTTCAATGCTGTGTCTCTTTCAGAATATATGCTTTATACTTTTTTGTTAAGTTTATTCTTTTTCATTCTTTTTGATGCTTTTGTGAATTGAACTGTCTTCTTAGTTTCATTTTTGGATTATTCATTGAAAGTGTATAGAAATACAACTGATTTTTATATACTGATTTTGTACCCTACAACCTAACTGAATTCATTTATTAGTTTCAACTGCCTTATAGTGGATTCCTCACAAGATCATGTAATCTGCAAACTTTTTTTTTTACTTCTTTTCCAACCTGGATGCCTTTTATTTCCTTGTCTAACTGCCCCAGTTAGAAGCTTCCGTACAATGTTGAATAGATATGGCATAAAATGACATCCTTTTCTTGTTCTTGATCTTGGAAAAAATTTAATTTTTATCACAAAGTATGGCGTCTACTGAGGGTTTTCATGGGTATTCATCAGTGGCTTTTATCACACCAAGAAGCTCCCTTCTATTTCTAGTTTGCTAAGTGTTTTTATCGAGTAAAGGGGTAAGATTCTGTCAAATGCTTTTCCTGTACCTATTGTGATGATGTTCAAAATCCTCCAAGCTAGGCTTCAACAGTACGTTCCTGGAGAACTTCCAGATGCACAAGCTGGATTCAGAAAAGGCAGAGGAAACAGAGAGCAAACTGCCAACATCCCCTGGATCATAGAAAAAGCAAGGAAATTCCAGAAAAACATCTATTTCTGCCTCATTGACTACACGAAAGCCTTTGACTGTGTCAATCACGACAAACTATGGAAAACTCTTTAAAGAAACGGGAATATCAGACCACCTTACCTGCCTCCTGAGAAACCTGTATGCAGGTCAAGAAGCAACAGTTAGAATCAGACATGCAACAACAGACTGGTTCAAAATTGGGAAATGAGTACATCAAGGCTGTATATTGTCACCCTGTTTATTTAACTTATATACAAAGTACATCATGAGAAATGCCAAGCTGGATGAATCACAAGCTGGAATCAAGATTGCCGGGAGAAATATCAACAGCCTCAGATATACAGATGACACCACCCTTATGGCAGAAAGCAAAAAAGAACTAAAGAGCCTCTTGATGAAAGTGAAAGAGGAGAGTGAAAAAGCTGGCTTAAAATTCAACATTCAAAAAAGTAAGATCATGGCATCTGGTTCCATCACTTCATGGCAAATAGATGGGGAACAATGGAAACAGTGACAGGCTTTATTTTCTTGGGACTCCAAAATCACTGCAGACAGTGACTGCAGCCATGAAATTAAGACACCTGCCCCTTGGGAAAAACAGCTCTGACAAAACTAGACAGTGTATTAAAGAGCAGAGACATCACTTTGCTGACAAAGGTCCACACCGTCAAAGCTATGGTTTTTTTGGTAGTCATATACAGATATGAGAGTTGGACCAGCATCAAAGAATTGATGCTTTGGAACTCTGGTGCTGGAAAAGACTCTTGAGAGTCCCTTGGACAGAAAGGAGAATAAACCAGCCCATCCCAAAGGAAATCAACCCTGAATATTCACTGGAAGGACTGATACTGAAACTGAAGCTCCAATACTTTGGTCACCTGATGCGAAGACCTGACTCATTGGAAAAGACCCTGATGCTGGGAAAGATTGAAGGCATCAGTTGAAGACTGATGGCATCACCAACTCAATGGACATGAGTTTGGGCAAACTCCGAGAGATGGTGAAGGACAGAAAATCCTGGTGGCTGCAGTCCATTGAGTTCCAAGGAGTCGGACATAACTTAGCGACTGAGCAACAATAACTGTGATGATGATGTGATTTTTGTCCTTTACTATTATGGTTACACTGATTTCCATATGTTAAACCAACCCTGCATTCCTGGGATAAATTCTAGTTGGCCATATAGTGTATAATCCTTCTGATAAGATGCTGGATTCAGTTTGCCTGAATTTTGTTGAGAATTTTTTTTTTTTTTTTTTGCATCTATAGTCATAAAGATACTGGTCTGTAACTTTCTTTTCCCATCATGTCTTTGTATGATTTTGTTAACAAAAATAATATCCTCAAAAGATAAACTAGAGACATTCTATATACTTCTTTATTTTGAAAGAGTTTGCAGAGAATTTGCATTTGGTAGATTTAACAGAATCACCAAATATGAAATCATCTGAGCTGCAGCTCTTTGTGAGATGTTTCCTGATTTTTAATTATATATCTTTACTGCTATTGGATATTCAGATTTTCTTTTTTTGAGTCAATACCGAGGAATGCATACATTCTGTTTGTGTTGTCTAATCTGTTGGCGTGTAACTGTTCTAGTGCTCTCTCGCATTCCTTTTTATTTCTGTAAGGTTGGTGGTGATGTCCTCTCTTTCATTCCTGATTTAATTAATTTGAGTCTTGTCTTTGTTTCTCTTGGCCAGACTAGCTTAAGGCTTCTCAATTTTGTAGATCTCTTCAATTCTTGGTCTGTTGATTTTTGCTTTTTTCTCCATTTCACTTATTTCTAATTTAGTATTCATTTTTTTCTTCCTCTGCTTGCTTTTAGTTTGTTCTCTTACTAGTTTCTTAAGATGGAAGTTTAGATTACTGATTGAAGATATTTCTTCTTTTTTTAAATATAGCTGCTTATAGCTATAAATTTCCCTCTAAGCACTGCTTTCACTGCATCCCCAAAGGTATGGTATGGTGCTTAATTCTGTGCACAGAGCACAGTAAGCACTAAATCAACATTCATCCTTGAACAGTGAATTACTGCGGGGCTTTCTTTAATTGTGGTAAAAACCACACACAAAATTTACCGTTTCAGTTACTTTCAAGTGTATGGCACAGCAGCAGTACACTCACATTATTGAGCAACCAGTACTACCATTCTACCTTGTATTTTTGTTCTCAGTCATTTCAGACTACCTCCTAATTTTCCTCCTGATTTCCTCTTTTATCCACTGGTGATTTAGGAATGTGCTGTTTAATTTCCACATATTTGTGAATTTCCCAATTTCCCTCTGTTAGTGATACCTATTTTCATTCCACTGTAGTTCAGAGAACATACTTTAAATGACATCCATCCTTTTAAAGTTACTGAATCTTGTTTCATGGCGCAACATATAATCTATTCGGGAGAAGGTTTCACATGCACTTGAGAACAGTGTGCACTCATTTTTGTTTAACGTGGTGTTCTATAGATGTCTGTCCCTTAATGATTCAAAACAGTCTATCTGCAACTAGATCACCTTTAAAAGAACAATTGCCAGTTATCTAAATCGTAAATTTTTCGGGGAATTCCCTGGCGGTGGAGTGGTTAGCACTCGCACTTCCAACTCTATGGCTTGGGTTCAATCGCTGGTTGGGGAACTAAGATTCTGCACGCTGCATGGTGCAGCCAAAAAATAGATAAAATAAATCTTAAACTTTTCATATTATCCCCAATTTTTATACTGACTACTTACTCCATACATATATTTGTGCATATGTATATATATATGAACTTCCCTAGTGGCTCAGATGGTAAAGCGTCTGCTTACAATGCAGGAGACCTGGGTTCGATCCCTGGGTTGGAAAGATCCCCTGGAGAAGAAAATGGCAACCCACTCCAGTACTCTTGCTTGGAAAATCCCATGGACGGAGGAGTCTGGTAGGCTACAATCCAGAGTCGAAAAGAGTCGGACACGACTGAGCGATTTCACTTCACTTCATATATATACAGATGAGGTCTTCTCTTTAAAAATAGAAATCTCAGTTTTAAGCACCATATTAACAGTTGGTTTCTAAGAGTGAAACCTACCGAAAAGGTTAGCAGAAAAGAGCATATATACTCACACAAGAGATTTCCTAACAGGTTCTGAAACACTAAATCCCCAGGCTTAGGTGAAGAAGAGGAGAGCAGAGCATTTGATACGTCATTTGATAGCATGACAGCTGACATGGCCATCCCAAATTTCCCAAGGGAGCTGGGTTACACCCACAAGAGAAAAAGAAAACCCGATTAAGTACTGGTTACTCAATGTAAAGACAGAAGGTGTAAGAGGGCTTGGGGTATAAAAAGCATGGGGAGTTTTTTTCTGCTAATGAATAAAGAAGCTATAGAGAAGTAACACAGCAATAGTTTAACATTTGGGTTTCATTTCAGCAATTCAAAATAAGCACAGGTACTTCACATTTGAAATAGCACTTTCCAATCCACTAAGTGATTATACAAATGCTACCTTCTTTATTCCCCTACAAAACTTGTTTAAGACTGTTACTGTCATGCCTACTTACAGATTCAAAAGCAAGGAAACTTCCAGGGTCACACAGTATGAAACAGAATCAATATCTGAACCTGAGCTTTTAACTCCAAATCCAGGGCTATTTCCACCAGGTCACAGCTACTGTTTTCTTATCAAGAATACACACAACCCTCTATGTACTTTAGACCTGTGTACACATAACTTGGGCTTCCCAGGTAGCTTAATGGATAAAGAAACCACCTACAATTCAGGAGATGCAGGTTCAATCCCTGGGTCAGGAAGATCCCGTGGTTGAGGGCACAGCAATCTACTCCACTATTCCTGCCTGGAGAATTCCATGAACAGAGGAGATTGGCGGGCTACAGTCCATGGGGACGCTAGAGTTAGACACAAGTGAGGTGACTTAGCACGCACGCACACATAACTTAGGAAAAAGACCTACAGAGGAAGCATACAGACACCACACTTAGAGATCCCAAAGTAAGAGCAGAATAGCCTGAACAGAGAGCAGCAACTCGTCCAGGCACAGCGACACATGCTAAGCAGGGGCTCCCGAGACAAAGAGCAAAGAGGAGGAAGCACGTGCACCCCAGAAGTAACCTACTCATCAGCGAGCCTTCGCTCAGAGAGCTCAGGGCTCCCACCGAGGCCTGCGGCAAGCTAAAGGCATGGCCAGAGTGGGGAAGAAAAGGAAGAGAAAGGGTAACTGGTGACCACTGAGGGAAACCAGCTGAAGGGTGAGCAGAATCACGGTTACTACTTTTGCCACTTCCTGTGACTATGTAATTATTCCAAAATGAAAAGAGGGAAGAGTGAAAGAACGCACACAAGGTGGGCAGGCTTTGGGTCGCAGTTTCTAAGTTCGCCGAGCACCTGCCGCGCGGGCCGACCTGCCAGATGCAGCCGTCAGCGGGCCCCAGGCCCACCAGGCGGGGAGGGACAAGCGAGCAATCGATGCCCACGCGGTGTGCCGCAGCGCTTCCTGCAGCGTCAGCTGTTCTTCTGAGGATTCCTCAGAAGACAAAGAGAAAAGGGAGCCCACAACAGCGAAACAGCGCAAGGACGCCCCAGGGAAGGCCCTTCCGGGTGCACCGCCACGAAGACACAGGCTCTACAGCTCTACGGCTCTCACCCCAAATCATCTTCTGTGCTTCCCACTCCTTGCTCCAGAAAGATTCAGACTGAAGACACAGCATCTGATGAGCTGAGAAGACCTACAGTCAGAGCTTCCAATGATAAGGAATTCTGGGCACAGTGAAGATAAAAAATTGAAATAAGGCTTTACAAATTCATTTAATCACTGAATCTTATTAGGGTTAGCGTCATACCTTTCCACTGCAGTGTAAGTAACCGGGCAGAGAAAAACAATCAGCAACATCAGCTAAGCCAAGAACAGGACACTGAAAACACAGCCTCACATGTGGCTTCCAACCCACCCACCACTCACCCGGATTTCAAGCACGCAGACTTTACATCTGTACTTTACTGAGCGTACACGTAACAAGCAGGGAAATTCTGCTATATTTCTCAGACCAGCTATAACAGAACACTGCTATTACTACAATAACATTTTTATATTCATATTTTCTGAATTTAGGGAAAAAATTTCCAAAAGAAAAGGACAAAAAGAGATCTGTGCCTTGCCTATGTTACTATGTACTGAACTGTACATACAGATGCTCACTTTTCAAACTGAGCGGTGAGTGCCTCAATGTTTTTCCAACACTGACTTATTCCTACTCATCGCCAACATGGTTTTCTTTAAAATACAAAAAAACAAAAAGAACCTAACTCTAGTCCCACACTCAAACAAATCACGTAAGGGCTTCCCTGGTGGTCCAGTGGTAAAGAATCTGCCTGACAGTGCAGGAGACACGGGGTCAACCCCTGATCTGGGAAGATCCCACATGCCTTGGAACAACTCGGCCTGAGCACAACTACTGCACCTGTGCTCTGGAGCCCAGGAACCGCAGCTCCTGAAGTCCACGCACCCTGGAACTGGTGCTCTGCAACAAAGGAAGCCACCCACCGCCACGAGAGAGCAGCCCTTGCTCTCTGCACCTGAGAGCAGCCCCACTCTCCACACCTGAGAGCAGCCCCACTCTCCACAACTGCAGAAAGTCCGCACAGCAGTGAAGACCCAGCACAGTCAAAAAATAAAAATAAAAAGAGTAAATTTTTTAAACATCACTTAAGAATGTAATTTAATATAAGCAAATACACATTTTAACACACTGTTGATGAGAATAAAATTCATCACTGCCTAGGACAATTTGGAAACATCTATCAATAAGCTTTCAATATACATCTTAATCCGAAAGGTCCAAAGCTAAGAATTCATCTAAGGAAATAATTTGTTAAGTACATTAAAATGTATAAGCTTGTTTACTGCAGCTGTTCGTGAAAAAACCTTTTTGATGAAAATAAATATTCCAGAGAAGGAAATTCTAAAAGACATTACAGTACATCTAAACAACAGCATACCATGAAGACATTGAAAACCAAAGTGAAAACACACACTTCTTGGCCTGGAAAAATATATACAATCAATTCAGTGGGGGGAAAAAAGCAAACTAGAAAACTACACATTTATGATTTTTTTGTTTGCATGTTACATAAAAAGTAGTCACTTACATTCTTGGTGCACAGAAAAAGTATGAAAAGAAACACACCAAAGCATTAACACTCTATTTCTATACAGTGAAAATGTACTATTTATGTAATTTTTTTAAAATATATGTTAAATCCAGAAATAAACATACACACCTACAGTCAACTGACCTTGGACAAAGGAGATGGAATACACAATGCAGAAAAGACAGTCTTTTTAGCAAGTGGCTGTTAGGAAAGGTGGACAGCTGCATGCAAATCAGTGAAGTTAGAACACATGCTCAAACCATACAAAAAAAAACTCAAAATGGCTTAAAGACCTAAATACAAGACATGACATCGTAAAACTTCCAGAAGAGAACATGGCAGAACTCTCTGACCTAAGTCATAGCAAGGTTTCCTTAGGTTAGTCTCCCAAAAAGAAACAAAAATAAACAAACAGGATCTAATCAAACTTACAAGCCTTTGCATAGCAAAGGAAATCATAAACAAAATGAAAAGACAATGTTCAGAATGAGAGGGAAAATTTGCAAATACTACTACCAAAAAGGGATTAGTACTCAAAATATATAAACAGTTCTTAAAACTCAATAACAAAAATACAAACAGCCTAAACAAAAAATAGGCACAAGGCTTAAACAGACATTTCTCCAAAGAAGACATACAAATGGCCAATAGGCACATGAAAAGCTGCTCAATACTGCTATTAGAGAAATGCTAATCAAAACTACAATGAGATATCACCTCACACTGGCCAGGATGACCAACAAAGTCTGTAAATAATAAATGCTGGAGAAGGTCTGGAGAAGAGGGAACCCTCTTACACTGGGTTGGTGGGAATGTAAATTGGTACAGTCACTATGGAGAACAGTATGGAGTTTCTTTAAAAAAACTAAAACTAGAGTTACCATACGATCCAGGAATCCCACTTCTTGTCATACATCTGGAGAAAATTCTAATTTGAAAAGATACGTTCACCCCAATGTTCACAACAGCGCTATTCACAATAACCAAGGAATAGAAACAAACTGTATGTCCACGGAGAGATGAATGAAGATGTGGTACATGTATGCCATGGAACACTACTCAGTCAGTAAAAGAATCAAATAATGCCATTTGCAGCAACATGACATTTTCATACTAATTGAAGTCTGACAGAGAAAGACAAGTATCAGGACATCACTTGTATGTGGAATCTAAAATATGATACAAATGAACTTATTCACAAAACAGAAACAGACTCACAGACACAGAAAACAAACTTATGTTTGCCAAAAGGGAAAAGGTGGCGGGGGGGGAGGATAAATCAGGAGCTTGGGATTAGCAGATACACTACGATACACAAAACCCACGGCCAAGAAGGTCCTTCTGTGTAGTGTGAGGAACTATAATCCATATGCTGTAAGAAATCATAATGAAGAGTATGAGAAGACATGGGTACACCAGAAACGAATACAATATTGTAAATCAACACACATCAATTAAAAAACTTTTAAAGAAAAGAAAATGCTAAAGTTTAACGGTGCTCCTGGGGAATTTCCTGGTGGCCCAATGGTTAAGAATTTGTCTTGCAACGTAGGGGATGCGGGTTCAACCCCTGGTCAGGGAACTAAAAGCCCCACGTGCTGCGGAGCAGCTGAGCCTGCACACCACAACTACTGAGCCCGTGGGCTCTGGAGCCCGTAATCCGCAACAAGAGGAGCTCGCCCACCATAAGAAGACAAGAGCCTGCACACCACAGCAAGACCCAGCACAAAAGAAGGTTTAACTAAATGAATAAATAACAGTGGTCATAACAGGACATCACTGCCAGCCCGCACAAGCATAGGTTATCTGGAAGACCATTTACGAAGCTAGAAACTGCAGCTGCCTCTGGGAATGGGATGTGGAAGAATGATAAAAAGGGTGGAGGAAGGCTTACATCTCACTCTAACCTGGTGCATCTTTTAAACTTTTTTACCATGTACATATAGTATCTAGTCAAAGGAAATACACATTTTAAAACATTAAGAAGTATGTTAATATTCTTTCCAGTATAAGCATAACTGTACCCAGTAAATACCAGAAAGTTATGTGTAAAGTCATAAGGAACTGGAAACCTGAAACCATAGGTGTCATCAGTTGCTACAAAGAACCGAAAAACATTTTAAAAGCTAACCATTCAGTAAGTTGTGCATGTCCCTCTCTACACTCATCTCTACATGATGGCCCTGGTTACACCTATAGGGAAGCAAGGGCTTCCCAGGTGGCGCTAGTGGTAAACCTGCCTGCCGATGCAGGAGACCTAAGAGACACGGGTTTGCTCCCTGGAGGAGGGCACTGCAACCCACTTCAGTGTTCTTGCCTGGAGAATCCCAGACAGTCTGGAGGGTACAGTCCATAGGGTCACAAAGAGTGGGAAATGACTGAAGTGACTTAGCATGCATGCATAGGGAAGCAAGTGTATTTCCTAAGCTCTTTCAGTCTTGGAATGCTTGCAAAATCAAAAACTGGCAACAACCACAAAAAAAAAACTGGCAAAAAAAAAAAAACTCCCACAAGTAATAAGAAAAAAGTGCTCAATTCATTTTTGATCACTGAACTATAGCCATGTTTTAATTCAAAAATAACAAGACAGCATCATACGTGTCTACAAAATTACTCTTAGGTCATATGCTTCTATATAATTACAGTTTTAAGTGTATTAACAACAGGATTCTCTTACTGCCATCTAGGTTTTGTTAAAATCTCTAAGATGGATAATTCAGCAATATCTCTCACAATATTAACGATACAATTTTCAACCCAAAATGTCAACTTTTAAGAATTTATTCATATACATGCAAAATAATTATAGGATTATTCTTCACAGCATAGTTTTATAAATGCAAAAGACTAGAAAAAACTAAACGTTCCTTAACAGAGGGCTAAGTAAATTATGGTATGCTATACAACGGCATACTATTCAACCATACTCTTCATTTTCAAAAAAAAATTATTTAGAAGCCTTTAATGTACTGACATAGACTAATTTCCAAGATATATTAATGTAAAAAAATAAAAACAAAATTCAATAGTCAACATCTGTACAAAAAAGGAGAGTGGAGAGAAGGCATATATATGCACTATTTCATACACATAACTAATAACACTGGGGTCTCCAGGGGAGAGTGGATGGCAGACAGGAGAAGAGGAAACCTGAATTTTAAATTATGTGTATGTATTATCCATTCAAAGAAATACATATTTTATAATTTTAAAAACTTAATGCATTTAACTGGAAGTTCTCTCTTCTTTCTAGGTAATTTAAACAAATGAATGGAACTTTCATATACAAGATTTAAACTTGCTCATAAGGCCCACAAGAATACCTCCGAGGTATGCTTTAAAAAAAATTTTACAACCAATAATTCATGTAATAAGCTTACGACTACAGTAAAAATTATGTAATTTTAATAATGCCATATCTATCCAGAAGCCATCTCAATAGCAACCAACTTTCCAAAGCACAATGTCTAATCCCCACCCCCAAAATTCCAAAACTGAATGATCAGTTGGTGATTCAAGTAAAGACCTGAAAATAGAAGAGTCTGGATTTTATGAAGACTCAGGGAGGGCTCTCTGAAAGGGATTACTCTCGGGCTTCTCTCAGCAAGGCTGCTTCCCTGGCCACTTCACATTAGACCACGGGGTCAGCGTGGCTCCCTGTCCATTGTCACAAGCTCGGTCTCCGGCCAACACAGCTCTCTCATAAATGGAAGGCAACAGACAGGCCCCAGAGCGCCCAACCGGGAGCGTGGACCTGTTCAGGGTCTCAGATTCTTCAGATGAAAACAGGAAGGGACACATCCTTCCCCAACTCCCAGACGAGCAGCCCTTCCTTCTTCAGCCCCCCATGTGGATTCAACACACCAACAGGGCACTCTAAGCATCTCTCCAGTTGCCTCCCTTCCTTGGAGTGGAGCTCACTGGGGACAGGGCTGTCGGCCCCACTTTCTGTCCTCAGGACAAACAGTGGAGTTTACTGAGGATTCGGATCAGGGTACACAGTCCTTTCCCTACTGATTACCCAGCTACACCCTGGAGTAACTCTCTTATTTTAACAGTAGTAGTGCTCATTAAGCTCTGTGTTTTAGGCCCATTCTCAGGAACACCTATGTACACACTTTCTACATCCCCTTCGGTCACCCATGCCACCCCAAAACAGATCTAGCAAGCAAATGATCACAAGATGTGTCTCACCTTCCAGGGCTTGCTCACTCTTCCACGATTCCACACAACAATCACTATAAAATTCAGCTAAATACTGTTACACTGTCTAAACAAATGCTTCTTTGGCAATTTCAGAAATCGACTCCAAATTCTGAAATGAAGGAGAGGATAAAAAGATTTTTCCATCATGTTCACTTTATAAATGCAGTCACAGGCCACTGGCATTCACCACCAATAGGTGAATTCAATCAGCAACAGGCTAAAATACCGCCCTCGTCAGCCAACATCAACTCTGCCGCGAACGGCGGGGCAGGAGCACATTTCTTTTTATAAAAAGCCACCCTTCTCTGAATGGGATCCCATGTCTGGACAGGCATCTACTAAATAACAAAAATACTTCACAAATCAGACTTTTTAGACAACGATTTAAGATTAAGATGCACATCAGGCCCAAAGTCTCCATAAATAAGGCCAGAGGTAGCAAAGCAAAACAGTCAGCATCTCTCCTTCCTACTCTCCCTGGCATAAGCCATTATTTCTACTAAGGGAGGTCAAGCTCTTGCTGAATCACTCTGTTGGTTGACAATTAGCTTGAAAGCATCTCAAGTACTGGGTTTGCTCTGGCCTCTCTGATGTTGTTATATCGTTCAGAGCTAGAAAATACAAGAATAAAATAATTCCTTTCTTTGTTTTCACTGTTAATAATAAGGATCTGCTAAAATAAGCACTGGATGAATAACCAGAATCTCATGATAAAAGTGTTTCTATAACAAGATGCTAAGAAATACCTACTTATGAGTCAAAACCTACCAGAAAACAGAATACCGAAGGCTCTCTCCTGGGCATCTGGATCGCAGACTATAGAATGGACTCCCAAGGGAGGTCTGATCACTTAGGACAAGTAACATTAGATCTTTCGGAACAGCAAGAGTGTGAGGGAGGGAAATCTGATAATACAGACTCAGAGAGAAAGATCAGATACTTTCCCACTAGTTAACTTTTGGGATTTCTAGGCAAAAGAAGAATTTTCTAATGATACTTAATTTTCCTGTTAGAAAGTGATATAAACTCATTACACAAATTCAAAATAATTTTTGAAATTAAGAGCATTTGTCAAAAATGAAAAGGCAAGATCTAGATATACAAAAATCACATCTAAAGTGAGTAAAATTCCCAATTTAAAACTCATCATAATCATAAATAACAAGTTAAAAATGTTTCAACCATCCATGAAATGAACCCCACATTTTGCAGCCTGAGGTTTATCCATGTATCAAATGTTACATACATTTGAAAATTCCTATGGCATTTGAAAGGTATCGATCCCCACATTTGGGAAGATGACTTAAAAGAACCTGAATTTTAAATCTTAAAGAACTTTATAATATACTGATTACTAATGTTTTAAGAATAATTTTTTGGAAATTCCATGGCAGATCAGTGATTAAGACTTGGCACTTCACTGCCGAGAGCCTGGGTTTAATCCCTGTTCAGGGAACTAAGATCCCTCAAGGTACAGCCAGAAAAACAAAACAAAAACAAACAAACAAAAAAACTCCACAAGTTGCAAAGTACAGCCAAAGAAAAGATTAATTTTCTGCAATTACCTAAATATATTCGCAAAGATCTAAGTTTAGCTTCACAATTCAGCCAATAAAACTTAAGCACATCCCTTACACAGTACTGGATTGAGCATCAGAGTGAATGGGGGAGAAAAGAAGGTTGGAAATTGAAAAACAAAGAAATATACAGTCTACTCTGAAGGTCCTTATACTCTCCATCGTAACATGAGACTAGACAAAATCTAAAGAAAGGGAACTCAATTACTAAGTGTATGTCATGCGTCAGGCAGCAAAGCTATAACATCCAACACCCACGAATCCTGTCACAAGGAAGAGAGCAGGGAGGGGCGGGAGGTGCTGGAAGCGAGGTGTGCGGTCAAAGCCCAAAGCGCAACACAAACGCAGGTGGTAACAGGATGAGCAGTTTTCCCTGTGCTCTGCTAGCTCGCTTCAGGCTGACTGTCTTGACTCTTTGCGACCCCATGGACCGAAGCCCACCAGGCTCCTCTGTCCATGGGATTCTCTAGCCAAGAATACTGGAGTGGGTTGCCACTTCCTCTGCCAGGGAATCTTCCCAACCCCTGGATCAAACCTGTATCTTTTGCGTCTCCTGCATAAAGCGTCTGCCTCCAATGCGGGAGACCTGGGTTAGATCCCTGGGTCGGGAAGATCCCCTGGAGAAGGAAATGGCAGCCCACGCCAGTATTCTTGCCTGGAGAATCCCATGGACGGAGGAGCCTGGTGGGCTACAATCCTCGGGGTCGCAAAGAGTCGGACACGACTGAGCGACTTCACTTCACTCTTTACCACTAGCGCCCCCTGCGAAGACGGGTGCTGGGACAACTGGACAGCCACACAGAAAACTAAGTTAGACCTGAACCTCGCACCGTTTACACAAACTAACCCAAAACGGGTCACGAAGATGCATGAAGAGCTGGATCTATAAAACTCTAAGGAGAAAACATAAGAATAAGTCTCCATGACCTTAGATTTGGCAACAGATCTTTAGATATAACACGAAAAGTATGAAAAAACTTATTTATTGGATTTCATCAAAATTACTAAGGACATTATCAAGAAAGTGAAAAGACAACCTACAGAATGAGTGGAAGAAAATATCTGCAAATCATGTATCTGTTAAGAGCTTAACGTTCAGAATATTTAAGACCGCCTAATACTCTGAACCAAAAAGACACACGTGCGCTCAGCTGCTGCAGTCTCGTCAGACTCTGCGCCCCTAGGGGCTGCAGCCCGCCAGGCTCTTCTGTCCAAGGCGCTCCCACAATCCAGTTTAAAAACGAGCAAAGGCCCGTACCACAACTCTGGAAGCCTGTGAGCCTTACAGCCCATGCTCTGCAACAAGAGAAGCCGCTGCAACGAGAAGCCGGCACACCACAACTAGAGAGGCCCCCCCACCACAGCTGAGAAAGCGCACGTGCAGTGGTGAAGACCCAGCACAGCCAACGATAAATCAGTCAATAAATAAAAACGGACAGAGAACGGCAAGGTCTTACTGTATAGCACAGGGAACTATACTCAACATCTTGTAGTAAGCTATAATGGAAAAAATATGAAATTATATACACATATGCATAACTGACGCACTGTTGTATACCAGACACACATTATAAATTAACTATGCTTCAATTTTTATTTTAATGGGCAAAGGACTTGCATTTATATCTCTCCAAAGAAGATATACAAACCGTCAGTAAGCACAAGCAAAGATGCTCAACACCTTAGTCAGTAGGGAAATAAAAATCAAAACCACAGTGAGGACTACCTCACACCTACTAAGATGGCTACGATTTTTAAAAAACAAACGGAGGTAACAAGCGCTGACAAGGACCTGGAGAAACTGAAGCCCTCGCACAGAACTGCTGGGATGTGAAAAGGTGCAGCCACTGCGGGAAATCAGGCAGCTCCTCAAAAAGCCAAACACAGAATTATCACCCGATCCAGTGACTCTACTCCTAGGTATACACTCAGAAGAATTAAAAGCAGAGATTCAAACAAATCTGTGAACCAACATACATTACAGCATTAGTCACAATAGTCTGAAAGTGGAAACAACCCAACTTCCAACAGCAGGTGAAGGGATAAATAAACTGGAGTATCCATACAATGGAATATTATTTAGCGATTAAGAAGGAATAACATTCTGACACAGGTCACAATATAAATGAACCTTGAAAACATTAAGTGAAATAAACTAGTCACAAAAGGACATATAATTATTCCACTTTAATGAAACAGCCAGAATAGGCAAATTCATAGAGACCAGGGCCTGAGGAAGTAAGAAGAATGGGTATTTACTGCTTACAGAGTTTCTGTTTGGGGTGATGGAAAAGATTTGGAAGCAGACTGTGATGACTGCTGCCCAAAGTGAATGTTATTAATGCCACTCACCTGTATACTTTAAAACAGTTATAATAGCATATTTTACCAGAGTAAAAAGAAAAAAAAAGTTCATACAAAGTCTTTAGGAGTCTGGTTTGTCCAACGGTAGATCTCAAATCAAGAACTCAAGTCCAAAAGGGACTGTACGTTCCCAGATCCAACCAACCCTCATGGAAACCCTCATGAGAAGACAGCATCCCTACATCCTTCCTGACCAGAAAACAGGCCTCTCCAGATGCTGCCGGATGCCAGCAGCAGATTTTCCCCCAAGACAGCCCACTGACCTTTCCTGCAGGAAAAATAACCTGTGCTGGGAAAGACAGAGAAAAGTGGAAAGGAAACCGAAAAATCCAAGAGCCAAACTCTGCTCCTCTGCAGCTGCATGAGTGTGGACAAATCACTCAAGTGCTCTAAGGCTCAACTTCCTCTCATTATTAAATGAAGATAGCATCTACCTCTAAATGCTGCTATTAAGACCTGCCAAAAGAGCACCTGTGGCACCCGGCCTAGCGCCTGGCCCATGACGGGTGTTCAGTCCATGATGGCTCTCTCCACTGGGACAGGAGGTCTGTCTGCCACCCCTGAGCCAACCAAAGGCTTGGCAGGACATGGCTTGGGTCTGGAGAATTCCATGATTGTCAGAACTCAAGTAAAACAGACTTCAGAGAAGGAGCTGTTTCTATGCAGCTCAACGACTCTTGGAAAGACTGGCTTATTGTTTGCAGAATGAACCCAGCTACTCTACATTAGGAAGGGAGCTGCTAGACAATTCACTCTCTCTAGACAACAGGCCTCTGTTCACAAGGAAGCCCTTGCTCGACCCACAGGAGAGACGTGCTCTGTGGAGGAACTGAGCAGAAAGTCAGTTAGAAGGTAGTCCTGAGGCAGCTCTCGGGCTCTGGTGGCCTCGGCATCACTGGAGGAACTGTTAGAGACACAGATGTCTCACCCCCACTACCAGACATTCTGGTCACTAAGTATTTCAGGAAAGGCCCTTGAGCACAAGTGTTTAAAGAAACACTTGAAGGGAAGGTACGGAGATGTCCTAAGACTACATTCTGATGTCGACAAGCAGACCAGTCTGCCCACAAAGCAAGAGCTGTGTTTTCCTCCATGCCTATCACAAGACACACTAGCTCTGGCAACACAGGACATGGGAACCGTGGAAGTGAAAGAGATCACCCGTAGGTAATATCCAGTTCAACTGTACTATACTTCTCACAGGAAAAAAAAAAAAAGTAAACTTTATTACCAGAACTTGATAAAATTTTTGTCAAGCACTCTTAAATTGCTGGGGACATTTTTAACAGATACAAGCTTTTAGTCAGCATTCAGGCAAATATGTATCAAAAGTCACCCAATATTCTTACTTCTTAGAACTGATCCAAAGGAAACAACACAAAAAAGCAAGCTACATGGCAAAAACAGCCACTGTTGTAATATATAGTATTATATATCTTGATGTATAATATATAAATATATATATATATACCTGCATATCAAGCATCCTGGTTTACCAGGAATTTCCCGGCAGTCCAGTGGTTGGGAGTCCGCTCTCACTGGCAAGGGCCCAGGTTCAACCTCTGGCCAGGGAACTAAGACCCCACAAGTTGCAAGGCACAGTCAACAAAATAAGGATCCCAGTTTACCAAAATCTGCCATTACCAAATCAAATATGGCAAAGTTACTAAAAATCAAAATGATGCACACTATGTCATTACATGGAAACTATTCATAAAACACACAAGACCTAAAATGACTTACTAAAAAACAGGGACACTATGAAAAAACCTGGAGGTGGGGAGGGGGGCAGGGGGGCAAATGGGTGAAAGGAACCAACAGGCACAAACTCCTAGTTATAAAGCAAATGCATGGCATGATGGCCACAGTTTACCAACAATGCACTGTACATTCGAAAGTTTCTAACAGGTTAAATTTTAAAAGTTTTCGTCCAAGGAAAAAAAATTCTGTAAGGTGATGGATCTTGACTTATTGTGATCATTTCACAATATACAGAAACACTGAATCACTATGCTACACACTTGGAAACCAACATAATGTTGCATGTCAATTTTACTTCAATACATACAAAAAACGTGTTTGGATTACAAAAAAAAAGGGAAGAAAAAGTCCTGTGTTTGGATGACTTGATATAGGTTTTCCCCTGTCTGGTCTCTCAACTTTCTGTATTATTGCTATACTGTAACAGGATTACAAGTAAGTTTAACTCATGCCACTTAGAAAGTTAACTGGACAACCGTTCTAGAGGGAGAAGGCAGGTTCCCTGACCTCAGTCGTGCTGAATGAAGACAAACGCGCCCAATCATCCCAGGCAGCAAGACGGGCACAGGCCAGTTCTAAACCTTCTTTCACGAAAAGATAAATCTTAACATATTCATTAACTATTAAACCTTAAATTTCCATTTTTTAAAAAGCAAGTATAAACACGCTGAAGGAGAGAGGAAACCTGGTCTGGCGGACTTCACATGGCAAAAACGATCAGGCAACTTCAGAACCACAACTTCAATACAAGGTGTAAGGTTCCACCACGTACTGGGATTTAACTCCGAGGTCTTGGGTTCTCATTTGTAAACTGACAGGATAATGGTGGTATTTCCACTGCCTACCTCACAGGATTTTTGAAGGGAACAAAGAAGATTATGAATGTAAAAGTGTTTTGAAAATCCAGGGTTTGTTCCCTCAAATCTGGCTGTTAGTATTATGAAGATGTTCCTACAAACAAGGGTAACCATCTTTAGGAGACATACTCCAAACTGATAATGAGCGGATGTATCACCTCCCACGGGGCTCAGCAGGATCTGGGGCCAGACCTTCCCTTTTACCCCCATGTTCAAATCTTTTAGGAGAGTCTATGACTGTTACCTGGTAATTTTTTTAATTTGTAAAAGCAAATGCAATCACTGACTAAATTAACATAGAACGCAGAACTTTCAAACTGGATTTTTCGGATTTACCTGAGGATTGTTAAAAAATTGCGGCTGTCCAGGCCCGACGAAGACTTAACTGACCAAAATCTCTGAGTGGCTAGCGATAAATAAGACCAGGCAATTTGTATTTTAAGACCCTCTCCAAGTGATTCTGGCAACATGATTACTGGTTTGTTTTTTTTTTTTTTTTGGCCGCATCTTGGGGCATGCAGGATGTTAGTTCCGTAACCGGGATCAAACCCATTACCCCCCCCCAACCAAAAAAAAAACAAAAAAACAAAAAAACAAACCCATTACCCCTGCACTGGGAGCTCAGAGTCTTAACCACTGGACTCCAGGGAAGTCCCAGTTACTGCTATTATTATTACATTAGCTCTTACCATAAATACATGACAGGAAGTCCATATACTTACTCAGTATACGCCAGTCACTTACTAAGTATATTCTTAGCATCTTACATATATTATATCACTTCATTCTCACACAGCCCTATAAGAAGATGCTGCTTACACTGCCTGCCCTTCACCCTCCTTTTGTAGATGAAATTATTAAAACACAAAGAGATGATCTAACTGGCCCATGGCCCAAAGCCATAGGGCTAGGAAGTGGCAGAACCAGAAAGCTCACATGTCTGAAAATCCTTGATACAGTTTCCCAGCCTAAGACAGTAACTGTATATTCTGGTCAGGTCATATCAAATTCTGCTTTATTTCATATATTGCATTTAAAGGACCATAACAAACAAGAGTTGTCTAAAGAAAGCACAGTGTCTGGTTTAGGTGATATCAGCTTAAACCAGGCAGGGACAAAGGGCCTAGGGCTGTTTTCATACTTCAGCATCTCAGGGAAGAATTTGTAACATTTTATCTGTCTCCTCCATTACACTGTGAGTGAGCCCTTGAAGTGTGAGACCCATGTATGTCTTTTCAGCTATATCCTTGTGGTTCCTGAAAGTGAAAGTCACTCAGTTGTGTCCAACTCTTTGTGACCCATGGACTATACAGTCCATGGAATTCTCCAGGCCAGAATGCTGGAGTGGTAGCTGTTCCCTTCTCCTCAGGATCTTCCCAACCCAGGGATCGAACACAGGTCTCCCACATGGCAGGCGGATTCTTTACCAGCTGAGCCACCATGGAACTAAAGAAAGGGTTTAATAAATTAATCAATAAATCTAGAAAAGGCTTGATGACTGTCCTGGGAAATGAAAGACTATTTCATGGAAAAGAAACAGATTTGATTCATGTTGCTTCAGAGAGTATGAAGATCAACAGGCAAAGGGGAGGGGCAGAGTGAAGACAGTCTAGAATATCTTTCCAGCAATCAAGATCTGTCCAGCGACAGGAAAGCAGGTTGTGGTTTGAGGCTCAAGATCAGAATACAGCAGACAAAAGGCAGGATGTTGGACTATGGGGCCTCTAAGAGCTCTTCCAAGGCTCCAATCCTTTTATTCTAAGTTAAGATACATTGGTTTATTCCTTCACACTTTCTACAGAGATTGGTTACACAAGGCCAGTAGTACAAGCACAAAGGCTACTACAAAGCGTTCTACAAACTCCCAGGACCCTCAAGGACCTAGAGAAGAATAAATCACCAGAGGAATCTTCCCAGGAGGAAGGTAATGGATACAACAGGAATCAACAGGGAGCGAGGAGACTTTCAGGCAAGAAACAGGAGAAAAGTCAACAAAAGTATTACGGAAGAAATGCTGCCATTTGAACACATCTGAGCTACATCTTCAGGGATGCCTGCGAGAAAGTGGATCCCTGAAGATGCTGGTGGGAAGGTGGATTCTGTGGAGGTGCCATAAGAAACTGAGGAGCAGACGCATTCAGCCTGGCAATACTGGTCCAAGCCCAAGGGAGGTGGAGAAAGCCCTGCAGTGTGAAGACGTACCTAACACTCAAGAAATTGTGGTGCTAAAAAGAAAAGGCCTTTAGAGGTCAGTTAACCAAACACACACACTCTTTATGGATGCTGACCTGGTTGCATTCAGTAAAGAAAGGTTACTTTACTTTCTTAAATTACATTTTACAAACCAAAGACTGAATCATCAGTGATTCTGTTTTCAAACATTATTTTCTGCTACTGTCTATTCTTTTCACTATATAACAACCACACTTGCAATCATCAAAGTTGTTATCAAAACTCAGCTCTGAGCCTAATATGTTATCATCCCTTAAATGATTATAACATTTACCAATAGTACTATAAAATAAAAAGCATTATCCATCAATCTAAAAAGCTACAACTTTATAAGTAGAAGATTGTTAAGGAATAAATGGAGTCTGAAAAAACTAATTTATGCCTCAGGTACAAAAAGACTATCTCACCCAACTTATAAACTGTGAGATTGAGCTATCTAAAAAAAGGGTGGGAGAAAATTAACAAAGGATTAAAGGGAAAAAAATCTAAATCCCAAACCAGTGAACAAAACATAACACATCTGAACAATAAACTTAATGGTCTTCTGGCCATTCATGTCTCAACATCCCTGTCAAACTATTTTAAGGATCTGAAATCTTGCTCTATAAAAAGCAAGTTCCCATCATCTGAACTACACTTAAGAGATCCTATGGCAGTAGTTACTCAAGCATAAAAAACCAAGCTTCATATTTTTGCTTCCTGTTAGTACAAAAAAATGTCTACCTCTTTCAGGTAAAGTTGAGCCTGTGGTCAAAATCCTGGCACTCCAGGAGATGGAGGTTTTCAGTTCTAACACTAATTTAAGGTGCAAAGGCTTTTTCCCTATTCACTACCACTTAGATTGTAAAATGGAGATAAAATATTTGACAACTCTACCACCAACAGTCTCTTCAAAGGATTTCTGACTTTGGTTAACCTTAGTTGGGAGAATACAAAACTACAGCTGAAAACTCCTCAACAAAAATTAAAACTTTAAAATCCTAAAACATCTACATGTTAGCTGATAAGCTATGAATTTCAGAAACTGAGTGTTGAGTAACAATTGCTAAAAAAGGTGCAATTACACAATCTTACAAAGATGGATAAGCAAACAGCTCACCAAAATTTAAATCTTTCTTAGCAAATGGAAAAGATAAGTAACCCTGGGACACTGTGATGTTATTTTTCTTATCTACATGGTCTCTGCATCAATGTTACTATTCTCCACTCCCTTGAGAAGCAAAAGGAGCCCACTGTCCAGGATTTCTCTGACCAAGAGGACAGTAAATGTCACAATAACAGTAACAAAAGCAACAATTTCTAAAGCCATCATTTATACCAGATTCTGGCACCGGAACAGGGTGCAAGGTACAAGGCAGCAAGCAACTATTTCTCACTTCTGACTCTTCTGCATCACTGCCTCCCAAAGGACTGGAGAATCTAGAGCTCTGGAAGTCATATCTACAAATGAAAGTATGATGTTTATAGAGCTCACAGGCTCGACAAATGGTCAACATTAATGAACACACCTCACGACACAGAAACTCACCCAGATGCAACTAAACATGTTTCAAGCCTCTACCTAATTTTTGTTTTTAATTCTAGGAATAAACACAAGTTGTGGTTGTTGTTGTTTTTAAATTATGTAATAAGTGAGACTCTGGAAAACCCCAGACTCATCCGGACGGCTTGGAGAAACGAGAAAGCAAAATGTGATGAGTTCCATTGTACCCAACCAGGCTAACGTGCAAGACCACACACTCCTCTCCGTCAGAGCGTCCCTCCCAATACCGAAGAACAACAAAGGCAAGTTGAGGAGGCTGCACAAGGCTTAACTCAGCACTTGTCCGCCTTCCCAGCCTCCGAAGCAGCTAGCTGCGGGCCCGCAGACCTCCGGCACCCTGCGCATCCCGCCCGGCCCGCGCTCGGCTTTGTCTGGCCCGGCTGGACCCCTTCCCTCCCGATCTTTCTCCACACCCACCACTCGCCCAGGAGTAGTTGTGGGGGGTTTCTCCCTCTCGCCCCCTCCCCTCGCAAGCCCCGGCTCTTTTCAAACGCGGCTTCTCCTACCAGGCCCGAGACGAGGGTCGGGAAGGGGGCCCGGGGTGGGGTCCGGGAGAGGAGAGAGAGGGGCACACAAAGCCAGGCTGACCCCAGAGCCACCCCCAAGCCTCTGCAAAGCGGCGGGGGACCAGCGGTCTGCGGGCTGCATCAACAGCCCTCAGCTCCCGCTCCCCGCCCAGCTCCCACCCAAGGGCCGCCCCCTCCCCCCAAGTGCGCCCAGGAGCGGGTGACAGCGCTGGACCGAGCCCGCACCCCGCCTCGGCGCCCACCCCCGCGAACGGGCAGGGGCCTGGGAGGCCTGGGGTCTACACACCCTCGCCTAGCCGAGCACTTACGGCCGCATTATCCGCTCCTGCTGCCGCCGCGGACCACTCGGCCGCCGCCTTCTCCTCCACCCCAATGAGGTTAAGCGCTTGGTGCGGGGATTAAAAAAAAAAAAAAAAATCAGAAGCCCAGGGCGCCTGCGTAATGAGGTCTCCCTTTTTTCGCCTTACCGCCACGACCCGGCTGGACCATAGAGTGTGTAAACCGAGAGCAGAGAGGCACCCGCCTCTCTATGGTAACGCCCGGCGCAGGCGCCGCCCTGGCTGCGACGGGATGCGGGACCCGCCAGTCCCTGGAGCGCTTGCCTCCTCGGAGAACGTCAACTGGCCCTGATGGGGACCCGTAGGGGAAGGTTCTTTAAGAAAAGGGCGCCCAGGCCGGAGCCGGGCCCCCGGCGAGTTGCGGCAAAACTCAGGCTAGGCTGAGAGGATTGAATCTAAGCGGCCATGGCAGTTAGGGCAGCCGAACGCAGGGAGCGTAGAGCTCGGGAGGAACCAGAAAGCTTGGGTAAAAGGCGTCCGGCCGGAACTTCCCCCGGTGAGGGCGAGGAGGTCGGCTACCTGAGGGAACCGGCCTTTCACTTCTGGGTTACGCGCGTCGGCGCGCGCTCTGGGCGTCCGGGGCGAAGGAAACTGCGCCCTGCGACGCTCCGTACCGAGGCTCCCCCTTCACCCTTCGGGTACGCGGGCGCTGGAGCCGGAAGCACAACTTTCTAACGGTTCTTTGCCCTCTTTGAAGCCGAGCCAGCCCTGTGGACGCCTCGGAGACCCTGGAGACTTTCTTCCTTGAGTGCCTGCACAGAGCAGGCGGCTTCCATCCCCTCTCTCGCCTTTCTCTCGGAAGAACTGTGGGAGCGTGTCTCGGAGGTTTAAAAGCTGCGCACGTTGCAGGGCTCCCCTTTAAGGATCTCGAAGGGCCCACAGTTTTGCTGCGTGGGGCGCCTACCCTCACTTGTAATGTGACATTGAAAGCTTTCGTGAGATTACGCACTGCTCCGGGGAAGCCACTCGGAGTGTGAGTTGGCCTCCCTGCGTCTCGATTCTCGTATGCGGAGCTCCTGCTGGTGGGGTGTGTGGACGCCCGTGAGATCCTGCCTGTGAAGGTCCAGGACTTAGATGATGTGCTTGGAGAAACTCATTCCAGACAAGCCTTATGTAGACTCCTCTGGAGTGCAGGAGAGGGAGCGGACTGTGGGCCGAAGGAGTAGCGATGGCAAGTAGGAGGTGACTCCTGTTTAGATCTAGAAAGGAGGACATCTTTTGGAGAAAGCACAAGCGACCTTTTGAAAACCGCTGGGTGGTGATAAAAGAGCTTTCCAGAGAGGATAGCAAGGGGCAAGGACCCAGGAGGCAGTGGGCGTTTTACCGAGTGCAGTGAAGAAAGCAGCCTAACTGAATTGGGGGGGAAAAAAACAATTGGAAAGTAATGTTGGTAACTAGGATGGGGAATGTTCAGTTTTTTTAATATTTCTGGCCCCTCCACGTGGCATGTGGGATTTTAGTTCCTTGACCGGGGTAGAACCTGTGCCCCCTGCATTGAAGCTCATACTTGTAACCACTGGACCGCCAGGGAGGTCCCAGGAATGTCTGATTTGATAAAATATGACATGAAATTTATCATTCATTTTTAAGTGTATAGTTATGTACATTTACACTGCTGTGCTACCACCTTCTGAATTCAACTGTAGGAAGCTGGAATTCTTTACCCTTTAAACAGCCCCGGCTCTACCCTGCCCCAGCCTCTGGCAACCACTCTTTTACTCTCTCTATAAATTTGACTGTTCAG
Source organism: Muntiacus reevesi (assembly GCF_963930625.1). Lineage (NCBI taxonomy): Eukaryota > Metazoa > Chordata > Mammalia > Artiodactyla > Cervidae > Muntiacus > Muntiacus reevesi. The sequence continues at coordinate 199,988,280 of NC_089251.1, read as the reverse complement.
GTTCCTCAAGTAATTAGAATCATGTTCCTTTTGTGACTGACTTATTACACTATTTCACTGAGCCTGAACCTGCTTTCATGTTGAAGCAGGTGTCAGAATTTGCCTCTCCCCGCCCTTTTTTGCCACATTATTCATTGTAATACTCTGTAAATTCTTTGGGGTTCTTTTTTGACCACACAGCATTCAGGATCTTAACCAACCAGGAATGGCATCTCCTAACAGTGGAAGCACTGAGTCTTAACCACTGGACTGCCAGAGACATCCTAGAATTTCCTTGATTTTTAAAATTAAATACTATTCCATTGTATGTATGAGATATATATATATATTATATATGTATATATTCCCCAAATGAACCCTTATTACTTATACCTTTTGACTACTGTGAATAATACTGCTGTGAACAAAAGTGTACAAATATCTCTTTGAACTCTGCTTTCAATAGTATGGGGAATATTTTGAAACCAGGTAGAGAGATCTACATTGTTTTAGGTCCTCAACCAGGGGTAGTAACATTGTGGAAGAACTGTTTTAGAAAGTGACCCTGAGAGTGGCAGCTCAATACAGTCTCCATTTATAGGAAGCATTTCGGAAGCTTTAATATATGCTAGGCAGTGTACTACCGCTTTATGTAAATTATTGATATGTCATTGAATCCACAAAATAAACAGCCAGTTATTAAAGTGAGGAAACCAAGGTTCTGGGATACAGATGGGCTGAAGGGAAGCTCACCAACCATACATACATACACACAAGTGATCAGAAAACAAACTTCAAGAGCTGGGCACCCGTGGGCAGTGACTATTCACTTCTTTGGGCAAGAATGCTGAAAAACAATAATTTACATGTGAGAGGGAGGTTTCACAGGAGAAAGAATAGGCTAACAGCAAGAGCTTCCACTCTCAAATTATTGATGTGTAAAAGAGCTTAACACAGCAAACCTGCATCGTCCAAGTTTCCTAAAAGAACACTCGAGTTTTAGTCCAGGCCTACACATTGCTCTTAAAAAGTATAAAATGCCAGGTAAGTATATCTTTGTCTATAGTAGAGAAAATAATGACACACACCATTTCCTACTCAACACTTCATCTTTAACTTTTGCTTCCTCAAAAATCCTGTGAGATCATTTGAAGCAATGAGCTCTGTTTAGCAGATGAGTAAATAGAGGACCAGAAAGAAAAAAATGATTTGCCCAACGCCTAATGGCTGATTGGTACCAAGGCTGCAACTGCAACCTGAACCTGTAGAATTCCCACTCTGTGCTTTGGGTGTTCTTATAGCAGTCTGAGTGGCCAGCCAGTCTGTTCAATTAGTTTCACCTTCCTCAGGGACACGGCCAAACTCTCAAGAAGCTAGTGTCAGTTAAACAAGGAGTCAGAGAATGTAAGTGCATTATAAACAGCATTAACACATCAAAAATACTCGGTACTGATTGTGTGCCAACCACTGAGCAAAGTAGGAAAAAAATCTTTGTTTTTGGGAAGAGGAGATAGAAAGCAGAGTAGCAATAAATATATACTGAGCCAGGTAGAATAAATATGGAAAAACTGAAGCAGGAAATTAATAAGGGAGTGCTGAGAATAGGGAAAGGAATTTGTTTAAATAGCACAGGGGGAGGGGTACTGGGAAGTACACGGCGAATGTCTGAAGGAGCCGAGAGAGCAAGCAGTGTCCTTTCCCTGGAGAAGGGCATTCCAGGTAGAGGCCAGTGCCACAGTCCTTGAGACAGACACCTCCTATGTTCTAAGAACTGAAAGGCCAGAGTGGCGGAAGCAGTGTGTGCGAGGGGAAAGTAGGCAATGAGGTCAGAGGTAAGAGAATGCCAAACTGTGACATTCAGGGGCTTCAGTCCAAATTGTGGATTTCAAGGGCAATATAAGAATTTTGGCTTTAAGTAAGATGAGGAGCCACTGGTAGGTTTTAAGCAGAGGAGAAACATGATTTGACTTCTATTTTTTTATTCATTTTATTGAAGTACAGTTGATTTACAATTGTGTTAATTTCTGCTGTGTAGCAAAGTAAATCAATTATACATGTATATACATTCTTTTTCATATTTACATTATGATTTATCACAGGATATTGAATTAGTTCCCTGTGCTATACAACAGGACCTTGTTTATCGATTTCTGTTTTTATAGACTCACTTTAGCTTCTGTTTTGAGAATAGATTGTAGGGGAGCAAGAGGGGGACAACTTAGGAGACTAGTAAAATACTACAAGTGAGAGGCAAGGTGACGTGGGAAAAGTCGAAGTAGTGGAAGGGTGAGGGGTCTGTGTGCACTCAGGCACATCAATTTGATGGCTCAGTTCTTGTAGGGAGTGAAAATAAAGAGTCCAGAGTGACTCCCAAGATTTTTGGCCTGAGCAGTTTGAAACTGTCATTTATTGAAATGGGGAAACAGAGGAACTAGTTGGGAATGAGAAGAGACAAGAAATTCAACTTTGGAGATGCATCTCCAATTAACACACAGAAATATCAAGAAGAAAGGTAGGCATATGAATCCGGAATTCCGAAAAAAAAAAAAAAGGTGCAGGCTGGGCATGTCGTGGGAGATGTTAGCATTTAGAGAACATAGAGCCATGAGATCATCTAGATAAGTATAAATTTGAAAAATTTATCAAGAATTGAGCCATGGGGCTCTGTAGCATTTAGGGATCAAGATGGTCATGAAACTAGGAAAGGAAATAGAAAGCAGCAACTGAAATAAGAGAAAGAGCAACCTAGTCAGTTAAGTCACAGTTGTAGAGGGGATTGGTGCCAGGATCCTTCTGGATGCTCAAGTCTCTTATTTTAGTAACAACATAGTATTTACATATAACCCACATACACATCCTCCCTTTAAACCATCTCTGGATGACTTATATTACCTAATGCAATGTAAATGCTATGTAAATAGTTGCCAGAACATGGCAATATCAGGTTTTGGTTTCTGGGACATTCTATAATTTTTTTTTAATATTTCTGATCCCTGGTTGGTTGAATCTGTAGATGCAAAACTTGAGAATACAAAAGGATATCTGTACTCATGGGCTGTAATTGACTGTTGGCTACAGCTCTGCAGTGCTGAGGATGAAAGCCTGCTTGGAACTCGTTCAGAAGACAATGGTAGGGATAGAAATGGGAATGGGGGTCAATAGGTAATGTGAAGGAGTTTAAGGTGGGGGGCAGAAAAGCGGGGTGATACTTAAAGTGATAGGTAGACTCAAAAGAGTTGTTTCTAATTATTTACACCCACAAGTATTTTAGTATTGTAAAAAGACAATTTTTAAATAAACATAACCTCAATGCCATTATCACACTTGAAAAATTAACAGTATGGTACATCCCTAGGTGTCCATGGGAGATTGGTTCCAGAACCCGCAGCAGATAATAAAATCTGTAGATGCGTAAGTCTCACAGTCAGCCCTCCAAATCCAGGGTTCCATATCCATGGATTTAACCAACCTCAGATCCATGTGTAAATGGACCCATGCAGTTCAACTGTAATAACTGGTATTATCACTACCCTGTCAGTCTTCAAATTTCCCTAATTATCCCATAATTTTTCTTGCTACCATATGTATTGACATATGATTCATATTACATATAATTCACCCACTTAAAGTACACAGTTTGATAGTCTTCAGTACATTTAAAGAGAGGTATAATCATCACTCCCCCCCCCAAAATCCCTATACTCATTGGCAGTCACTACCCAGTCATAGGCAACCACCAATCTACTTTTTATCTATAGATTTGCCTATTCTGAATATTTTATGTAAATTGAGTTATGCAATATATAACTGGCTTCTTTCACTTAGCATGTTTTGAAAATGTATTACATTACCTCATTCCTTTTTATTGTCAAAATTCCATTATGTGTGTATGCCACATTTTGCTTATCCATTCATTAGCTGATAGACATTAGGTTGTTTCAAACCACTTTATACATAATGGCATTCTGAACATTCTATTACAAGATTTTATCTGGACATGATATAAATCGTAGCAATGTTTTCTTAAGTCAATATCCCAAGGCAACAGAAATAAAAGCAAAAATAAGCAAATGGAACTTTATCGAACTTAAAAGCTTTTGCACAGCAAAGGAAACTAGAAACAAAATGAAAAGGCACCCTACAGAATGAGAGAAATTATTTGCAAACGATGTGACCAACAAGGGCTTAGTTTCCAAAACATACAAATAGCTCATACAACTCAATAACAAACAACCCAACCATAAAATGAGCAGAAGTCCTAAATAGACAATTCTCCAAAAAAGGCATGCAGATGGCCAACATGCACATGAAAAGATGCTCAGTATTGCTGTTAGAGAGATACAAATCAGAGCTACAACGAGGTACCACTTCACCCTGGTCAGAATGACCACCATTAAACAGTCTACAAATAACGAATGCTGGAGAAAAAGGAAATCTACACTGCTGGTAGGAATGTAAGTTGGTGCACTATGGAAAACAGTATCGAGATCCCTCAAAAAACTTAAAACAGTGCTACCATATGATCCAACAATCCCGCTCCTGAGAATATACCTGAAGAAAACTGTAATTCAAAGAGATACATGCACCACTATGTCTGTAGAAGCAGTGTCCACAGTAGCCAAGACAAGGGAACAATCTAAACATCCATACAGGATAAATAGATAAAGATGTAGTGTGTATGTACGTACAATGGAATACCATTCAGCCATGAAAAAAGAATGAAATAATGCCATTTGTAGCAATGTGGATGCAACTAGAGATTATTATCCTAAGTGAAGTTAGAAAGAGAAAGACAAACACCATGTGATACCACTTATATGTATAATCTAGAATATGGCATGGGGAGTCACTGGTGGCCAAGTAGTGAAGAATCTGCTTGCTGATGCAGGAGACCTCCGTTCGATCCCTGCTTTGGGGAGATGCTATCTGCCTCGGAGCAACTCAGCCTGAGCACAACTATTAAGCCTGTGCTCCAGAGCCTGGGAACTGCAGCTGTTGAGCCCACACACTGCCACACTGAAGCTGAATCTCCCTAGAGCCCATGATCCAGGACACGAGGAGCCGCCACAGTGAGAAGCCCGTGCACCATAACTAGGGAAGAGCCCCCTCTCACCACAACTACAGAAAGCCCCACGCAGCAACCAAGACTCAGCATGGCCAAAAAGTATAGGCGGCACAAATGAACTGAAACGGACGCCAAAGGGCTGGGGGAGAGGGGTGACCTGGGAGTTTGAGGTTGGTAGATGCAAACTGTTACATTTAGAATGGGTTAACAGCAGGGTCCTAAGGTATAGCACAGGGAACTGTACTCAATATGCTGTGATAAACCATAATGGAGAAGAATATAAGAAAAGAATGTACATGTGTATAACTGAGTCACTGCTGTGTAACAGGCTGGCACAGCACTGTAAATCAACTATACTTCATAAGTCAATAAATCAATAAGATCATAAATCAATACAAAGAAAACAACTGGCCATAAATGTGCGGGTTTATTTCTGAACTGCAAATTCTACCCCACTGATATGTGTTCTAATGCCAGTACTATACCATTTTGATTACTGCAGGTTTGTATTAAGTTTTTAAAATCAAGCAATGTAAGTCCTTCAACTTTATTTTTCTTTATGGATTGTTTTGGTATTTGGAGTTTCTTGAATTTCCATATAAATTTTGCTATCAGCCTGTCCATTTCTGCAAAAAAGGCAGTTGTAGTTTTGATAATAATTGCTTTGGCTCTGTAGAGAAGTTTGGAAAGTTTTGCCACTTGATATTAAGTCTTCTGATTCATGAATGTGGAATATCTTTCCATTTATCTAAATTATCTTCATTACTTTTAACAATGTGTAGTTTTTATAGTATAACTTCTGCAATTCATTTGCAGAATATCTATTCCTATATATTTTCTTTTTTGGTACTATTATAAGTGGAATTGTTTTCTTTCTTTTCTTTTTTATATATAATTTTCTTTTTTATTTATTTGGCTGTTCTGGATCTTCATTGCTTTAGTGGCGGGGGTTGGGGGCAGACATGGAACTTCTCTCTAGTTGCGGTGCAAGCGCTTCTCATTGTAGCGGCTTCTCTTTCCATGGAGCACAGGCTCCAGAGCGCGTGGACTTCAGTGGCCGTGGCGCATGGGCTCTGGAGTTGTGGCTTCTCAGGCTCTAGAGCACAGGTCAGTAGATTTGGTGCATAGGCCTAGTTGCTCCTCGGCATGTGGGATCTTCCCAGCCCAGGAACTGAGCTCATGTCTCCTCTGGGGCTGCTTTCCTGTACATATGGTGGGGTCATGGGAGTGACATTCCCCTAATGGGATGCAGACAGCAGAGGTAAGCACTGGTCCCCCCCATCAGTAGCCGTGACTGCAGCAGTGGCGGCAACGACGAGGAGAGAGGCTGAGTCTGGGGTTGTGGCTCGGCTCTGGGCCGCTGCCCATGTAGCTGTTTTCTGAAATTGTTTTCTTAATTCCATCTTCAGAATGTTCATTGTGAGTGAACATAGAAATATAATTAATTTGTGCATATTAATCACGTATCCTGCAACCTTGCTGGACTCATTTATTAGATTCTAGTGGCATCCTTGGCATTTTCTATACACAAAGTCATGTCATCTGCAAATTGATTTCTTTCTTTTTTTTTTTTTGGTCGTGCTACACAGCATCCAGGATCTCAGCTCCCTGGCCAGGGATTGAACCTGGGCCGCAGCAGTGAAAGCCCAGAATTCTAACCACTGGGCCACCAGGGAACTCTTAAGGAAATCGATATTCTTTTTCATTCTTCCTCTCCAGTCTGGATCCCTTTTATTTCATTTTCTTGTCTAATTTTCCCAACTAGAACCTCTGGTACAATGTTGAATAGAAGTGTTGAGAATGGAATCCTTGTCTTGTTCATGATCTTAGGGAGAGAACATTCAGTCTTTCACTATTATATGATGTTAGCTGTGGGTTTTTGATGTATCGCCATTATCAGATTGAGGATGGCCTCTTCTTAGTTTGTCTAGAATTTTATTAATATTGTGTATTACATTGGTTTTTAAATGTCAGACCAAGCTTGGATAAATCCCACTTGGTCATGTATATAATCCTTTTAATATGTTGCTTAATTTTTTATTTGCTAGTATGTTGTTGAAGACTTTTGCATCTATATTCTTAAGACATATTGGTCTCTAATTTTCTCGTGATGCCTTTGTTTTTGGTATCGGAATAATAATGGCCATACAGAGTGATTTGAAATATATTCCCTCCTCTCTTTTTGGGGAAGAGTTTTGAAATATTGCTGTTTATTCTTTCTTAAATGTTTCAGTCGTGTGCTGTGCTGTGCTTGGTCGCTCAGTCGTGTCTGACTCTTACGACTCCATAGACTGTAGCCCACCAGGCTCCTGTCCATGGGATTCTCCAAGCAAGAATACAGGAGTGGGTTGCCAGTTCCTTCTCCAAATGTTTCAATTATTCAATCATTCAAAGGAATAAAATAATGCCATCTGCAGCAGCATGGACAGACCTGGAGATTATTATGCTACGTGAAGTCAGTCAGGCAGAAAAAGATAAATATCATATCCTATCGCTTATATGTGGGATCTAACAAAAGAATGATAAAAAATAAATGAAATCAATTTAAATAACAACAACAACAACAAGTTTCGAACTTCCCTCGTGGCTCAGTGATTGAGAATCGGCCTGTAAATGCAGGGAACACAGGTTCGATCCCTCATCCAGCAAGATTCCACATGACATCTGGCAATAAGCTCGCGCACCACAGCTGCTAAAGCCCACGGGTCCTAGAGCCTGTGCTCTGCGACAGAAGAAGCCACTGCAGTGAGAAGCCCGTACCCTGCAGTGAAGAGTGGCCTGGCTCACCGCGGTCAGAGAAGGCTGGCCGGAAGCAAGGAAGACCCAGCACAGGAAAAGTAAAAAAATTCCATAAAATTCACTGTGAAACTGTCTGGACTTTACCTTTTCTGCGTTGTCAGGTGGATTCTTTACCACTGAAGCACTCTAGCTTTGCTTTCTGGGTAGTTTTGTTTTGTTGGTTTATTACTAATTCAATCTCTTGTTATAAGCCTATTCAGATTTTCTATTTCCTCTTAAGTCAGTTTCAATAGTTTGTGCCCTTCTAGGAATGTATGCATTTCATCTAAGTTATAAAATGTGTTGGCATTCAGTTGTTCATAGAGTTCTCTTATGATCTTTTTTATTCTGTAAGGTCGGTATTATTGTGCCTATGTCTCTTTTTTTTAAGCAGTTTGTTCAAATCAGGATACAAACAATGCCAATACATGTCATTTGACTTACTTGTCTCTTAGATCTTTTTTAATGTGTTTATTTCCACCCTCAATCTCATTTTTCCTTGGTACTTATTTATTGAAGAAGCCAAGTTATTTGTCCTGTAGGTTTCCCACATTCTAGATTTTTCTGATTATATTTCTGGGAGTCTCTAATGTGTTCTTCTGCCTCCTAGACACTTGTTAGTTATGTATGCTTCATTCTGACTCAGATTTGAATTTTCTGGCAAAACTCCTTCACATATCCATCGGGAGTAACATCACTGCCTACAGTCTCTGTGAAGTTGACAGTCATTGCTGAGCACTGCCTAGCTTCTTTATCACAATCGGAACTAGTCCAGTTGAAGGCTGACGAAGGAAGGCAAAGTGACTGGGCGACCGTTGATCCAGAGTATGTGAAAATTTTTTTGAAGTTCTCTTTTGGTGATCATGACATCCTACATTATTTTTAGAACCTTGGAGTCAGGAGATGAGATCTACTCCCAATTCTGCCACAGACTGGCTGAGCATCCTTAGCAAATCATCTTCCCTTTTGGGCCTCAGTTTTCCTATCCACATAATGGGGACATAAGCTATGGAGGACTGCTTTTAGTGAACTTAACTTCTACCAAAAATCATTTGACTGGGTTAAAAAGGATATACTTAACAATATATTATCCTTCCCCTCACAGGTTCATTTCAAAGACAGAGTTTATTGATCATTAAATCCTGTCCTGTATGTAATAAAATCAGTTTAAAAAGCCTTGTGGAAAAAAAAAAAAAAAAGCCTTGTGAGAGCAGGGAGATCATGCCAAAAGCCTTGGTTCCTGGATTCTAGTTCTGGTTGTGCTTGCTCACAGCTGGTCATATTCTCTCTCTAGATCCCATGCACAGAATAAAAGATTGCACTGGTGATCTCTAAAGCCGTACAACAGAACTCCTCTGGTGGTTCAGTGGCTAAGACTCCAAGCTCCCAATGCAGGGGGCCCGGATTCAATGCCTGACCGGGGAACTAGATCCCACATGCTGCAACTAAAGGTCCTGCATTCTGTAACTAAGACGTTATGCAGCCAAATAAAAAAAAAATTTTAAAGCCCTACAAGGAGCTTTATAATTTAAGTATTTTCTTGATTTTTTCACTGTTTTAAGGATGACATTTTAATTTACATCTTCAACTCTACCTTTTTTTCCTCCTTTTTAAAAATTGAAGCATGAGTTGATTTACAATACCATTTCAGTTTCAGATGTACAGCATAGTGATTCAGTTATACATGTATATGTATATATTGTCAAATTCTTTTCCCTCTTAGATTATTACAGAATATCGAGTGTAGTTCTGGGCTATACAGCAGGTCCTTGTTATTTATTTTATGTATGTGTCTCGCCTCACTCATGTCGCTTCACTCACGTCCGACTCTTTGCAACCTTATGGACTGTGTGTAGTCCACTAGGGTCCTCCCTCCATGGGATTCTCCAGGCAAGAATACTGGAGTGGGCTGCCATTTCCTCCTCCAGGCGATCTCCTGACCCGGGGATCGAACCCCCGTCTCTCATGCCTCCTGCATTGGCAGGCGGGTTCTTTGTCACCACTGCCCCCTGGGAAGCCCTGTTTTGTAGTCTGTATGTGTTGATCCCAGCCTCTTAATTTATCCAGCCCCCACCCCCTTTCCCTTTTGGTGACCGTGAGTTTGTTTTCTGTGCCTCTGAGTCTCTTGCTATTTTGTATGTTTGTTCATTTGTATCCGTTTTTTAGATTCCACATATAAGCAATGTCATATAGTTTGCCTTTGCCTGGCTTAATTCATTCAGTGTGACAATCTCTACATCCATTCATGTTGCTGCAAATGGCATTATTGCATCCTTTTTTATCAGCTCTACCTGTTTTTATCTGCTTTCTGTTTATGTTTTACTTAACAACTGGTTGATGGGTGCCTAGGCATCAGCTCATGTAGGCAGTTCAGCTTGGGCCTATAAAATGTTCTGGAAGCAAACACGTCAAAATATCACAAACTGATTATGTCTGGGTGGTAAAATTATTTATCATTTTTTAAAAACAAATGTTGGTATTCTTCATTTTATTCTATTAACATATTTTTTTGTAATTTTTTATGTTATTCTTAAAGGATTTGATCGCATGTGTCTGATAGCCTGTCCTAACAAACAGAAATCACTAAACGCCGAGTGGAAAGATTTCTTTCTCTTCCTATGACTCAGTCAGTATCTTCCAGCCTAGGTTAACCTAAATACTTTGGTAATAGGTAGTTACTTCTAACTAGATAGCTTTTCTTAATCTTCTTCAGTAATCTCAGTGAAAAAGGAAACATTGTGTGCCTTCAGAAATTAAAATTCAGCAAGAACAGCAGCAATATATACTTTGCACAATGGTGTCATAGCCCCTTGAAATCTGGATTTGTGTATTGGGGGAATAGTATCTCTTTGCTACAGAAGTACTCTGTGTTACAGAAATGTGTAGGCAAAGGTGGGGTGTGTCTTTTGCATGTGATGAAAACAGGAGATTGGAAACTAGTTTGCTTAATCATGTTGGTAGCCACTCCCTGAAGAGCAATTACACTTATTACCTGACTTTCCGGTAAGCATCACCTACCTAAGGAGACAATACAGGCCTACCTCTCCTGGGTCTCCTCACCTGTCAAGGTGCTCTGCTGCTGGCGTGCCCCTCTTAAAAGACCACAGTAGCAGTTACTGGAGAACAGGTGGAGTAGGGGGTGGCCTCAGGGCTGTCCACACAGACAAGCCACTCAGTCCCAAGCACCAAGGTCACTTCACTGTTAATGGAGAGGACAGTTCTAGTTTCCAGTGTTTTCACAACTAGTGCGATTGATACTACAAAAACCCACTTCTCAGTAACAGAGGCTGTATGGAAGTCAGTGTTCTTACCCTGAGAAGCTTGACAAATCCAGGTGGTTTGATGGGCAACCCTGATACAAAACAGATGCTCAGATAATCCTCTGAAGCTTCCTTATCATCCAGCATGTCAAAATCTGGATCTGCTCAGGCTTTCTGAAGGTCATTCCTCATATCTTCATAGGGACAAATGGCAAATTCCAAAACAGAACCAGACATAGAATTTTAGTTTTAGGATTTCTTTTTGAACTTCCATCTGTGGGGTCTCTCAAGCAGCATTGGATCATGACAACTTACAGATGAAGTCGTGCCACTGCCTGATCTACCCATCAAATGCAGAGAATTGTTTGGAGCGCTCACTGCCAAGTGCAGGGGCAATCTGCAGGGGCAATCTGCATGCGTGCGTCCTCCGTTGCTTCAGTCGTATCTGATTCTTGGCCACCCGATGGACTGCAGCCTGCTAGGCTCCTCTGTCCATGGGATTCTTCAGGCAAGAATACTGTGGTGGGTGGTCGTGCCCTCCTCCAGAAGATCTTCCTGACCCAAGGATTGAAGCTATGTCTCTTGCATCTCCTGCATTGCAGGCAGATTCTTTATCGGTGAGCCACAGGGGAAGTCCACTTGCATTTATACATCATCCAATAGCCTCTCTTTAGATAGAACCTGATGTGCCCCTGGGTAAGCATAGCTGGAAAGACACAGTTTTTACATTCAAGGAAGTCAGTTTGGTATGGAAAACAACAATCACTAGTCTATACAGTTACTATAATGATGGAACAGAAAGCTGGGTACTTCGCGGGTGTGGGTGGGTCAACAAAAGCTGAGGAGGAGTAAAAGAGAATGTTCTGAGCCTAAACCAAGTAAGCAAAACATTGGAAACTTACAATTATGACATCATCAGGTTCTCAGAACTAGAATGATGATTTAGACAGGTTCCTTTTTTGGATAGGGTTCATTTATTCTCATGCTTTTAAGCAACTCTAAATATTTCCATTTTAACAAGTCATTTGGAGTTTTACATAATATTTTTAAATTTGGGCACATTTTGCTAGATGGACCATCTCCACACACACACACACACACACACACACACACACTTCACAGTCAGATAGCAAAGTGAGAAAGGAACACATTAGATAGATCAGAAGGTATAAATGAAACTGCTCTACCATATTTGCTTTGGTAAAAATAACAGACCCTTATCTTATTTGTTCACATATATTAAGGATAAAATAATTCCAACTATCTGTTGTAAGTTTCAGGCGGCATTCATGGGGAACTTTGACTTGAATGACACAACTGTGTTCCTTCTATTCTTGTTTTCGCCACCTTAATTATACCATGCAGTACTTGAAAGAAAGGTGGAATGTGCCACTCTGCCAGCTCACAGTCTAAAAAGGTAAACAATGCCTTAAGAAATCAGCAACTTTTAAAATTATTTGCAAGGTTTGCATTGGTATTTCCTACATAGTCTTACTTATTTAGAGTTTCCTATACTTGGATGAAATTCTCTTGCCTTTAGGACCTGCAGTAACTCAGGTCCTTTCTCTTCTTTTCAAATAATCTACTTATATTTATGTCATATTTTTGTTTTCCTTATTACTTCATCTAATTTTTTTTTTTTTTTTTTTTTTGGCCATGCCCCACAGCTTGCGGGATCTTAATTCCCTGACGAAGGACTGAACCCAGCTCCTAGCTGTGAAAGTCCTCTGTCCTAACCACTGGATCACGGAGGATTTGGCTTGCTTCATCTAATTTTTAAATAAATGATAGCATACATAATACTAGTCTGTTCACTGTCACTAACTGCCACTAATCCTCAAACGTATTTTTATTTTTCAAATTCTCTGAATTTGCCTTTGTTTGGCAAGATGTAGCTCCCCGCCATCCCTAGCATCTCCTCCTCCGTGAGTTTGGCTGCACTGCCTTTCTCTACAACATGCACCACACTGCACGGTCACTTGGAGTCATCCGGGATCAGACATCCTCCCTGCTCCTAACTAGGTGACAGGTAAACTCCTCTTGTCCATCTCATTTCTTTTGAATTCAAACACCACCTGAATTCAACTGATCTCAGTTGCTTTCAACCTGTAATTCTTGATGGCAGCAGGTTGCTGCCAACTCTTGAAATTAACAGGTCTGACTAGAAGCTGACAGTTCCATGAACATAATATTTTACGTTTATAACAGTCAAAGACAGGATGATACCTTTCTTAACAATGGTTCCTCTTGGTCCGTTGATAACACAGTATCTCAGTTTAAACATAAAGTGTGTGTACCGTACCTCAGAATATAAATTAGATTCCTCTTAGGGCCAAACAGGAAAGAAGCAAAAATTTTTACTGCAAAGAGACTACCAACCCCGTTAGGGGATTTACCAGCAAATTGCTGGTGTATAAGTTACAGAAACAATGCTACTCCAAACCTAGGTGAACAGCCAAGACTTTTGTCTTGTGGCATCAGAGTGACTTTTTCCTCTTTATACTTTCAGCTTGGATATATGAAAAATACAGCATTCCCTAGATGTTGTCCAGAGATGGGCGAGCACCAGTATTTATCCAACCAGCCTGGCGGAAATGGCAGAAGAGGGAAATTTCAGAGCCAAGGCAGTCTTTGACAGTGCCTCAGATTCTGCCTTAGACTCATGGAAAGTTGGTTCTCAAGAAGGTACCTTCGGGATAATTTAATCCACCACCCCTCTCTGACTGTGAGAAAACTGAAGCCAAAGCAGTGAAGAGATTCACCTTAGGTCTTGCACAGATGGGTGGACAGAGATTCAGAACCAGGACTGGATGATCCTGACTCTTTCAGTCATGTTAAAGCTGGCCAACATGTACATTTGACAATCCACACTCTGAACTGATGTTCATAAAGATATCCTATATCCAGCTCATTAATGCCCATTTCTCTGAGAATTAGGCAAACAAGTTGGAAAATTTTGAATGGAAGACAGTGGCTATAAAAGTGGGGAGAAACTCCTGTACAGACTTGCTCACTAGAAGCAAGTCCTTGGCTTCCCCAAGACAAAGGACAGTATTAGTCACGAGGTTAAAGTTAAAAACTGGCGGTGCCTCCTGGTTGAGAGCAGACATCCTTTTGGGAAAGCTGTAGGCTGAAATGAATATTCACTGGAAGGACTGATGCTAAAGCTGAAGCTCCAGTATTTTGGTCAGCTGGTGCAAATAGACAATTCATTGGAAAAGTCCCTGATGATGGAAAAGATTGACGGCAGCAAGAAAAGAGGGTGTCAGAGGATGAGATGGCTGGACTGCATCATTGATGCAATGAACATGAACTTGGGCAAATTACGGGAGATGGTGAGAGACAGGGAAGCTTGCCACGCTTCATTCCACGGGGTCTCAAAGAGTTGGAGACAACTGGGTGACTGAATAACAGCGACAGGCTGAAATGAGAATGGAATAAAGGAGCTGGTGGAAAATTTAATTTGGGGCTGCCTCACAACACTGAGAGTTACTGTATTTTGGTCTGCTGGCTTTGAGTGAAGCATTTCAGGAAGACAAAAAAGAAGAGAAACGATGATGAGCTCTGTGTAGCCCCACCTGACCCCACTTCCTTCTACAGAATTTGGTGCCTATATTTCCAAACCTGTTCTTATATTTATGCATACATTTATTAATGTATCTGTAAGTGATAGTATTTTTTAAATTTGTTCATATTTTAAGCTTTATATAAATGCTATCATATTGTATAAATCTTTCTGCAGCTTACTCTAATGTTTTTTTTTACCACTCAGTAGTATATTTTTGAGATTTTTTTTTCCTGCGGATAAAGAGGATAGCTTCAGGTCATTTATTTCTCTATTTTTTAAAAAGTCAACATTAGCATTCCTTTTTAAAAATGTGTTTATTTGGCTGCATTGGGTCTTCCTTGTGTCATGCGGATCTTTCCTTGCGGTACATAGATTCTCTGATTATGGTTCACGGGCTCGGTAGTTGAGGCACAAAGGCTTAGTTGTTCTGCAGAATGTAGGGTCTTAGCTCCCCAACGAGGGATTGAACCTCCATCCCCTGCATTGCAAGGCAGATTCTTAACCATTGGACCACCAGGAAAGTCCCCAGCATTCCTTTATATTTTAATTTATTTTTGACCATGTTGCATGGCATGAGGAATCTTAGTGTTCCCACTAGGGATGAACCTGGGCCCTCAGCAGTGAGATCACAGAGTTCCTAACTACTGGACCATCAGGCAATTCCTCTAGATCATCTATTTAACTGCTCTGTGGTTTTCCATTGTGTGAATGTTTTCCCATTTATCTAATCTCTTATTAACAAACAACGAGTGACTTTGGGGGCTTCCCTGGTAGCTCAGCTGGTAAAGAATCATTTGGCAATGCAGGAGACCCTGGTTCTATTCCTGGGTCAGGAAGATTCCCTGGAGAAGGGATAGGTTCAGTTCAGTCGCTCTGTCGTGTCTGACTCTTTGCAACCCCATGGACTACAGCACGCCAGGCTTCCCTGTCCATCACCAACTCCTGGAGCTTGCTCAAACTCATGTTCATCAAGTTGGTGATGCCATCCAACCATCTCATCCTCTGTCATCCCTGTCTCCTCCTGCCTTCAGTCTTTCCCAGCATCAGGGTCATTTTCAATAAGTCAATTCTTCCCATCAGGTGGTCAAAGTATTAGAGTTTCAGCTTCAGCATCAGTCCTTCCAATGAAGATTCAGGACTGATTTCTTTTAGGATGGACTGATTGGATCTCCTTGCAATCCAAGGGACCCTCAAGAGTCTTCCCCAACACCACAGTTCAAAAGCATCAGTTCTTCGGCACTCACTTTTCTTTATATTCCAACTCTCACATCCATACATGACTACTGGAAAAACCATAGCTTTGACTAGACAGGCCTTTGTTGGCAAAGTAATGTCTCTGCTTTTTAATATGCTGTCTAGGTTGGTCATAGCTTTTCTTCCAAGGAGTAAGTGTTTTTTAATTTCAATGCTGCAGTTACCATCTGCAGTGATTTTGGAGCCCAAGAAAATAAAGTCTGTCACTGTTACCACTGTTTCCCTATCTATTTGCCATGAAGCGATGGGACCAGATGCCATGATCTTAGTTTTTTGGATGTTGAGTTTTAAGCCAAACTTTTCACTCTCCTCTTTCACTTTCATCAAGAGACTAGTTAGTTCTTCTTCACTTGCTGCCATAAGGGTGGCGTCATCTGCATATCTGAGGTTATTGATATTTCTCCTGGCAATCTTGATTCCAGCTTGTGCTTCATCCAGCCCAGCATTTCTCTTGATGTACTCTGCATATAAGTAAATAAACAGGGTGACAATATACAGCCTTGATCTACTCCTTTCCCAATTTGGAACCAGTCCACTGTTCTATGACCGGTTCTACCTGTTGCTTCTTGACCTATCCACTCCAGTATTCCTGGGTTTCCCTGGTGGCTCAGATGGCAAAGAATGTGGTAAAGAATGCCTGCAATGTGGGAGACCTGGTTTGGATCCCTGAGTTGGGGAGATCCACTGGAGGAGGGCATGGCAACCCAGTCCAGTATTCCTGCCTGTAGCATCTCCATGGACAGAGGAGCCTGGTGGGCTACAGTCCACGGGGTCACAAAGTGTCAGAAATGACTGAGCACCTAAGCACAGCACAGTGCAGTGAGTTTTGAAGGGTTTCATTTTGTTTGTGGTTGAGTTTAACCTCACTACTAGAAACATCTTTATAAAACTCCCTTCTAATCCGAGTGCAAATTTCCTAGTGAGGTTTACAAACCATTAGTGTGTGCACATCCTCAGCTTGACAAGAAAAGCTCAAAAATAACCAGCAGAATATCAGCATGTCCAACACTAGCACTGTAAATTTTCACTAATCACTATTTTTTTTTACTGATCTGAAGAATGTAAATAATATTTCTTCATGGTGTTAATTTGCATTTCCCTGGTTCCTCATACAGTTGAGTATCTTTCTATGTGGCCACTGGAGATCTGGATTTCCTTTTCTGCCTGGGCTACTTTTTCAGATGTGCTACTTGTCTTTTTATTACTGATGTTTAGGAATTTTTTGTAGGTATCAGTCCTTCATTAATCATATACAGCCAGTATCTTCTCCCTGTCTGGAACTTGATTGATTTTTTTTTTTTCACTTTTGTAACAGTGTTTTTCCTGATCAGATTATTTAATCTTTTCCTTTGTTAAATGCTTATTGTTTCTTTTTTAACTTATTTTGTTTTGTGGGGTTTTTTTTGGCCATACCATGCGGCATGTGGGATCTTAGCTCCCCGACCAAAGATCGAACCCACGCCCTCTGCAGTGGAGCACAATCTTAAACACTGGGCCACAGGGGAAATTTTATTTCTGTTTGTTTTAAAAAAAAAAAAAAACTTTCCTTGATTTAGTGTCATAAAGATATTCTCCAGTATTTCCCTCTAGCTTTTGTAAGCTTTGTTTTTTTTACAAACTTTGTAACTAGAGTTTACTTCTGTGGGCAGTGAGGACCAAACCTAATTTTTTTTCCAAACAGACAATCAATTGCTTGTAACCTTTTCTTGAAAGTGCCATCCTTTTCCCAAAGGAGGGTCGTGTCACTTTTGACATATATTCTAGTTTCTCTACTGGTTCTATGAGGTGATTCTTCCTTCCCTGTGCCTTGGTGCACCACAATTGTTATTTGTTATAGTAAGTTACAAGATCTGGAAAGTCAGCCTCTATCTGTCACCTTAACAGAGTGGGAGCTAAATGTATTTGAGGTATCACTCTTTAATCCTACCCAAATGGATGCACAGTGAACGGAAGAGAACCCAGAAAGAAGGTATGAGGGATGCCATTAGGAGCTGAGTCGGAGCGAGGTTGGAACCCTTAAACTGGAGATAAGTATCCCACACCAAGGAATGTGCTCTGCGGAGACCTGCAGCTTCTTCAAGGAACTCTCGCGTGTCCCACAAGAGGTCCAGGCCCTGGACACCTGCCTGTGCAACCTCTGTCATCAGCAGTGCCACTAAGCAAAGCAGCGTCGATCAGGACAGGATTCCAAGTGATCCCAGTGAAGCAGAAAGACGTTCACTGTGAAAACGAAGAAAACAATTCTACTTTTTCTTTTTTCTGCCAGCCTCAGGAGTTGCAGAATCTCAGTTCCCTGACATATTTAACTTATATGCAGAGTACATCATGAGAAACGCTGGGCTGGATGAAGCACAAGCTGGAATCAAGATTACCGGGAGAACTATCAATAACCTCAGATATGCAGATGACACCACCCTCATGGCAGAAAGTGAAGAGGAACTAAAGAGCCTCTTGATGAAAGTGAAAGAAGACAGTGAAAAAGTTGTCTTAAAACTCAACACTCAGAAAACTAAGGTCATGGCATCCAGTCCCATCACTTCATGGCAAATAGATGGGGAAACAGTGGTAACAGTGACAGACTTTATTGTTCTGGGCTCCAAAATCAGTGCAGATGGTGACTGCAGCCATGAAATTAAAAGACGCTTGCTCCTTGGAAGAAAAACTATGACCAACCTAGACAGCATATTAAATAGCAGAGACATTACTTTGCCAACAAAGGTCCATCTAGTCAAAGCTATGGTTTTGCTAGCAGTTATGTATGGATGTGAGAGTTGGACTATAAAGGAAGCTGAGCGCCAAAGAATTGATGCTTTTGAACTGTGGTGTTGGAGAAGACTCTTGAGATTCCCTTGATCTGTAAGGGGATCCAATCAGTCCATCCTAAAGGAAATCAGTCATGAATCTTCATTGGAAGGACTGATGCTAAAGCTGAAACTCTAATATCTTGGCCACCTGATGCAAAGAACTACTCATTTGAAAATACCCTGATGCTGGGAAAGATTGAAGGCAGAAGGGAATGACAGAGGATGAAATGGTCGGATGGCATCACCAACTCAATGGACATGAGTTTGAGTAAATTTCAGGAGTTGGCGATGGACAGGGAGGCCTGGCGTGCTGCAGTCCATGGTGTCACAAAGAATCAGACACAACTGAGTGACTGAACTGAACTGATTTGAGTTCCCTGACTAAGGATCAAACCCACACCCCCTGCAGGGAAACTCCAAGTCCCAACCACTGGACCACTAGGGAAGTCCCAACAATTTACTTCTAATAGCATCAAGGTGAAGAATGAAATACTTAGGAATAGATTTAACAAAAGAAGTAGAAAATCTGTACAATAAACATTGTTTAAAGAAATTAAGGGAGACTTAGGTAGATGGAAAGACATCATGTATTCATGGACCAAAAGTCTTCCTATTGTTAAAAGATTCTCCAAACTGAACCACAGATTCAACGCCTCATGAGTGAAGGCCACAGCCAAGGCTTGCCTTGCCCAGCAGGACAGCTCGCAGATGGCAGACTGGGTCAGAGAGACAGTAAGAGCCGGAAGGTATCGGGCAGGCAGCCAGGGACAGGCAGAGGGCACACACAGGAGGGTGAGATGGGCGGTCACTGCGGGGGGAAGAATCAGGGGACTGGTGGGAGGAGACATGCTCTCACCGCCCCCTCCTCTGGAATGTGTGGGTTTTAAAACTTGGTATTAATTTCCTTTCCAAAAGCCTTATTAAAAATAGACCAAGGAATGAAAAAAAAAAAAAAAAATAGACCAAGGAATGGATTTTTTTCAGTTTGGTATAGCCGTACTATGAAATATCATTCAGCCTTAAAAGGGGAGGGAAATCCTTAACACCGGCTACAACATGGATGAGCCTTGAGGACGTTACGCTCTGTGAAATCGACCAGTCCTAGAATGCTTCCACGTCTATGAGGCACCTAGAATAGTCACCATTCATAGAGACAGAAAGCAGAGGGTGGGAGCAGGGGGCTGGGAAGAGGGAGCGGAGGCTAGTGTTTACTGGGGAAGGTGGGACGTTCTGGAGACGATGGTGGCAGCCCAGCAAGGTGAATGTGTTACACTCAACGTTACTGCACATTGAAAGCTGCTGTTAAAACGGCAACTTTCACGCTACGTATCACGTCCCACAGAAGGAAAATACAGACTAATAAAAAAATGGACAAGAAAACTGCTCTGTCATTCAGTCTGAGTGACTAAGAGAGCGATGATGCTATTGACTGATAGAGGAAGGGGGGGGCGCAGGAAGCAGGTTTGTGGGGACGAGGGAGTCAGCCCTGAGCATCCTTCTGTGCGTGTGTGTGAGCGGGGCTCTGCACCCACTAGCGCCCACCCTCCCCAGGTGGGTGATCTGTTAGTCTGTTAGGGACATAACAGGCGTGGGACCAGGAGGTAACCCAAGGCTTGCCCCTCGCCCTGTGCCATGAAAGGGTTAGGGTACCAGTGAGCCACCTATGAGGGTACGACCAGCAGGCAGGAGGTGGCATGCAGCTTAGAGGATAGAAGCCAGAGGTGCCTGGGGAAACCATGGGCATGGCTAAGCCCCCAGGAGGCGTGGGGAAGAGCAAGAAGAAGAGGACAAGGGCAGCTCTGGAGGAAAACCTAGTTAACGACACTCCCTCTTCAAGGGAACTGCTGGCACAGCATCCCCCGTGTGCCCAGGGTGAGCCCTGGGCCTCGCTTAGCACCTACCCAACAGCTGCCTCTGGGGCCTCCACCAGCCACAGGAGAGGAACCAGCTCAAAGTGACCTTATTCTAAATCAGGCTGGCTCCAGGGATCCCTGTCAACACTCGGGCCTGCACTTGGCAGGGAGCAGCTAGCCTGGAGGAGAGGGGCAAATTGCAGAGAGCAGGGTGTCTCAGCAGAGGCAAAGACTCCAGCAGGCCGAGCCAGCTAAGGACGGCAGACACTGGGCAAGGCCTCCTGGCCGACTGGGTTGTTAGGATGGGCTGGGCAGGGGGCGCTGTGCAATTCCCAAGTCATGTGAAAAACTATATGGCTTTCAAGGAGACGACCACTTCTCAGCTCTAAATGATAGAAACATCCAGAAGGAAGGAACCGGAGGCCTCTGCCAATTGATCTGGAGACTGGGAAAAAGTCCCACAGTTATTAATAAACGCTGTGTTCTGGGAACTGATTTCATGCACCAGACAACGGGATTAAAAAGTTGCTGTTGAAGGCAAAGTGGTTTCAGCCAAAGCTCCACTTTCTCTTCTCCCAATAAATGAGCATTTTTCTCCCCGGGAGCGCTGAGAGCTGATTGGCCTCTTGGTAAATCTGGTGAGCGGGGAGCTGTGCCATTGATTGGCACCGGTATACTTCTGTGCCCTCTTAATCCTCCTAGTCTCCCTGCGGGCAACCGGCACCTCAGCCTGCTCTGAGGGCGGGGGCCAAATAGGTGCTTGGGTGGCTTCTGGGAACCAGAGCTGAGGATGTAGCCTCTCGGGGCCCAGGCCCCTGGAATCCCAGCAGATGAACACCGTGTTGATTCCTCTTGCAAAGTGACGCCGTGAACTTCACCTCGTCCAAGGGATGCTGGTTTCGGGGCTGTCCTCGGGCATGTCTAGGCCCAGGCTGATCCCAGCAAGAGCTTACAAAGAGACAGATAAGAGACCCAAGGGAACACCCTTAGAAACAATGGTCAGCTCCCGTCACTCATTCACTAACCTGTGAGCAACTTTTTTTTTTTGCTGCAGCACGCAGCTTGCAGGCTGGGATCTCTGTTGCCCAGCCAGGGATTGAACTGAGGGCCGCGGCAGTGAGCGTGCCAAGTCCTAACCCCTGGATCGCCAGGGAACGTCCCTAACCTGTGAGCGCTCTCAGACAAGACGCGGTGCCCATCCGTTCACCACTTCGAAAACGAATATCGAATGAACCGAGTGTGGTCGGAATTATTTCTAAAGATAACTAACCACTGCTTACAGCTCCCCTCCTGTGAGGACTGACTTCCCCATCTCGGCTGAGGACACAAGAGCGACGCGCTGCCTCGGCCTCCCCTCCCACCACCGGGCCCCCGTCCCTGAGCGGGGTCGGCAGCAGGCGTCTACACGGTCGCTTCCCTCCGGCCCTGCCACTCGCTCCCCTTCCGAGGCTGCTTGGGCTCGCGTGTCCTTGGTGAACTCAGTTTGCCCGGTACACTCAAAGTTTCTTCCTTTTTACAGCTCTTTTCCCGCAGCCCGTGTGTCCACTAATGAGAAAGTAGCCGCAGGTTTTCTAATTCTCTCAGAGCCTCCCACCTATGCTTCTGCAAAAAGCCACCTAGGGGCCTCTTATCCCTTCCAACTCTCCTTCCTGCCAGAAGAGTGATTTTATAAAACACAATCTGAAATGGGTAAAAATTAAAAGAAAAAAAAATAAAAAACTGATGTCAGAGGAAGACAGTTATCATATGATATCACTTAAGTGTGAAAAAAAAAATGATACAGGAAATTTCCTGGCAGTCCAATGGTTAGGACTCGGCGCTTTCACTACTGAGGGCCCGGATTCAATCCCTGGTCAGGGAACAAAGATCCTGCAAACCACATGCTGCAGCCAACAAATAAATAAAATATGATAGAAATGAACTTACTTACACAATAGAAGCATACAGACATAGAGAATAAATTTACAGTTACCCAAGGGAGGGTGGGGAGGGATAAATTTGAATTAGGGATTAAGGTATACATATTGTTCAGTCACTTAGTCCTGTCTGACTCTTTGCAGATGTAACATATACCCAGTAATGTAACATATATAAATTACTGCACATAAAAGTGGAAAAGGAAATGGCAACCCACTCTAGTATTCTTGCCCAGAGAATCCCGTGGACAGAGGAGCCTGGTAGGCTGCTTTCCATGGGGTCGCACAGAGCCGGACACGACTGAAGTGACTTAGCAGCAGCAGCACATGAAATAGATAAACAAGGTCGTGCCGCAGAGCGTAGGGAACTATCTATATTCAACATCTTGTAATAACGCACAACGGAAAAGAATCTGATCACAAACTCCCATCCCACCCCCTCGGCCTTGGCAGTCAAGTCTGCTGCCCCTGTCTGTCTCCACGTGTTTTGACTTGGGTCCATGGGAGCTACCTCCCCAGCTTCAGCCTTTGGATAAGGCCGCAAGAACACATCCTGAGCTCTGACCCGCCTCCCTAGGTTCTCTGAGAAAATGAAGGGCGGCAATCAAAACTACAATAAGATCTCTCTAAACACCTACTGGAATGGCTAACCTTAATAAGATTCTACCAGGATTTCCCTGGTGGTCCAGTGATTAGGACTCCACGTTCTTACTGCCAGAGGTCTAGGTTCAACCCCTGGGCAGGGGGGTAGAATAAAAGTAAAAAAAAAAAAAGACTCTACCACGGGTTGGCAAGGATGTGGAGCAACTGGGAATCTCATACAGCACTGCTGGAAACATAAACTTGCTTTGGAAATAGTTTGGTGGGTTTCTACAAAGTTGTGATGCCTTATCTCGTAATCACAGATTCCACTACTGGGTATTTACCCGAGAGAAACAAAAACATATTTTCAAAGTCTTGTACACAGATGTTTAGAGCAGCTTCACTAATGACAGTGGAAGACTGGAAATAGTCCACAGGTCCCTCAGCTGGTGAAGGGATGAACTGCTTCATTCAGGAATCACCCGGAGAGAAGAAGGCAAAATACTGGTCCACAGATGACCACGAGAGCGTTCTGTCCTGTGAAAAAAACAGACAGAAATGAGTGCCTGCCCTATGATTCCATTCATGCACACAGGCTCCCTGGGGTCGGAAATGAGACCAGTGGGTGCTGGGAGGCGGGGGTGCGGGAGGCGGGGGTGCTGGGAGTCGGGGGTCCGGGAGGCGGTTGGCAGCAAAGGGGCATGAGGGACTTTGGGTGAAGGAAGTGTTCTGTATCTTGAACACTGCAGTTCTCACTAGTGTGTGCATTTGTGCAAACTCCTCCAACTGTACACTTAACATGCAAAAAATAAAATAAATAGAATTTCACCATATGTAAAATACCTCAGTAAAGCTGATTTTTTAAAATGGTGAAGAGACAGTAAGTGCTTTTAGAACACCAAGAAAGGAAAACTCAATTTACAGTTTTGATCCTTACTTAAATTTAAAATTTTCACAAGGATGGAACTAGAGATTATCGTACTTGGTGAAGTAAGCCAGAAAGAGAAAGACAAGTATCATATGATATTACTTACAGGTGGAATCTAAAATATGACAGAAATGAACTTATCTATAAAACAGAAATAACTCATGGGCACAGAAAACAAATTTATGGTCACCAAAGGGGAAAAGAGAGGAGGGACAAATTAGGAGTTTGGGATGAATGTAGACACACTAATATATATAAAATAGATAACCAACAAGGATCTACTGTATAGCACAGGTAATTCTATCCAATATATTATAATAACCTATAATGGAAAGGATTCTGGAAAAGAATATATACGTGTATATATAACTGAGTCACTCTGCCGTGCACCTGAAACTGACACAATAGAAAAAATCAACTATATTTCAATAAAATAGTCTTTAAAAAATAAATGAATAAAATAACTTTTGCTATTCCTTTATTTATAGATTGGAGGTGGCAAAAAGCATATAGAACATAGGATTTTGGGCCCAATGGGCCCAGGGGATGTGCTCTCTTCTGCCAACAAACTATGAGGCCTGAGCCACTTGCTTAGCCTGAGTGTGAGTTGGCTTGTCTGTGTGGTATTTTTGCAATAAAAAATAAAGCCTATCTTCACAGGGATATGTTTTAGAGATCTGTATATGAGATGAGTGGGGCTTGCTGGGTAGAGTGAAGAATCTGTCTGCCAGGGCAGGAGATATAAGAGTCACAGGTTTGATCCCTGGGTTGGGAAGATCTCCTTGCGTAGGAAACAGCAATCCACTCCACTACTCTTGCCTGGAAAATTCCATGGACAGAGGAGCCTGGCGGGCTACAGTTCATAGGGTCACAAAGAGTCAGACACCACTGAGACATTCAGCATACACACACATACGAGAAGAATATGTTCAAAGCATCTCCCAGGACCTGGTATGTGTTCCAAAGAATGTCAACCTTCCCCAGCATAAGTACCATCAGTAAGGTGACATTAAAGTCTGTTTTGTTTCTGAGGGACATGTGAGAAGCTACCAAGCTTCCATCTACCACTGGACAGCAAAGCAAAGTTTTAATTTTTTTTTTCTGAAAACACAGTTTTTGGAAGGAGAAACGAATAACTTTGCCACTGGGCCCATGTTGTCTGCTTAAAGGACCTGCCTGCTGGATATGTGAGGTCCTCACAACATCAGTTTCTAGACACAAGGAGCCTCTGGGAGGATCACTGAGCAGCGACCTCCACGCTCTGCACAAGTGACTTTCAGGGCCCCCCCCCCCCCCCAGGCTGTTAAAACCAAAGGTCAGCACCCTGCTGGTGAGCGAGTGAGGAATTCTTCACTGACACATACCTGTTGGGTGATTTGTTGGCTGCTTTTTCCATCCAACAGGCAGCTGTGGGTAATGTTTAGCCAGAAAAAGAAGGGCTAAATTATTCAAGACATGTTTACAATGCAAACAGGGGAAGGGGGAGACTCCCCCATTGGCCACACTAGGGGTGGTAAGAGCCTGTGTGGGCTTCCTTGCATTTTACTAGCAAAACAGGTGTCAGGGAGGGACCCCCACTCCACTTCCTGCAGGCTCCTATAGCCCCTTGCCCTCAGCTTGCTGAGACTTTTAGAAGCCCCACTTAAAGGCAGCAACACCTGTTTGCAGGAGGACCACAGGAGGAGCGGATGGAGGGGAGGAATGTTCTTAACCCCTGTGGCCCCCAAGCCTGACCACGTCAGCCCAGCAGGACCTGGAACGGCTGGGGACCCCTGCCTCTTTTCCAGCATGGTTCTCAGGCTCCCCACTGAGAGTATATTTTCCAATGCTGTTTGTTCTGATAGGACTTGACTTTTTAAAGCCTGTAGTTGTTTCAAAACTGCCAGTTTTTAAAAATCTGGGACTTCCCTGGAAGTCTAGTTGAGGCAGAAGGCAGACGGGCCCCCTCCCAGGGTAAAGCAATTGGAGATTCATTTTCTATTGACCAAAACGCCAAGATGAGAAAAGCAGGGCAATTAAGGGACAAGGCTGGACCCTGCACAGACCGCATATTTCTCGTTCCCAAAGTCAGGGGACCTCCTTTTCCACACATGCATAGGAAAGGCTCCTTAGAGGCCAAAGGGAGGTCATGTCAAGGGAGGTTCTACCCATAGGCCTTTGCGGTGGAATCTGTGTTGGCTAAGAGTTGTGTGTGAACACATGGAAGGATCCTGAGATACACCAAATACGGACTGTGAACCAGACAAGTCATAATGATTGGCCAAAGGAAACTCGGAAGAAATGAGGATGTGACTGACTCGTCGACTCAGGGCCTCTCCCTCTGAGTCTGCCCGTGTGTCTATCCACACATACTGTACCCTCTTTCTTCCTAATAAACACTTTACTGGCTTCACTGCTTTTCATCTTTGTGGAAATTCTTTTCTGCAAAGCCGAAAGTCCAGAGCCTTGTCACTGGCCACAGTCTCGTAGCTGGGGTCTGGTGCTTCCACCGCCACGACCAGCCTCAGTCTCTGGCTGGGAACCCAAGCCCGCTCGAGCCAGGGCAGGCCGAGGCCCCCTGAGATCACAGGGTTAAGACTGTGCCTCCAGTGTGTGGGTGTGGGTTCTATCCCTGGTCAGGGAACTAAGATGCCAAGTGCCATGTGGTGCGGCCAAAAGAACAGATGTTTCATCAGCACATCTTTGGTTATCTCTCACAGAAGCTTAATTCAAACCGCTTTACGGGGGCAGAAAAGGACATTACTGGCCCATCTAACTGGAAAGTTCAGGGGATGTTGAGCTTGGCTGGAGCAAGGGATTCCCAGTGTGTCAGGAACCCATTCGGCTTCCTTTGGAGCTGGTTTTATTCTCAGGCTGGAGTTCCCTGCGGTGTTAAGATGCCCACTGGCAACCCAAGGCTTGTGTGCTGGGAGTCCAGACGCCTACTCCCCACTGTTCTAGCAGGAGTCCTAGGGAAGCCACTCAAAGCCTGTAACCTGCCTGCCCGTGTGGCCTGGGCAGGGTCACTCCACTCAAACCACAGGGATCGGTCATGCGGAGAGGTGGTCAGTTCAAGGCAACTGGGCGGGGGTTGGGGCGCAGAAACCACGCAGGCTGCCCTCACATTCTTCTTCTGGTGAGCAAACTCCCAGCATGCTGGCTGTCGGTGCGCTGAATCTTAGGTCTCCCCGGAGCCAGAGTGGCATCAGATTGTTGTCTCCTTTGCTTTCCTCCTTCCCGTTAAGCTGATTGGGCATTTCTCCCACTTACACTGTCTTTAGTCACTCACCTGTGGCCTACTCACTCGCTGGGCACTTTCTGGGCACCTGTTCTGTGCTGTTGATGGCTGGCTGTGAAACAAGAGTTGGCTGGAGGAGACCCAGTCCCAGGCAGACAGGCAGATTAGTCACCATGGTGGGGAGTGTCCCTCGGCTCCTCACCGCTCATGCTCACCTCCAACCAGCAGTCTGGGAGCCATACTGACCTGTGAGGGGGAGCCTTAGCAGTGGGGGCAAGGGATAGTCATGGGGGGTGTGTTTACTCTGCATCCTCAGGCCAGCCAGGTCTCAGATCTTTCCCATCACCAGGCAGACTGAGGCTGAGGAGAACGTCCTTTCCAGTGAGTATGCATCCACGGTGGAATGCCAGTGAAGATCTCTAGAAGTGAGGGCCAAAGGGACCTCAGAGACTGGCCACCTCGGTGCCTAACTTCTTGCCCTGATCCAAAACCTAGGCTCAGGGGGGTGAAGGGGCTAGGCTGAGGCAGCTGGTGAGCTCCTGCAAGGCCAGGGAGGCCCAGGTCCCTGACTTCCTCCCCAGGGGGCCTGCACCATCAGCACCCAGACCCAGGCTTTACCCAAACTGTCTCAATTTCATTACCTGGGAGGAAAAAAAAATTAATCCAGTGTGAGAAGAACTAAAAGGCAATCAGAGTGCCGTTTCCAAGAAAGGAAGGTGGGTTGCCAAGAAAAATTTCCATTGGGCCATTAAAAGAAATAAGAACATAATAAGTAGCTAACATCAATTGAAAAAAAGAATAGTGTGTTGGGAGCTAAGAGAAGGAGATGATAAGAGAGCGTGGTGCACACAGATAGGGTACCCACAGCCGCGTGCGTGTCTGGCACGGGCTCTGCGTGCAGCTAGTATCACAGGTCACTGAAGTGGAGACACCTGCGTGTTGTCAGACACCCCGTTATCTCACGTAGCATTCAGAAATAAAGCACTCTGCCCATTAAACTCTGACACATAAGTGATCATGTTTGTACTCAAATTCAGGGCATGTAGCTGGATCTTCCTGAGGGAGAGTAAAAATCATGATGACCAAGCACTCAGATCAAGGATGCCTGATCAAGGCAGCTAACGACTCACAGAGGAGGAACTTATGTTACATACGTTTGGATGCCATGTATCCCAGAAGGTGGACAGAGGCTCCCTAATCATCAACAACAAATCTATGGTCTTCTCAAATTCATAATTATAGTTAGTAATTCAACACTCTTCTTTTGATAATTGATAATTGGACAGAAAATTAGTAAACATAAAAGCTTGAGCAATACTATCAACTAACTTGACCTAGTTGGAGATTATGGAACAATTCTCTTGACAGCAGAATGTATATTTTTGTCAAATGCACACAGACTATCTACCTATGTATATATCATATTATGAGTCATAAAACAGGCCTAAATAAATTTAAAATGATTAAAATCATACAAAGTATGTTATCTTTAGGCAATGGAATTAATTTAAAAATCAGTAACAAAAAATGTGGAAAATTCTCAAATATTTGGAAACATACTCTTAGATAATCCAGTTCAAAGAATAAAGCAGAAGGGAAGACAAAAAATAGTTTGAATTGAGTGAAAATGAAAAACACCATATAAACTTAATAAAACAATGTATGAGTAACATATAATAAAACAACATATGAATTCCAATGCTATTAAAGCACTGCTTATATGAAAAAACAAACAAACCAGAAAACAAACTATGGTCTCCTGTGAGCCTGGGTCCTGATTGCCTGGTTCCCTCCTATGGGAGCCTCTGTCTTAGCCTTTCCCTAAATGTCTCCAGTATGTAATTCTTGATTAGAGGAAAGATGCTTTTCAGACCAAGTCACAGCACCAAAGTATTTGGAGGAAAATAAAAAGAACACCCTTATGTAGGTGTCAAATCCTTCTAGTTTGTAGCAGAAGGTGGATGAGAAAACTGAATTGTAACTTCCAGAAGTTTCAGGGCGTTTCTGGAAAGAACAGGTGATGAGGAGAGAGACACTGAAACTAGACTAAAGGGGGTTTGTATCCTGACGCCAATCTAAAAGCCTGAGTCTCTAAGCAGAGCTAACGTCCGAAGGCGTAACGGCGTTCGAGATTGGCTCAAAGAGGATTCTGTGCTTCCTGCCCTTGTGGTACAAGACGCGGGGAGAGGGCGGGGACTGTGTTGAAAGAAGGATTTGACTCTTCATTATTTGATTGTTTAATTCAAAACAGAGTAACTTGCATAAACCAAGTGTCAGTCACTCAGTTGTGTCCGACTCCGGGACCCACGGACTGTAGCCCGCCAGGCTCCTCTGTCCATGGCATTCTCCAGGCAAGAACACTGGAGTGGGTTGCCATTTCCTCCTCCAGGGGAATCTTCTCCACCCAGGGATCAAACTCAAGCCTCCTGTGTTTCCTGCACCACAGGCGTATTCTTCACTGCTTGAGTCATCTGGGAAGACTGCACAAACCGAGCGGACAGTCATCAAACTTCAGGGCTGGAAACGAGCTTAGGTGTCCCTTTGCAAGTCACTGCCACATCAGTGAAGCCAGCTGGCCATCCGAGGCTTCACCGTCCTTGACCTGCCCAGCGGCCCGGCCTTCACCCGGCTCCCGGGCCCTCTGTGTCCTTGTCGTCCTCCCTTCTTGCTTCAGTTCTCCTGCTCTGATTGGCTCCTGCCCTCACCCTGACCTCCACGTAGAGGTTGCCCCAGCTCCCTCACCACCTCCTCTTGGGCTCACTAGGTCTTAGGACTGTGACCTGAATCTGTCTTCAGCTCAGAGGTCTCCTCTGAATATCGGACTGTATGTCCAGTTGCACCTGTCATCTCTGTAAGTAGCTTTTGGCAGGAAAGAGGTTTCTGCAGGAGGCCACTTTGTCTTGTTATTAATCTTAAACCAGGCGCCCCTGTGATCTCACTCAGTTCTGGCCCTAGCACACCTTTCAGATCTTTTAATCACACAATACCTTGCCTAACATATTGGTTCTCCCCGTAGATCAAAGAAGAGAAATGAAGAACAGGTAACTGACAGATGACCAGATCTCCTCCCCAGCTTCCCCTTCAGTAATCCCGGGAATAAACTATGTGAACAGCATAAGGAGCGGTCTTCGCAGCAGCCTGTACGCAGCAAAGCGTGGCAGTAAAGTCACCCAGTGAGTCACTGGGATTGCTTCCCTCTTTCCCTTTAGAAACCTTCATGGCCGGACTCCCCCGCTGGCTCAGTGTAAAGAACCTGCCTGCCAATGCAGGAGGCACGGGCTGGGTCCTCCAGGAACATCCCACGTGCCTTGGAGCAACTCAGCCCGGGCGCCACAATGATCGAGCCTGTGCCTTCCCGCGGGAGAAGCCACCGGAGTGAGAAACCCGGAACCACAACGAGAGAGCAGCCCCTCTCACTGCAACGAGAAAAAGTCTCGCAACAAGGATCCAGCACAGCCAAAAATGAATAGACAAAATTATTAAAAAAATAACTTTCATGGCCGAGCAAAATCTTCAGAGGTGGTGTGTGGGGTACACTGAGCCCACCATCTCTCGACTGCCCGCATTCTGATTAAAGGCAACTTCCCTTTCTACCGACATTTGTCTCTCTCTTAAACATTTCTTTTTTCTTTTTATGGCTGCACAGCTTCGGGATCTTAGTTTCCTGACCAGAGGTTGAACCCATGCCCTTGGCGGCGGAAAGGACAGAGTCCTAACCACTGATCCCCAGGGGATTCCCTCAGCCATTGATTTTTGAGCAGCAGCGCCGGACTTGAGTTCGGCAACATCTCCAGGCAGTCTGATGGGCGCCCCTGACTCCCGCCTGGCATGCAGCTGCTGGTCCCCGACCTTCCTTGAAGCACCTTCTCACAGGTTTCCTCATCTCAATCAGCGCAGCTCTGTTCTTCCAGATGCTGGGGCCAACTGTTTTGTTGGCGTCGAACTTGACTCCTCTTTTTCTCCCTCTCACACCATGTCAACAGCAGCAAATCTCTCTGGTCACCTTCACAGCATCTCCAAAAGTCGAGCACCCCTTGCCTCCTTCACTGTATCACCCTGGTCCAGCCCACTGTGGATGCCCGCTGGATGAAGGTCTGGCCATCAGCTTCCTCTTGGGGGGTTTTCCAGTCTGTTCTCAGTATAGCAGGGATCCTTTGAAAATGTAAACCCACCAGGAATTCCCTGGAAGTCCAGGGGTTAGGAGGCAGCACTTCTACTGCCTCGGCCAGTGTTCAATCCCTGGTTGGGGAGCTAAGATCCTGCAAGCTGTGCCTCACAGCCACCCCGCCCCCCAAACGTAAATTCACCAGTGCTCTTGTCTTACACAGGGTCAAGGCTAACAATTAACAATGGCCTCTGAGGACCTGCCCCATCGGGCATCACTTTCCTCCCCCCTCTTCCTCCCACTGCCCTCTTTGCCAACTCTGTGCCAGCTACACTGGTCTCTTTTAAAAATTGAATTTATTTATTTAGGGCTATACTGGGTCTTCATGCTTTGTGCAGGCTTTCACAGTTGTGACAGTGGGGGCTATCAGACTGAGTTAATGAACCAAACATGATGTATCAGCACCCTTTCAATCACTGGGGTATAACCATTACTACGACAAAGCTCCTACCCTTAGGAATACTGGTACTTGGGATGGGCTGTTGAAGCTGAAAACTCCAGTACTTTGGCCACCTGATGTCAAGAACCGACTCATTGGAAAAGACCCTGATGCTGGGAAAGATTGAGGGCAGGAGGAGAAGGGGACGACGGAGGATGAGATGGCTGGATGGCATCACCAACTCTATGGACGTGAGTTTGAGCGAGCTCTGGGAGATGGTGAAAGACGGGGAAGCCTGGAGTGCCGCACTCCACGGGGTTGCAAAGAAACGACTTAGCGACTAACCAACGAACAGACCATGAAGAGGGAACAAACAAGGCTTCTTTTTTCCAGAAACTGGGCGGCTTCCTGGGGAGGCAGCACCCCAAGAGGACGAGGCGGGAGCGCTCCTCCAGCTGAGGGACACGGCTGGTGGGGTGGAGCCCAGTGAGCAGTTGAATAGGATGGGACAGACTGATGCTTCACTCGGTTGGAACAATTCAAACTTTTGTACCTTCTGCATGTAGTACCTATTCAGGCAATAACTTAAACTGAAAAAAATGAAAGTCATCAGAAAACCTTAAATAATGAGCTAGCTGAGTAACATGCCTTTATATGGCTGATTCTACATTAACATTAAACCAGATACTGGCTATGTACAAATATGCAAGGTAGGAAACACTTCTACAATTTGCATTTACTAAACAACTTGCTTGCATTTTTTATTGTACCAGAACTGCATTGGTAGTCTTTTTTTTTTTTCAAAGCTAATTAGAAAAAAACCCACAGTATTTATCATCCAGCTAAGTGTTAAAGCAGAAATAGAAGAAAAATTGACACCTTCTTTCAGAAGAAAAAAATCATCAGTGATGATCCTGTATCCCTGCCAAAAACCATCTGAATAGTTTCTCTCTTGGACGGACGATTCAGATGGTTCCCTTGGTTTCTCATGCAAACGCTGTGCTTCTTCCCTTGAGCCAAAGCCACAGCTATTCCCTCTGGTGCTCGTCAGAGGAGAACCTGTGAATGCACCAGCCAGAGGCCAGCAGCGTCGCTCAGGGCACATTTGCTGCGGAAACGATGTTTGGCAAGTATCGAATGTCTGAACCTCTTTTCCTGGGCATCATAGGGTTGACAGCACTTATTTATAACAGGGGCAATTCTAAACTTGGCGACTTACGAGCACAAAAATGTAACTTCCATAACACAGAGCACATTTCCTTCTTTCTGTCAGTACACACAGAAGCTGAGCAGGCCACCCAGACGCTTGGTGAGCAATTTATTTCTAAAACAGATTGCTTCCTGAGTTGGGAGAAGTTTGTAGATAAGCATGTGAAATACTCTCTGGATCAATGGAGCAGTAACTGAAGACCTGACTTCCCAAACAATTATGTTTCTTTTCTGTTTTTGTTCCTAAGAGGAAAATGGCCAGAAATATAACACCTAGATAGAACTTGAAAATAATTCCAAATGTTGAGATTTACTAATTGAAATAGAAAAATGTCCCAGGGAATTTCCTGGTGGTCCAGTGGTTAAGACTCTGAGCTTTCAATGCCAAGGGCCTGTGAAACAGGGTCTGATTCCTGTTTGAAAAACTAAGACCCTGTAAGCTGCATGGTGTGAAAAAAAGCCCAAATCCGTTTATTTTGTGCTTTTAATTTGGGCCTCATGAATAAAACACCTAAATGAGCACAGAGTGTGGACAATAGGAAGTACTCTGAATAGAAGGGGCAAAAGATTGTGTGTAACAACAGTAAAGCCAAGTTCTCTTGTGTGAACTTTTCTTTTTAAATACAGCCACCAAATTCTAATACACACTGGGGAACACCAAATAATAAAACCATTTTCCCATAATTATTGTCCAACGACCCTAAGCTATGCTTATTCATAACTACATGCAACTTCATAAGCTAGAAACTATCACGGTTCATTTCATCAGTATGTTGTATTACTGGTTATCTGACATCCTTTCGCAAGTATGTTTTTAACAATAACCAATTACCCAAAGAATGTTACTGAGCACCCAGCTGCTTAAGAGTCACTTCACAGTGGCAGTCTATCTTTAATTGTCCGGAAATTGGTGCTCTGTGTGTGTGCCTGTGTACAAAGATGCTTCTCAGGGAGGTCATTTTTTTAAAAATTGAAATGTAGTTGATTTACATTGCTGTGTTAATTCCATCCATACAACAGTGACTCAGTTATACATTATATACATACACATTCTTTAATTTCCATTAAGGTTTATCAGGATATTGAATATAGTTCCCAGTACTATTCAGTAGGACCTTGTTGCTAACCCATTTTACACATAATAGTTTTTCTCAGGGAAGTCTTGTTTAAAAAAACTAGGGTGCAAACCCCTTTATAGTTTTGCATTTTGCCAGCTCCTTGAATGAACAGAGGACTGTGGATTTAAAGTGCCTGGGATCTGCTGCCATCTAGTGTCAGGTTGCTGACAAAACAGCTCCTAGTAATGGAACTTTCGCCTCCTCCCGCGCCTGCCCCAGTGCCCCACTTCTGCCTCCATTCCAGAGTCACCAGCTCAGGTCAGCACAAGGCTTCTGCGTCTTTCCTTTTTTCCACCGTCACTAACAATCTAGCTTTCATGCCCATCTTGTTGGAAGGACGTTAAAGGGAGTCAGCTGAATTGGCTCAACATATGCTATTTCTGGGCAAGTTCTTTAAGCTCTCTGGGCTTCAGTCTCATCATTCAGACAGGAATGGAAGTGTCTAACTTCATAGGTTGTCCTGATTGAACGCGCTAATACACATGCAAGGATTTAATAAATGTTCATTATCATCACACATCTATCATGCCTGAGTCCTTAATGGAAATACATGTATTGAAAATAGTCTGGGGAATGCCCTGGAGGCCCAGTGCTTAGGACTCAGCATTTTCACTGCAGTAGCCGAGCCCATCCCCTGATCGGGGAACTAAGATGCCACAGAGCTGGAAAAAAGGAAACAGCTTGTGTTACTTTCCATTTTATGATCAGAAGGCAGAAATTGGGTTCCATAGACAATTCAGGCTGCTTGTTTTTGAGAGGTCTGTTCTGGATAAAAAGTCCTTTGCAAGTGTTTACACCAAGGCTATAGCGTCTCCTTTTTTAAAAAATGGAGGTATAGCTGATTTACAGAGTTGTTAGTCTCAGGCATACAGCAGAGTGATTCAGTTCACATGTGTATTTATTTTCAGATTATTTCCCATTATGGGTTATTACAAGATATTGAGTACAGCTTCCTGTGCTATACAAAAGGTTCTTGTTGGTTATGTTTCATATACAGTGGTGTGTATGTTAATCCCAAACTTCCCCACCCTTAACTTATCTATCCCCACCCTTAACTGTGTTTTTTTTTGCTGTGGGCAGCTTGCAGGATTCCTACCAGGGAACTTCCTGAAACTCACGTCTCTATTTTTTCCAACTATTTAAAAATGTAAAACAAAACCCTGAAGCAGGTTGGATTGGACAGCAGGATAACTGGTCGCTTTGAGGGCCACGGGATGACCCGTGATGTAGTTAGGTTTGGGCCTTGTAGTTTCTTCTGCCTATAGGAAGTGCACATTACTTGTATACACTCATCACACTTGTGGGCTAAGGAGAGCACCATGGGCATCAACAGCCACTGCACGGGCCCTGACGCCCTGCTGTGCACGCCTGTCCGTCTTTGAACAGCCTTTGCTACACTGCAGGGAGACAGACTCATGATCCACCAGCCACCGTTACTTCCAGATTCTTGATTTCCTCCCTACAAAATCTGAGGATCAACTCCACACTACTTTGACAAATGCTAATATAGTCCCCAGGAAAATGTTAACTTCAACTCTATTTCTTTGCCATGATATATGCTGAAAATCACTCTCTCCATCCAGCTCCTGGGCACATCAAAAAACTCACACAAGTGATGATGATCGGTACCATGCTGGAAGAGGTGTCTGGGCAGTAGGTCAGGAAACGTAAATAATAAAAATCTGTCAGGCTGCATTGATAAGCTTATCTGGTGCTTTCCCAGAAATGGAAACTAGATGGACTTCCAGACCCACAAATTCACACATGGTTCAAAGAGGTAGGCAGTTCTGTTACTCATTCAATTTAAACACAATGAACCTAAGTCTGTATAGGGACTAACCTAGAGCTAAGATGCTCTTTGTATGTTTTTTGGGTGGGCTGTGTCCAGTTGCAGTGAACAGGGGCTGGTCTCAAGTTGCGGGGCACAGACTTCTCACTGCAGTGGCTTCTCTTGCTGCGGACAATGGGCTCTAGGTGCGCAGGTTTAGTTGCTCTGTGGCACGTAGAATCTTGGGGACCAGGGATTGAACCTGTGTCCCTTGCATTGACTGGCAAATTCTTAACCACTGGACGCTAGGAAAGTCCCTATGCTCTCTGTGTATTAAAGCTGATTCAACTAGGTCAGTATTATCATCTTAATATTTAACAAATATTGTATGAAAAAATGTTTGGTGGTAATGAATCCTTTTAATGAAACTGAATTAGTTGATCCTTGTGGCTCAGCTGGTAATGAATCCACCTGCAATGCAGGAGACCTGGGTTTGATCCCTGGGTTGGGAAGATCTCCTGGAGAAGGGAAATGCCACCTGCTCCAGCATCCTGTCCTGGAGAATTCCATGGACTGTATTGCAATAGTCCTGGGGGTCGCAGAGTCGAACATGACTCAGAGACTTTTACTTCACTTCAATTAGCTGACACTTCAAAGGTATCAAAACCTTAAAAGATCATTGAAAGGCAAACCCAACAATTTTTTATTTCAAGATATCCAAGTTCCTCTTGCATAGAAAAAAAACAGAAAAAGTTTATCTGGTGGTCACTACATGAGTCTTGAAACCAAACTCCTGATTGATGACACTGATATAAGATGGTGGTTATTAATTAATCCATGTCAGCCCACCACAAACTAATTTAACATTGGTAAAAATGACTGTATATACATAAATGAGTCTCTATTAGTACTGATACCTCCTTCTCACTCCCCACAGAATCTGACTTCTAGTTTCAGCCATCTGACGGTTAAATGTGCTCGGTCTAACAGAGAACTATTCTGATGGGCAAGTAAGATTTTATTTATTTGATGGTAACAACAGAGGCTACAGTTTAGTACCTAGGTCAGCAGTTAATAGTGATCTTCTCTCCAGGCAGAGTGACTAAAAGCAGCTGTGAAAACTGCAAAGAGAACTAGAGACAGGACGAGAGGCAGCGGGAGCCTAGCTGCCGTAAGCTGGTGTGCACCCCTGCCTTTCGGCAAGGGCAGGGAAGCCCGGATCACTGACTGCTTTCCTCGGTGACTTGAATTGACAGTTTTTCCCCAACCATCCTGTTATTGGTTGTATTCCACTATATCTAGTTAAATATAAAGAATTAGTCTTCGTAAGAAAATCATCTTTTCAGAAGAACTATACATAATACATTAAAAAAAAATCACTGATTGTGTTTTCTTCGTCTTTTT
Organism: Muntiacus reevesi; assembly: GCF_963930625.1. Classification (NCBI taxonomy): domain Eukaryota; kingdom Metazoa; phylum Chordata; class Mammalia; order Artiodactyla; family Cervidae; genus Muntiacus; species Muntiacus reevesi. Next base: position 199,951,033 of record NC_089251.1, on the reverse strand, counting down.
TTCTTTGAACTTGTAGGTGGTTGAGTCTCCTGTGTTTCTTCTTTGACACCAGATACAGGCTGTTTGAAAACTATTTCATTATCTTTATCATCATCATTCAGTTTGGCCACTTCAGATTTTCGTTTCTCCAAAAATGTTGGTGTACACACTGGTGTGGGACCCTGGGTTCAAGTGAAAGATTACAATACATAAATGTGGGAAGATATTAGGAAGACCCTATCCCACCACCTCTCCCCTATTTTTATAAGTTACGTGTATTATTTTAGGCCTGTTTCTATCATCTGATGATACAGCTGCACATGATCAAGCGCTTAGGTGCTTATCACCTTCGTCCCAAGATTAAGCAAGGAAAGTGTCAGGAGCAGCAACCGCCCCTCCCCCTTTAACCCCTCACACCGGCCTCCCAGGTACTGAGACCAGCTTACCCGGCTATCCACAGCCTTCTCAGGAGTCTCAGCAGCGACTGAAGCGGCCTTCTTCTTCTTACGCAAAGCCTTCAATAAATTGTAAGAGACCACATCAATCTGCGTGCTGACCAGATATAGGAGTACTGAATGTATTTCTGCATTTGTTTTTCTCTAATATCAAGTGGGTAATATGATAAGCAGAAGTATTACCTGGTACTTTCTGGAGTTTCGAGGACCAGTGTTTGACGCATTCTCCTCAGCTTTATGTAACACCTTAACCTAAACAAGCATAAAGAAGTAATAGAAAAAGAAGTTGTAAAACGAGCAGTCTCACACATGTATATTTTAAAACTTATTAGATCATTATACATATGCTTACTAGTTAATTTTGACAAAGACTTTTAGGACTATTTCCAACTTAAAAGGACCATGAAATAAAATTTTAACTAAAATGGCATAAAAAGGATGGTCATTTTACAGTCTTGGTATTTACCAGTAACATACAATAAACCAAACATTTACTCCTGGCAATGACACCTTTACTAGTAATCTACAGGCATTATAGTTTTCGGTCAGATAAGGTTTCACTTCAATCATCTAAAACTACTAAATCAGGTACATGTTGCGAATTGGTTAATCCCTTTCAGGATTTCCTCCCCTGTGTGTGTAACAGGAAATGCTAGGACTGCTTCACAAACCTACAAAGACAAGCCTACAACGACTGCAGTTTCAAAAATTTAGTCAAAACCTCGTAGGGGGAGATACTGGGTTAGACATTTTATACAAAGGAATACTCACCAATGAAGGGAAATCATAATCAATCCCCTTTTTAGCCAATCTCTTCCTGAGTAATTTTTCCTTCTTTTTAAACCGCTCCTCCATCCGTAGCTTTTGAACAAGTGACCGATTCTGATTGTACCGTTTCACTGCTGGATATGACGGCCTTTTAAATGGCATATGCCACTCTCTGAAAAGTTCTTCATGTACCTTTTCAGGTGGTATAAAATGACCTACAATTAAAAAAAAAACCAAAACAAAACAGTTTTCAACCAAGTAGGAGGGAAAGGATTTTAATGAGAACTTCAGACTCTCCCTTGTAGCATAATCAAATTGATGTGTCCCCCATTTACATGGAGAAGCCTGAAAGAATAAAGCAGGTAACCAAGGCAAAGTCAGACAGCCCACCATTATCTACCAAACATGCACTGTGTGCCAGGAATGATCCCAGGACTAGAGACACATGAGTGAACGAGGCAAGTGCACGGAGGAGAGTGTGGGAATTAAGTCCTAGGGTTCCCGAGCTAAAAGGACCCCCACTTTTGGACTGTGTGACTCATGACAACAGAAGCTCTTACCTTCTGGCTCATATCCTCCAGGCACTTGCCCAGGACTAAGGCAGCTCACTGCTTATCTGTATCTCTCTGCTTAGGGATGCACACTGGGCCCCTTGTGCAGGGAAGCCAAAATCCCTAGGATCTACCCTCCACCAGTGATAGATGGTACACAAATATCCCAGTTTCTGTGCTTGTCAGCTGGGATAATTCTGTTTCCCAAGGTGACCAGCAGGAAGGAGCCCAAATGCCTAAATAATCAACTTGCTAACATACCCTTTACCGACTTCCTTCCTGTCAAATCTCCACTCCTTACAGTATTTCCCTGGGGTCACCTCCAAGACAAACTACTCCCCTGAAAAAAAGAGAAAAGGTGGGGATGTGGCTAAACCCTCATATCAGAGTTCAGAACTGTCTGTGTCATCCTTCCGAGGTCAGGGAGGGCACAGCAGGGATCTCACATGTGTGGTCCCCCCATCACCCACTTCGTCCTGGGAACAGCCACATTCTTCATGTGCAAGTAACACCCAGGATCTCAGGGGGCTCCCGGGACCCTCTCTCACAGCAGCAGGAACGAAGATGGAGAGGTGTGACCCGGGCACTGGCTGCGGAGGGGCTGCTCTGGGAAGTGGGGTTGGTGGGAGCGCCGCCTCCTGCAGGATGAACCTCCAATCTGCTCCTGTCACCGTGCACTCCCGATGGCTTCTCTGCAGAGGAGCTGCAGCCACGGCCGTGAAGACTGGCTGACGTGCGACCCCTCACCCTGAACATCACGCTGTCTAGGACCATTAGTGGGTTCCGCTGTCCTCGGCATGTATTCTAAACGGCGCTTCACATGGCTTCTGGTAACCTGACCTTCATTCATCTCTTTCTCCTCCCTCATCTCTCACTATGCTCCTTGCAGGCAATTACGTTTGTCATTGGTTTGGCATTTGCTGCCCCCCCACCAAATTCTCAGTTCCACCCCTTCACCTGGCTGTTATGTAATCTTCAGGTTCCACCTTTAATGACTTTTCCTCAGGGAGCCTCCCACACTCCACCAGTAAGACCTTCCTATTTACTCCTCAAGGAAAGTGTTCCAGCTCCATCTCAGCAGAAAACAGCTTTCACTCCGGAAATCTTAAAATTTCAGTTCAAACCTATCTTGAAATTGCACTTAGACTGCTGCACCACCGCTTGGGAGATTCACCCCCGGGATGGGGTGGGCGTCCAGCAGCTCAGCGACCCCCGCCGCAGCCGCCTCAGCAGGCGCACCCCGAAGCCCCGCAGGCTGAGCCGGTACTTACACTTCAAGAGTCTCTCACCAAAGAGGTAGTTGTTCATCGTTTCAGCAGCTATTTTGGCAACATCTTCAGACTCAAACTCCACAAAGCCGTAGCCTTTGCTGTTTCCAGTCTGCAATGACAAATCCACCACGAAAAGCAGAACAATTACATTCTAATGCGCCATCAAACTCCTGAAATGTCATTAAATAATGCACAGTAGCTGTGGCCGACTCCTGCCACACCATGGACTGTAGGCTGCCAGGCTCCTCTGTTCATGGGAATTTCCAGGCAAGAGTACTAGAGCGGGCTGCCATTTCCTTCTTCAGGGCGTCTTCCCGATCCAGGAATTGAACTTGGGTGTCCTGCACTGCAGGCAGATGCCGACTGAGCTACCAGGGAATTCCCAGTAGGAATAGCATTAAGGAGTAACATCAAGACACCTCTGATTTTCAGCTTCAAATCACATAGTGTGCAGATGTTACAGGGAAAGAAAAGATCCAAAATAGTCCAAATTTGCCACTGGCTTTGAAGGTTTCCTGGGATTGTGATTACACATGATAAATGATTATAGCTGGAATTTATTCAGTAGCAACAGCCAACATACAGGAATCTGGCAGGCCCCAGAGTCCTTTACTCATTATTGATCTCGTGGGTGTCACATCATCTATCTACTTGGGAGAAGGAATAAACGCGCCACAAAAAATACAGGTAATGTAATTCCCATTTACATGAAAAAAGTGAAAAGAAATTAAGTCAGTGTCTCCCAGCCCATCAATAAAACATCGCATTCACTGTCACGTTTACCAGTGACTGACCATCTCCACAGCTGCGGGCACAGGCCCAGGGACCACTCTCTCAGAGACACACGTGCTGGGTTCTGGCCTCCACACCGTAACTTAATGAGCTTGCTAATAGGAGTTCTAAAGTCCAAATGCCCAGGTTTGGATCTCAGCTCTGACACTCAGATAAGGAATGTCTAAGCCTCAGTTTTTCCTTCTATAAAATGAGGATAAAATAAACACTCTCATAGAGTTGCCATGAAAACACAAAATAACCTACAAGGGCTCCTCACTTCTGTCAAGTACTCAATACATGTTACTTTAGGGTGGCAGGGTACGCCTACCCCCCAACTGCTCCTCTGGCAAGTAATTATTCTAAGCTGAAGGTACTGAGAAATAGAACAAGAAACTCTGTGCTCCCCTATTTACCTAAAAACAGGACACAAATTTACAAAGGTGTCCTCTCCCGTCTATCAGAGAGATCTTAGAGGAATCCACACAACAAATTTTACTAAGCAGATGTTATCACCAAGATCCAAGCCTGGGCATTTGGACTTTAGGATTCTGTTAGCCTCTTGTACATACATTTGCCTCCTCGCAACTTGCAACCATATAAACTCAAAGCACTGTTCCCTCATCCAGTCACTCCTCAAAGTCAAAGTTCTCTAACAACCCTTTGAGCACTCCCATGAGTAAGCATACATTTTAGTCTCTTTTTAATCTCTCAGTTTTTCAGTCCAATTTATAGGGTCTCAGCCTAGGGCAGCAGAGTTCCTCCTCCAGAGTTCCAATTCTTAGTGACAACAACTAGGAAAACTTTACAATCTTGCAATTAAACAAACTATTCTTGGATATGGCTCAAAGCTGGTCATGTGATCCTGGAAATAAGAAACCATTCAAAGGCTGTGTGGCTTAACAGAGTTGGGAGCCAGGAGGCTGATTCCTAGCTGTGCTAGTGACTAACCATCAGGACACAGCCGCCACCCAGAGGCTCAGGCTAGTTATCTGCAACAGGACGAGTCTGCTAAAACTTTAAATGTCTGACAGTCCTCCTACCATCCCAGCTCTCACTCAGGAGGGGAACGATGGTGGAGTGTAAGACACTATAATAAAGCTTGTGAAATCTGATGTGAAAATACATGTCAAATGTCCCAAAAACCAAAGACTCAAAACCCAAAACCTTGACCTAGTAATCCAAAAAGTTAGAAATACCAAGCAGATAGTCAAAATTGGGGTGGGTGGGGAGGCAGTAGCTTTATATGCAACAAAGCTGGAAATGTTACATTTCAGTGCACTACATCAAGAAGCAGACTTTCTAAGAAAACCGGCCTCACCTCTTCAAAGGAGTCAAGAAAAACCAAACAAGCAAAACAGGGACAGAGAGACTGTTCTACACAGGATGAAGAGCTAAACAACCAAGTGCAGCGCATAAACCCTAACTAGCTCCCAGAATGCCAGGGATGACTGGGGATACATGAAGAGGGACAGTCCACCAGATCATCACATTGTGATGATGTAGCACAGTGTCCTTATTCTCAGATTTACCATGATATATTTAGTATTAAAGTATTACAACTGCCACTTTCTTCAAAAGGCTAAAAAACCCAAAAAGGTATGTACGTTTTTATAGATATGGGAAGAGATGAAGCTAATGTGTCAGGATATTAATGATGAGTGAATCCAGGGGAGTATGCTCATTTTGCTTTCCTTTCTACTTCCTGTCAACATTTTCAGAACACAAAGCTGGTGAACACAACTGCACTTCATTATGGAAAAACACCCAAAATAACAATCCACAAAAGGCAGAAAAAAAGTCTTTGAAAAAGACAATAAGGGCAAAAACATGAATAAACATTTCACAGAAGACAGAACTCCAAAGGCTGATAAACAAATAATGATACTCAATCTCACTACTGCACTCATCTCACACGTTAGTAAAGTAATGCTCAAAATTCTCCAAGCCAGGCTTCAGCAATACGTGAACCGTGAACCTCCAAATGTTCAAGCTGGTTTTAGAAAAGGCAGAGGAGCCAGAGATCAAACTGCCAACATCCAATGGAACATCAAAAAAGCAAGAGAGTTCAGAAAAATATCTATTTCTGCTTTATTGACTATGCCAAAGCCTTTGACTGTGTGAATCACAATAAAGTGTGGAAAATTCTGAAAGAGATGGGAATACCAGACCACCTGACCTGCCTCTTGAGAAAGCTGTATGCAGGTCAGGAAGCAACAGTTAGAACTGGACATGGAACAACAGACTGGTTCCAAATACGAAAAGGAGTAAGTCAAGGCTGTATATTGTCACCCTGCTTATTTAACTTCTATGCAGAATACACCATGAGAAATGCTGGGCTGGAAGAGGCACAAGCTGGAATCAAGATTGCCAGGAGAAATATCAATAACCTCAGATATGCAGATGACACCACCATTATGGCAGAAAATAAAGAACTAAAGAGCCTTTTGATGAAACTGAAAGAAGAGAGTGAAGAAGTTGGCTTAAAGCTCAACATTCAGAAAACTAAGATCATGGCATCCAGTCCCATCACTTCAAGCAAACAGATGGGGAAACAGAGGCTGACTTTTATTTTTTGGGCTCAAAAATCACTGCAGATAGTGACTGCAGCCATGAAATTAAAAGACCCTTATTCCTTGGAAGGGAAGTTATGACCAACCTAGACAGCATATTGAAAAGCAGAGACATTACTTTGTCAACAAAGGTCCGTCTAGTCAAGGCTATGGTTTTTCCAATAGTCATGTATGGATGTGAGAGTTGGACTATAAAGAAAGCTGAGTGCAGAAGAATTGATGCTTTTGAACTATGGTGCTGAAGATTCTTGAGAGTCCCTTGGACTGCAAGGAGGTCCAACCAGTCCATCCTAAAGGAAATCAGTCCTGAACATTCATTGGAAGGACTGATGTTGAAGCTGAAACTCCAATACTTTGGCTACCTGACACGAAGAGCTGACTCATTTGAAAAGACCCTGATGCTGGGAAAGACTGAAGGCAGGAGGAGAAGGGGACGACAGAGGATGAAATGGTTGGATGGCATCACCGACGCAATGGACATGGGTCTGGGTGGACTCTGGGAGTTGTTGATGGACAGGGAGGCCTGGCGTGCTGCGATTCACGGGGTTGCCAAAAGTTGGACACGACTGAGCGCCTGAACTGACTGAATCTCAGAACGAGGCAGAGCGTTCTATGCTTATCCTCAGGATATGCTATAAAGTGCTACTTTTCAAACTCAGAGTTTGAAAGTTTAAAAGCTGCCCTTTTAGAGGGCAGAAGAATCAATTTAGTATGTCAAAGTATTTTTGAATAAACTGAATGGGAAAGTTAAGTATCACCTTCCTAGACTTTTATTTCAGTTAATGTTCACGTGCAGGTTCACGTGTGCTGGCTTGTGCTGTAAATCTGACCTCTTATTGTGGATTCAAGGTCTGAAAAATACTATTCGAGAGAAAGTCACCTGCACCTGCACAAAGAATGTTCCCAGCAGTTTCATCGACAAGAGTGGAGAAAAGCTAACATTAAACAAGAGGGTGGATAACAAACCGTAGCATATTCAGGCAGTGACAACAGAGCAGGGACAACAGTTAACTCTGTTCTGCTGTAACGTAAGTGGGAAAATGTGAAAAACGGTATCAAGAAAAAGAGAGATTCCAATAACAAGAATTCTGTGGTTACAGCCAATACAAGTATGTGTGTGTGGGAAAAAAATTAAGCGGGCCATACCCTATTACTGAAATAAACCACACAAATCTTTATTAGGAGGTAGGCATGACACAGTGACATTTATACAGTACTTTGTGTATCAGGCACTGTTCTAAGAATCTTATACTCATTTCCTCATTTAAGCTTTGATTCAATACTCCTGAGGTTGGTGCAATTTTGCTCATATTTTACAAATCAGAAAACAAGCATGCAGGTTATAGAATTTGCCCAAAGTCACACAACCAAGAAGGTGTAGAGTCCAGCCTCACACTTAAGTTCATGAACCCCTGGCTTAGCAGTTACAGGATAAAAAGCACTCACTAAGATTGCCAATTTAATTAGAGGACTTGAAGCAATTACCTTAAAAAAGTAAAATACACATTCACAGGAATGCTAATTTTGTTCTCTGTCTGCTTCAGGTTCTAGACCTAATCCAATCCCTTTCTTGAATGAAGTGTGATAAGCGATAACACGCAAACATGCTCCAAAACCTGTCAAGGATGGTATGCTTTTGGAAAATAAAACAATCTAATTCAATACAAAAATCTTACCTTTTTACTCCTGGACAGTCTGAATCTTGTAACAGTGCCAAATTGGGAAAAATATGCTCGGATCTGGGTTTCATAAAGGGATGGTGGTAAGTGGCCCACATAGATTACTCCAGGAGTAAGTTTTCGTTTCTCCTGTTGCTGAAAACATAAAGACCAGACAAATATATATATGTCTTTTTTTCATTAGATCACACTGCAACAAAACTTGTGAAACTCTGCTCTTAGATTAAGACAAGAGATCAAGAACCTACCCTGTATTTCCACTTACCACAATAGAAACTATAAAAAATTAGCTGTTTAGATATAGTGAAGAGACTTATGGTTGTCAAGGGGGAGCGGGGTGAGGGAGGGGGATTAGGAGTTTGGGGTTAGCAGATGCAAACTATCATATAGAAAGTGGATAAACAACAAGGTCCTTCTGTATCGCACAGGGAACTACATTCAACACCCCAGGAGAGATTAACACAGCACTGTAAATCAACTATACTTCAATGAAATTAAAAAAAAAAAGTGGCTGTCCCAAGAGGACAACCGCCAAGCAGTAGCCCGTCTTCGCAGCTTCCTTCTCCCAGCAGGAATACCCAGTAACTACACGCTGAATTAACAGATGAAATCTTCTGGCCTCAGAACTCTACACAAACATACCCTTCAATACTGTTTGCAGATCACCGTTCACTCGCACCCAAGTAAAGAAACAATTTTAAGACGTCGGTAAACCTTCACGAAGCCTCCTAACCTTTCAGTATCTCTGCCCTCCAAGCCCTGCCTTCGGTAATACAGACTTTTAAGCTTTCCCACGTACATTTTACGATAAAATCTTGGGCAAATATTATTGAACTTGATATCAGGGCCCCCAAACAGCAGAGAGAGCTTGGATAATACTGTCTTTTAAGAATTCCAAAACCACTAACCAGGCAAACAAACCTCCCCAGTGTGGGGGCCCAGCCGAAGTAGGGCTGGAGCTGATCCGCGGGACGCAGACAGACCCAACAGCTGGCTGTCCTCTCTCCGAGCGTCCCCGGGATACCCACTCCTTACCTTACCTCCACAAGGACCCTAAAGCCCGCGGCCCAAAGCCGTCACTTCTCGGTCCTCCCGAGGAACCTCGGCCCGCAAGCTCTGGGGGTCGGGGCCCGACCTGGGTGACGCCAGACGAAGCACAGGCGTGGCGAGGCCGAGGCGCGCGGGCGGGACCCCCCAGAGCCGGTCCGCCACCTCCCCACGCGGTCGGGTCCCCGCCGGCCGCTCACCTTGGTCGCACGCCGACGAACCTGCGCCACCTCCTTTTTAAATTTGGCATCCTCCTGCGGGTTTAGGGACAGGAGCGGCTTTGCCGGGCCATCCAACGCCGCCATCCCGCCCGCTCGTACGCTGAGGGGACCCACGCGGTACACCCGGAAACGCCGGAACGGCTGCTTCCCTAAACCGGAAGGGAGAGCGGGGCCTGCGGTACGGTTCCGGGGCGGGGCCTGGGCGAAGGCGCAGCGCGGGGGCGTGGCGTAGCGCGGCGAAAGGGCTCGAGGGGCTTCTCGACTGGCAGGTGTAGTTTGGCACCTTCAGGGTTGCTTCCGTTTGGAGGTGCTCATTCGCCAGGCTGCTCGATATTTAGATATCCTGCCTGACAGTGGTTCTAGCTGCCGAGGTCAGCTCTGTGCCCAGAAGCTCCCCTTGGGAGGGCGTTTCTAAGCTGATCTGGTGCTTTAGCAAGGGCGTCATCTTGTGTATAGGAGATGGTTTTTACTCCTTGCGTTGTTGCAGGGCTGGCCTCTTGGCTGTTCTCAAAATTAGATAGTTGATGTATGAGTCAGATACTGATCTAGGATACAGAGCAAGTTCTGTGGTTCCCTGAGGGTCCCTTCCGTGTGTGTGTGTGTGTGTGTGTGTGTGTGTGTGTGAGCGAACAGCCCCCTCTATTCCTGACGTATCTCTTAGTTCCTATGGGGAGGGAAAAGGAGGAGCAGAGACGGCAAACTGATGGTTTTCTTCTGGGAGATCCCCTCTGTTTTCCCCAACCCGCTCCAGGAATTCCTGGCCTCCAAAGGATCAGGTGGTGACCCAAGTCGTATCAAAATTGAGTGAGCATGCGGATTGCCAATTCTGATTCCTAGGTGGGGGCAGGGCCTCAGCTTCTGTGTTTGTAACAAGCTCCCAGGTGAGGCTGATGCTCCGTGGGTTACACTTTGATTATCAGGAGTAGAGATATGGGGAACTGATCACTGAACTGGGTTGAATTGCTGTCCCCTCAAAAGATAATGTTCAAGTCTTCACCTCAACACCTGTGATGCAGACAGGATCTTTGCTGATCTAGTCACTTGCAGATGAGGTTGTTATGGAATAGGGTGGGCCCTAATCCAATGATTAACGTCCTTATAAGAAGGAAATTTGGACACACACACACGCGCACGCACACACACACACACACACACACACACACACACACGGAGAATGCCACGTGATGACGGAGGCAGAGATTGGAGAGATGTCATAAACTGAGGAACACCAGGAATTGTTGGAAGAGGTAAGGGACTGTTCTTCCCTAGAGTCTTTGAGAGAATGGCCTTGCCAAAATCTGGGACTTGAATTTCTAGCCTCCAGAACTGTGGGAGAAGACATTTCTGTTGTTTCCAGCCACCCAGTTTGTGGTCATTTGTAATGGCAGCCTTAGGAAACGAATACAGTTACCACTTTGGTGCAGCCTGAAATGATGTTCTGAGGAAAACACTTCAATTAATCTTGGGCCTGACTTGACACCTTATGGCCAGGTAGTGGAGGAACTCTTGGATGTTCACAGAAAGCTAGCAGGACACCCTCCCCTTGGCCTTCACCTGACCATAGAAGTCTGCCCTTAACTGGGGACAGAGTCTCAGCTCTTGAATCCTCACTGCATCCCAGACCTGTTTCATTTTCCCCTTCCTGACCTTGAGTCAGTCACAGCGCCTTCAATGACGTATGCTCTGGCCCTGCCAGGGACCATCTCATTCTCCTCTGCCTTTGCTGTCCAGAGCCCAGGGATTGTAGGAGTTGTGCTCTTCTGATCAGAGAATCCAGAAACCCACTAGACCCTTGGCCATGTGCCTGGGGGAAAATCCTCCTCCTTTCAGGTGGTACCTGTTTTCTCAGCCATAAATAAGATTTTGGGTGAGATGATTGTTAAGGTTCCTGGGTGGAGGTGGGGGAATCTATACTGTTTAGTGACAGCAGCAACAGTACTAATGATCAGAATGGCCGCTGGCCTTCCGCATGCCCAGGTGATAGACTTGGGCTGCCTGTATCTGTCTCTTCCTTCCTTCTCTCCTTCTTCACTTCTTTCTCTGTTTTCCTCCCTCTCTTCCTTCCTCCTGATTTGCGTGTAGAATGGGGAGGCTACTTGGGTGAGATGGTTCTCACTGAATTGGACTGGCCCATACACACTGCCTTGGCACCTGTCCCCAGCACTCATTGCCAGCGCCACCGCACCCCAGTCACTTAACAACGTGTAAAAAATGCCTCCCAGGCACTTCCCCAGACCGAGTGGACCGTTGAGTGAGCTCACTGCGGTTCTCCCCCATCTTTCTCCCGTCTTCCCATGCCACCCCTCTCTTGGGGTAGAATAGGGGCACATCTTTCCCACGGTGCAACCATCATCACCTACAGGCTGGGGGCTGAGCACAACGAGGGCTGCTTGCTGGGATTTGATGGCAGGGGTGGGGTTTGGGGGTTGGGGGGGGATGGCAGAGTGGGACCGGGGGCAAGGCAGGATGTGCTGAGTGTCTGGGGAGCCGGGCCGTGGGAGGAGAGGGCTCTGTGGGGTGGGGCTGAGGGCTGGAGGAGAGGAGACCAGGTGGGCGCCTACAAGGTCTGCCCACCTTCCTCCTCCCCTGTTCTCCCCTCCTTCCATCTCTCTGCCTGATCCCTGTGGAGTCATCCAACATGTCACCCTCGGGATGAGCGCCCAGCTACGTGAGCCCAGCTGCTGCCACTAAAGAGGGCAGATGCCCCCGCCCCACCCTTGGCCCTGCCTGACCGCCCCTTGCTCAGTTACAGGGCTTCTCATGTAGGAATGAAAGGCACGGTGTTAGGGGAAGAAGTGGGGAGCGATCCTCATCTGTGTCACCAGCTTCAACTGTGCAGCCTCAATGCATGTCACCTGACAAGCTAAACATTCAGTCTGCAGACCACTTAGGGCCCCATGACCTGAAGCTGGAAGGGAAATTTTCTTCCTCTGTCCTGTGGATGTCTGGCACCTGGGGCACACCCTGCCCTGTGCTGTGGTTAATGTCATGCACAGGTCCCAAATCCAGATACCAAGTGTGGCAGTGACCCTGGGGAAGCTGGGGGGGCCTTTGGGGGATAGGGGTGGGGGGCCTGGAGAGTGGGTGCTGCCCAGAGGGTCCAGATTCCCTGGGAAAACCACTGGGCTGACTCACCAATGCCCTCCTTCATCCCAGGATCCTTTCCAGCCCTTCAGTGAGGGATGTGGGCCCTGGTGTCCTGGGTCCTGAAGGGCCCGTAGTCCAAATCCTGGTGCCCCCTTCCTGGCCTGTATTAATCATGTTTGTATTTTCTGTATTTTTGTTTTGACACCTTAACAAGCTTGCTGGCAGTTTGGGATTAGCAGATGCAAACTATTATATATAGACTGGACAGACAACAAAGTCCTACTGTTTATTTAGCACAGGGAACTATATTTAATATCCTCTGATAAACCATAATGGCAAAAAAAATATGAAAAAGAATATTTATGTAACAAGTCACTTTGCTGTGTCCCAGAAACTAACACAAGATGGTAAATCAACTATATTTGATTGCAAAACAAATTAAAAGAAAAAAACAAAAAGCCAGCTGGCTGCAGAGGGACTGTTTCTCCCAGGGCTAACAAAGGCTCAGCCTGGAGCATCCCCTTACCTGACTCTCATGCACAAAGCCAATATTGGTTCCCTGCTCTAAATCATGCCAGGGCCAGCTATGAGGTGACTTGAGACCACTCCTATAGTCGGAAGCCCACCAGAAGCATCCAGAGTATTCACAGACACAGGCTCCTGCTTGTGCCTCCTGAATAAACCTGCTGCTTCCCCATGTGGCCCTGCATGGCATGCTGTGCCCTGTCCTCTCAGGAAATGGAAGTAATAAATTATTCTTTCAGTGGCACTGGCCTTTCCAGTTGTCACTACGTCACCTCTGTAAATTAAAACCTCATGGGGGCTTCCCTCCTGGCTCAGTGGTAAAGAATCTGCCTGCCAGTGCAGGAGACATGGGTTCAATCCCTGGTCTGGGCAGATCTCCCATGCCACAGAGCAGCTAAGTCCAGGTGCCACAACTGTTGAGCCTGTGCTCTAGAGCCCAGGAACAGCACCTACTGAGCCCTCTGGCAGCAACTGCTGAAGCCTGCATGCCCTGGAGCCTGTGCTCCACAAGAGAAGCCACTATACTGAGAAGCCCACACACTGCAACAAAAAGTAGCCCCTGCTCTTTGCAACTAGAAAAAAAGCCCTTGTATGACAGCCAAAAATAAAGAAATAAAATCAGAAAACCCCCCAAATCATCATGGGTACACAGCCCCAGGCCCATCTCGTTTTTCTGTCTCTGCACTGACTCCCTAACCTTTTCTCCTGGTCTCAGACTGCAGGCCACAGCTCCCAACCATGTTTCTCTTTCTGGCCGCTCTTGCCCTTCAAAGAAACTTGCAGGCATGCACCACCCATCACACTGTCCTCAGTACTATTAAAAGAGGTACAATTTCACCCTTAAATTAGCCCCGAATGTCTGCAGTGTTAATATTCACATTGGGGAGAGTGCAGGCCGACTGGCCCTGGTGGGCAGGGGAATGGAAATTAGTTCAATGTCTTTGAAAAGTGATTTGACAAAATATGTCAAGAATTTTAAAAATAGGACTTATCAAAAGAATGATCTTATTTCTTAAATCCTGACTTTCAGTTTTTCTTTTTTATCGAAGTATAGTTGACTTATTAATTGCAGGTGTATAATTTAGTAATTTGGTAATTTTATAGATATCATCCATATAAAATTATTATAAAATATTGGCTTATTCGCTGTGCTGTACATTATGTCCATTAACTTATCTATTTTATACCTTGTAGTTTGTACCTCTTAATCCTTTCTATATTTGCCCCTCCCCCACCCCTCTCAACTATCTTATCATTTATGATAAAAATAGTATCAAATTTGCATAAGTATAATGAAGATAAAATATGATCCTTCATGTAGAGTTTTAGAATAACATCTGGGACAAAGAAAATAATGTTATCATTTAGTTGATATAAGTAATCATTTTAATTCATTTGGAGTGCATCCTACACACACATATCTGTAGGGTTGTTGTTTAGTTGCTAAGTCATGTTGTGTGACTCTTTGCAACCACATGGACCGTAGCCCGCCAAGCTCATCTGTTCATGGGATTCTCCAGGCAAGAATACTGGAGTGGGTTGCCATTTCCTTCTCCAATCTATAGGGTACATGTATGGAATTTGGTCAGACAAAAAGTCTTGCCTCAAGGAAGGAGGATGGAGGAAGGTGTTAGTTGAGAGGAAGAGAAACTTCACACTTGAAACGCTTAAAAATTCATATAATCTTAAAAAATGCAATACACTCCTACAGAGATGTTAAAAGTACATAGAGAAAAATTTTACTCTTAATCCATTCTGTTATTCCAGTCCTGCATAACTTTTATTTTTCCCAAGTATTTCTTGTAGGGATGAATGTTTTTCCAAAGACTGCAATCTGCATACCCTTCAGGACTGAAGCATCTTCCTGCCAACTGCTGTAGGACAGAACACCTTGTACTGTCAGCCCGCTGAATCTGTGGTTCCACACGGGCAGATTCAACCAACCCCAGAGAGAAAATACTGAATTCTAGAGTTACGAAAAGCAAAACTTTAGTTTTCTGTGTACTGGGAACTTTACATATTATTTATAAGCAACTATTTACATAACACATTTTATTAGATATTAGAAGTAACCTCAGTAATCTCAGATACAGCAGATGACACCACCCTTATGGCAGAAAGTGAAGAGGAACTAAAGAGACTCTTGATGAAAGTCAAAGATGAGAGTGAAAAAGCTGGCTTAAAACTCAACATTCAAAAAACAAAGATCATGGAATCTGGTCACACCACATCATGACAAATAGGGGAAATGATGGAAACAGTGACAGACTTTTATTTTCTTGGGCTCCAAAAATCACTGCAGATGGTGACTGCAGCCATGAAATTAAAAGATGCTTGCTCTTTGGAAGAAAAGCTATGACCAACCTAGACAGTATATTAAAAAGCAAAGACATTACTTTGCCAACAAAGGTCCGTCTAGTCAAAGCTATGGCTTTTTCAGTAGTCACGAAGGGATGTGAGAGTTGGCCCATAAGCAAAGAGAAAGCTGAGCGCTGAAAAACTGATGCTTTTGAACTGTGGTGTTGGAGAAGACTCTTGAGAGTCCCTTGGACTGCAGGGATATCAAACCAATCAATCCTAAAGGAAATGAGTCCTGAATATTCATTGGAAGAACTCATGCTGAAGCTGAAACTCCAATACTTTGGCCACCTTATGCGAAGAACTGACTCACTGGAAAAGACCCTGATTGAAGGCAGGAGGAGAAGGGGGTGAGAGAGGATGATGGTCGGATGCCACTACCGACTGGCTGGACATGCGTTTGAGCAAGCCCCGGCAGTTGGTGATGTACAAGGAAGCCTGATATGCTGCAGTTCGTGGGGTCGCAAAGAGTCGGACGCGACTGAGCGACTAAACTTAACACGATTTCGTGTAAGAGACCTCAGGTTTTGGTACCGTGCACAGCTCCTGGGACTAGCTTGCCACTGACGGAGGAAACGGCTAGCCAGCAGCAGGCGGGCTCCACAGCTCTTAGCCCAAGTCCCCGCCTCTCTCACGCCCACGTGCTCCGAGGACCCCTCCCGGGTTGTTTCCAGCGATGCCTGTCGGGGAGCCCCGCCCGCCGCGCTTCGCCTTCCGGCGCGCGTCTCAGGCGTCGCGGCGGACAGCCCGGCTTCCTGGGCGCCGCGGGCCTGGGAGGACCCCAGCGACAGCCTCCGCGTAGGGCTCGGTGGACGCAGCGGCAGCGGCTGTGGCGGCGGCGCGTTGCAACGGAAGGCGCCGGTTGTCTCCGGAACGCACTCTGCCGGCCACCCTCGCAGCGCTGGCTGACGGTCGCGCGGCCGGCGCCATGTCTGTGAGCGAGATCTTCGTGGAGCTGCAGGGCTTTCTGGCTGCCGAGCAGGACATCCGAGAGGCGAGCCCCGTCTCCCCATGCCCCTTCCCCTCTCCTTGCCTAGCTGGGCCGCGACGCCCGGCCCTCCTCCGTCGCTCTGGTTCGAGCGGTGGGGAAGCCTCCGGGGGTGGGTTCCTCCGCTTCTCCTTTCGGCTTAGGGCACCTCCTTGGCCCCCGGCCCCGATTCTGCTGCCAGGTCCTGGTTCCCTGTGTTCAGGGCTGGCTCATCGGCATCACCTGCCTTATTTGGGTGTCAGTGTTTCTCATTTTTAGTTCATTTTTATGTCGAACCCTCAGCGCGTGGGACTCCGACAACACGTGTTTCTTGTGTGGGTTGTTGGTGTCCCAAGAGCACGTGTGGCCATTTCTCTTTGAAACTCTTCTATGGCCTCTCACTCCTCGGAGGATAAAAGTCCAGACTCAGCTGTGTCTCCAGTCTCATTTTACTCCTTCTTCTGTTGTATGCTACGGTCACGCTGTCTCCTTTTTATTCCTCGGGTTCCCCAGATAGCGTCCTGCCTCGGGACTTTGGCAGGCACTGCTTGCTTTCCCTGGAATGCGTTTCTTTTCCACTCTTTTTTTTCTGGTCATCTTCTTGACCTCACAATCAAAACGATCTTTTTCCTGTTATGTTTACTTCTAGTAGCGCATTAATTTGTGCGGTCGTTATTTTTTAAACGCCTCCCGCATGACACTACATAAACTGCAGGAAAGAAGGGGACCCTAGTAATACAAGTGCTCAGTGAATATTTGCAAAATGAATGAATGAAAAATACTCAGTCCTGTATTGGTTCGTTATCTCTTTTTGGTCTGTGTCTGAATACCTCATCTCCTTCAGTGTTCCAATGGGATATTTGGGGCGAGTGGGTGGCTATTACCGTTTGAAATCTGTATGAGGAAATCTCAGTTTTTTTTAATGACTTCCTGAGACCTTAATGAAGGTGTCAGAGAAGGTAGAAAAGTCAGAATTCAGTTCTGAATAAATCTTGTGCATCATTTATGTCATTGCAAAGGTTGATAGTGTTTGAAATGTATGTAAGGTGTCATAGATCAAACATATTATCTAGTATATTTGGTTTGAGGCTGTGATAATATACTTATGTTGGATTTATTTTATATTTTGATCTAATTCTTTCTAGGAAATCCGAAAAGTTGTACAGAGTTTAGAACAAACAGCTCGAGAGATTTTAACTCTACTGCAAGGGGTCCATCAGGGTGCTGGGTTTCAGGACAGTAAGTTCTTTGTTTTGATTTGAAAGGTTTTATCCACTCTGTCAATCTTTCATCGAAAGAGTTAATTTACATTCAGAAGACATATCAAATCTGTAAGGTTTAACTATGAAAATTGTTCCTCATGTTTTTATGGTGAGTAAAATTGGAGACATAAATGAGTTGATCATTTTATAGGTTTACAGAATTTTCCTTATTTTTCTTGATTTTCTGCTTTCACATAGGTTGAAATAGGAGTATTTTCTCTAGTAGTGGAGTTCTACTGATGATAATTGTGGTAGTTCATAGTTCTCTTGTGTATCTAGCAACTTTTATTTGGCTTTTTCTTAACAGCAATCTTTCAGTCATTGAATGTGATTTAATGTGTATTTTTAGATAATAAAATGGCCAGTGTAAAATGTTGTTACAGTGTTTACAGTCAGTCTCTTGAATGGAGATAGAGTATAAGAAGTTTAGAAATGGAATCTCTATTGTAAAAGACAGCACAGTTAAAAGAGGTGAAATGTGTTTTCAGATTAAGAATTGTATCATAATGTAGCTAACAGATGTCAGGGGCAAGTCATTTTTGTCAGAGATAGGGAGTTGGTCAGCCTGACTGAGAATAATTATAAAGCTGTTAAAAAAAATTTTTTTTTTATTTTAAATTTGCAACCACATCATATGGCATGTGGAATCTTAGTTCCCCAAACAGGGATTGAACCCTTGCACCCTGCAGTGGAAGCATGGAGTCTTAACCACTGAACTTGCAAAGAAGTCCTAAAGCTGCTTTTTGACCAAATGTGGGAGCCTTCAAAATCCTGTTTTAGGCATCCTTTGGGGACTGCCTAGGAAAGGCGGCTTAAAGATTAGTTCATTTATAACAGTTTGCCAGTGTGTTTCCTGGCATACCCCCTTTTAGCAGTTTTTTGTTGTTTATTTTTCAGTAGGGAAACGATGTGAAATTTTGAGGGCCAGATTGATAGCAGAGATGCATGCTCTACATTTGCTCATGAGATTTTAAAAAATTGATTTATTTCCAGGTAGACTGCATAGATTGTTAAGCAAGAACTGTATTTGAAATTTGGTAAGTCTTTCATTATTTCATTTGACTATCTTTTTGTGATCAGTTCCAAAGAGGTGTTTGAAAGCTCGAGAACATTTTGGTACAGTAAAAACACATCTAACGTCTTTGAAGACCAAGTTTCCTGCTGAACAGTATTACAGGTTTGTAAGACAAGTGGCATCTTTTATAACGTTAAATAAAAGAAGGCAAGAGAAAAATTTATATGGACTAAATGATCGCTTAGATTTAGGTGACAGTCTTCCTTAGAAGAAACAACAGAGAGGAGAGGGAACTGTTAATAGTGGGAGTATTTTAATGGTGACAAAGTTGCTGACTTTTTTTTCTCTCTTACTTTCACAATTTTCTTAAGGAACATGTGTAATTTTTGCAATGAAAAGGTAATTAAAAGGAAAATAAGTATTATGTGAAGGTCAAAATAGAGAATTTTTTTTAGTTTTTTGAACTTTTTGTAAAGTTGGATGGACCATATCTATGCTATTAGGATTATGGGATTAAATGGCAGTGTATGTGTGTAAACTGAATATTGAATTTTGCTGCCAAGTAACATATGCAGCTAATATTTTATGCCATATTTCATTGAATCTACAACACTATTAATTTTAAGAAACAATGTTATGTTTTGTATCATTAGGGAAAAGATTATTAATCATAATTATGAAACATGTGGATTGCTTAATACTTCCTGATTTCACAGGTGTTAAACTGGGAAAAACTGAGTGTTGGTGAAATATGGTAAATAGGAACCTAAACTTTCTATTTAGACTTGCTTTCTCACTAGAGGCAATGTTCTTTTAAGATATGTCAG
Source organism: Muntiacus reevesi (assembly GCF_963930625.1). Classification (NCBI taxonomy): domain Eukaryota; kingdom Metazoa; phylum Chordata; class Mammalia; order Artiodactyla; family Cervidae; genus Muntiacus; species Muntiacus reevesi. The sequence goes on along the minus strand of NC_089251.1, from coordinate 199,931,677 downwards.
GACAAGAAATACTTAAATACATCTATGTAGGGAGTGGGGAGTGTAACCTCACAAGATTGTTGAAAGATAGGGGCTGGAAACTACTGTGACCTTTTATATTTTTATAAATATGTTTATATTTTAAAGAGTTAACTAAGAAAAAGAAACAAGTAAGACTATGTGACAGAGACTGAATGTGGCCCATAAAGCCTCAGTCTTAGGAAGGGTTTGCTGACCCCCGCTGTAAGGTCAATAACTGACGCTTAGAGAGTAGGACAGCAGAATTGGCAGGGTCTTCAGAGAGCCTGGAGTTTGGAGTTCACATACAGGCTGCTCTCTGGCTGATTTGGCCCTCAGAAGGTTTGGTTTGACCTAGGTTGTGTTGAAAGATGTTTTTGAATTTGTTGCCACATTTGGAAATCAGGAGGCATAGCATAAACATCTAGGGGTTATACAATTTCTTTTTTCTTTTTCGGTCTCCTCGCTCAGTTTAGCGACTGTAGCCCAAGGTTTTAAGGCCCCCTGTTTAGTGCTGGTGGTTCTTTCTCATGTGTGTGAAGCTGGAGTCTCTTGATAGCCCGCATTCAGTTCGGAGTAGGACTGAGATGCTGAGGCCGATGCACACTGCAGCTCTCATCAGTTAGCATTTGCCCGCATTTATTTTTCTCAGAGCTGATTGAACTTCTAAAGCACCTTGCTCACTGATTAAACTTCTAAAGCACAGTTGCTCTTGTCTATAACATTTGGTTGTATATTTTTGCATTCATCAGAATTGGACCATGCTTCTTATATATTAAAATTAAATAACTGTTAAAAATTGGACGGGCAAAATTTACACTAAATCCCTCTGTACTTAAACGTCACATTGCCCTTAACACATTGGACGTCTCGGAGGCTCACACAGCCCTCCCTCGGAAGGGCGCCGCCCCGCGTGTCTGGCCGCGCCGTCCCGGGGCGTCTCTAACGCTCCTCCGCGCTCACCGCAGGTTTCACGAGCACTGGAGGTTTGTGCTGCAGCGCCTGGTCTTCTTGGCCGCCTTCGTTGTGTACCTGGAGTCCGAGACGCTCGTGACCCGAGAAGCGGTTACAGAGATCCTTGGCAGTGAGTGTCCTCCGTTGTGTCCATCCACACGATCGGTTTAATTTTTGGTGAGAGGGGATTTCTGTGTATGGAAACAAATGAGAACTAAGTGGAAAACTGGTTTCTTGGAGAGATGACAACTAAAAATATGTAGGGGCCTGCTCTGTGTACTTGGGTGTTTCTTTCCGTTTGTAAACCTTTCAAGCCCACAGAAGAGCTGAAAGAACAGCACAGCGAGCCCGTTTGCCCACACGTAGATCCTCGGCCCTGTCTGTCGCCTCCGCACTGTGTGCTGGGGGCATGTGGGACCTGTTTGGAAGTCAGGTGTAGATCCCATGACTTCTCCCTTAAGTGTTTCAGTGCATACCTTCTAAAAGCGATTCTCATGCATAACAGGATACCATTCTTGGTGGTATTACTTTAAGAAAAATGAGACAGAAGTTTGACTTTTGCTTGAGAGCTCAAAAATTCCACAGTGAGTTCTGTTGCCAAGGCTATGTCCACATTCAAAAGATAATTTTGAAAGACTCCTTTTTTTTTTTTTTTTTTTGAAAGACTCCTTTTTTTACTTTGAGAGAAATTGTACTTGTGTATATGTGTGTGTATTTTAGAAAAAATTTTAGTGTAAGTTATGTTTCCATCCTGACCTTGTCTTTACCACGTCACATTTTTCAGTTGAGCCTGATCGGGAGAAGGGATTTCACTTGGATGTGGAAGATTATCTCTCAGGAGTTCTCATTCTCGCTAGTGAACTGGTAAGAAGCTTAGTGATTTGCCATTTGCTCTTTTTGATCTTTCTACATCGTCAGTTTTTTTACATGGGTACAAAAATTCAGATGTCCGATTCTTTTCTAAGCCATCCGTTGGTCACAGGGTAGTCATTGACTAGGTACTGTGTGTGTGAATGTTTTGCTGGGATGGCAATTCAAACAATGAGGTGGCTTTGCACACTCGCTACTGTGTGATTTAAAAAGATGAGAACACTTCTTCCTTTCAGAGCAGTGGCACAGTATAGATTCCTGGTAACTGTTCCTTTATATAGTTGTTTGGGGAACAGTTAACTATAGAACTTTTACCAGTTCTTACTGTCTTTCTCCCCTTAATTTCTCTCTGAGAAGTTGTCCTATAAAAATAAATCAAAAGCAGAAGAAAGCTGTCATAAAGGAGTTCACTCTAACCTTATTTATGTCTGTGAGGAGTCGGGCGATCACAGAAACTCCACCAAAGTTGAATGGTTTCCTAAGTTTTCAGTAAGTTGGTGATACCAGGCAGCTGTCAGAACGGTAGTGGCGGGGGTAGTGTGGGCGAGTCGGCACGCGGGCTCGTGGCCGGCCTTGGAGGGAGAGCCTCGCTGTGACGCTGGCTTCTCTCCCGCAGTCCAGGTTGTCCGTCAACAGCGTCACCGCCGGGGACTACTCGCGGCCCCTGCACATCTCCACCTTCATCAACGAGCTGGACTCCGGCTTCCGCCTCCTCAACCTCAAAAACGACTCCCTGCGGAAGCGCTACGACGGCCTGAAGTACGACGTGAAGAAGGTGGAGGAAGTGGTCTACGACCTCTCCATCCGCGGCTTCAACAAGGAGACGGCGGCGGCCTGCGTGGAGAAGTAGCGGCCCCCGACTGCTGCCTCCAGCCGCCGCCAGGCCAGCCCTGCGCCTGCCGTGGTAGTTAGGGTGTCCCGTCGCTAAACGCCGCGCTTCGTCTTCTCGCCCCGTTGTGTGGTGTGTCAGAGTTGAAACACTCTAGGGGGGGACAGAATAGCCTTTACAGAGACAGGTTTTCTTTGTTGTTTTCAGTGAATTTGCTCTGTAATTCAGTGTACTTGAGTCTTGTCAGAAAATGTACATGTTGATCTCTTGGTAAAGTTTTTTTCTTGCTTACCCTGATGCTGTCGATGTGCTGCTTGAGAACATCATTGTCTTGTTTGTGATTCTTCCAGGAGTGATCCTTGGTGTTTTCTGTTTCCACATTAGCCATCCATATCCAGGTGTGGCCTGGATACAGTGTAAAAACATAATTAAACGGATGGTTGCCAAGTGAAGGACAACTTATTTTATGTTTTCCTTCCTTATTTTAAGCCTTGTGAGTAAATCAGGTGTTGAAGTTTTTTGCAAGGCAAGTATAGCCCCAGGGGTCTGTCTCACTGCCATCAAAATGTCAGAGATTAATCTGCAAAGACAAGTTCAGCATGTTATTTTGGGACAGTTTTGTATTAAGGATTGAGTAACATCATCTGGCTTTGTTTACCAGGTGGGGAGTAGGGGTAGGGTTCTAAAACACCCATTTTCTGATGTTGCCTTAACATTCTGCTATTGCAGAATTAAACATCTTCTCCACATGCATCTTAAGCATTTCATTTGATATATTTCTGAGTGTGAAACCTCTTACCTAATAGCCAGGTAGACCTGTAGGTCTGGGAGTGTGAAGCCACTCAGTCAGGTAATTCTCAACACCCAGACTGGTGGTATTCTGGGAGAAGAACGCTGTGCTTTGTCTGGAGGAAAGGGAAAACCTTGAATGAAGAGGCAAAAAATAGCTGACTTGGTCATATTTCTAAGAGTGAGCAATCCTCTCAGGTTGTTAATTATCCCAGTTTTGGGAAGTCACATTTATCTTCCTGGCACAGGGCCCGCCCACTGCAACCCCCGCACTCCCCATCCCCCCATTTTCAGGTAGTACTTGCCATGTAACTTGCTGTTGAATTGAAATTATTAAAATGGTGACTTAAACCACAGTCTATTGGAGCTCACTGAAAGGAAGGTGCCACTGTGTCCAGAGTAACAGAAACTACTTAGAAGTGTCACCCTCTCATGCCTAATACGAGTTTAGGCTTCCTTTTTGTACAGTAGGATTTTTGGCGTGGGCATCGGAGCTATCATCAGGCCACGTTAAGGACTGACCAAATTTTCCATCATGAGGAACGAAGTAGAAATGAGGCATAAATTGCTATGCATTGTTGGATTTTAGAACAATTTTCTTGACAGCTCTTTCTGCAAAGAATTTGTGGAAAGAAGAAAGTTGTTGGAGTTGTAAAGTACCTAGGATGGTCATCTAAAATGTTCAGTAACAGCGCTGCCTGGATTGAGTGTAAAAGGTTCTGAATTATGTGATCAGACATATGCAGTAAGTTTGATACTAGTTTTCTTTGCTTCTTTAAGTATTGATTCTGCTCGAGAGTAGTAAAGTTCTCGGGAGAAGTTTTGGATTTCAGTTTTCACAAACAGATGTTAAGTGCAGGAGCACATTCTGGTTTCATACACCACTGGGGGGCATCAAGTGTTGCGTGTGATTGTCGTGTTGTGTCCGCCGCTGGCTTGTTGTAAAGCAATAAAAACCGTTTCTCTTCTTTCTTGGTCTCTTTGTCACTTAGTGCGCTGCCATGAGAGCTCTGCTATGTGGGCAGTGAGTTCTGAGTGTTTTTTTCTTTTTAAATTTTTTTGCCATGCCATTTGGCATATAGGAGCCCAGTTCCCCGGCCAGGGTTAGAACCCATGCCCCCTGAGTTGGAAGTGCGTAGTCTAGCCACAGCACTCCTAGGGGAGCCCCAAGTTCTGAATGTCTTTGCGACTGAAGGAGACCGGGCATTGAGCACACCCTGCCCTGGGATGGGCAGACGGAAGTCGGCAGCAGCGAGCTGTGTGCTGTGACGCGTAGGTAACGGTGCATTGCTCGCCCCGGTTGGGAAATGACAGGTATTTTAACTGAAGATGTTGAGAAGCCTTGGCTGTGGTTTCAGGACACCAGGATTGCTTTTTCTAACTTTAGAAAATCAAGCAGGTTAGAGAAAATAGAGATTAGTGGATGCTTTCTTTACAGATTTATTTATTTATAAGGAGAACAAAAGAGCTCCATAAATGCTTGACAGGATTTGCCCGGCCTTAAACAATGAGTGATGCTTAGGGGAATGTAATAAGGAACAAAAGCTCCTTTGGCTGTATTTTGAGACCTTCACTTGGCTAAAGAGGTGATTTGGATGTGGCTCTTCTTGCATTGTTTCATGACTGTGCAGTCAGAAGTTACAACTTTCTTCAACTTTCTTTCTTGGTCCGGACTACACCATTTGTCCCAGGTAGAGCATCACTGTCATGCCTCACACCAAGTAAGATTTTTCCCTGAGCCTGAAATAATTTATTTTCTTGGTGTTCATTGTAATAAGCATTAAGAGGGCATGTGGAGCTGAGGACAGAGCCCTGGTTACCGGCACGGGGAGGGGACAGGCAGGCGGAGGAAGTGGAGCCCACGAGAAGATGCAGTGGTCAGAGAGGTTCACAGAGCCGGGAGAGTGGCTCATCTCAGAAGCTAGGGGAGTAAAGTATCTTAGGTTTCTTTAGGTGAGAGCCTGAAAATGGACAATTTCACAGCCTGAGCGCCTTGCGACTTGGCCGGGCTTGTGGCTTTCCTAAGCTCCGCTCGTCCCCCAGCTCTCCTGATCATCTATGACACAACACGCTTGGGTCCCCAAAGCGCTCTCGCCTCTTCCCTCCCACCCAGAGTCCTTCGGAACACCTCACCCGGCTGCTCTGCGGGCACCACGAGCCCGGGAGCCTTGGGACTTGGGCGAGGCTGGGGGATGCAGAGCACTGCAGAGCACGTGTGTTTCCCACTCGGCTCCCCGCCCGTCACAGGTCAGCAGGGGGCCCCACTCCGTGCTGGCCTCACGTGGCTCACTGACAGAGCAGCTGCCAGCTGGGCCTCTTGCTGGTTCTTCAGGGAGAGTCTTGTCCAGACACGTGCTCTGGTTTGGAAGTGACAAGTCATTTTCTCTCATTCACTGGTTAGAACTGGATGTGCGCCCTGCTCATGCCAAGGGGGCCAGGAGCTGGAATCCCACATTTGTAGGATGAGAGGATGGAGAGGCAGACAGATTAAATGATGGAAACCGTGCGCGCTGCTCAGCTCCTCTTGTTAGGTGATTAGTGGTGGTATTTCTGGTCACACATGCATTTCACTGGGCTTGGAAGGGAGAAGAGATGACACAAGGCCCCTGACTGCCTGGTGGGTGGCAGACGGGGCTGGGTCATCTGTAGTTGGCCCCTCTGTTGTTGAAGGTGTTTCCTGGGTGAAGAGATTCCTCTGGTGTGTGTGCGTTTGTGGTTGGGATTGTATGTTTTAAGTCAAGATTCAGTGAGCTGTAACATGTTCCAAGCACCATGCTAAAAGTTTTATTCAGACCATCTCATTCCATCCTCTGAACAACCTTGTGAGGTTGCTACCACATTTTCCCCCATTTGCATGCGTGTGTGCTAAGTTGCTTCCGTTGTGTCTGACTCTCTGTGACCCTATGGACGATAGCCCATCAGGCCCCTCTGTCTGTGGGATTCTCTAGGCAGGAATACTGGAGTGGATTGCCATGTCCTCCTCCAAGGGATCTTTCAGACCCAGGGGCTGAACCTGCATCTTTTGCGTCTCCTGCACCGGCAGACCAGTTCTCTACCACCAGCACTACCTGGGAAACCCTTTTCCTACTTTCGACCTGGAGATTAGGCTCAACAGCGGGCAGTTCCCTGAGTTTACACCCAGAGGAGCTGGGATTCAAATGCGGTTCCTCTGCCAGTCCATCCACACACACCCTTTCTTCCTTGACGTTTTTGATGGTTACAGTCACCCCATAGCCTGACAAGGCAAAGTCATATCCACAGATGGTTGTGAACACAGTGTGTGTATAGCTTTGGATTATATGTAATTTGTATTAAAATTTCATATAATATGTGGGAGATTTGGTCTCACCCTCAAGAGATCTTAGGGCCTATTGTAGGGGAAAGGGTGGCTAGAAAATACATTAACAAGTAAGATTAATATTCAACTGAGTGTCTAATTAAGAAAATTTGACAGCTTTATTAAAATACATTTCACATGTAAAATGGACTCATAAGTGAACAATTGGATGATTTGATTTACCAGGCAGTGCAAAAATGATCATAAATCAGTTTTAGAACTTTTTTATCTTCCCAAGATATCCCTGTTCCCATTCTCAGCCCCAACAGCCACTGGTCTAATTTCTTTCTTTATAAATTTGCCTGTTCTGGGTATTTTATATAAGTGGGATGGTAGAGTATATGGTCCCTTATATCTTTTCACTTCATGTTAGTAGTTTGTAAATCCTGGAATGTGAAGTCAGGTGGGCCTTAGGAAGCATCATTACGAACAAAGCAAATGGAGGCGATGGAACTCCAGTTGAGCTGTTTCAAATCCTAAAAGATGATGCTGTGAAAATGCTGCATTCAATGTGTCGGCAGATTTGGAAAACAGCAGTGGCCACAGGACTGGAAAAGGTCAGTTTTCATTCCAATTCCAAAGAAAGGCAATGCCAAAGAATGCTCAAACTACTGCACAATTGCACTCATCTCACATGCTAGTAAAGTAATGCTCAAAATTCTCCAAGCCAGACTTCAGCATTATGTGAACTGTGAGCTTCCAAGTGTTCAAGCTGGTTTTAGAAAAGGCAGAGAAACCAGAAATCAAACTGCCAACATCCGCTGGATCATTGAAAAAGCAAGAGAGTTCCAGGAAAACATCTATTTCTGCTTTATTGACTATGCCAAAGCCTTTGACTGTGTGGATCACAATAAACTGTGGAAAATTCTGAAAGAGATGGGAATACCAGACCACCTGACCTGCCTCTTGATAAACCTGTATACAGGTTAGGAAGCAACAGTTAAACCTGGACATGGAACAACAGACTGGTTCCAAATAGGAAAAGGAGTACGTCAAGGCTGTATATTGTTACCCTGCTTATTTAACTTATATGCAGAGTACATCATGAGAAATGCTGGGCTGGAGGAAGCACAAGCTAGAATCAAGATTGCTGGGAGAAATATCAATAACCTCAGATAAGCAGATGACACCACCCTTATGGCACAAAGTGAAGAAAAACTAAAGAGCCTCTTGATGAAAGTGAAAGAAGAGAGTGAACAAGTTGGCTTAAAGTTCAACATTCAGAAAACTAAGATCATGGCATCCGGCCCCATCAGTTCATGGCAAATAGATGGGGAAACAGTGGAAACAGTGTCAGACTTTATTTTTTTGGGCTCCAAGAACACTGCAGATGGTGACTGCAGCCTTGAAATTAAAAGACGCTTGCTCCTGGGAAGGAAAGTTATGAACAACTCAGAGAGCATACTAAAAAGTGGAGACATTACTTTGTCAACAAAGGTCCGTCTAGTCAAGGCTATGGTTTTTCCAGTGGTCATGTATGGATGTGAGCGTTGGACTATAAAGAAAGCTGAGTGCAGAAGAATTGATGCTTTTGAACTGTGGTGTTGGAGAAGACTCTTGAGAGTCCCTTGGACTGCAAGGAGATTCAACCAGTCCATCCCAAAGGAGATCAGTCCTGGGTGTTCATTGGAGGGACTGATGTTGAAGTTGAAACTCTAATACTTTGGCAACCTGATGCGAAGATCTGACTCATTTGAGATGACCCTGATGCTGGGAAAGATTGAGGGTAGGAGGAGAAGGGGATGACAGAGGATGAGATGGTTGGATGGCATCACTGACACAATGGCCGTGGGTCTGGGTGGACTCTGGGAGTTGGTGATGGACAGGGAGTCCTGGCATGCTGTGGTTGATGGGATCGCAAAGAGTCGGACACGACTGAGCAACTGAACTGAACTGAATCCCTAGTTGAATGGTAGAGTAAGTCCCCTAACTGCTCTGTTCCGAGAGCATGTTTGTAAGTCCAATGAAGTTAGTCTGGATACCGAACCAACACAGTCGGCTATGTAGTACTGAACTGTAATAGGTTTATAATATTTTTCACACAAATGCATAAAAAATACAAAAAATTTTTTTAATCTTACAGTACAGTATCTTGAAAAGTACAACAGCGGCATACAGCAGCTGGCATTGAGTGAACAGGCCAGAGGAGTTGCTGACTGCAGGAGGGAGAGGAGTGGGGAGTTGGTAGAGCGGACGGATCGTCAGCACTAGGAGATGGAGGACGTGCTGCAGTTTCACTCGTGCCTGATGTTGTTGGCACAGATTCTGGGCTTGAAGTGAAGACGCTGCACCACTGTCCTGTGTATGCAGTACTGTACAGAAGGTAGACAGAAACACGTCCACTGGATGGCATGTGACGATGCACGCCAGACACGGGGACTGACGTGACTGGATGTGTGCGCGCACTTTCAGATCTTTGCAAGTCCACAGCCTTAAGGATTTTGACTGAAGGGAAACAAAGCTGAAAGTAAGTAGAATCCCCAGGCAAGAAAGTTGGGCATGTTAGTTACTTGCTTTGTCACGATTCTTTTTTGGCCGCACAACGTGGGTTGCAGTATCTTAGTTCCTCAACTAGGGATGGAAGCTTCACCCCCTGCAGCAGAAGCGCAGAGTCCTAACTGCTGGACTCCCTTCTTGGTCATTTCTCCTCCTCATTTACCCTGCCCCTTCATGACCGTCTGGTGTCATTCAGTGTTAACATTTGCCTGCAGACCTCTGCTGTTGCTAGAGTCCAGCGTTCATCCATTTCAGCTGTGTGTTTCGGTGACACAAGGCTGGCCTCACCATCTAGACCTGCCAGCTAGACCTGCCAGCCGGCTCTGTTCAGGAGTCAGGAAAGACTCCTTCAGCGTCCTCTGCCTCGTCCCTGTTGTCAAACCTTCCAGGGATGAACTTTCTGCTCGTCTTGACAATCGAAGTGAAGCCAGAGTATTTTTCATTCTCATATTTTAAGAAATACAGAGAGCAGTGTGTTTTTTGCTTTCTGGGGGATGACAGCAAGATTGTTTAAATGATTCGGGGTTGTTTGCGGGAGCAGTCTGACTTGGGCCCTTCTATTTAATCAAAAGCTATTTAATTAGACCTAAAATTGACACAAGACAAAGACTTATAGTGTTAAAGACAACTAAGATCAATAAACTTTAAGGCTTCATAGGACTTCCCTGGCAGTCCAGTGCTTAGGACACCATGCTGTCAGCGCCTGGGTTCAGTCCTTGGTTGGGCAACTAACTTTCCACAGGCTGTGAGGTGTGACCGAGAAAAAGTTAACCTGCAAATTCCTGAAAGGCATAACAGGATCAGAAGGGTGGAGCCAGGCTCTCTTCTTCAACTGTGCCCAGCAAAGCTTGGCCAAGCCTTCCCAGGACCAGTGCTGGAAGTGGGTGTCAGGACGCAGCAGGAGTCCTGGCTGGGCAGCTTGTCTGGCCTGGTGAGCCTTGGGAGCCTTCCCTGCAGCCCCCACCCTCACGGACAAGGCCACGTCTTCACCTCCTTTACCAGAACTGGCTGCCTGGGCTGTGCCTGCCTGGTGTCATCAAGCAGCTTCAACCCTTCCTTAACGGGAAACAGTCTGGAAAAATGCATACTTCCCAAATACTCTCACCAAAGGAAAGCAAAGAAGGGAAGAGAGTCGGCAGGAACATTCTCTGAGCTGATTGCAGAAGAACTTTGCCTTTAATCCTCGTATATTTTATATACATTGGAAGGAGAGAATAGATCATACTGCCTGGCATTCAGTCAGAGCTGACTAGGATTATGCAAACACTTTGAGGAGTATGTCAATGTGCAGACCATTGCTTTTTGATGTTTTATATATTTTGCCCTTTTTTGACTTGTGTTCCTACTGTGATTATAAAAGAAATATGAAAAAAAAAATAAATATATAAATTGTAGAAAATTGGAAAATTACAAAAAACCTTAACGATGTATATACATTTTTAAAATCCTAAACGTATGACTGGCCTTAAACCTTGAGATAAAATAAATCCAAACTTTATTATGGATTCTACTATTAACTATTGATCAGAAGTATTATCCTTTATTTATTTAGTTTTTGGTCGTGCTATACAGAATGTGGGGTTTTAGTTCCCTGGTCATGGATCAAACCCTTGCTCCCTGCAGTGGAAGCATGGAGTCTTAATCACTGGATGGCCAGGGAAGTCCTGGTATTATCCTTTAGTTAATCAACATGTCTGTTTTTTTTCCTACGTGCCTTCCACAAAGGTGCAATAGATAAGTTGGTCTCCATTTTACGTTGTCCCGTTCATACACATTATTGGAATTCCAGTTGGGATTATTGAAACAAATACATTGCAGTTGGATATTCCTATGAAATCAGAAAAGAATTTGTTGCATTCTACTTTGTGAAAGTATTTTTACGTTCATCTCATTGTCTGACTTTTATGCTGTCCTGTGACCCATTCTCTGACCCTTCAGGAAACTGTGACCCAGAAAATGAAGGAGAAGATTTTCCCAGGGTTTCTCTCTGTTGTCATTCACTTGCAAACTGGTCTGCTTTTTTCTAGTCTTGAATTCTGATTGCCGCTTTGACACCTCAGCACCAAGGGTTCAGAATGATCTTGTGCTGCTTTGGAAAGCAGTCTGTCAGTTCTTCAAAGAGTTAAACATAGAGTTAACCATATGACCTAGCAATTCCACTCCTAGGTAAATACTTAGATGTTAAAAACATGTTTATACAAAGGCTTATACCTGATTGCTATAGGATTAATAATAATAACCAAAGAGTGGAAATAAGCCATCCATCAACTAATGAATGGATAACAAAATATGTTATAGTCATACAATGGAATATTACTTGGCAATAAAAGGGTACAAAGTCCAGATACATGCTACAGCATAGTGAAACTTGAAAACATGCAACATGAAAGAAGCCAGCCACAGAAGACCACATACTACATGATTCCGTTTAGTAGAGGGAACTCTAGTAACAGAAGCAAGAGAATTCCAGAAAAACATCTACTTGTGCTTTATTGATTATGCCAAAGCCTTTGACCGTGTAGATCACAACAAACTGGAAAATTCTTCAAGAGATGGGAATACCAGACCATCTTACTTGCCTCCTGAGAAATCTGTATACAGGTCAAGAATCAACAGTTAGAACCAGATGTGGAACAACAGACTGGTTCCAAATTGGGAAAGGCTGTATATTGTCACCCTACTTATTTAACTTATATGCTGAGTACATCATGCAAAATGCCAGGCTGGATGAAGCACAGGCTGGAATTAAGATTGCCGGGAGAAACATCAGTAACCTCAGATACACAGATGATACCACCCTTATGGCAGAAAGTGAAGAGGAACTGAAGAGCCTCTTGATGAAAGTGAAAGATGAAAGTGAAAAAGCTGGCTTAAAACTTAATATTCAAAAAATGTAAGAAAAAAAAACAACAACGAAGATCATGGCATCCAGTCCCATCTCCTCATGGAAAATAGATGGGGAAACAATGGAAACAGTGACAGACTTTTATCTTCTTGGGTTCCAAAATCACTGCAGATGGTGACTGCAGCCATGAAATTAAAAGATGCTTGCTCCTTGGAAGAAAAGCTATGACCAACCTAGATAGCATATTAAAAAGCAGAGACATTACTTTGCCGACAAAGGCCCATCTATTCAAAGCTGTGGTTTTCCAGTGGTCATGTATGGATGTGAGAGTTGGACAGTAAAGAAAGCTGAGTGCCAAAGAATGGATGCTTTTAACTGTGGTGTTGGAGAAGGCTTTTGAGAGTCCCTTGGGTAGCAAGATCAAACCAGTCAATCCTAAAGGAAATCAGTCCTGAATATTCATTGGAAAGACTGATGCTGAAGCCGAAACTTCAATACTTTGTCCACCGGATGTGAAGAGCCAACTCACTGGAAAAGACCCTGGTGCCAGGAAAGATTGAAGAGAGGAGGAGAAGGGGATGACAGGATGAGATGGTTGGATGGCATCATTGACTCGATGGACACGAATTTGGGTAAACTCTGGGTGTTGGTGAGGGACAGGGAGGCCTGGCGTGCTGCAGTCATGGGGTCGCAGAGTCGGACACGACTGAGTGACTGAACTGAACTGGACTGAGTGACAGAAGGTGGTTCGTGGCTGCCTGGTAGTGGGAGGAGAGGATGAGGAGTGGCTGTTAGTGGGCATGGAGGTTCTTTTCTGGGGGTGATGAGGTGTTCCAGAATTACACAGTGGTGATGTTTATATAACTTTGGGAATCTACCAAAAAGCAGTGAACTTTGCACTTTAAAAGGATGAATTTTCTCCACCATGGCAGCCATTGAAGAGCAGCAGCCATGCCTATGTGCTACCCTATGGCCATGGGCCTCAGCAAGGGCCACACGGTGAACAAGAACGTGAGCAAGCTGAGCACAGCCACCACCATGGGCGCTCCCTCGGGCGCACCACATTCGTGTGGGACACGGTCTGGGGGTGTGTGACTTTACCCCTTAGAAGCAGAGGGCTATGGAGCGGCTCAAGCTCTCCAAGGACAAGTAGGCTGTCAAGTCCACCAAGAAAAGGACGAGAACCCGTCCCTGCAGAGAGGAAAAGAGAGGAGCTGAGCAATTTCAGGGCCCCCATGAAGAAAGAGGCAGCCAAGGACTAAGCCCTTCTCTGTGCAAAACAAAACCTTTTCAGGAAAAAAAAAAAAGGGATGAATGTTATCGTATGCAGATTAGACCTTAACAAACAACCGAAGCTGATCTTGCCATTTGCTCCCCGTTTGCTCACGTGGCTTCCCTGTCTCTGTCGGGGGCCCTGTGGGGAGATGCACCAGTGCCGGCCAGGCTCTGTGTGTAGGGGTGCACGCGGTCTTTCATCTCCTCTCCATTTCTAGAGGAAGAAACAAGCCTGAAGCACAGAGGCCCCCATGGCTGGCCCCCTGCCAGGCCACGGCTCAGACCCTGCTCAGCTTGGCTAGCTCCAGCCCTGCGAGTACCCCCAGTGCCTCAGCCTTGAGGCCCCTTCTCTGCTGGCCTCTCCACTCCACCTGTTCCCAGTGGATCTCCAGTCAACTCTGCCACTTTACCCCATCAGAATGCCATCACTTGTTGCCAGGCCGGTCCCAAAAGCCTGCTGGCCCATTGCTTCCAAACTACCATTCCTCTGATCTGCCAAGTGTTCTTCGGCCCCAGTATTGTCCTCAGGTCTGATTCTGGCCCCTTGCCTGCTCTAAAGCACTCCGTGGCTGCTGGTGTCCTGATGGATTGAGCAGACGCTTCTCGGGTTGCATGGGAGAGACAACGGAGTCTTCTTCCTTGAGTGGCCTCCCTGCGTATCTCTGAGCACTGCTTTCTGGGCTGCTTGGAGCTCAGCCATAGCAGGTTGGAGTTCACCAAAGGCTCTACGGATGACTCTGGTGAGAAGCAGACCGCTATACTCCAAGGGGGAACATTCAGAGGCCCCCAGAACTCGTCAAATCTGTGAACAGCAAACAGCAGTGATTTTCAGCTGGGTGCCCAGGGGCTTCTGGGTCATGTCTGGAAACAGTTTTGGTTATCACAACAGTGGGAACGAAGTGCCACTGGTGTCTAGTGAGTAGAAGCCAGGGAGGCTGCTAATGTTCCTTACGAGGCACAGGACAGCCTTCGCAACCAAGAAAAACCAGTCCTACATGTTCACAGTGCCAAGGTTGAGAAACTGCGTGCAAAAGCAGAGAATTCTACTCTTGAAATGTGGGAAAGAAGAAATGAAGATACTGAGTGACTTCAGGTGGGTAAGGAAAATTCCTGCATATCAGTGATGAAAGCATCCAGGAAGGCCATCTTGAGGTGCGGGGCTGAGCAGAGGATGAGCTGAGACCCCAGCCAGCTAAGTGGCTCACGCTGAAGGATCCTCGAGCAGGCACACTGGCAGGCCCTGCCTGCAGCACCAGGGCCCTGTACCCGACGCTGTGTACACACAGTTCTTGTGACGCTGACGCTGCGCGGTGCTTGCCCATCTGCTGGACTGCATCACCCCCTCCATCTGACTGCCTGTCGGCAGACTTGGGTCTTGCTCATCACCGAGGGCCAGCCCCTTGCACTCGTGCCTGGCATGTAAGAGAGGCTCGGCGGAGGCTTTACGTGGATGGCTTACATGCAGTACCTCTGTGTTTCCCGGCTGTGCTCAGACATTAAAGAATCTGCCTGCAGTGTGGGGTTGACTTCGACCCCTGGGTTGGAAAGAGCCCCCGGAGAAGGGAGTGGCTACTCACTCCAGTTTTCTTGCCTGGAGAATTCCATGGACAGAGGAGCCTGATGGGGCCTACAGACCATGGGGTCACAGAGACACGACTGAGCAACTTGCATGAAGTACATTATTCACATTTTATCTTAGCAAAGTGAATAGAGTGTTATCCTTTGCGGAGTGTTTTTGGAGAATAGATAAAGTAGGATGCTAGCCCTTCAGATGTCAAAAACATTTCCATAAGCACAGAGAATAGAGTCTGATTCTCTAGAAGAGTCTGGCCCATTGGGACCCCAATTTCTTGTCTCTTCCTCTCTTCTCAGCCTCTCATTATACTGCAGTTATAGCAAGCTGTTGCCTCTGTAGGAAGCTGGATGAGAAGGGGCTACAGAGGAGAGCCGAGGGAAGAACTGAAGAATCTTATATTCTCAGAACAGATGGGTGGCAGACCCCAGTTTGGTGGTGTGACCATTTAAGTGTCTAGATGGTGAGCTGTAGCCCAGGCCTGGGACACTGGGAAGAAGTCATTCATATGTATCGGGAGAGACTTGGAGAGAGAAATGGGGGGGAGGCTTGGCTGGTAAAATTCAGGTTGCTTATTTGTTTGCTTTTACTTTTAATGTTTTATTAACCTAATATATAAAAAGTATTTCAGGTGAAAATCAAAATAAAAGTTACTAATGAAATATTTTACATCTTTCCTTCATATTGTATCTCAGACTGTTTTTTTTTTTTTTTAAGTTATTTATTTGGCTGTGTTGGCTCTTAGTTGCAGCATGCAGAATCTTAGTTGTGGCATATGTGATCTAGTTCCCTGACCAAGGAAGGAGCCCAGGCCCCCTGTATTGGGAGAGCAGAGTCTTAGCCACTGAACCACCAGGGAAATCCCCAGACTACTTATTTATATTGGACAACTTGGAGCTATCTTTGCTTCCTTTCGTTGGGAAGCTGATGAGAAAAATGTGCATACTTTTTGTTTTAAGATTATGGACATCTTTGAGATTTTGGGGTGACTTTCTTGCTGGTTATATCCTGCCAGTTGGGCATCTAGTAATAACTTAGGATTAGTTAGAAGCCTTTAGCTACAAGAATGATAACAAATAGCATATGATTTTATTCATATGTATAATATAAAAAACTAATAAACAAACAAAAACTCTCGAATAAGTGGAAAAACCAGATCAGACAAAAACAAACACACAGATGAAGAGCACAGAGTTGTGATTGGGAGTGAGGATGGATGGAAACTAAATTTTTGGTGGTGAGCCCACTGTAGGGTATGCAGAAGTAGAAATGATATTGTAAACATGAAGCATATAATGTGATAAATGAATGTAAGTAACCTCAGTTTAAAAAGTTAAAAATCTTAAAAAAAGAATTTATTGGAAATACATAGAGCAGCTCCCAGAAGCTATACTAAAGCTTACTGATAGTTTAGCGGTGAATGGTGAACAGTGCTGGCGGATTTGTGGTCTCCGAAGGGGAAAATTTAACTCTGAGACCAAAGACAGTCTCAGTCACTCAGAACTTTGTGTAGATTTTATTTAAAGTGAAAGTGACAGAAGAAGTTTCTGACGTAGACATCAGAAGGGGGTAGGAGAGTACCCGCCTCACTAATTTAAGCAGGGCCTTATATACTTCTCAACTGGCTTCTGAGAATAGATAAAAAGAACACCCCAAGGTGCTAAGAGTTCCACCAGACCCTTCCCCAGGGCATCCGTCATAAGATAACTTTGGCACAAGGTTAGCCAGGGAGAACGGGTTTGGGCAATGTCGCTGGGTGTGGTAAACTGTTGCTATGTAATCAGGGGTCCAGGGTCTGAGAAACAGGTTCCCAGGCATGATTTGTTACAATTACAATCATTAGCATAGAGCCTAAGAAAAGCATCCCCACGAGTAAAGCATTGTGCTGCGTGATTACTAGTTCCCAACCTAAAGAAAGGCCGGTTCTTGGGCAAGATGCTTTGTTGCACAAGGCTTAAGGAAAGCGTGAGTGAGAATGTTCACCGCCTCCTTAAAGGGCTGTAAACTTTAGCTTTCTCATTATGAGCTGCTCTTACTTTTACTTATTTATCTATGTTAAACAAGTATAGTTGATTTACAATGTTGTATTAATTTCTGATGCAGAGGTACAATTTAAATTAAAAAAATTCACCAGTTTTAAGCATGCAGTTTTGCTGAGCTTTGAATGTGATCATGTAATCACCACCACTATCAAGATGTAGGACAATTCTGCCAGTCCCGAAAGTTCCTTGTGTCTCCTTACTGTCAGCCCTCTTCCCGAACCCTGGCCCCTGGCAACCACCAATCTGCTTTGTCGCCATACATAGTTTGGCCTTTTCCAGAATTTCACAGAAATGTATAGTATGTAGCTTTTGTGTCTGACTTCTTTCACTTAGTATAATACTTTTGAGATTCATGTTTGGTTTTTGCAGATCAGTAGTTTTTCCTTTCCTGTTGCTGGGTAGACTGCTTTGTATGGATGTACACAGTGTATCCATCACCAGTGGTTGGGTGTTTGGGAATTATGAAAAGAGCCGCTGTGAACATTCCCATACAGGCCTCTGTGTGGCCATGCCTTTTTTTTGGGCTGTGCTGCGTGCAGAATCTAGTTCCCCAACCAGGGACTGAATCCAGGCCCCTGGCATTGGAAGCTCGGAGTCCTAACAACTGGACCACCAGGGAATTCCCCTGTGTGGATATGTTTTTATTTCTCTTGGATAAAAATCTACAAAAAATTGCTGAGTCATGTGATAAGTGTATATTTAACTTTATTAATGTATTTTCTTAAGTGGCCATACCATTTTGTTTCTTACTGATCAATGAGTAGCATGTGTTCTGTATACTACACAAATCTCAATTACACAGCTAGATAAAAATGTAAGCATAGGGGTAGGGTAAAAAAAATGTAAGCATATTCCTCAAAAAATTAAAAATAGAATCATTATATTTGGCAATTCCACTTCTGGGTACATATCCAAAAAGATTGAAAACAGGATCTCCAAGGGATATTTGCACACCTAAGTTCATAACCTAGACAGCATATTAAAAAGCAGAGACATTACTTTGCCTACAAAGGTCCGTCTAGTCAAGGCTATGTTTTTTCCAGTGGTCGTGTATGGATGTGAGAGTTGGACTATGAAGAAAGTTGAGCGCCGAAAAATTGATGCTTTTGAACTGTGGTGTTGGAGAAGACTCTTGAGAGTCCTTTGGACTGCAAGGAGATCCAACCTGTCCATCCTAAAGGAGATCAGTCCTGGGTGTTCATTGGAAGGAGTGATGCTGAAGTTGAAACTCCAATACTTTGGCCACCTCATGCGAAGAGCTGACTAATTGGAAAAGACCCTGATGCTGGGAGAGATTGGGGACAGGAGGAGAAGGGGCCGACAGAAGATGAGATGGCTGGATGGCATCACCAACTCGATGGACATGAGTCTGAGTAAACTCCGGGAGTTGGTGATGAACAGGGAGGCCTGGCATGCTGCGATTCATGGGGTTGCAAGGAGTCGGACACGACTGAGCGACTGAACTGAACTGAACTGAAGTTCATAGCAGCATATTCACAATAGCCAAGAAGTGGAAGCAACTCCAGTGTCCATGGGTGGGTGAATGGATAAAAAAAAAGTCCTGTATATACCTCCAATGGAATATTACTCAGCATTAAAAAGGAATGGAATTCTGACACATCCTACAGCATGGATGGATCTTGAGGTCATTATGTTGAATGAAATGAGCCAATCAGGAAAAGACAAATACCAAATATGTAAGATTCCTCTTATATGAGATCCCTAGCGTAGTCAAACAGGTAGATACAGAAAATAGAAGGGTGGATGCCAGGGCTGGGAAAAGGAGGCATAGGAAGTTAGTGTGTGATAAGCACAGAGTTTCAGTTTTGCAAGATGAAAAAGTTCTGGAGATGGGCTGCAGAGCAACGTGAATACCCTTAACGCTCCCGAACCGTATACTTTGTTGTTTACTTGGTCAGTTGTGTCTGACTCTGCGACCCCATGGATTGCAGCTCACCCGGTTTCCCTGTCCTTCACTGTCTCCTGGAATTTCCTCAAACTCATGTCCATTGAATCAGTGATGCCATCCAACCATCTCATCCTCTCTCATCTCCTTCTCCTCCTGCCCTCAATCTTTCCCAGCATCAGGGTCTTTTCCAGTGAGTCAGCTGTTTGCATCAGGTGACTGAAGTTTTAGAGCTTTAGCTTCAGAATCAGTCCTTCCAATGAATATTCAGGGTTGATTTCCTTTAGGACTGACTGGTTTGATCTCCTTGCTGTCCAGTTCAATTCAGTTCAGTTGCTCAGTCGTGTTGGACTCTTTGCGACCCCAAGGACTACAGCACGCCAGGCCTCCCTGTCCATCACCAGCTCCTGGAGATTGCTCAAACTCATGTCCATTGAGTCAGTGATGCCATCCAACCATCTCATCTTCTGTCACCCCGTTCTCCTCCTGCCTTCAATCTTTCCCAGCATCAGGGTCTTTTCCAATGAGTCAGGTGACCAAAGTATTGGAGTTTCAGCTTCAGCATCAGTCCTTCCAACGAATATTCCGGACTGATTTCCTTTAGGACGGACTGGTTTGATCTCCTTGCTGTCTAAGGGACTCTCAAGAATCTTCTCCAACACCACAGTTCAAAAGCATCAATTCTTCGGTGCTCAGCTTTCTTTATAGTCCAACTCTCACATCCATACATGAACACTGGAAAAACCATAGCTTTGACTAGACAGACCTTTGTTGGCAAAGTAATGTCTTTGCTTTTTAACATGCTACTTTGGTTGCTCATAGCTTTTCTTCCAAGGAGCAAGTGTCTTTTAATTTCATGGCTGCAATCACCATCTGCAGTGATTCTGGAGCCCAAGAAAATAAAGTCTGTCACTGTTTCCATTGTTTCCCCATCTATTTGCCTTGAAGTGATGGGACTGGATGCCATGATCTTAGTTTTCTGAATGTTGAGTTTTAAGCCAACTTTTTCACTCTTGTCTTTCACTTTCATCAAGGAACTCTTTAGTTCTTCACTTTTTGCCATAAAGGTGGTGTCATCTGGGCATCTGAGGTTACTGATATTTCTCTTGGCAATCTAGATTCCAGCTTGTGCTTCATCCAGCCTGGCATTTTGCATGATGTACTCTGCATATAAGTTAAATAAACAGGGTGACAATATATAGCCTTGACATATTCCTTTCCTGATTTGGAACCAGTCTGTTGTTCCATGTCCAGTTCTAACTGTTGCTTCTTGGCCTGCATATAGATTTCTCAGGAGGCAGGTGAGATGGTCTGGTGTTCCCATCTCTTTCAGAATTTCCCACAGTTTGTTGTGATCCACACAGTGAAAGGCTTTGGCATAGTCAATAAAGCAGAAGTAGGTGTTTTTCTGGAATTCTCTTGCCTTTTCGATGATCCAATGGATGTTGGCAATTTGATCTCTGGTTTCTCTGTCTTTTCTAAATTCGGCTTGAACATCTGGAATTTCACAATTCATGTACTGTTGAAGCCTAGCGTCTAGAATTTTCAGCCTTCTCCAAGAGTCTTCTCCAGCACCGCAATTCAAAAGCATCAATTCTTTTGTGTTCAGCCTTCTTTATGGTCCAACTCTCACATCTGTATATGACTACTGGAAAAATCAATAGCTTTGACTATATGGACCTTTGTTAACAGAGAATAATGGTTAAAATTACCGATTTTATGCTATGCACTTTTCACCACAATTGAAAAAAAAAAGAAGTAAAAGGTATATATATATAGATATATACACACCTGTGAGACCACCTCCAGATTAAGGTATCAGAAATTTGACCCCTTGACCCCAGATGCTTCTGGTCCATCCCCAGTCAGTACTCTGCCTGCTCCTCAAGTAACCACTGTCCTGACTTGACCTTGGGTGTGTTTTGCCTCTTTGTGAACTTACATAGAACGATTTCTGTAACATTTTGATGCAGTTAGGGGTGTTTGAGTGCTTTCTTACATTCAAACCTAAGCTACTCCAGGCTCATTGTTCAGTCTCCGGGGTATCTGGTTTTCTTTTAATGAGAAATGGTGTTAAAGACCCAGTGTGGGCACGCGGAGTTGCTGGTTGCTCCTGGTTATCCTTGCTGTTGGACCTTTTGAGTAGACACTGCTGGGACATATTCTTAAAGCTTTTATTTATTTGTTATTGGCATGTAGCTGATTCACGATGTTGTGTCAGTTCTGGTGTGCGGCAGAGGGGCTCAGTTATATGTGTGTGTGTTCTTTTCCATATTCTTTCCCTTATGGTTTATTACAGAACGCTGAATATACTCCCCATGTTGTGCAGTAGGGCCTTGTTTATCCAAGACATGCTTTCAAAATGGAAAAATAGCTCATAAGTTTATTTTTATATTTCCAATCCAGTTTATAGATGACCAGGTTTTGAGTCTTTGAAATTTCTGCCTGTATCCTCTCTTACCCTCACTTTTGTGCCGGATGATGCAGTCATAGCTTCTCACATCCCTTGTCCTACTGGGTCTCATGTGTTTCTCTCTGTAACAGTTTCACAATTTTCATTCCAATCATGTTGTTAATATTAAGTCTGCTGAAAGTGGTTTAATATTTTTTTGTTTTTTTCCTTGTCCTTAGGATTTTTTTAAATAAAATCTTTTAAAATAAATGTCAACATCTACACACTTTTTGCCACCCCACGCACTGTAGCCCGCCAGATTCCTCTGTCCATGGAATTCTCCAGGCAAGAACAGTGGGATGGGTAGTCATTCCCTTCTCCAGAGAAACTTCCTGATCAGGGGATCGAACCCGGGTCTCCTGCAATGCAGGCAGATACTTTACCATCTGAGCCACCAGGGAAGCCCGTATACACACTAATATATACAAAATAAGAAATATCAATAGATGTCAATGTCAACAAGGTCCTAATGTATAGCATAGGGAATTCTACTCAATATTCTGTAATAACCTATGTGGGAAAAGAATGAAGAATAGATACATCTGTATGTATAACTGAATCACTTTACTGTATAACTGATACTCAGATAACATTGTAAGTCAGCTATACTCCAATATAAAATAAAAATTAAAAAATAATTTTGACCATTTAGAATTTTTTGACGTGGCAATTAGAAACTTTAAATCACACATGGCTCACATAATATTTCTCTTGGGCAGCGGCTCAGCACACTGTCAGCCCTGTACGGAGTGTTAGTCGTCACCGGTTCATTAAGGCATGTACTGTACAGATAACCTTTCCCTCACAAAATCACATGAGGATAAAGTGAAATACGTGAAGCTCTTAGCACCGTGTTAGGCGTGTAATAAGCGCTCAGTAAATGGCGCCTGTCATGAGTAAGTAGAGCAGTCATCGTTTCTCGTGGGATGACAGAACTGGAAGGCTGTGTAGGGTTGCCTATGCTGAACGTTTTGAAAATCTGGCTGTGAAGATGGGGCTTAATTCTCTGCACAACCAAGAACCACCGAACCACACATGATCCAAGATGTTTGGTATTATATTTAATATATTTTATATAAATACAGAGAAAAATAGAAACTACCAAATTTTAGGGATTGAAAGATACAGGTGGAGAACTCGGTAAGAAGCCAGGACTGGCGAGGTCTGTGAAGGCCACCTCAACCTCCTTCCTCCTTGACGCCTTTGGCTTCCTGCTTCTCCTTCTTGGTTTTCTCCCCTTCCGCGACTTCTTTTTTCTCTTTTGGGTCTTTCTCCTTCTCATCTTCTGTTTGGACTCTCAGCTTTTTTGAAGTTGGAAGAGTTCTTGCAACCGCCTTCTCCCTCCTCATCAGAGTCAGAGAACTGTCCCTTCCAGGCAGTTCGTTTGTCTGAGGAACACAATGAGATGCGCTTGTCAGGGTCTTCTTTACGCTCATCACCACTCTCTTCTGGAATGGCATCCTCGGGAATGGCCTGCCTTCTACAAGCCTGCAAGAATGGAAGCCAGTATTCAAATTACCATGTTCTTGTCTGACCCAAACAATTTATTTTCAACAGAGACATATGACCCCTCTATGAGATGCCTAGCTAAAGCAAGCACCACCAACAAGACCAAGGCAGCATCTCCTCTTCGGAGGTTTAAGTTTTGCCCAGAATTTTCTATACAGGGAATAGTCCATATCAAAAGTCAGTGCTCCCACAACAAAGCCTGGGACTGCCACACGCGTGTGGATAGGGTGAACAGACATGCTAGTATTTCCTTTGCTCTTCAGTTTATATAATCCATATGTAACAATTGCTACAAAACCCATCATTTCAATGGGACAAATGGTGCCTCTCTAGCTTTTTGGATAAGTTTAGATCCCTGATCTTCATCTTATGAAAAAAAGAGAAATGTCTGTGTCGCTTGACACAGTGATTGAAGAATCTTCAGCAGCTACAGGAGGTTTCAGGCTCCTACTGGCTTCTATCTGACTTTTTGATGATAGCCATCCCAGGGGTAGAAAGTGGCATCTCACTGTAGTTTTTTTTTTTTTTTTTCCTCACTGTAGTTTTGATTTGCATTTCCCTGATGACTAGTGATGCTGAGCATCTTTCCATATCTTTTTGGCCATTTGTGTCTCTTCCTGGAAAAATGTCTATTCAAGTCTTTTGTCAAGTTAAAAATTTGCCTATTTGTCTTTTAATTGTTGAATTTTCTTTACAAATTCTGGACTTTCCAGGTGGCTCAGTGGGTAAAGAATCTGCCTGCATTCCAGAAACACAGGAGACGCGGGAGACGCAGGTTTGAACCCTGGGTTGGGAAGATCCCCTGGAAAAGGAAATGGCAACCCACTCCAGTATTCTTGCCTGGAGAATCCCATGGACCAAGGAGCCTGGCGGGCTACAGTTCATGCGGTTGCAAAGAGTCAGACACGACGAACGACGAAACACATATATTCTAGATTCAAGTCTCTTATCTGATATATGATTTGCTAATAATTATCTCCCATTCTGTTGTCTGTCTTTTCACGTTCCTGGTGCTGTCTTTTAAAAAAATTTTTTTAATTGGAGTATAGTTGCTTTACAATGCTGTGTTGGTTTCTACTGTAGGCAGAATGAACCAACTATATGTTTACATATATATGCTTTTATTTTTGGATTTCTTTCCCATTGAGGTCACCACAGAGTGGTGTTCCCTGTGCTATAAGCAGTTCCTCATTAGTTATCTATTTTATATGTAGTATCAATAATGCATATGTGTCAGTCCCCATCTCCCAACTCCTCCCATACCACCCCTTTTCTCTTTGGTATCCACAGGTTTGTTCTCTATGTCTATTTCTGCTTTGTAAATAAGATTCTCTATACCAGTTTTTTCAGGTTCCACATACATGCATTGATAGACAATATTTGTCGTTTGGATGATGTCCAGCACATTTGTTTTTCTTTGCTTGCTTGTGCGCCCATGTTTCTTTTTGACAATATAAGCAAATGCAAATGAATAAATCTCCCACTTAGTCTTCTGCAAAATATACATACTATTCACCTCTTTTGTACTTTGATCTTTTCTCCCTCCCCGCTTAGTTATATCCTTAAGGTGACCCCGTATCAGTATTAGAGATAGTTCTTATTTCTTTTTCAGCTGCAGAGTACTTCAATGTTTCATAGTTGATCCAACTTATTTCCTGTTGATGGATATTTGGATTTTTCAGTCTTTTGCTATTACAATAGTACTATGATTATAGCTTTGTGCAATGATCTTTTTTTCTCCTTCATTTTTGTTGACATTTCTTTGAGATAGAAGTGGAGTATCTGGTACAAAAGAGAAATGCATATGTAATTTTGCCAAATTTCCCTCTGCAGGGATTTTTCCACAATTAGCCATGGAAGAGAAGTTTTGTTCCTCAATAATCTTATCATCAGTGTGTTTCGTTAAGTTTATAGATTTTCATTTATTTGGTATGTGATAAATGATATTTCCCTGTGGGTTTAACATTAAAAGAAAAACTTTTAATACATTGTTTAAAGGTCACTTTCCATTTACAGTAACTACAAAATGTTGACTATATTCCCCACATTGTAGAATACATTCTTGAGCCTATCTTTCACCCAGCCTATCTTGCAGCACCCTTTATGATAGCCAGGGCATGGAAGCAACCTGAATGTCCATTAACAGAAGATTACATGAATAAGATGTGATGCGTACATGTGATGGAATATCACTCAGCCATAATAAGGAACAAAATAGTGCCATCTGCAGAGACACAGATGGACCCTGAGACTGTCATACAGAGTGATGTAAGTCAGAAAGAGAAAAACAAGTGTGGTATGATATTGCTTATATGCAGAACCTAGGAAAAGGGTAGAGGTGAACTTATTTGAAAAGCAGAAATAAAGACACAGATGTAGAGAACAAACTTATGGATACCAAGTCAGGGAGAGAGGATGGGATGATTAGGAGACTGAGATCAACTTATATATACTACTATGTATAAACTAGATAACTAATGAGAACCTCGGAGAAGGAGATGGCACCCGACTCCAGTCCTCTCGCCTGGAAAACCCCATGGACGGCGGAGCCTGGTGGGCTGCAGTCCATGGGGTCGCTAAGAGTTGGTGACGACTGAGCGACTTCACTTTCACTTTTCACTTTCATGCGTTGGAGAAGGAAATGGCAACCCACTCCAGTGTTCTTGCCTGGAGACTCCCAGGGACGGGGGAGCCTGGTGGGCTGCCGCCTATGGGGTCGCAGCAGGGTCGGACACAGCTGAAGTGACTTAGCAGCAGCAGCAGTGTTCCATCGTATATATGCACCCCGTCCTCTTTATGCATTCATCCTTTGATGGGCCCTTAGGTTCAATAAGTCTACAAATAATAAATGCTGGCAAGGATGTGGAGAAAAGGGAACCCTTGTACACTATTGGTGGGAATGTAAATTGGTGCAGCTGCTATAGAAAACACTATGGAGTTTCCTCAAAAAACTAAAACTAGAATTCCCATATGACCCAGCAATTTCACTCCTGGGAATCAGTTCAGTTCTGTTCAGTTGCTCAGTCATGTCTGAGTCTTTGCAAACCCCTGGACTGCAGCATGCCAGGCCTCCCTGTCCATCACCAACTCCCAGTTTACTCAAACTCATGTCCGTTGAGTCGGTGATGCCATCCAGCCATCTCTTCCTCTGTCGTCCCCTTCTCCTCCCGCCTTCAGTCTTTCCCAGTGTCAGGGTCTTTTCAAATGAGTCAGCTCTTTGCATCAGGTGGCCAAAGTATTGGAGTTTCAGCTTCAATATCAGTCCCTCCAATGAACACCCAGGATTGATCTCCTTTAGGATGGACTGGTTGGATCTCCTTGCAGCCCAGGGGACTCTCAAGAGTCTTCTCCAACACCACAGTTCAAAAGCATCAATACTTCTGGGAATATACCTGGACAAATTCTAATTCAAAAGGATACATGCACCCCTATGTTCATAGAGGCATTATTTACAATTGCCCAGACATGGAAAGAATCTCCTTGTGGTTTTAATTTACATTTCCTTTATTGTGAGCCTGGTTGAGCATCTTTTCATATATTTAAGAGCCTTTTTACACCTTAGAAAAATTAATTTCTAGGAGTCAGCTTGAACGCTCTTCCCTGGCCTCCTGTCCCCATCACAGAGGCTTGTCAAGTCTACGTAAAAAATTATCTCAAATCACTTCCTTTTCTCCACCTCGCCTGACACTACGTAAATCACCCTGTCAGGATCTCTTTTCTAATCTTCCTTCATACAGCAACTCTGTTAGAAATCCTGAACTGCATTTCCATCGCACTTAAAATAATTGCTGAGGCTCTAAAGCCCCATATAAACCAGCCTGCCACTCTGTCCCGTTTCAGCTTGGCCACTGTCCCCCGTGTTTACTGGGCTTCCCGGCAGCCCACGTTCTGTGCACCTTTGCTCTGCTTCTGGGAGAGCTCACAGCCCAGCTTCTTCCTGTTCATCCTCTGGTCTCAGGGTAAATGGTCCTTCCTCACAGAGAACTTCAGCCTCTTTCAATGTCAATGAGGCTCACTCATAGCCACCAGCATTTTCCCCTCAGAGCTGCCATCACAGCTGTTGTGATTTGCTTGCAAAAGGGAGCACATTTGTTCTGTTCACATAGCAGACGCTCAATTAAGGGCTTATTGACTGAGTGATTGCTTACAGTGTGAGGCTACACAAGACAGTGTCGGGTGGGGGGGGCTGTTGCAAAACACGAAGGAGGAAGAGAAAGTGATTCGTGTCTGGGGGTCAGAGAGCTCTTTCTGCTCCCAGATGCAGAGGTCATGATTCGGAAGCAGCTGTCCACTCTGATCAGTGGGAAGTTGACCACAGAAGAGAGGCCATGAAAAAGTAGTTTTTCTGCTTGTGGACCTTTGCTCAACTGTCTCTGTCTTTTTTTCCCCTGATTTCTGAACACAGTAGTTAGCATCAGGCAGAGAAAACTCACCACCCAGCGCAGAGCTCCAGTTGCTATGGGAACCTGTCTTTGTCACTGTTAGGTAAGGAGATGTTAGAACAAGGTTTGGCTTCCCAGTGCTTCAGCCTCTGGTCATGGTTAGATTTCCCATCGGAATATAGCTGATTGCTGTTCTGTTGCTTTTCCTTTGTTACTCACTGCTTTCGTGATGATGGGTAAGTGAAAAAAGTGGATCACGGAAGTGAGAACAGAAAAAGGCTGACCTTGCCCAGTGCCTCCACTGGGTCTGCCTTCCATTTAAGCCAGCCCCCACGCAGGGTAGTGGGGGACGGCCCAGGCGCTCTGTCCTGGAAAAGACAGGACAGGACGGGTCTGCGGGCAGCCACAGTGCACTCTGTCTCTGGGTGGCCTATGCTGCTGCAGACACGTGGGCCCAGAGCTTCCAGGTCTCCTGATTCTTGAGAGCAGCAGCTAAAATGTAAATATTGGCAATTACAAGGGGAGGGTGGGGTGGTGGAGGGAAAGATTGGGAGTTTGGGATTATCAGATGCAAACTATTATATGTAGAATGAATAAACGATAAGGTCTTAACCATACAACACAGGAAACCATACTCAGTATCCTGTGAAAAAGATATGAAAAAGAATATGTGTCTGTGTATAAATATATATATATATATAAATGTATAAAGAAATAAAAACTACAATGAAATATCACCTCCCATCAGCCAGAATGACTATCATCAAAAAATTCACAAGCAATAAACGCTGGAGAGAGTGTGGAGAGAAGGGAACCCTCCTACACTATTGGTGGGAATGTAAATTGGCGGAGCCGCTATGGAGAACAGTATGGAGCATCCTTAAAAAACTAAAAATAGAGCTACCATATGACCCTGCAATGCCACTGCTATGCATATATCTGGAGAAAAACATTATCTGAAAGAATATATGCACCCCAATATTCACTGAAGCACTGTTTACAATAGCCAAGACATGGAAGCAACCTAAATGTCCATTGACAGGAATGAACAAAGAAAATGTGGTACATATATACAATGGAATATCACTCAGCCATTAAAAAGAATGAGATAATGCCATTTGTGGCCACATGGATGGACCCAGAGAACGTCACACTGAATGAAGTAAGTCAGAGAAAGAAAAATATATGACATCCCTTAAATGCAGGATTTAAAAAGAAATGATATAAGTGAAATTATTTACAAAACAGAAGGAGACTCAGAGAACCATCTTCCTGTTGCGGGGTAGGAGGAAGAATGGGGGGAAGGGTAGTTAGGGAGTTTGGAATGGACATGTATACACTGCTGTATTTAAGTGGATAACCAGCAAGGTCCGACCGTATAGAATATGGAGCTCTATATGTAGCAGCCTGGTTGGGAGGGGAGTCTGGGGGAGAATGGATACATGTGTACACATGGCTGAGTTCCTTCTGTTCTCCTGAAACGATCACAATATTGCTAATCAGCTATGACACAGTACAAAATTAAAAGTTAAAAAAAAAATATATATATGTATATAGTATACACATATTGATCCCTTCCTGACCAGGGATTGAACCCATGCCTCCTGCTGGGCAGGCAGATTCTTACTGCTGAGCCACCAGGGTTGGGAAGACTCCCCGGAGAAAGAAATGGCAACACCCTCCAATATTCTTGCTTGGGAAATCCGATGGACAGAATAGCCTGGCAGGCTACAGTCCATGGGGTCGCAAAAGAGTTGCACGTGATTCAGAGACTAAACAGCATCAATAAATCAACTATATTTTAATTAAAAAAAAGAGAGAGAACTTAAAAACTTGGCAGCTAATTGAAAGAAATCAAGCTAACCCTGCGGGGGTGACACTCGGCACTGTGTGGGCCAGCAGGACCTGCCCTTCCTGTCTCCACGACAGTTACAGAGAGGATGCCAGCCCCTCCGTCCCCGTGGCCTGCATCTGCAGGAGCAGCGCCCCAGCTGTTTCGGCCTTTGTGAAGGGGTACTGTGGCCCCTGAGGAGCAGATGGGCTTCTGGCTTGAAAAGACGACTGAATGTGGCTTTATATCCTGAGGGCGTGGAGGCCGCAAGGCCAGGCCTGGGAGGCGGAGGAGCTGGTTGAAGACCCGTCTGCGCATAAATAACAATAGAGCGTCAGTTTCAAGGTGCTAGTTGTGAAGAGGCCCCTAAGAGGTAGAAACTTCTTAGAGAGGACTCCAGGGGGAAGATGGTTTGGGCGGTTACCTGAACTCTCCACTCAGCATAATGGAATTGATTTCCAGATCCAGCATCTCTCTCCTGCACTCTCTCGGCTGGACCCTCTCTTCGGCCAGGTCTCTTCTCTATTTTCTCCTTTCACTTCCCCAGCCTCCTTGGGGTCCCTGCTGGTGGGGGGCCACTTAGCAAGACAAATTCCTGACTGCCAGCGGAGCAGTGATCATGCTGGATTCCCTCTTGGAGGAGTAGAGGTGGGGGGAGGTGATGGGTCACGTCTACTGGTCTCCATCTACCTTCCACAGCTACCCTGGGGTTGTATTTGTCTCCCTGAGCAAGTCTGTTTTGTCCTGAGGGCTCACAGGGTGGGCAGCGGCACAGGTCTGCTCGAGGTGGTTTATTAGTCAGGGCTCTTGCTTGGAAGCATCAGGACTAGACACTGGCTAACCTGAGCAGAAAAGGTATTTCTTGGAAGGCCACTGAGTAACACTTGGAATTGACTGAGAAGTGAAGCTTGGACTCAGGAAAGAACTAGGCTTGGAAAATTAACATGAACAAAGGGATGTGGGTGCAGAAACTGTAGCCAAGATGACCACGTGCCAACAGCCTGGGCAGCAAGCAGCTTTGGACGCTGCATAGCCAAGGGAGGGCAGACATCTTATATACATATTTCCTCCTTTGTACTGAGTTTTCAGCCAAAGCTGTGAATTGCAAATTGGGGTCATTTGGAAATTGGTATGTTGAGTGGCTTAAAAAAGTACAATGCTTTTCATCTAATTTTTCCCCCTGCGATTATAGCCTAAGGAAATAATTCTAAATGTGGAAAATCTTTAATTACTAAGATGTTCATTACATTGTCAAATGGCTTGCGGTATATCCACAGAATGGAAAATTATAAAGTTTATGAGGATTAATAATGAGGTGGAAAATCATTTATGATATAAGGTTGCATGAAGAAACAGGATAATCATTACATACACTCTGATCCACTCTTAATGTCGCAGGTATTTCCCAGATGCCATCGGCCTGCGGGGTCAGCTGGAGAGTGACCTGCAGTGCCTTTCTCCTGTCTCCCAACTCATCCCCCACCAGCCTCAGGGAAGGCCCCACCTCTGGTCCTGGAAAGATGCTGGCTTCAAAAATGGCCATCTTTTCTATTCATCTAGGAGGGCTGTGGTTTGAAGATTGACCTGCCAGCCTGTGTTTGCTTACCGCTGACAATCTCTCCCACAACAGATTTCTCCTTCCCTGTTTTCATTCCACTTCCTGGCCATCTGAGTTGAGGTAGTAACCAGTGAACAGGATGCTCTTAGGGTGGAGCGCGTCCGTCACAGGCGGGGCTGCCTGTCTAGATCCTTCTCTGGGGCTGCCTCTCGATCCAGAGAGAGCAGCCCGCCCAAGAGCCTTGGTGTCTGGACAACACCCAGCTTCTCTCACCATCCCTGAGGTCAGCTACTATTTCTCCACCCTTTCGATCTTCTTTCTAGGCAACAGCAGTAGAAACTGCCAAAGGTTACCCAAATTCTTTTTCGGGGTAAGGGGAAGAAGGTAGGCCATTCTTACACATCTGAGAGAGTGAAACTTAGAGAAAGAAGACTGGCAAGAGTGTTAACAATGCTGGTACTGAGATAATGAGGTTAGAGGTGCTCTTCCCTTTTGTTTTTCTGCATTTTTCAATTTTTCTATAATGTGCATTTATTGCTTTTATAATTGGAGAGAATAAAGAACAGTGACTCAAAGAGGTTACTTAATTAGCCCATGGTTGCATCGACTGCAGATAGATGGCTGGGAGTCGGGAACGAGGGTCGCTTCCCTGAGTTCCCAGTACAGGGGTAAGGGCTTCTCAGTGAGGATTCTTTTTTTAAAAAAAATTTTGAGATTTAAAAAAATTGTGATATAATTGATATATAACATTGTATTATTTTTGGGCATACAACATAATGATTTAATCTGTGTATATATTCCAAAATGATTATTATAATAAGTTAAGTTAATACCTATCGCCACACATAGTTACATTTGTTTTTTCTTGTGATGAGAACTTTTAAGATCAACTCTCTTGGCAGCTTTCAAATATACAATAGAGTATTGTTAACTATCATCACCAGGCTTTACGTTACATCCCCAGGATTTATCTTACAACTGGAAGTTTGTACTTTTTGACCACCTGGGATTTTTTTTTTATGGTATAATCTGCTACATCTCCACAAAAATAGTCTTGATCCCCATGGATTTAGGGCACTGATTCCCCAGCTTTGCTGACGTGTATCTGGCTCACTTCGAGCGATGGTTCTTACTGATCCCTCTGCTCAGTCCCGCTGGGAGAGCGCGGGGGAGGGCCCTGCTGCTCTGCAATCAGACTGTGTTCTGCCCACACTCAAGATGCCACGGAGAGTTTTAAGCTTTGTATTCCTCGCTATCTCGTTGAAGGTGACTATTTTATTGTATGAACTGTGGACAGGACTGGTTATACAGTTTACAGGGCCCAGAGCAAAATGAAAATGGGTTTCCAGGATCCAAAATGACTAAGACTTTCAAGATGATGGTGTTAGAACTTTACACCACGCATGGAGGCTGGAGGTGAGGGGACTTCCCTGCCGGTCCAGTGGTTAAGTCCTCACCTTCCAATGCAGGGGGTATGGGTTCGATCCCTCATTAGGGAGCTAGGACCCCATAGGCCTTGAGCCAAAAAACCAAAACATAAAACCGAAGCAATATTGTAACAAATTCAATAAAGACTTTTAAGATGGTCCACATAAAAAAAAAAAAGCCTTAAAAAAAGTAATCCAGTATGGGCCCTTCTACACTCAGGTCACACCCTTGGGAAGCTGGCCCTGTCTGTGGACACTTCCATAAGACACGTGTCAGCCATGCCCAGGGAGGGCTGCAGAAGGACCCTGAGAAGGTGGGGACAGAGGGGGGCTCGGGCCTGGGAGGGGACACAAAGCTGGAGACCCCACTGCCAGCTGAGTCTCTGTGGTGAGTCTAACACCCACAGTCCGTCCCATTTGAGTTGCTGAGGATTTGGGAAGTTCGTGACGTCCTCTCTCTCTCTCTCTTTTTTAATGTTTTGGTACTTAAAAAGTTTATTTTATTGATTTATAATATTGTGTTATTTTCTGCTGTATAGAAAGGTGATTCAGTTAAATATAAATTTTCTTTCTCATATTCTTTTCCATTAATGTTTATCACAGGATATTGAATATAATTCCCTGTGCTATCCAGTAGGACCTTGTTTTTATCCATTCTCTATATAATAGTTTACATCTGCTAACCCCAAACTCTTAATCCATGTCTTCTCTGCCTTGGCAACCAGACGTCTGTCCTCTATGTTTGGGAGTCTCTTTCCGTTCGGCAGGTAGGTTCATTTATGTCATATTTTAGCTTCCACATATAACAGGTGATATCGTACGGTGTTTGTCTTTCTTACTGAGTATAATAATCTCTAGGTCCATCTCTGTTGCTGCAGATGGCATTATTTCACTCTTTCTTATGGTAGAGTAGTATTCCATTATACACACACACACACACCCCCCACTTCTTTATAGGAGATTCAGTTTTATTCTTTGCCACCCATGTGGATAGAATGCATCATGACTTCTCTGGATCTTGCTTCCTCATCCAAACAACAGTTGAGGGACGAGGGACCACAGAGCCTGAGCCAGCTCTGGCGCTGCTCTGCGCTTGGGGCTTTAGCGCTTGTGTTGCCCCTGGGCCAGCGGCGGTGTGGCCCCTGAGGGCCCAGCAACTTCTTCCAAGGTGCCCCCAAGTGAACTGACTGTGGACCAAACAGGAAGTGGTGAAGAAGCTCTGGAAGAGCTTTCTCAGGACCATGTGATAACTGACAGAAGGAGAGAGTGGTGGGGACAGCCCTTAACATGATTACAAAGAGAATGTTTGGTGTGCAATTGACATTTTATGTTACAGCCTTTGCAGAGAGTTTCCGTGAATTTCCAGCCAGAAACAACATGGGTCCGGATCAAAAGGAAGCTGCTTCCTTGTGTCCAAGACTCGGAAGAAGGGCCGGAGGAGATGCTCAGTTTTGTGTTTGCACTGGTTCCTCAGGTGAAAAGCCTGAAAATTAATTCCAAGGTCCTGCCATGTAGTTAGCTTGTATACACTGATGCTCAGAACACAGTTCTGTGTGATGGTAAAGGTTCAGCTGCTCATAACTCATTCTTCTGTTGAGTTCATGGGATCCTGCGCTAATGAGCTCTTCCAGGTATTGTGGAGATGTATTCAGAGCCCAGGATGAGATGCCGGCACACAGACAGCTAGGGTTATGGGTGTGAGACACGCTGTACCTACAAATCAAATTTATTTGGTGCTTTGATGACATTTTATGTGAAGATAAAAGAAAAAAAAAGCAGTGGCACAGAGGTGCATGAGACAAGTGATTTACGTGAGTAAATTTTGGAATTTTCAGGGCCCTTTTGGTTGGCTACATGAATAAGTTTATTTAACAATATTTGGAGTTTGTATAAAAGAATTTGTGTTTAAAACACTTTAAAATTTTTCCTTTTTTTGAAAACTAAGATTTTTTTTTTTGTTTGTTTTTGTTGCACACATGGGCCAGTGAAGGACCCTTTACAAGGAATGACCTTCTTATCATCTGAGTGGGTCACTCATTTCCCCACCCTCTCCTGTAACTCGTGTCCGTCTGGGCTCAATAACCCAGCGCTCATCTCTTCTCCTCAGATGTGATATAATCCCCCTTTCACTTGGCAGTCTTGTGCTTTCCTAGGGATATACTGAGAAAGGAGCCTCATATTTGACTCTTGACCCTTATTTTCCTTTCCATCTGGTAGAAAAAGATGGATCAAAAGAAGTCTTAGGGACAAATTCAGCTAAGTCTTTTGGTTCTGACCTCATTGCAGAAGTAAAAGATCACTAAACATAGTTTAAAATTTACGACTTGGTGGTGGAGGGGAGATAGATGTTCATCTAAAATTTTTTTTTTTTGGCTGCATCATGCAGCTTTCAAGACTTTAGTTCCCTGACCAGGGGTTGAACCTGGGCCCTGGCAGTGAAAGGGCTGAGTCCTAGCCACTGGACCACCAGGCAATTCCCCCCAAAGCATTTTTGATTGAAAGCATTTGTGAGGCAGCGGGAGCCACAGACTCTCATCTTTGGAAGGGAATTTTAAAAGGCTACGCTTTAACCCAGCTCCCTTTGGTCAGACAGACCCCAGTATCTCCACTTTACCAGCAAGAAAGTGGAGGCTGGCCTAGGTGAGGTGAGCACACAGTGGGGCAGGGAGAAAGTGGGTCTCCTTTGTCAACGGTACGGGGCTGTGGCCGATGGACAGCCAGCGTGGCGGCCACAGGATGGCATCCCTCCCATCGAGGGGAACGTCTGCTCCTTTTCCCTTGCATCTGGGCTGGCGCCGTGCCTTTGATCAATGCAACGTGGTCTGTGGGACACGGTGGGACTCCTTGGCCGAGACCTTCAGAGGCCTCGCAGCTTCTGTGCGGGTCGTCTGAAAATCCAGTTGTTGTGTCAAGAAGCTGAGCCCAGGGAACCCACAAGATCACAAGAAATAACAAACTGTTGTTTGAAGTCAGCAAACAGGGATAGTTTGCAGTCATAGAGAAGAGTGAAATAACGCCATTTGCAGCAACATGGATAGGCCAACAGATGATCATACTTAGTGAAGTAAGTCAGACAGACAAAGACAAATACCGTATGTATCACTTATATGTGAAATCTAAAATGGGACACAAATGAACTCATCTATGAAACAAACATACTCACAGACATAGAGGATAAACTTGTGGATGCCAAGGGGAAGGAAGGAAGGGGGAGGGATGGATTGGGAGTTTGGTGTTAGCAGATATAAACTGTTACATACAGGATGGGTAGACAACAGGGTCCTACTGTAGAGCACAGGGAGCTACATTCAACACCTTGTGATAAACCACAATGGAGAAAGATATAAAAAGGAATACATATATGTGTGTGTGTGTGGGGGGGGGGGGGCTTTGCTGGTAGCTCAGCAGTAAAGAATCTGCCTGCAATGCAGGAGATGCTGGAGACTCGGGTTCGACCCCTGGGTTGGGAGGATCCTCTGGAGGAGGGCATGGTAACCCACTCCAGTATTCTTGCCTGGAGAATCCCATGGACAGAGGAGCCTGGCAGGCTACAGTCCATGGGGCTGCAAAGAGTCGGATGTGACTGAACCGACTGGGCATGCCTATATATACATATACCTATGTGTGTGTGTGTATGTATATATATATAACTGAGTCACTTTGATGTACAGCAGAAATTAACACATTGTAAATCAACTATACTTCCATAAAATAAATTTTTTTAAATGGGGCAATTTGTTCTGCAGCCATTGATAACTGGAAGTCATGACCAACAATTTGGAAACATTTATACCTTCTTCGATAAATTCTTGAAGCAATCTTGCTTGAAGCTTCTGCAAAATAATGGAATCTCTTCTCATAATAGTAGTCAAAGTAATAATAATAATGATAAACATTATTATCATGACACAAAGAGTTGTGACAACATGTATGGAGTGTGAAGTAGGACGGAAAACTTAAAAAGCAATGAACACATTTGTGTCAACCGCGGATCCCACATAGATGTTATTCATTTCCATAGCCGTGAGACAAGTCAAGGGACTGGCCCACACTTTCCTGCAGAAGTGGGTCCTGTGTCTATTCACCTGTCCCCTAATGACCCGAGGGATTCTTACTCCAGGGATTCACAGGACTTGTGGGAAGAGCAGCATCGGTGGCAGGCAGGGTTTCTGAGGTGGTGTGATTCTCCTTCTGTCTTCTTTTCACCCCTTAGTTGCTGGGGAGTCTCAAAGTGGCAGGACCCAGTCCTGGGCCTCCCTCCTCAGGAATGGGCTGGGGCCGGGGCGGCGCCGAGGCGGTGGCCGAGGGAGTGGCCCGTCCAGCTCACTGCTCAGTCAGCAGGATCTGAGGTTACTTCCTTGGTTGTCATCCCACTTTCCGGTGGTGACAGCCCCCCGGTCCCAGGGAGGCGAGGTGGCTGCATCCAGGGTTGATTTACTGCCCTTCTCCGATTCTTTATGGGGCCAGTTTTAATGAGTATCCAAGCAGAAACGCCTTTGACTCCCGGGCTGTGAATAACTGCCGTTAATAAAGGGGCGAGCTGCTGGCCGCAGCACCCTGCATATTTCCATATTAATAACGCCATAAACTCCCCCAGAATGATGTCTTAGAACGCGCAAGGTGGAGGCTGGCTGGCTGTTGGCTCAGTTCTGTGGAGGGGGCACGTGACCCCTGGGAGGAGAAGTGGCCTGGGATGCCCACGCATCTCTGCCATGGGATTTGCCTCTGGGGAGCAAGTTGCTGATTTCATGGGGTGTCTGGAGGTGGGGCAGGAAGTTCTGTCGCTTTCTAATATCTTCCATAGTAGTCTGTCAATTTGTCTGAGATCCCCTCACTTAAAGACAATTAATTTGAGTATTTAAGTTACTCTAAACTTCTGGATATCTATAAATTAAAAGGCTAATACCTTAGGGGCTGACTTCATTAATTTCAGCTAATCTTGTCTAATCTTCTAGACTTGTCTAGAAAATTAATGTGACTGATTCACGTGACATGTTAACTGAAAAGCTACTGTGTACAAAGAGCTAGGAATACGGGAGCAAAGGAACCAAGCAGAATCCTGCCATCACACAGCTTCTGTTTGAACTTAAACAGTAAACAAATGCACATGTAAGATGCACAGTGTGCAGATGATGATCCTACACAAACTACAGAGCCAGGAGCGAGACGGGGCATGTGTACTGGGGGGAGGATTAGTGGAACCACTTGGTTCCAGGGAAGTTGACTGAGAGCAGACCCTTCAAAGATTCTCTTGCAGGACAAACCGAGGTGACTTGGAGAGGAGAGATTTGGGGCCATCTCTCCATAGCTGGTGGCTCTCTCTTACCCAGCTCAGGTGTCAACGGAAGAAAGATCTCAGAAAGAAGTCATGTCTTTGTTAATTGAGTATATTCCAATACAAAATAAAACATTAAAAAAAAAAAAAAGAAGTCATGTCTTTTCCAGCCACTATCTTTCCGTTATGAGGCCTGGACAATGGCTAGGGCCCTCAGACCCCTTGGTTCAACCCTTTATCAGCCCCAGGTCTATGGAAGCCCAACATATGCCCCTCATTTCTGTGGATTCCCAGAGACTCTTAATTTCCTGCTTTAATCAGGAAACTGAATAGTCTCTGCACAGCCACAACTGATTCTGACCTGACCATGCCTTTCCAAAGTGCCCCTACCCCAATTAAATGTTCATGAGCAAAGTAGACTTTGCCAAAGATTCAGGAGGGGGAGGAGGAAGGGTTCACTTTTCACTGTCCACAGCCATTGCTTACTCTCTGGGTATTTTGTTATCCCAGGGGGTTAGGAGAGAGATATCCCGCCAGAGTTGCCAAACGTGTTACCTGAAAACTGGGTTTGCCTCTTGGTAAGTGTCGAGCCAATAGACACAACAAAACCAAAGCTGGGGAGAAGGAAGGATTCATTGCTTGTGAAAAGCAAGGAGAACATTAGCGAGCTTCCCCAAAGCAGTTTCTCCCTGAACAGTTTTAACCTAAGGGCACCTGCATATTCAGGATGGGGGCTTGAGCAGAGGAGAATTCAGCACAGAACTCAGGCCAAGGTCAACAGAGTCCAAGCTTTAGTTGACTGAAATCAGCAGTGTCGTCATCATCATTCCATCCTCCACTTCGGTGGGGGCCTAAGTCCTTGCAGAACTCAAAGATAGGTTGTTATGTATATTCCCTGAGAACCAGGATGGTGCGCAAGACTCCCTTGTCTCAGCATCTTCTTCCTTCCTTGATTGGAAACTGCTTAAGTCTGCCCTTTGGAACTCAGGGAAGGTCAAAGAGGCTGAATGAAATATACTGCCTACAAATAAGAAAAAGGAGACACAGAAAGGATTTGCACTTGCTTGACTCCAGTCCCACCTTGGCCCTTCCACTACCAGGCTTTTCTTCTTTAAATTTTTAGTTGACCATCTTTTCCCCTGATTTTCCAATCTCACTAACTTTTCTTTTCCTTTCTTGCTCCCCCAAGTCCATTTCTGGTTGCATCCCTCCATCCCTGTTGGCCTCTGGAAGCTCCAAGTACTTCCTCCTGATTACAGGGCACAGCTTCCCCTTCCTCTAACAGCTACATGTTAACTGACACCAGAGTGTGGGGTTGGCTTCCTCCCAAAATAATTATCTCAATGTTTTTTCCAGTAGCCCAGCACACTCCTCCTCAAGGACTTCTAGTGCCCACCTTTAGAAAAATAGCATCTTCACTGCTTTACTTGTGGAAGGCACTGCTTGTTCTTACCCAATAGCGTTCTCCTTTCTCCTTTACCAATAAAGTCTGGTGTTACCACAGAAACCATAAGCCCAGTGAAACACGCTTATCTCCCAAGACTCCCTTGCAGCTAGAGGCGACCATGTGACGTCATCCTGGCCATGAAGGTTGGAGTGGAGGAGAGTGTTGAAAAGGGGCATGGTGTAGCTAGCATAACCTTTGGCCCTTTGCCTTCTGCAGCTTCCTGCTTGGAGTGAAAGTGTGACTTTGAGGCTGAAAACTAAATTCGGGCAGGAGGGTGGGAAGATAGAAGGAACAGAGTCCTTGATCACATTTTTGAGTACCAGTCTTGAACAACTACTTCTAGACTTCTTGTTACATGAGACAACTCCCTACTGAAAGATAGGCTTTCTTGGTGGCTGTTATAGGCTGAACTATGTCCCCTCCAAATTTATATGTTGAGATTCTAACCCTCCATACCTCAGAATGTGACTATATTTGGAGACTGAGCCTTTAAAGATGCAATTATGGTTAACTGAAGTCCTATGGGTGGGCTCTAATCTAACCTGACTGATGTTTGTATAAGAAGAGGAAATTTGGACACATGAGAAGACACTGGGGTGTTTGCACATAGGAAAGGCCACACGAGGACACGGTGAGAAGGTGGCCTTCTACAAGCCAAGCAGAGAGGCCTCAGGAGAAACCAGACCTGCCACCACCTTGACCTTGGACTTCCAGCCTCCAGAACTGTGAGGAATAAATTTCTGTTGTGTAAGCACCCCTGGTCTGTGGTATTTGTTATGGAAGTCCTTGCAAATGAGTTCAGTGGCTCTCAGCCAGATGTCAGCCTGACTCCTACCCCATAACATTGGCCATCTGCGGCTCAGTGGGTCAAGGATCAGATGTAGAGGTAGAAGAAGAAGTCTCCAAGGTCTCCAAGGCTAATTGTGATTAGGTTCTAATTCAAGTATCCCCCTGAGAATGGTGCCAGCATCTTAGGTACCAGGTTCAAAATGTCCCATCTCCCTGGTTGGGTGTTTTCACATTTCTTTCTCCCTTCCCCAGAGCTGTGGTTGCAATGCACCTGCTCATCTGAACCTTCCTGTCTTCAAACATTCTCTTCTCAGCATCCGGAGTGTCAGAACATTTATCCAGCAACCAGTCTGGGTGAATGTCGCAAGAGTAGTACCTGCTGTATTGTTGGCTCTCAGGGGACCTTAATTGAATTCATGGATAGGAGATGACCATAGGAACCAGTGCCAGGTAGCATATATATTTACTATGCATTTATTTATTCATAAATTTAAAATAAAGTTGATTTTCTCCCATTATAAAAGATAACATAAACTGGTCTTCAGTTGTGTACTAGATGCTATCTCAGGTGCCTTGCATTGGTTTATCTTCAGAAGAAGTCTGAAAGCTAGATACTGTGCCAATTTTATAGGGCTTCCCTGGTGACTCAGCAGTAAAGAATCTGCCTGCAATGCAGGATATGCAAGAGACATGGGTTTGATCCTTGCATGGGGAAGATAATCCACTCCAGTATTCTTGCCTGGAGAATCCCATGGCCAAGGGAGCCTGTGCACGACAGTCCATGGGGTTGCAAAGGACACAAGTGAAGGGATTGAGCATGCATGCACTTGCCACTTTTACAGAAGAGGAGGATGAAATTTAGAAACCAAAGGTGACTTACTGTTTCAGTTCAGTTCAGTCGCTTAGCCATGTCCCACTCTTTGTGACCCCATGGACTGCAGCACGCTAGGCCTCCCTGTCCATCACCAATTCCCGGAGTTTACTCAAACTCATGTCCATTGAGTTGGTGATGCATCCAACCATCTCATCCTCTGTTGTCCCCTTCTCCTCCTGCCTTCAATCTTTCCCAGCATCAGGGTCTTTTCAAATGATTCAGCTCTTCGCATCAGGTGGTCAAAGTATTAGAGTTTTGACTTTAGCATCAGTCCTTCCAATGAATATTCAGGACTGATTTCTTTATGATTGACTGGTTTGATATCCTTGCAGTCCAAGGGACTCTCAAGAATCTTCTCCAACAATACAGTTCAAAAACATCAGTTCTTAGGCACTCAGCTTTCTTTATAGTCCAACTCTCACATCCATACATGACTACTGGAAAAACCATAGCTTTGATTAGACAGACCTTTGTGGGCAAAGTAATATCTCTGCTTTTTAATATGCTGTGTAAGTTGGTCATAACTTTTCTTCCAAGGAGCAAGTGTCTTTTAATTTCATGGCTGCAGTCATGATCTGCAGTGATTTTGGAGCTCAAAATAATAAAGTTTGGAGCCCAAACAGATTTACTGTTTA
This sequence comes from Muntiacus reevesi, assembly GCF_963930625.1. Lineage (NCBI taxonomy): Eukaryota > Metazoa > Chordata > Mammalia > Artiodactyla > Cervidae > Muntiacus > Muntiacus reevesi. Next base: position 199,890,585 of record NC_089251.1, on the reverse strand, counting down.
AAAAATAATAAAAAGCATGGTGACTTTTATGGTTTTTTTCTATAACAAGGGTGGCATCTTCAGTGATATAATCCTTCCAGGCTATCTTGATGTTCTCTCTATGGGGGTTCTCTTCCATAGCCCTGACAATCCTTTCCATATCGTACTGGGTGTTATGAGCCTTAAAGGTCCTCGCGTCACCCTGATATAGAGGCTGAATTAGGGATGCTGTATGTGTATACAAGCAGACCACTTTGATGCCACTGGTGTTGAGCTTATGGGTTTCTGGGTGGCCAGGAGCATTGTCCAATATCAAAAGAAGTTTTACTGGCTAGGTACTTACTGACTTCAAGGTCAAAGTGTCGATGAAATCAATACAGAAAAAGTGCTTTCATTATCCAGACATTCTTGCTGTCCAACATAGACTGGCAGCTGGTGTTTTACTTTGTCACTTCAGGGTTTTGGGCGGTCAGCAGCTTTATAAATAAGGTTAGTCCTGATCATAAACCCAACTGCATTTGCACAAAACAAGTTAGCCTACCACTTCCTGCCTTAAATCCTGGCGCTCACTTCTCTTCCTTACTGATAGATGTCCTCTGTGGCATTTCCTCCACCCCCAGAATAGGGCACTTTTGCTGCATTAAAAACGCATTCAGGCAGATGTCCTTTCTTCTCAATGACTTTCTTCATGGCGTCTGGGTACTTGTCAGGTGCCTCTTGGTTGGCAGAAGCTTCTTCTCTTGTTTTCTTGGCATTTAAAAAACCAAACACTGTTCTAAAATGATCAGACCACCCTCTGCTGGCTTTAACTCTCCAGCTTTGGATCCTTCACTTTCTTTTTGCTTTAAGTTTTCCTGTAATGAGGGCTCAGGTAGTGAAGAATCCGCCTGCAACGCGGGACACCTGGGTTCGATCCCTGGGTTGGAAAGATCCCCTGGAGGAGGACATGGCAACCTAATCCAGTATTCTTGCCTGGAGAATCCCCATGCAAGGAGGAGCCTGGCGGGCTGTAGTCCATGGGATCTCAAAGAGTCGGACACAGATGAGCAACTAACTACAGCACAGCGCAGTCCCGTAATGACTTTGCTTTTTCTCCAGTCACACCAGAGTCTATAGACTTGCCTTTCTTATAGCCATCCTATACCCCCATACAGCTGCATTTTTACCATGAGGTTTAAAAATATTTTGCCGAAAGTGGAAAGTTTTCATGCCTGCTGGTGTAGCTATAGTGATGGCTTCACAAATTTCCTTTTGTTTTTTATAATGGTCCTTATGTTGGACTCATTTATCTTGAAATGGTAGTAAGTACAGCTGCAGACCTCAGTCCATGGTCCATATCAAACAATTCAACTTTCTTTTGTAACATCATGACTTCTCTCTGCTTCTTAGCGGCACTTTTAGCATCACTGGTAGCACTGTGTACAGGTCTCTTGCTGTTACTCAAGGTTTATGGTATTGTACTAAACGTGATGAAAAATACACAAGAACTGTAAGGCATCACTTGTTACTGTGGTATGCAATCTACTTGAAAGATTAACTTCTCACGTGGAGATGATTAGTGTCACATGGAGTTTCAAGTGGATACTCATAACACTTGAACTCACCCTCCAGAGGCACAGGAGGTGACTATAAAAATGTTATACCAGTACAGTACGTACTTCAGTTAATTTTATGCAGTTATGATTCAATTCTGCATCTTTACATTTGTTTACATTTCTCTTGACTGCAAACGGTGCCATGTTTGGTAAGTGTTTGTGTAAGTTTTGATAAATCTTAACTTTTAACAATAGATTTGTGCATATTTTATGATAGTAAATGATACAATAGACTAGTATTTACATAAATTTCATGCATTCATGACATATGGAACGCTTTCTTTTTTCTTTTGGCATGTCTAGGCTATATGGTTTATTTGTGGGGTTTTCCAAACAGTTGCAAATCTCCAAAAATCTTTCCAGTATGTTTATTGAAAAAAATCTGTATATAAGTGGACCTGTGCAGTTCACACCCATGTTGATAAAGGGTGAACTGTATTCTTTTTAAATTTGTTTTTTAGTTGGAGAATAATTGCTTTACAAAGTGGTGTTGGTTTCCGCTGTACAACAACGCAAATCAGCCATAATTATATTATACATAAATCACCTCCCTCTGAGCCTTCCTCCTCTCCCCGCATCCCACCCCTCTGTGTCATCACAGAGCACCAAGCTGGGCTCCCTGTGTTACATAGCAACTTCTCACCAGCTATCTATTTCACACATGGTAATGTATATATATGTGGATGCTACTTTCTCTGTTCATCCCACTCTTTCCTTCCCCCATGAGGGTGAACTGTATTTTAAAATTGATTGTGATGAGGAATGCACAATTTTAGGAATAAAAAGCATTAAATTTTATACTTTAAGTAGGCAAATTCTATGGCATGTGACCTATATATAGTTAAACAGCTATATCTCAATACGCCTGTTTAAAAAAAGAAAAAACATGAAAATATCAGTAAAGCATCTGTGTTTGACAGGAATACTGGCAGAAATACCACTTTGCCTCCTTCTACTGACAGCTTTTTAGGAAAGTCTTTAGGACACTTGGGATGCGATAGTCCAGGTGTTCCTGTGTCTGTGTGGCCAGCAATCTGGAACTACCAACAGGCATAACCAGAAAAAAACCCCAGAGAAAGCCTGCTCACTCTAACCAAAGGTCTGAGGAAAGGGCACCCCAGCAGCTAGTACCCACCCCACTGCAGCCAAGTACCAAGGGAAAAGCTCCCTCTGAGTTTCCGCTGAATTCCCCCATTCCTGGTGGGGCTGGTGGGGCTGAGTGCTGAGCTGGACTTCTGGCCCCGTCTGGAGGAGGCATGTTTCCACCATAACCTGGAGACGATGAAGTGGTGTGAGTCTGTGTTCTGCTTATGCTGGGATGGGGTCTGTGGGGCTCAGTAGGGAACTGCCGCTCCATTTAGACCTGCATACCACACCTAAAAGGGTGACTGAGGTTAAGTAGAGTCCAGATTGTTATAGAATAACACCGAAAATGTACAGGATACAATTAAAATCACTCCTCAAACCAAGAACCAAGAATCTTTCAATCTGAATGAGAAAAGGCAATCAACAGACACCAACATGGAAATGACTAAGAATTTAGATTCTAGAGCAACCACTATGAAAATGCTTTAATAAGCAATAGCAAACATGTTTGAAACAAAGGAAAAAATAGTCTCAGAAAAGAAATAGAAGATATAAAGAAAAACCAAGTGGAAATTTTAGAATTGAAAAATACAAGAACTGAAATAAAAAAGTCATTGAATGTGCTTAATAGCAAAACAAATATAAAAGAGGGGAAAAAAAAATCAATGAACTTGAAGATAGAACAATACAAATTGCCTGATCTGAATAGCACAGAGAAAATAGACTTAAAAAGGCATGAGAAGAGTCTCAGAGACCTGTGGGGCAGTAACAAAGGATCTAACATTTGTATCATTAGATTTCTGGAAGGAGAGGATCAAATGTGGGCCAAAAAAGATTTGGAAAAACAGTGGTTGAAAACTTCCCAGTGTTGGCAAAAGACATAAGCTTATTGATTCTAGAAGCCAAGTGTATCCAAATAGGATAACACAAAGAAATTTACACCAAGACACATCAAAATAAAAAACTAAAGACAAAGAAAAAATACAAAGAAAAAAGTGTTGAAAGCCTATGAAAAGAAGGGAGGCATTATATATAAACATGAAATGATTCAAATGACAGAGGATTTCTCATAAGAAACCATGGAGGCCAGAAGGAAGACTCACATCATTTTTCAACTGACAGGCCAACTTCAAAATTTCTTTGCTCCTTCCTTAAATTCACACTAATACTAAGTCCCTTCTTTAAGCATTCTTTCTCAAGGATTACTCATAAAACACAGCCTCATCTCTCTAGTGAAAATGTTAATCTTTTTCATTATAGACATATCTCCATAAGTAAAAAATTATTATTGTGATTCAATATTTTGACTAGTTAGTTATTACCATGCTATAGAAAATCCATTATTTTGAATATTTGGCTTTTAGCAACTTTGTTGAATTGTTACTAATTCTAATAATTTTAGAGCTTATTCTTTGTAATTTGTAGCTAAAGCATCTGTCAACAACATGAATTTTCTCTGTGCCACTCTAAAAGTTCCAATTATTTCCATTTTCACGTGTTATAGTATTGGCTAGGGAAAAGACAATCTAGAAGAAGCATGTATGTATAATAATTGTCACAGGACTTCCCTGGTAGCACAGTGGGTAGGAATCCAGTTGCCAATGCAGGGGACACAGGTTCGACTTCTGGTTGGGATGATTCCACGTGCTGCGGAGCGACAGACCGCGCGCCGCAATTACTGAGCCCGCGTGCCGCAGCTACCAAAGCCGGTGTGCCTGGGGCCTGCGTCTGCGGTGGAGAAGCTGCAGCGAGGGGCCCGCGCTTGCGTGCAAAGAGTAGCCCCCCCCCGCTCACCGCAACTAGAGAAGCCGCACAAAGCAATGAAGACCCAAATACGGCCAAGAAAAATAAGTAAATGAATAAATAAAACTTAAGTCAATTATTTAAAAAAATTCAGTGTATCCTAAAGTGTGTTCCATAGGATTCTGGGTTCTCAGGATGTTTTGGGTAATGCTTGGTAAGGCTTTTTAAGTGTTGGTTTGCTTGCATTTTGCACGGCTTCTGGGTCTTAGGTATGACAGTTTTCACTGCATGTCTGAGAAGTGGGTGCTGGGGACCCCTCCTTTGTTTGGTAGCACCTTTCATGTATTGGTTCTAGGGACTCACTTTGGGAAATGCTGCTTTAGAATTTTACTGTAACGGATGCTATGGACAGTTGGGTTGAAATAGCCATTCTTTGCAATGCTGAGAAAAGTATCTTTCTAGTCTTGAAATATTTACTGCAGTCTTCTTCGATGAAGGGATTGAGTTTGAGTGGGGCAATGATTAAATAAAATTAATTTTTTAGTCTCTTGTCATCAAACTGTTTGTAATGAACATGTATTAGCTTTATAATTAGATAAAACCCATAAAATGCAAATACTGGCTCAGTAGTTTGATCAGAATTGCTCTCTCTGTGGGGAAGACAGATGCCATATGAGAGTCCTGTGTTTGGGAGAGGGGGCCCTCTAGGGTGGGGTAGAGCGGGGTAGAGGCCTGAGACAGGTCTCTGGAGGTGGGTGATGTCATCTGCTTCCTGATTGACTGCCAGCTAGATGCCATCAGGGATCTGAACTTTTTTCTGCCCATTTCACTTGTAGTCAAATTCCCCATCAGTAAAGTTGACTGAAAATCTTCCAGGCCAGCTGCTGCCATATTTGCAGGAGAAAGTCAAATATTCTAATCACTTTTTCTGACATTTAAACAAACTCAATTTTCATGTAAACTTATCTCCTAACCCTCCAGAAAGCTGTTTATTTTTCTCCTAAGGAGGTATAAGTTCAATGCTCCTTTTCAGATGGATATAATTTCTTGAAAGTCAGAAATTACAGCTCTTAATGGCATATTTCTTCCATCGTGATTAAATCCCTTTGATGTTGGGTATTTGAATTTTCTTCCTCCTTCTCTTAGTCCTTCCTACCCTCCCTAGCTTCCTCTTTTTCTTCTTTCTTTCCTTTCTTCCTAGAAGAAGGACATCAATTAGGACAGAAAACTTTATCATTTGAAATGACATTTTCAAAATGCCTTTATTAAAATCACCAAAAGTTAGGATATAGGAGATCCACCAAAAAAAAAAAAATAATAATAACAACATTGTATATAATGATAATGGGGCTTCCCAGGTAGGTAAAGAAACTACATGCAATGCAGGAGAAAGAGGAGACGCTGGTTCCATCCTTGACTGGAGAAGATCCCCTGGAGAGGGCGTGTCAACCCACTCCAGTATTCTTGCAGGGAGAATCCCATGGATAGAGGAGCCCATCGGGCTAGAGTCCATGGGGTCGCAGAGTCATGCACGACTGAAGTGACTGAGCGTGCACGTGAATAGTGATAATAATAATAGTCAAGGGACTTCCTTGGTGGTCAGCAGTGAAGACTTCATGCTCCCAGTGCAGGGGCACAGGTTTGATCCCTGGTCTAGGAAGTAAGATCCTGGATGCCACACGTTGTGGCCTGAAAAATAAATTCTAATGAACTACTTTTGAATTTAGACATGTCAGCTTTAGTTAAGCGCTTGCTATGTGGGGGGCACTATTATAAGTCCTTTCCGTTTCTTTAAGTCTCGCGATACTCCTAAAAGGAGGAATGATCTGTGTTTTAGGGTTGGGAAATCAGAGAGGTTAAGTAATTTGCTTACAGTCACACAGCTGGTAAATGACAGAGCCAGAACACAAATCCATGTTTCTGCCACTATCTGTTCAAATCAGCTAAACTTGTGAAAATTAGAAATAATGAGTGTTTTCAAAGTGTTTTCTTTTGGGGGAAGAATAAAAAAGATGAAACTGTTGGTGCTCTTGAAGAAAAAGAGAGAGCAGGGGAAAGAGGAAGGCATTTCAGAAGAACTGAATCAATGAGTGATCTAATATCAAAAGCTGGGGGGACCTCAGCAACTTCATTTTGTTGTTGTTGCTCAGTCGTTAAGTCGTGTCCGAGTCTTTGTGACCCCATGGACTGCAGCACTCCAGGCTTCCCTGTCCTTCACCTAGCTCCCGGAGTTTGTTCAAACTCATGTCCACTGAGTTGGTGATGCCATTCAACCATCTCATCCTTCATTTTATTGCTGAGAAAACTAAGGCCCAGCCAGGGGAGAGAGGAGGGGGGAGGGGGAGGGGAGGGGGGGAAGGAGGGGGGAGGGGAGGGGGGAGGGGAGGAAGGGCCTATCCTGGTTTGTAGATATTGGTTCAGAGAATGGATGGGAATCCAGGTTTGGTGGCTTCTAACCCACTTCCCGCCTCCTTCTGTTTCACCGGGCTGTCTTCCAAACAGTAAACTTTTTTTTAAAGCAGTCACTCTTTTTTTTTTAAAGAGTGTCAAAATCATCAGAAATGCTAAGTAATGGGATACAATTAATAAGAGCCTATTTGCCATTTCAGGTGGTAGGAGAAGCTCCCCAACTTGCTATTAAAGCTTGAGGGCATGACTTATGATTCTGTTTATGTTTATAGCTCTGCCTGGGGAAACATCTCGACCCTGATAAAAGCTTAGGAGCCCAGTTCCTCCCATAATTCAGAGATCATGTCTGGCATTTTGTGTTGTCTTCTTGGTCAAGGTCAAAACCAATAGACTTGTAAATCATAAACACTTCCTAATTAAGGAATCCAGATAGCTGCTGCTGGGTCTGTTGCAGAACCAGGTGAGACTTTTTCCCCCATTTGGGACTTTCCCCCTACTTGGGGCTTTTATAGTTCCTATGACATCTGGGCTTTTCTTTGTCATGGAATCAAATCTCAGCTATACCACATTTTGTATGTGTATGTGTGTGTGCTTACTAACAGTAGACTGTTTGCCATCCCTTGTGGCTCAGATGGTAAAGAATTCGCCTGCAATGCCAGATGACCTGGCTTCAGTCCTTGGGTCAGGAAGATCCCCTGGAGAAGGGAATGGCAACCCACTCCAGTATTCTTGCCTGGAGAATTCTATGGACAGAGGAGTCTGGAAGGCTACAGTCCATGGGGTTGCAAAGAGCTGAACACAACTGAGTGACTAACACCTTTGCTTTCACACATGTATATAGTATTATACCAGATGGAGTTCTCTAGTTCTCCCTTCATTTTATTCCATTTATGCTTATAACAACCTTCTTAGGCTGAATAATGCTCCCCCCCACCCCAAGATGTTCACATACTAATTTCTGGAACCTCTGAGTATGTTCCCTTACCTGGTAAGATACTTTGCAGACACGATGAAGGGTCTGGAAGTGGAGAGGTTATCCTGGATGATCAGAGCAGGCTTGATGTGATCCTGAGGGACAGAGATAGGAGATCAGAGAGGAGGGAAGATGGAGGAAGGGGAAGAAGCAGCCTTTAGAAGGTCAAAGACGTGAGGCACAGATTTTTCACTGGAACCTCCAGCAGGAACCAGCCCTGTGGATGCCTTGATCTCAGCCCCATAGGAGTCATTTTGGACTTCTGACCTTCAAAACTAAAACAGAAAAGATGTGTGTTGCTTTAAGTCAGCAAATTTGTGGTAATTTGTCACAACAGCAATAGGAAACAAATATAGGTAGGTGCTATTAATGTCTCTGCTTTACATTTGAAGAGACTGAGGCACAGAGAGAGGTTAAATACTTCATTCAAGGTCACAAAACCGGAAGTGGCAGAACTGGGAATCGGACAGCTCCTGCTGACTTGACTACTATGCTGCTTGACCTAAGACAAGGCACTTTACTTCCCCGAGCATCAGTTTTCTTATCTCTAAAAACTAGCTAATGATCCATGTACGACAGTGTGTTAGGGGGATTAAATGAGATAATGCTTGGTATTCTAGGTGGGAAGTTGGTGGTAATGATGATGGTGATGATGATGGGAGGGGTGGTGATGATGGTGATGAGGATGGTGGTGATGATGATGATGGTGGTGGTGACTGTGACACTGATGGCGATAGTTATGGTCACAATAAAAGCTGCCCACTGTGAGTGCAGAAAGTCAGCAGTGTGCCTTTGAGAGGGAGAGTGCGGAGTGGATAGGCCAAGCGAGTTCTGGAGGAGGATGTTTTTGCTCTTGCTTCTGCTCCACTTTGGACTTTGTTCTTAGCCTTTGAATGTCTTTTGTTCAAGCTACTGCCCAAACAGCCCTCCTCATCACGCCAACCCCTTGTCCCAGCTGCCCTCCTGCCCTGACACGTGCTCATATGCAGCTCGACATTTTAACCAGCGCCTTTGTACTGATAACAAGGACCAGAGCAGACTCCAAAGAGGAGACTGCTGTCAGCCTAGAGAAGCCATCAGAATCTCCCATGTACTGTTCCTTGGTCCAACTGTCAACTCAAACAAGAGTCAACAGGGAAATTCTCAGTCAGAATTGACAAAGTGGATTTTGAGAGATCAAAGTAGATACATGTGATATGGAATATTTTTTCTGAATATAGAAGGTCTATATAAGATTATTGTATAAAATAGAGGAATGGATAAAGAATAATATTCTTCTCTAATCTTACCACTGGAGAGAATTACCACTGTATTATTTTGTTTATTACCACTGTGTATTTCCCACTGTATTTTCAGTGTATTTTATCTCCACTGTATTTTCCACTGTGTATTTTCAGTGTATTTTCCACTCATCTTCTTTTCCTCTGTGTTGATAAATACTGTGGATAGATTTGTATCTTTTCTTTTTAAAAATATATTATTGGAGTACACTGTTGGGTTAGTGTATCTTTACTCTTCTCAGTTAATAATCTATTGTGATTTAAGGTATCATTAAATCTTGTTCAAAAGATGCTATTTTTATTAGTTTTGTAAGATATTCTATTTGTGTCCTATTCTGTCTCTTACTAAAAATATTTATTTACTTGGCTGCATTGGATCTTACTTGGGACATGCAGGACATTTTGGTTGTGGCATGTGGGATTTAGTTCCCTGACTAGGAATCAAACCTGGGCCCCCTGCATTCGGAGCTTGGAGTCTTAGCCACTGGACCAGGGAAGTTCCTCTATTCTCTTTATATCATATGTGTCTGAATGAATATGGAGGATGAATCTCATCAGCACTTTAAAGATTTTGAATAACTTCTTTGTTGATTTTTTGGGTCCATTTCTGGCTAAAGCAAGCCCAGCAGTGACGGTGACCTTGTTTCAGGAGATCAGGACAGGGAGGAAGATGATAAAATCTTTCTTTTTTCAGAGGATGTATATGAGCCTGTGCTTTTGGGGGAGAAAAGGGGCTAGTCTTGAGGACCCAGAGGCCTTCCCGTGTGTCATCATGGGGCTTCTGTGACTCTGCCTCAACATTCCAGAAGCTCCTCAGTTTTCAGCTAAATAAAACTGGCTCTTAGATGTGTTGTTTTTTGTTTTTGGCCAAGTATTTCTCCAATGCAGTAAATGAGAAGCAAGGTTTGCAATACTTCTGATGGGCTCCCTCATTTGTCCAGGTTTGAAATTTGCATTATATCTCTCCAACAAGCTTTTTCTTCAAAAGCATGAAAGCATTCCTCTGAGGAAGAAGCTCTGGGACAGATATTCAATGAGGGTCAAGATCCGGGCCTCTGTGGCAGCCTGGACTTGTTTTCACCTTAGCCTGGAGGGGCCATTCTCCAGAGGTGGCCCCTGACGAGCCGCTCCTGCCAGTGTTCATGCCTTGCTTGGCCTCCCCTTGACTCGGGGGAGCCCCATGACTTGCTTTTGACCGATGCAGCAGAAGAGACTGCCTAACTCCTGCGATTATGTCATAAGAAGCCTCATGGCTTCCGGGAGAAGCCATTTACCATGATGGTCATGCTGTGAGGAAGCAACATAGCCCAGGGGGGCTTCCTGGGCCTTGGGTCAGCACCGAGCTGTGGAGCCGAATGTGTGAGTGAAGCGCCATCGTCAATGTCCAGCCCAGCTGGGCCTTCAGATGGCTCCAACTCCAGTTACCAGAAGTTTAGACGCAACTACTTGAAAGATCCACAGTAAAAATCTCTCAGCAGATCCAGTTCGTCCATGAAACATAAGGGAAGAGTGATAAACTATCGTTTGTTGCTGTTGTTTTGTTTTGTTGGCCATGACAGGTGCGTTGTCGAATCTTAGTTCCTCAAACAGTGATTGAACGTGGGCTCTGACAGTGAAAACACTGTCCTAACCAATGGACCAAGGAATTCCCATAAATTATTGTTTTAAGCCACTCTATTTGGGATAGTTTGTTTCACAGCAATAGATAATCCAAATTTATTACCTGTAACATATTACAAGCATTTCTTAACCTCAAGAAACCAGGACCTCTTTGAAGGCAGAACTTGTATCTTAGCATTTTCGGTATTGCAAGCTAAATCCTGCAACATAATTGAAACAAGCCGGGAGAGTTCAAACAGTCCTTTATGGAAAGCCCTGGAATGACAAAAGAAGAAACTACAGGTCTACGAAACTATAGGTCTACTAAATGTGTCACTCATTCTCTGCTTACGGTCCACCATGGAATGCTTCCCTTCTAGCTCTTGTGAAAGTTGCTCAGTCGTGTCCGACTCTTTGAGACCTCATGGACTACAGAGTCCATGGAATTCTCCAGGCCAGAATACTGGAGTGGGTAGCCTTTCCCTTCTCCATGGGATCTTCTCAACCCAGGGATCAAACCCAGGTCTCCTGCATTGCAGGCGGATTCTTTACCAGCTGAGCCACAGGGGGAGCCCAAGAACACCGGAGTGGGTAGCCTATCCCTTCTCCAGGGAATCCTCCTGACCCAGGAATCGAACTGGGGTCTCCTTCACTGAAGGGATTCTTTACCAACTGAACTTTTCCAATCTGGAAGCCCAGATTATTGCTAATATTTTGCTGTTTAAAACAACACTGCTATGAAAACTTTATACAAATACTGTTCCGGGCTTGTGTATTTCTCTGGAGGATATATCCCTAGAAGTGGCATTGCTAGGCCTGGCTGTCCGAGTTCGTGATTCCTGCGGGAGGGGGGTGTTTGCAGGAGAAACCCCATCTGGCCACTAAACGCAGAGATGAC